>NW_028270155.1:37077120-37819620 GCF_037043375.1 Chiloscyllium plagiosum
TCATTAAGTTGGAAAAATCTGTTAGGTTTTCCGATAGATTAAGTTATTCTATATTCTGTTCTCTTCTCTGTTCCATTCAGTAATCTTGTAAATAAATTCTGTTTTGTTTAAAACTAAGTGGTTTGACCAGCTGAATATCCACGTAACACCTGCTTAAAACAAGAAGCAAAGTTAGGATCTGGGCTACTTTCTTGAAATGCTTTGAGGGGGTCTGGCCTGATCTATAACACTCAGAATAGTGTCCTTGGCACAACCATTTTCAGCTGCCTCATCAATGACCTGCCCTCCATTACAAGGTCAGAAATGGGGATGTTTACTGATGAATGCACAATGTTCAGCACCCTTCATGACTCCTCAGATAACAAAGCAATCCATCTTCAAATACAACAAGGTCTGGACAATATCCAGGCTTGGGCTGAATGCAAGTAACATTCGCACCACACAAATGCCAGGTAGTGACCATCTCCAATAAAAGAAAATCTAACCACTAACCCTTGACGTTGAACGGTGTTATTGTCACTGAATCCCCAACTATCAACATCCTGGGGGTTACTATTGACCAGAAACTCAACTGGACTCACCACATAAACACAGTGGCTTCAAGACTAGGTCAAGAGGCTATGAATACTGCAGCAGGTAACTCACCACCTGACTCCTCAAAGCCTGTCCACCAAAGTACAAGTCAGGAGTGTGATGTAATACTTCACACTAGCCTGTATGGGTGCAGCTAGGAGAAAGTGAGGACTGCAGATGCTGGAGTACCAGAGTTGAAAAATGTGGTGCTGGAAAAACAGCAGGCCAGGCAGCATCCGAGGAGCAGGAAAATCGACGTTTCGGGCATAAGTCCTTCTTGTATTGGTGCAGCTCCAACAACACTCAAGGAGGTTGGCACCATTCAAGACAAAGCAGCCTGCTTGATTTGCAGCATATCCACCAGCATCCATTCTTTCCACCACCGATTCTCATAGCAACAGTGTGTAATATCCAGAAGATTAAGTGCAGAATTCACCAAAGATCCTTAGACAGTTCCTTCCAAACTCATGACCACTTCCATCTAGAAGGGCAAAAGCAGCAGATACTGGGAGCACCACCACCTGGAAGTTCCTCTCCAAGCCACTCACCATTCCTTCATTGTCACCGGGTCAAAATCCTGGAATTCCCTTCCTAATGGCATTGTGCATCAATTTCCATAATGTGGACTATAGTGGTTCAAGAAGGCTCATCACCACCTTCTAAGGACAACTAGAGATGGACAATAAATGCTGGCCAATCTGCAATGCCCACATCCCACAAGTGAACAAAAAAAAGGAAGTTTGCAAGATTGATTTATTATACTCACATATACCTTAGTACAGTACAGAGAGATCATAGGGCGCTTAGACAGAGTGAGACATACAAGATTACGACTGCACAGGAGGTGCACAAAGCTAGATCAACATTATTTGAAGCTCGATAGGTCCAATAGCAACAGAGAATAAGCTGTTTCTTGAACCTGTTAGTGTGCATGTTCAAGCTTCTGTATTTTCTGCCTGGTGGAAAAGGTTGGAAAAGATCATTGCCAGGGTGGGAGGTGTCTTTAATGATGTTGGCAGCCTTTCAGCTGCAACGAGTGTAAATGGAGTCCATGGACGGGAGGTTGGCTTCCATGATGGTCTGGGCTGTACACACAACTTTCTGTACTTTCTTATGGTTCTAGGCAAATGCACAAGGCTCTGAGGCTCAGAAGGGAAAGGGGGAGAGGAGGAGAGCGCTAGTTCTAGGAGACTCTTTAGTTAGAGGGACGGACAGGCGGTTCTGTGGACATGGGCGAGACTCTCGGATGTGGTTTGTTGCCTCCCGAGTGCCAGGATCCGAAACGTCTCGGACCGTGTCTTCAGAATCCTTAAGGGGGAGGGTGTGCAGCCAGAAGTCGTGGTGCACATTGGCACCAACGACATAGGTAGGAAGAGGGGTGGGGAGGTCATTCAGGAGCTCAGGGAGTTAGGCTGGAAGCTAAAAGCTAGGACGGACAGAGTCGCCATCTCTGGGTTGTTGCCGGTGCCACGTGACAGTGAGGCAAGGAATAGGGAGAGAGTGCAGTTGAACACGTGGCTGCAAGGATGGTGTAGGAGGGAGGGCTTCAGGTATTTGGACAATTGGACTGCATTCTGGGGAAGGTGGGACCTGTACAAGCAGGACGGGTTGCACCTGAACCAGAAGAGCACCAATATCCTGGGAGGTAGGTTTGCTAGCACTCTTCGGTGGGGGGGTGGGATCCGGACTTGTAGTCCAGCAAGTAGGCTAGGTGTTTGTCAGGATGTCCAAGAATGTAGGGAGGCTGTGGAAAAGGTAGCACTGACAGGGAGTACTTGCGGACACAGAGATGGGCTCAAGTGTGTATACTTCAATGCAAGGAGTATCAGAAATAGGGTGGGTGAACTTAAGGCGTGGATTGGTACCTGGGACCACGATGTTGTGGCCATCACGAAAACGTGGATAGAAGAGGGACAGGAATGGTTGTTGGAGGTTCCTGGTTACAGATGTTTCAGTAAGATTAGGGAGGGTGGTAAAAAAGGAGGAGGGGGGTGGCATTGCTAATTAGAAATGGTATAACGGCTGCAGAAAGGCAGTTCGAGGGGGATCTGCCTTTGGAGGTAGTATGGGCTGAAGTCAGAAATGCCTTACTAAAATCCATGTATACTACATCCACTGCTCTACCCTCATCCACATGCTTGGTCACCTCCTCAAAGAATTCACCTTGTTGGGTGTTTACTATAGGCCCCCCAATAGCAGCAGAGATGTGGAGAAACAGATTGGGAAACAGATTTTGGAAAGGTGCAGAAGCCACAGGGTAGTAGTCATGGGTGAATCCAACTTCCCAAACATTGGAAGCTCTTTAGATCAAGTAGATTGGATGGGGCGGTGTTTTTTGCAGTGTGTACAGGAAGCTTTTCTAACTCAGTATGTAGATTGCCCAACCAGAGGGGAGGCCATATTGGATTTGGTACTTGGTAACGAACCGGGACAAGTGATGGGCTTGTTAATGGGTGAACATTTTGGTGATGGTGACCACAATTCTGTGACTTTCACCTTGGTTATGGAGAGAGATAGGTGCGTGCAACAGGATAGGTTTTACAATTGGGGGAAGGGTAAATACGATGCTGTAAGACAGGATCTGAGGAGCATAAGTTGGGAGCATAGGCTGTCAGGGAAGGATGTCGTGGAAATGTGGAACTTTTTCAAGGAACAGATACGATGTGTCCTTGATATGTATGTACCTGTCAGGCAGGAAAGAAATGGTCGTGTGAGGGAACCTTGGTTGACGAGTGAGGTTGAATGTCTTTTAAAGAGAAAGAAGGGGGCTTACATAAGGTTGAGGAAACAAGGTTCAGACAGAGTATTGGAGGGATACAGGATTGCCAGAAGGGAGCTGAAGAATGGGATTAGGAGAGCTAAGAGAGGGCATGAAAAATCTTTGGCGGATAGGATCAAGGATAACCCCAAGGCCTTTTATGCATATGTGAGAAACATGAGAATGACGAGAACGAGGGTAGGTCCGATCAAGTGGGAGACTGTGTATTGAGTCGGAGGAGATAAGTGAGGTCTTGAATGAGTACTTTTCTTCAGTATTTACAAATGAGAGGGACCGTATTGTTGAAGAGGAGAGTGTGAAATGGACTGGTAAGCTAGAGGAGATACTTGTTAGGAAGGAAGATGTGTTGGACATTTTGAATAACTTGAGGATAGATAAGTCCCCCGGGCCTGATGGGATATATCCTAGGATTATGTGGGAAGCAAGAGAGGAAATTGCAAAGCCGTTGGCAATGATCTTTTCGTCTTCACTGTCAACAGGGGTGGTACCAGGGGATTGGAGAGTGGCGAATGTTGTGCCCCTGTTCAAAAAAGGGAATAGGGATAACCCCGGGAATTACAGGCCAGTTAGTCTACTTCGGTGGTAGGCAAAGTAATGGAAAGGGTACTGAGGGATAGGATTTATGAGTATCTGGAAAGACACTGCTTGATTATGGACAGCCAGCACGGATTTGTGAAGGGTAGGTCTTGCCTTACAAGTCTTATTGAATTCTTTGAGGAGGTGACCAAGCATGTGGATGAGGGTAGAGCAGTGGATGTAGTATACATGGATTTTAGTAAGGCATTTGATAAGGTTCCCCATGGTAGGCTTATGCGGAAAGTCAGGAGGCATGGGATAGTGGGAAATTTGGCCAGTTGGATAGAAAACTGGCTAACCGGTCAAACTCAGAGTGGTGGTAGATGGTAAATATTCAGCCTGGAGCCCAGTTACAAGTGGAGTTCCACAGGGATCAGTTCTGGGTCCTCTGCTGTTTGTAATTTTTATTAATGACTTGGAAGAGGGAGTCGAAGGGTGGGTCAGTAAATTTGCAGATGATACGAAGATTGGTGGATTGTGGATAGTGAGGAGGGCTATTGTCGGCTGCAAAGGGACTTAGATATGATGCAGAGCTGGGCTGAGGAGTGACAGATGGAGTTCAACCCTGCCAAGTGTGAGGTTGTCCATTTTGGAAGGACAAATAAGAATGCGGAATACAGGGTTAACGGTAGGGTTCTTAGTAAGGTGGAGGAGCAGAGGGATCTTGGGGTCTATGTTCATAGATCTTTGAAAGTTGCCACTCAGGTGGATAGAGCTTGTAAAAAGGCCTATGGTGTATTGGCGTTCATTAGCAGAGAGATTGAATTCAAGAGTCGTGAAGTGATGTTACAGCTGTACAGGACTTTGGTTAGGCCACATTTGGAGTACTGTGTGCAGTTCTGGTCACCTCACTTTTGGAAAGATGTGGAAGCTTTGGAGAGGGTGCAGAGAAGATTTACCAGGATGTTGCCTGGAATGGAGAATAGGTCGTACGAGGATAGGTTGAGCATGCTAGGCCTTTTCTCATTGGAACAGAGAAGGATGAAGGGTGACTTGATAGAGGTGTATAAGATGATCAGGGGAATAGATAGAGTAGACAATCAGAAACTTTTTCCCGGGGTACAACAGAGTGTTACAAGGTGTTGGGGAGATTTCACTGGGGTGTTTAATGTAGGGCTAGGGAGGGTGACACTAGTTTTGCAACAGACACTTCTAGTTCCAGCCCTGAAATGGTTAACAACAGCCAAGCGAGCTGCTGCTGGCGACTGCATGACTACCTGACTGGAGCTTGTAAGGGATATGCATAATGTTAATTAAATCTTGGAGCCTGTAAATACCAGCCAGTATCAATTGCCCCATCGAAACTCGGGATTAATAAAGAAACCGATCGGAATCTGTAACTGTTAGACAAGTGTGAATTGCTCTATCGGAACCTGTAACTGTTAAGTGTGAATGGCTCTATTTAAGTCTAAAGTGGATAAGTGTAATTGTCAATTTAGTTAAACTGAAACTATTGAAAATGGCTAGCCTGTCAGACGCATAGTAATTCCTTGAAACAATGAACTATTGAATACGGGATCGGAACCGCTCCCGGGGATGGCTGAGTCATTGTCAAGCACAGCAGGAGCTGGACAGGCACTTCGATGCGGCCAATAGGAGGACGGATCCCCAGCGCGCGCAGATGAATGGACCAATGGGGAAGGCGAACTGACCGGGGACTCCAGGCAGCGCGAAGTATAATTGTGTCAAATTTGAACGAGAAGGGAGAACGCCTTCTCCAACGAATGCATGCTTGTAGATTCGTTGTACCAGTTAAGATTCTGTGAATAAACGGCTGTCTGCGTCTAACCATAGTTGCCAGTGTGAGTCTCTCCTTCCGAAAGAACACGCAAAGACGGGACCCCGCGGGTCCGTCTTAACAAAGGGGACATAAATTTAAGGTGAAGGGTGGAAGGCATAGGGGAGATGTCAGGGGTAGGTTCTTTACCCAGAGAGTGGTGGGGGCATGGAATGTGCTGCCTGTGGAGTGGCAGAGTCAGAATCATTGGCGAACTTTAAGTGGTAATTGGATAGGTACATAGATGGATGCTTAAGCTAGGACAAATGTTCGGCACAACATCGTGGGCCGAAGGGCCTGTTCTGTGCTGTATTGTTCTATGTTCTATGTAGTTGCCGTACCAGGCCGTTATGTACCAAGAATTAGATAAGCATGGATATTGAATTGCTGGAAAATGAGGCTGGAAGCATAAGAGTGGGGAACAAAGAAATGGCGGAGGGACTAAATAGATATTTTATATCCGTCTTCACAGTGGAAAATACCAGAACTTCAAAAGAATCAGCGGTAGAAGTGAGTGTTGTGGCTATCACAAAAGAAAAGGATCTGTAGATGGATAAATCCATATGGATTACACCCCAGGATTCTAAAGGAGATAGCTAAGGAATCTATGAAGGCAATGGTGGTGATCTTTCAGGAATCACTGGAGTCAGGAAGAGTCCCAGAGGATTGGAAAATGGCTAATGTAACATGCCTGTTTATTCATTCAGAAGATATGGGCATTGCTGGCTAGGCCAGCAATTACTGTCCATCCCTACCCAGAGGTCAGTTAAGAGTCCACCACATTACATACAGTGGGTGGAGAGTCACATTTAGACCAGGCCAGGAAGGACAGGCTATTTCCTTCCCTGAAGAGTATTGGTTCATGACAATCCGCAACAGTTTCATGGTCAACATTAGACTCTTAATTCCAGATTTTTATTGAATTAAATTTCTACTATCTGTCCTGGTGGAATTTGAATCTGGGTCCCCATAAATTACCTGCGTTTCTGGATTAATAGGCTAGCAATAATACCCAAGGCCATCACCTCCTCCATATCTGTGGAACTCATTACTACAGAAGGGTGCAGAAGCCAACTTATTGAGTATACTTAAGACAGTGATAGAACGGCACTAAGTTGGATAACTTTAGTATTGGGAGAGGTAGTCGACAGGGGTGTCCTCCTTCACTGCTATTACTTACCATGGCAATTGAGCCGTTAGCCGTTAGGGATCCTGAAATAGTGGCGCCAAGGGTGGAAATAGGGGAGCATAAGATCACCCTATATGCTGATAATGTCCTTTTGTTCTTGGCCAATCGAGAGGAGTCTGTTCCTTGATTGATTCAAAAAATTAATTTAATTGGCAGTTTTTTTGGGATACAGGATCAACCTCTCAAAATCGGAAGCCATGCCAGTGGGTGGATTAGTGGACTTCACCACCAGGGATATGTTTCCCTCCTGACCCATTTCTACTTCCCTCCATGAGTACCTGTTCAGGTCCACGCCCCCCAACAACTCACCCTCCCTGGCACCCTCCCCTGCCACCGCAGGAATTGCAAAACCTGTGCCCACACCTCCTCCCTCACCTCCATGCAAGGCCCCAAAGGAGCCTTCCACATCCATCAAAGTTTCACCTGCACTTCCACCAATATCATTTATTGTATCCGTTGCTCCCGATGGGGTCTCCTCTCCATTGGCATCAATGTGGATTTCACCAGTTTCCTCATTTCCCCTTCCCCCACCTCACCCCAGCTTCAACCTTCCAGCTCAGCACTGCCCTCATGACCTGTCCTATCTTCCTTTCCACCTATCCACTCCACTCTCCTCTCTGACCTATCACCTTCATCCCCACCCCCATTCACCCATTGTACTCTTTGCTACCTTACCCCACCCTCTGACCTATCATCTCCATCCCGAACCCCTTTCACCTATTGTACTCTATGCTACTTTCTCCCCACCCCCACTCCCTCTCATTTATCTCTCCACTCTGCAGGCACCCTGCCTCTATTCCTGATGAAGGGCTTTTGCCCGAAACGTCAATTTTCCTGCTCCTCGGATGCTGCCTCACCTGCTGTGCTTTTCCAGCACCATTCTAATCCAGACTCTGGTTTCCAGCATCTGCAGTCCTTGTTTTCATCTAACGGATTAGTGGAGATGCCTGAACTAAAGGATGAAATGCAGTTCTCAATTAATGGTCGTCAAAAGGTTTTTTATATTTGGGAATTTTTATTACCCCTGCCTTCCACCAGCTGTATAAAGTTAACTATGTACAATTACTGGAGAGGCTAAAGCAGGCTTTGCAGTGGTGGGAGGGATTACCGTTATCATGGTTAGACAGACTAGCCCTGATTGAAAATGAATGTTCTTCCTTGCCTGTTGTACCCCATGAGAATGCTCCCGTTGTTGCTACCCAGACGACTGTTATGAAGGCTCAATGGTTGGCTAGGGTCCTTTATTTGGTGTCGCAGGCGACCCCTAATTAAATTTACTAAATTGGAGCTCCTGCAGGGTGAGGGAGAAGGTGGACCTTCCAGACTTGAAGAGATATCAAATAAGAATCCTATTAGCATATGTGGGTGACTGGGTACGGGGTGTTTCGGAGTCGATTGGCTTGATGGTGAAGCCTTGCAGTTGCAATGTCCCTTGGTAAATCTATTATTCATGGAGTGAAAGAGCCCAATCATTTTAAATACTGTGAAAGCCTGGAGGATAATGAGGCAAGACAAGGGCAATTAGCTTAAGACCTTGCCGTTTACCCCATTGGATGGAGCCCAAGGACTCTGCCTTTAAGCTACGGGAGAATAAGAGAATCTCTTGTTTGGGAGATTTATTCGAAAGGAACATCTCCGGGACACCCGCACCAATCAACCCCACCACCCTGTGGCCCAATATTTCAACTCTCCCTCCCACTCTGCCAAGGACATGCAGGTCCTGGGCCTCCTCCACCACCAACATTTAGCGAACTAAGTCAGAAATATAGGTTGTCTAATAGGGACCGTTTCTGGTACTTTCAGATAAGCGATTATATACAGAGGAAGACCACGCTCCTGGCTCAGCTTTACGGGTCAGATGTGGAGAAAAGAGTGTCCGGTGCATGGGCGCTCTTTCAGTTAGTAAGTAGTATCATTTACAGGAAGGGCGTGCCTTAGATGTGGAGAGACTCTGTAGGACTTGGAATCAGGAACTAGGAGAGGATATTTCATTGGAAACATGGGAAGATATACAGGAAAATGTAAAGAAAATCTCAATATGTAACAAAGCGCAGGCCATGCGTTTGAAGATTTTACACAAGGCTCATATGGCGCCAGAGAGGTTAGTTAAGTTCAAGAGAAGAGTGTCTCCAGGGTGTCCCAAATGTAAAATTAGTATAGCACTCTTACACGCTGCTTTTGGTCATGTTACAAGATCCGGAGATTCTGGAGTGCCATACTAAGGGAGCTGAAGGAAATCCTGGGAATTGAAGCCAAAGTGGACCAGTATTTCTTCTTCTGGGGTTGCCAAATTTGCCCTCTATGGGGGAAACACAGGAAGAGACTGTGTAACACTCTTATCCACTGTGCGAGGAAGAACATTTTAATGAATTGGAGGTTTGAAAATCCCCTAGGTCTGATGAGGTGGCGAGGCTGGTGGTGGAGTATCTCCCGCAAAACTACCTCACAAATACCTCACCATTGAATGGAGCAGTTTTATAAGAATGGCCCTTTCTAAATTATATTGATGCAGACTTATTGGCAGTATTAATTAGGGTCATGATAAATAGCCATGACAATCAGTTTGGGTGCCCATGGAGCCTGGGAGGGGGTAGCTGGGGAAAACAATATGGGTACAATGACTGTTGCCCTCAGGGGTGGGAGCTTTAGTGGAGGTGTGGTGAGCGAAATAGAATAAAATAATGTGATATAATTTAATTTAAGCACATTTGAATTCAGCTTAATTTTTATTTAATTTGATTGTAATTTAGTAGATACAATTGTTCTGGTAGAATAGTAGGTAGTTTATCATTAATAGTATTGTGATATGATATTGTTGTACTACCTCTATCTTTTTGTATGGTATTGTTTTATATATAGTTTTGTAAAAGATTTGAAAAAGCTTTTAATAAACATATTTATTATAAAAAAAGACAGTGATAGCTAGGTTCTTGATTAATAAGGGGATCAAGGATTCTGGGAAGAAGGCAGGAGAACTGGGTTGAGAAAAGCATATCAGCCATGATTGAATGGCAGAGCAGACTTGATGGGCCAAATGGCCCAATTCGGCTCCTATGTCTTATGGTCATCTGCCAAGGTTTTGACCACCACTCAACATATCTATATTGTCTTGCTGATTCCTTATGTCCTCATCAGAATATGACCTCTTGCTTATTTTTGTATCATAAACAATTTAGATGCAACAAACCTTCCTCCAGGTCATTATTATAGATTATAAATAATTGAGATCCTAGCATTGGTGTTATGGACCAAGCCAGACCCCCTGAAAACATTTCAAAAACGTAGCCCAGACCCTAATTTTGCTAATTGTTTTAAGCAGGTGGAACACAGATATTTCAGGAGAGATGCAGCTGGTCAAGCCACTTAGTTTTAAACAAAACAGAATGTATTTACAAGATTACTGAATGAAACACAGGTTAATGAATGTAGGAGTGCTACACATGTGGAGACTGTATGTAACATGAAGAGTGATTACTGTGACAGCTCTGATGATATTGTTATCCTCCTGTCATTGCAAAAATATTCTGAAGTTGAAGACCCTGTTTCCTGCACTGGAACATACTGCTTTCTTCCTGCTTCTTCAGGATTTAAACTGCATTAAAGTATCTCTCTGGCATCATATATCCAGTTTGAGGACATATCAGTCTGGATCTATTAAGTTTGCCTTTTACTTCTTCAATCTAGTTGCTTTCTTTGCACAAATTGCTAGGTTCTACCAGTGTGACCAAGAGGTTTCAGCACCTTGAGTTACTTCTAGCCATTTATGCTAGCTTCCTTGCTCCTCTGCTCATTCCACCTCCAAATAAGGTACATTCCCAAGCCCCTCCCATATTATCTATTCCCTGCCAGTTTAGGGTCTGACATCCTCATTTTTATTATTTTCTGTCCTTTCCTTTCAGGGAACCTGGGGTTGGCAAGCTGTTTGTTCAAGCCTGAAACCCTTTGTTCAAATTAGTTATGTGCATTTTATTTCATCCTTTAAATTTCCAATCAGTTCTGAACAGGACTTCTGGGTCCAGCTTTCTCTATTGTAGCTGTATTTTGAATTTACCAATTTAATTCACAATGTTTTTACTTTAAATTTGAATGTTCATTTTTGGTTTTTGCTTAATATTGCAGATCTGACTGAAAAATATAATCCAAATGTCAGACAAAAATGACTAGGCCTGAGGTTGTAATTTATATCATTAGATTACAGTTGAATCTCTCAAGGTAGTTTCTGCAGAGTGTCATTAAACAACAGAATTGATTCAATGCAGAAGGAGGCTATTTGGCCCATCATACCTGCACCAACTCTTCAAACAAGTATCATTACCTAATGCCAATCTCACCCTTTCTCCCTACATCCTTGGACACTATTTCTATCCAAATAATTATCTCTAATTGAACTTGTCTCCACCAGATTGCCAGGCAGGCCATTCCAAATCCTAAGTAATTGCTGTGGGAAAAAGATACAGCCAAAGGAATGTGCTGTTTGATATGGACCAGTTTTTGGGACATATGTCTTGCATACCTGGCATCACATCAGCACTGAAATTCACATATCGCATGACTCATTTATGCAATTGGCATAATGGCCTTTTGACTTGACAGCAGCATGAGACAGCTAACTATCCAATAGCAATAGCAGAGGCAACAAGATGCTGAGAGAGGACAAGTATGATTTGGATAGAGTAAAGGAGCATGATTCTGTTTAGAAAGGGGAAGGATGAAGGGGAAAAAAGCAAATTGTGCCTCCCTTTAAACCTATCCAATGTAAGGAAAAACATAGCAACTCTAGTTCAGAAACAAAATCAAAAATTTAAAGTACATAGCTCATAAATCTACAATCATTTTGACATACTGGCCCAACAGGTCACATGCCTAACAACAATATAGTAAGCATTTAAATTTTGAACGCTGAGGGAAAGATTTGTACTGTTGCAATGCAGAAACTCAGATTTTCTACATTTGCTCAAACAAAGATTACTGAGAGGTGGGAGTTAGGATTTCCTAAATTTTTGTTTGAGTATTGCTACATTCACTGAAATTGCATCAATATACATTCCTATAGATTATCAGCCACTGCCCACTTTGCAATTTAATATACAACATACCCTCTATTTACCAATAACAGTCTCAAATTTCTAAGCTACACAAAAAGGAAATTAATCTAATTGCTCTGTTTCTTTCCACTTGAAATCTGATATATGTTGATTTGTGGCTTTTGTTCCAAAACATTGGAGGTAGAAAGTCAATATTTGTTGTTATGTTAATGACAAGGACATGAAATGATCACACAGCACCGTTGGCCTGCCGACATTCCAAGGACTGCAGTGTTTCAAGAAGGCAGCACACCACCACCTTCTCAAGGGCAATGTCGAATGGGCAATAAATGCTGGCTTAGCCAGAAATGCCCCTTCCCATGAATGAATAAAAGCCAATTAATACATTGGAGTGTACCCTATTCCAACCTCCCTCCAATGAACATGTGGATTAATAAGACCCTTTAAATTGTAGCAGGTCTAACAAGTTAGGACATTTCTCAACTCCAACTCAACCTGCCAACCGCCCTGTGGCTGAACACTTTAACTTCACCTCCCACTCCGCGGTTGGCAGGTTGAGTTGGAGTTGAGAAATGTCCTAACTTGCAGGTCCTTGGCCTCCTCCATTGCTATGTCACATGACGCCTGGAAGAAGAGCGCCTCATCTTCCGCCTCGGAACCCTCCAACCACACGGGATGAATGTAGATTTCTCCAGCTTCCTCATTTCCCCTCCCCCCCACCTTATCTCAGTCCCAACCCCCGGATTCAGCACCGCCCTCTTGACCTGCAATTTTCTTCCCGACCTCTCCGCCCCCCACCCCCTCTCCGGCCTATCACCATCACCCTCACCTCCTTCCATCTATCGTATTCCCAGCACCCCACCCCCAAATTCCACCTCTTTCCCCCCCCCCCCCACCTTTTATCTCCGCCCACTTGGCACACTAGCCTCATTCCTGAAAAAGGTCGATTCTCCTGCTCCTCGGATGCTGCCTGGCCTGCTGCGCTTTTCCAGCACCACACTTTTCAACTCTGGACTCCAGCATCTGCAGTCCTCACTTTCTCCAAAGAGACCTTGGAGTGCAGGTTCATAGCTCCTTGAAAGTGGAGTCGCAGGTAGATAGGATAGTGAAGAATGTGTTTGGTATGCTTTCCTTTATTAATCAGAGTATTGAGTACAGGAGTTGAGAGGTCATGTTGCGGCTCTACAGGACATTGGTTAGGCCACTGTTGGAATATAGCATGCAATTCTTGTCTCCTTCCTATCGGAAAGATGTTGTGAAACTTGAAAGGGTTCAGAAAAGATTTACAAGGATGTTGCCAGGGTTGGAGAGGCTGAACAGGCTGGGGCTGTTTTCCCTGGAGTGTCAGAGGCTGAGGGGTGACCTTATAGAGGTTTACAAAATTGAGGGGCATGGATAGGATAAATAGACAAAGTCTTTTCCCTGGGGTCGGCGAGTCCAGAACTAGAGGGCATAGGTTTAGGGTGAGAGGGAAAAGATATAAAAGAGACATGAGAGGCAACTTTTTCACGCAGAGGGTGGTAAGTGTATGGAATGAGCTGCCAGAGGATGTGGTGGAGGCTGGTACAATTGCAACATTTAAGAGGCATTTGGATGGGTATATGAATAGGAAGGGTTTGGAGGGATAAGGGCTGGGTGCTGGCAGGTGGGACTAGATTGGGTTGGGATATCTGGTCGGCATGGACGGGTTGGACCGACGGGTCTGTTTCCATGCTGTACGTCTCTATGACTCATATATATGAAATTGTTAAATTCAGTTCCTGTTTGATCTGTCACATGTCACACTTTCAACATCACATTCATTAAGCATACAGATTTCCTGCAACCGATTACTTTAAATTTCACTTTCCTAGAACAAAAATAGGCACGAGAATGTAAAGAAACTGATGAGTTCACAATTTTTCCTTATTCATTCATGGGATCTGAGCAAGTCATTACTGCCCTTAATCCATGAAATAATTCCCTTTAAGGACAAACTATTGTCCACATTGTTTTGCAATCCAACATGATAAAAAATAGCAATTGTAATAACCTCAAGGTTTGTTAGAGAGCTCTGGAAATTATTTATTTTATAAATATTTTTATTAGCAACTTTTTCAAATCTTTTACAGAACATCTATATACAAACAAATACCAAAATACAGAAAGATAGAGGCAGTACAACATTGTCATATATATATATATTAATATACAATTAATAATTAACTACCTACTATTGTACCAGGACAAATGTATCTACTTCACTTAAACTAAACTACAAACAAAAATTAAATTAAACTGAATTAAAATTAACTTAAATTAAATTATATCGCATTACTTTATTCTATTTCACTCACCACACCTCCACTGAGGCTCCCATCCTTGGGAGCACCAGCTATAGTACCCGTATTCTTTTCCCCCAGCCTTCCCCTTCCAGGGTCCTAAGGGCACCCAGACTGATTCCCATGGCTATATCATGACCCTAATTAATATTGCTGATAAGTCAGCATCAATATAATTTTAAAAGTGCCACCAAGTCTTATAAAACAGCTCTGTTCTGGGGTGCACCATATTTGTGAGATAGCCTTGGAGGAGATGCTCCACTACCAGCCTCCGCCACCCCATCAGACCTGAGGGGTTTTCCAACGTTCAATCCATTAAAATGTTCTTCCTCGCACAGTGGATAAGAATGTTACACAGTCTCGTCCTGTGTTTCCCCCATAGAGGGCAAATTTGGCAACACTAGAAGAAGAAATACCGAGTTCACTTCGACCTCAATTCCCAGGATTTCCTTCAGCTCCCTTAATATGGCACTCTGGTACCTCTGGATCTTACAACATGACCAAAAGCAGCGTGTAAGAGTGCATGTATTAAATTTACATTTGGGACACCCTGGAGACACTCCCCTCTTGAACTTAGCTTGCCTCTCTGGCGGCACATGAGCCCTGTGTAAAATCTTCAGTTGCATGGCCTGCGCTTTGTTACATTTTGAAATTTTACTTACATTTTCCTGTATATCTTCCCATACGTCCTATGAAATATCCTCTCCTAGCTCTTGATTCCAGGTCCTACAGAGTCTATCCATGTCCTCAAAGGCAAGTCCCTTCGGTAAATGATACAAAGTACTAACCAAAAGCGCGTCTGTACATCGGCGCACTCTTTTCTCCACATCTGACTTGTAAGGCTGAGCCAGGAGCGTGGTCTTCCTCTGTATATAATCGCTTATCTGAAAGTATCGGAAAAGGTCCCTATTAGACAGTCCATATTTCTGGCTTCGCTAAATGACATTAAGACCTCCCAGAACGTGTTTTAATATTTAAGGAAAATTCCCATAGTTGAGAAAGAAAACTGTTAGTTTCAATTTTTTAAAAAACTTTGGATGGGGTCGGTCTGGGAAGTCCTTGAAATAAGATATTTTTGTAGAAAAGTGCTCCTGAGAAAGCAAATTAACTATGTTATATTAGAATGAAGAATTAGTATTTATTCCAGACCAGAAATGCTGGGATAAACCCTGAAGAAGTTATTTAAAGCTGAGTACATTTAAACAGATGTATGATAACTTCTGGAAAATACTATCTGCAGTTCCAACCTAAGAGTTAAAATCACAAATGACTTACACCAGGGCTGTGTTTTGGGTACTTTTCAAAAGCTGCTTTTGTTCTTTTTAAATGGTAAAGGATTGATTTGGGATTATTATGATTATACTTTTACTGGATATTTTTAAAACTTTATTTATTTTATAAGTAGATGATTTGGTTTATTCTGTTTTATCTTCATTTCTTTCATGGTAAACTTCTGCTTTATTGTTAAAGCAAAATCTACAGAATCCTATGTTTATGTTTCATTGAAAGACCACTTTGTTTAAGCCAAAACAAATCAAAATATAATATATCAAGCTCGGTTTCTGACTGGGATCTGACTTGTCTGGTAATAACATCATCTGAGATCTTAACAGTAGCTACAGCACATGGACTGCAGTGGGTGAAGAAAGCAGCTCCCCATCACCTTCTCAAGGGCAATACATGACGGGTGATAAATGCTGGCAGAGCAGAGCAACATCCATATCCAATGAATGAATAAAAAGATATTCTGGCTGAAAATGGTAGTAAACACTTCAGTCATGCTTTTTGCACTAAGATACTAGGCTCTGCTTTCAATGTTTATTGAGCGTCCTCTTCTTTTTCATGGTTTAATTGTCTACTACCATCTGGATGTGGCCACGCTACAGAGTTCTGATCCGATATGCTGGTTGTAGGTTTGTCTAGATCAGTCTGCAGCATGCTATTACAGATATATATATCTGTGTTATTTCACCAGGTCGGCCTCATGTATAGGTCAGTCTGCTGCTGCACTTCTCCACTTTGAGCCATAGTAGGTCCTTTAGCTTGTTGTTAGTGGCGTTGTAAGGGATCTGCTTGGCCAAGAGTTTACAAATTGTATCTGAATACAACCCTGCCATTGAATTTCCACAGTGCCTTACACATGTCTATGTTTGAAATGTTAAATCTGTCTCTATCTAACTCTATTAACACAGGAATACTGCTGCAGAAAATGATGGGGAATGTGTCATCAGTGTGAAACTAGTTCTTTTCTTCTGAAAGTTTGTGTGGTGATCATTCTCCCCATTACAGTCATTTGCAACATTGGTGATGGCAAGAACAAGTAGATTTCTCTGGTGAATTTAAACAATGGTTGGAAATGCAATGAGGCAATGTGAAAAAAAAGCATAAACACACATTAGAAGATATTATTTCAATGCAACGGGCCTAACAGGGAAGGCAGATGAACTCAGGGCATGGTTAGGAACATGGGACTGGGATATCATAGCAACTACAGAAACATGGCTCAGGGATGGGCAGGACTGGCAGCTTAATGTTCCAGGATACAAATGCTACTGGAAGGATAGAAAGGGAGGCAAGGGAGGATGGGGAGTGGCGTTTTTGATAAGGGATAGCATTACAGCTGTGCTGAGGGAGGATATTCCCAGAAATACATCCAGGGAAGTTATTTCGGTGGAATATTTGGGAAATAAGGCAGGGCAGATGACTGAGGTGTCAGTGGGGGAGCACTTTGGGCCAGCAACCATAATTCTATTAGATTTAAAATAGTGATGGAAAAGGATAGATCAGATCTAAAAGTTGGAGTTCTAAATTGGAGAAAGGCCAGTTTTGACAGTATTAGGCAAGAACTTTCAAAAGCTGATTGGGGACAGATGTTCGCAGGTAAAGGAATGGCTGGAAAATGGGAAGAAGAAATGAGATAACGAGAATCCAGAGAAAGTATATTCCTGTTAGGGTGAAAGGAAAGGCTGGTAGGTATAGGGAATGCTGGATGATCAAAGAAAAAGAAGGAAGCCTCTGTCAGGAAGAGACAGGATAAATCGAGTGAATCCTTATAAAGTAAAAAGGTATGGTTAGGAACATGGGACTGGGATATCATAGCAATTAGGAGTACACTTAAGAGGAAAATCAGGAGGGCAAAAAGGGGACATGAGATAGCTTTGACAAATAGAATTAAGGAGAATCTAAAGCGTTTTTACAAGGACAAAAGGGTAACTAGGGAGAGAATAGGGACCCTCAAAGATCAGCAAGACAGCCTTTGTGTGGAGCCGCAGAAAACGGGGGAGATACTAAACAAGTATTTTGCATCTGTGGAAAAGGACACGGAAGATATTGAATGTAGGGCAATAGATGGTGACATCTTGAAAAATGTCCATATTACAGAGGAGGAAGTGCTGGATGACTTCAAACGCATAAAGGTGGATAAATCCCCAGGACTTGATCAGGTGTATCCTAGAACTCTGTGGGAAGCTAGGGAAGTGATAGCTGGGCCTATTGCTGAGATATTTGTATCATTGATAGTCACAGGTGAGGTGTTGGAAGACTGGAGGTTGGCTAATGTGGTGCCACTGTTTAAGAAAGGTGGTAAGGACAACCCAGAGAACTGTAGACCAGTGAGCCTGATGTCAGTGGTGAGCAAGTTGTTGGAGGGAATCCTGAGGGACAAGACGTACGTGTATTTGGAAAGGCAAGGACTGATTAGGGAAAGTCAACATGGCTTTGTGTGTGGAAAGTCATATCTCATAAACTTGATTGATTTTTTTTTGAAGAAATAACAAAGAGGATTGATGAGGGCAGAGTGATAGATGTGTTCTTTCTAGACTTCAGTAAGATGATCGATAAGGTTACCCAGGAGAACTAGCCAATTGGATACAGAACTGGCTCAAAGGTAGAAGACAGAGGGTAGTGGTGGAGGGTTGTTTTTCAGACTGGAGGCCTGTGACCAGTGGAGTGCCACAAGGATCGGTGCTGTGTCCTCTACTTTTCGTCATTTAAATAAATGATTTGGATGTGAGCATAAGAGGTAGAGTTAGTAAGTTTGCATACGACACAAAATTGGAGGTGTAGTGGACAGCGAAGAAGGTTACCTCAGATTACAACAGGTTCTTGATCAGATGAACCAATGGGCTGAGAAGTGGCAGATGGAGTTTAAGTCAGGTAAATGCGAGGTGCTGCATTTTGGGAAAGCAAATCTTATCAGGACTTATACACCTTAATGGTAAGGTCCTAGGGAGTGTTGCTGAACAAAGAGACCTCAGAGTGCAGGTTCATAGGTCCTTGAAAGTGGAATTACAGGTAGGTAGGATAGTGAAGAAGGCATTTGGTATGTGTTTCTTTATCGGTCAGAGTATTGAGTACAGGAGTTGGGAGGTCATGTTGCGGCTGTACAGGACATTGGTTAGGCCACTGTTGGAATATTGCGTGCAATTCTGGTCTCCTTCCTATCGGAAAGATGTTGTGAAATTTGAAAGGGTTCAGAAAAGATTTATAAGGATGTTGCCAGGGAGAGGCTGAACAGGCTGGGGCTGTGTTCCCTGGAGTGTCGGAGGCTGAGGAGTAACCTTATAGAGGTTTAGAAAATTATGAGGGGCATGGATAGGATAAATAGACAAAGTCTTTTCCCTGGGTTGGGGGAGTCCAGAACTAGAGGGCATAGGTTTAAGGTGAGAGGGGAAAAATTGAAAAGAGACCTAAGGGGCAACCTTTTCACGCAGAGGGTGATACGTGTATGGAATGAGCAGCCAGAGGAAGTGGTGGAGGCTTGTACAATTGCAACATTTAAAAGGCATTTGGATGGGTATATGAATAGGAAGGGTTTGGACGGATATGGGCCAGGTGCTCGCAGGTGGGACTAGATTGGGTTGGGATAGCTGGTAGGTGTGGACAGGTTGGACCGAAGGGTCTGTTTCCATGCTGTACATCTCTACGACTCTATATCAAACTATCAATAAAATAAAAGAGCAGTAGACAGATATCAACATGAAACATTTTACCCTAACTATCTATTGAAGATCTTCCAGCTATCGTTTTAGGGTGAGTGTTAGCTCATCGACCATAAACATAAAAGGATTGAGGCTAGTACAAGTGCAACATTTAAGAGGCATTTGGATGGGTATGTGAATACAAAGGGTTTGGAGGGATATGGGCAGGTTCTGGCAGGTGGGACTAGATTAGGTTGGGATATCTGGTCAGCATTGATGGGTTGGACCGAAGGGTCTGTTTCCGTGCTGTACATCTCTATGACTGGTAATGCTGTCCTGGCACAGAGTGCTCTTGCTGTGGTAAAAGGGAAGAAAAGTTTTGATTTAAGTTGCATGACATTCCAAAGCACTTCACAACTGATTGATTATTTTTGGAGGCTAGTCACTGTTGTTCAAGGCAAACTGGTCTATCTATGCACAGGACAATCCCACTGACAACAATGTGATCAATAATTAGTTAATCTGTTCATGCTGTAGTGGGCTTGAACTTCCACATTGCACTTTTACATGACCTCAGAACAACATTATCTGACGTTATTTATCTGGTGCAAAGAACATCCTATGCTGAGTGTCAGCTATTGTAAAAGGCAAATAACAAGTAATAAATGGCTCTGTCCCCTAAAGCTATCATGTCCTTGATCAGATAATGCAGTAAATGCAAATGAAATAATTGTTCCAAACAATTAAAACACATATTGCAGAAGATGTTGCCACAGGTCATAATACAGTCACTTCAGTGTATCCTGTCTCCATTTCCAAACCAGCTCCACACTTCAATAATAGCTATGTAAGGAACTTAACCACAGAAATGTTATGGCATGGGATAAAACAGTTGTATCTGCTGGGTATTTAAACTAGCTACCCATTCTAATCCTATTTGCCAGCACCAGGTCTGTAGCCTTGCAGATTACAAAGTTTGAGGTGTTAATCCTGGTTCCCTTTAAATGAGTTAAGTCTGTCCACATTAACCCCAAACTGGGCAGTGAATTCCAGACACTTGACACCACGAGGGTGAAAAAAATGCATCCTCAAGTCCCTTCTAATCCTTCTACCAATCTATAATTTATTGTAACATTATAATGAGTCAATTACAACTTTATTTTCTGGCACTGTTTCCAAAAACCTTATCAGCATTTAAGTTAGATTTTATAGAAAGTCAGCAAATTATTCTGTTTTTATCTGATCAAATTAGACTTATTGAACAGTATAGTTTATTTGGGCAATACAGTCTTAAAACCATGTTGGCAATAAAATAAGGTGTGGAGTCAAGAACCTTTACACTTGTTCATTCTGCAATTTACAGTTCAGTTTCTTGCTCCCTTGTGATAGTATGAAGTTACTTATGGCTTTTTGAACTTACCACAACTTTTTTCTCTACTATCTTATTTCTTGATTTCATTATTGGAGAAAAATGCCTTCTACATGTTTTTGAGTATCTTCACAATATCAAAACCAGACTTTATATTTTATTACAGGAACTTATTGTGAGATAAAGTGGCTGTGAAATTTTTAGAAGTTCTATGTTGTTCAAACATTGTCTTTTAAAGGCATCAAGTTCATATTCGGGCTACAAACTTCTTGAAATGATATATAGTTTTTTTCTGTTATATGAAAGTCGTCAAGATATTTTCTCTCTTAGTCCTCTCACAACACAGAGAAGAGCTATTTTTCTAGATTTCTTGGACTTCTGTCATATTCTGGTTGGTGTATACATCTTAAGTTGTCTAACGCTTTTATCCAGCAAATTAGGATGTTTCAAGAAATTTTATGTTGCAAACATAAGACTGGTATTATTACGATCTTACTATCATTTTATGTTCTAATTTGGTAGATTTAAGTAGCATTTGAAATTTGAACAGCTGGAAGGAAATGAACAACACTAAAATGCATGCTTCTCAGCTAACTTTATGTCATATATGTGTCCTTATAACTAGTTGATCTATTATTGGCATTGCCCATGGTGAGTCAAGACCAACAGCAGTATTCATTTCAAGCAGTAACAAAAGTGCAAGAATAACTGGATCACAGTGTGTAATGTTAAAAAAATTAAAGGGAGAAAAATCAAGAAAGAGGAGGAAATGATGAGAAGGAATGAAACAAAAAAAAGTTTGATGCTAGAGATATGAAACAAACAAAAACAGAAATTGCTGGAGAAACTCAGCAGGTCTGGCAGCAGTTGTGGAGAGAAATCAGAGTTAATGTTTGAGGTCCAGTGACCTTTTTTCAAAATGGGATGAGAAGGAAATTTGGAATGGGGTTTGGGAAGGCAAAAATCTGGGATGGGTTGGAGTAGCTAATGGGAATGGGGCATGACATAAAACAGAATCAGTGCAGAAGGAGACCAGTCGACCCATTGTGTCTACACTAGCTCTATGAGTATTTAACTAAGGGTCAATCTCCCTCCTTTTCCCTGTAGTTCTGCATATTGTTTTTATTTAAACAACCATCTAATGCATCTTGAATATCTCAATTAAGCCTGTCTTTACTACACTTCCAGACAATGCATTCCAACCCCTAACCACTTGCTGTATGAAAATGGCTTTTCTCAGCTTGATTTACTTCCCTTGCAACACACTTTAAATCAATCTTCCCTAGGTTTTCTAACCATTTCATAAAGCCAGAACAGTTTCTCCCTACCTATTCTGTCAAAGCCCTTCATATTTTGAAAATGATCAAATCTCTCCTCAGGCTTTTCATCTCCAGGGCAAACAGTCACAAGTTCTCTCTCTTTTTTCTCATAATTAAAGTATGTCATCTCTGGAACTATTCTCACAAATCTCTTATGCACTGTCTCCAATGCATTTACATCCTTCCTATAGTGTGTGTCCAGAACTGTACATAATCCTCCAGCTGAGATCTAACTTATATAAGTTCTGATGTGGAGGTGCTGGTATTGGATTGGGGTGGATAAAGTTAAAAATCACACAACAATGGGTTATAGTCCAACAAGTTCATTTGAAACCGCCAGCTTTCGGAGCCCCTTTACATAAGTTCAGCATAGTCACCTTGCTTTTGGATTGAATACCCCTATTGCTTAATCTAAAATACTGTAAGAATTATTAAAGCTTTCTCTAGCTGTGCTGCCACCTTAAGTGACTTGTACAAATACACCCAGGTCTTTCTTTAGAATAATACCCTTTATTTTATACTGTCCCTCCATGTTCTTTGTATAAAGTGTATCACCTAACTCTTCTTTGCATTGAACTTTATTTGCCACCTACTTACCCACTCTACCATTGTGCGAATGTTGAAGATCTACACCATCCTCCTCTCAGAAAGACAGCTCTCCCAAATGTTTTGTCTGCCTCAAACTTTGAATTTTCTTCTCTGTAGGTCAAGATCTAGATCATTTTTACAAATTGGAAAAAAAAAGGTCCTAATACCAATGTTGGCAACTACAAACTTCTTCCAGTCTGAAAACATTCCCCTGGACTATTACTTTGCTTCCTGTCCCTCAGTCATCTACTTTGCCTCTGTCCCTGTTATTCCATGAGCTATAACTTTCTCAGAAGTCTGTTCTGTGGCCATTTCAGTGAAGAGGATTGTTGGGATGGATGTGAAACTGCCATGAAAAATGTCTGATTATCAATATCAGCTCTTGAAGGACTGCTCAAGAGCAAATCATATTTATGAATTTGGTTGAGATTTTGATGAGGTAACATGGAGGGTAACTGATGGCAGTGCAGTTTTTATTTAATAACTATGAACTTTCAAAAAAACCTTTGATTAGGTAACACATGTTGACATGTTAGCAAATTGAATCCACCAAGTAACAGTAACAAAAATACCAAATTAGCAAAATACCCAATTATCAGTTCTGAAGAAGGGTCACTGGACTTGTAACATTATCTCTGATTTCTTTCCACAGATGCTGCCAGTTCTGCTGAGCTTTTTTAATAATTTCTGATTTCTAGCATCCACAATTCTTTGTTTTTTTTTAACCAAATTAGTTTTATTTGTGAGTGCTGACTGCAGGTCTTTGGCTCACTGACAGTTGTTGTTTTATTCTGAACTGTTTCTTGCCAGTTTTTATCAGTGGTTGTGTGCCAATCCTTTACTCTCAGGATTAGTATGAGAAGGCAAATCACAAGTTCAACTTAGAAAGAACAGCAATTGAATTTTATGCTGTTGGTATAATTTTAAACACATGCTGGCTATCTAGCCAGTTGAACGAACCTACTGCTCTGAATTAGTTCAGCGTTACAAAATACGCATACAGTGAACGGTTGCAATTTGTCCTGGAGCGAAATATGCAGCAGAGTTCTCACCCTTCAGTTATATGACTGCTCTAGTTTTAGATCTACATTAATCACTTGTATTTGCTAGTACAGGGCACAATTTTAAATTCACAGTTGATATAAAGTGTGGAAAACACTGAAGGAGACAGCATAGATTTCAAAAGGACAAGACAGGCTGGTTGAGTGCATTGGCAAATGGCAGAAATTCCACGCAATGGAGTGAGGTGACACATTTTGGAAGGAAGAATAAGGAGTGATAATACATGCTACATAATATAATTTTAAAGGACACGCAAGAGGAGAGTGGTTTTGAGAATCCTGTGCACAAACCTCCGAAGGTGACAGGACAAGGACAAGTTAGCAGAACAGTTAACAAAATACATGAATTCTAAGCTTTATAAATGGAGGCATAGAGTGCAAAAAGCAGAAAAAGCAGTTAAGCCAATATAAAACATTATATTTGGCCCAGCACAAATATATTTGTCCAATTCGGGGCCGAGACTTTTGAAAGGATATGTAACTAGTGAAGAGGATATAGTAATAATTCACTAGAATGACATAGGGACAAGAGAAAATGAGGTCTGCAGATGCTGGAGATCAGAGATGGAAATGTGTTGCTGGAGAAGCGCAGCAGGTCAGGCAGCATCTAGGGAACAGGAGAATCGACGTTTCGGGCATTAGCCCTTCTTCAGGAATGAGGAAAGTTTGTCCAGCAGGCTAAGATAAAAGATAGGGAGGAGGGACTTGGGGGAGGGGCGTCGGAAATGTGATAGGTGGAAAAAGGTCAAGGTGAGGGTGATAGGACAGATTGGGGTGGGGGCGGAGAGGTCGGGAAGAAGATTGCAGGTTAGGGAGGCGGTGCTGAATTTGATGGATTTGACTGAGACAGGCTGGGGGGAGGGGAAATGAGGAAACTGGTGAAATCCGAGTTCATCCCTTGTGGTTGGAGGGTTCCTAGCCGGAAGATGAGGCGTTCTTCCTCCAACCGTCGTTTCGCTGTGGTCTGACGATGGAGGAGTCCAAAGACCTGCATATCCTTGGTGGAGTGGGAGGGGGAATTGAAATGTTGAGCTACAGGGTGGTTGGGTTGGTTGGTCCGGGTGTCCCAGAGGTGTTCTCTGAAACGCTCCGCAAGTAGGCGGCCTGTCTCCCCAATATAGAGGAGGCCACATCGGGTACAGAGGATGCAATAGATGATATGTGTGGAGGTACAGGTGAATCAGGGACAAGAGACCACAGTTATGTGCATAGAAGAAGGTGGAGTTAATTTACCTTTGCTCCCAGGGCCAGTTCAGACTGGTGGCAGATGTCAACCAGTCTGTGCACCGATACTGGATCTGATCAGAAGATTACCTCCGCTATTTGGGATAGTTAACGCTTTTAAGTTCACATTATTTCTGATGGACTCAAAGAGAGATTCCATACAACATGCAAACAAGATAAAGAATGTGACTTTGTTAAAAGAAAAGATCGGAAGAGAGGTGGCGTGGTTTTTGCAAAGGGTCATCCCAAACAGCCCTGTAACATGGGACTCTATGTTTTACAGGCTATTTCCAAGATGTAGAGTGAGACAAATATCAGTTACAAGTGGGGAACCACAAATTTGGTAAAAGACACTGTCTGGATTGCCCACAACTTGTTGGTCTTTCAATACAAGGAGTTGTCCTCCACTGAGTGTTGGAAGATTCAGTTTTAAACTTTTTTGTAATATTTTTACAATTTTTTAAAAACACACTATCTTTTTGGAAAAAAGATGTTTGATTTTGTAGGAACTTGAAGCAACTGTGATGGAGAAAAGACAGTTGTGTCCATCTCAATGTGAATTTAGTTGGCAATTTCAATGCAGCATGATCACAGTACAGCCTTGGCATTAAATAAAGCCTTATTTTGTTCCCAGAGGATGTTTCATTATAGTTTCGCAAAGTATTAGAATTATGATTATATCCCACAGAATTTGAATAGAAAAATCCCAGAGTTGTTTACTATAGGACAGTCCCACTCAGTAGAGTAGACTATGTGAAATTACATAGTCCAAGTTACTATTCTCTTCCCACTTCCTGACAGTACAACTACAATTCTTCTTAATTGTAGCAAGTGGTGTCATTGAATGCAGACTTAAGAATTAATTGTCTGGGTACCAAAGCTCCATGCTTGTACCTACAATGTTGCTGTATTTTTGACTACAGAGTTGGGAATAAAGGAAGATGAATTATTCGCATCATGAAAAACAGATAACAAACATTTCAGATGTAATTACATGTAAGTGCAGATTGATTCTGAGTGGTGACCACAAATTTGTTTTTACTGTGAGACCACAGTAAAAAGAAAGATTCTCTTGAAAACCTGTGGCTAGATAGATTAAGTCCATGAAGCAATGTTCCTTTAAACTGCTGAAGTTGCAAATTATTGACATTATTTGTCCTTTTTTTTCAGGAGTGATTAGAGTAGGTACTCCACTGTTTGAAGGCAATCTCCCATTCACACAGTATTGCAGCTGTGGGTTTATTATGTGCCTAAAGCCAGTTCTGATTTTTAAAGTATGTTTACTATCATATTTATGGATGATTGATTTAATGACTGTCCGTAGAAGCAGACTGCAACCTCCACCTGATTCAAACTGACACATAATATTAGATCTAAAACTTGATATAGAAACATGTATGCCTGTGAAGTTTAATTTTGTTTTCCAATACAGTACTAGATTATCATCACAAACCATTTGACATTTACATAAGCAAGTGTATAAGCATAAAAGCACTAGTAAGTTGATACCTAAACTTTGTCAAATGCATCTCCTTTCTTTAACAAAGATCTTAGCATATATCAATTTTTTAAAAAACCCATTACATCAAATGGTTTGGAGCAAATAAATACAGACTTTGTTGATTATAATTTTATATTTAATAGTTCGAAAGTGACATTTTGTAATACAGACTATTGCTAGAATCGTAACATTTCATCTCATATCAATCTTAATCAGAAAAAAAACTGACCTTATCATACTTTGTTGAAACCTCCGACATAAAATTGCTCTAAATGTCTGCTTTAAACCATTCCATGAAAACTTTCAAACTATTCCAAAATTCACATGTGAATGAATAATGCTGCTCGTTGACATAGATTCAGTTTCTCAATATGCTATTAGGGTCGTTATGGAAAGTAGTTAATCAGTTAACCAAGAAGCTTCACTCTAGAAAAGTAACTATAGAAATCATTATACCTGGTCTGTTGCAAATTAGTCCATAATAAACATCTTAAAACTACAAACAGACATGAGAAATTATTCAGCAAGTATGAAAATTTGATTCTTTTTTATGCTCAGAAGCGTTCCACAAAACAGAAATTGAACATAACAGTCTTGATTAATCATTACTTTGTAAGTAATCCCTGTACAGGCAAAGTACATCCTGAGAACTATGTCAGCAACAATAATTTTTTGCATCATTACAATCAACTCTCACTAACAGGACTTTCAAATTAGTTGGTAAACAACAGCGAAGGGTTTTACAATCCAATTGAACACAAGGAACAGATTTCCAAGCACAATTCTTACTTCATTTCCAAGGCAACAGAAGTCACTACTTAACACTAAGGTAGGAACTGTGGTTTGCAGTATTATTTTGTAATAAAATATTTCTTAAAGTTAAAGAAATACATTTGAGAAATTTACCTCAGTATCTGCTACTCGCCAGCTATGAAAACATCATGCTTTAATTAATTTGCATGACTTACTTTTTAATCTTTCCACGGCCTAATATGTAATAGACTCAGAGCAGATAATGTACTGCAGCACAATTGTTTGACAGAGTTGTGTGGTTTTGCATAGGAAGTCGCTACTAACTAACTATAATATAAGTCAATCTGGCTTTGGTATCATCTAAAAAGAAAGAGACTGATTCTTTGAAAGAGTCGTTCAATACCATCCCATGCCACTTTGAACACCTTATTTGACCACTGAATGATTTTAAAATGAACACCAATTTAGAGAGATGTGGGCCAAATGTTGGCAAATGGGACTAGATTAGGTTGGGATATCTGGGCGGCATGGATGAGTTGGACCGAAAGGTCTGTTTCCATGCTGTACATCTCTATGTCTCTAATTGAGTTGAGACTGGAATATTACAATTTGAAGAAAAATGGAGAAACATTCTAGTTACAATTCTTACCAACTCAGCAGGTTTGCCTTTTGTATTGTGATAGAACTCTGGCAGGAGACTTTAGGTACTTCCACACTGTATTTTCTGTGCAGTGTGATGAATAATTACAGGCACAATTGCAATATTATTTATATTTAATTTTACGTATATTATTTATACATTTTGTCAGTATGTACCCAAAATTTTTCATTGAAAGACCTGTAGCATAACATTTTGACTGGCGAGCTGCCTACTCACAGTATTCTCAGAAGTTCAAATAAACACAACCTGACCATTTACTGACCATTTATTCAAGTTCAATATTCACAACAGCCTGCTGGAAGGATAACATTGGGAGAATACTCCTTAAATGTTTAGGAATGAAGAATGAAAATTAAAGAGCAACTCAAGTTGCTCTCGTGTAAATAAGACTTTAACCAAATGAAAGTGTAAGCCACAATAGAAAATATCGGAAATCAATATTCCGATGGATGTAATGTACTTTTCCTGCTTTTTTATGGCTGTTGTGTTTTCCAGTGACTTGTTACAGAATGGTTCCAGCAACCTGAAATACACTATTCTGTAAATTAGCAATGGTGGTGGAGAAGCACACCTAAAGATGAGAGGACAATTACATCAAAATTATGTCAGTTTATTTAAGGCTTTTTTGAAAAGTTTTATAGTACAACCATTCGCAAAGTAATTTGAGACTTTTCTTTCCAGAACGTACTTTATGATTGAAGGGTTATCTAACTCTGATGATGATAAAATATGATGTTTAGGCCAGGACCTGCCCACAGTGTAGCAGTGTGTGGCTCTGGACAGGCAATAGCGAATTTAATAAATGGTGCATGATTATCACCTATAACCTATAGGTGGCATACATTGCTAGTTGACATTATTACTGCTGAAGTTTAAAGAACACCTTTTCATTCGGCTTATGGTCTGTGCAGAACTCACAGGTGATTTGATTCGGATTTCATAATTCCCTCTTCATCATTTCTCTCCTTATCATCACTGTTGAGAAGGTGTTAGTGGTTTCCTAATTTTCTTTCCATCTGCTCCTTATCATCATTTTACCAAATCATTTTTGGTATTGTATATTTGTAGGTGGTTGAAACTACAAATAGCTTAAAATTGGAGATAATGCTTAACTAAGCAAGAAGGACATGAAAAATTGTTTCCATCAAGAGAAGATCAGAGACATAGTATGGGTATCAGGAAGATCACCATCAGCCATTGCCCTGAAATTACATTCCCACCAAACAACAGGATGGTTATTTGAATGGTATCCGGAATGCGGTTTACATTTCAACTATTGTGATCTTGAATTATAGTAGAAGAGATCAATTGTCGGTACAAAATTATAGAGAGGAGAATCTAGCTCTATTGTATCTCCACACAATGTAAGGAAATGGGCTAATAATGTGTTCTTTCTTCTAACTATTGTTTAAACTCTGCAACTGTCCACTTTCCATCGAGACTGATATTTTTTAAAGAGAAATTTTAACTTCCAGTTGATTGCTGAAATAATATGTCATGATTTTATGTTTAACTTTGACTGTAACAAATGATTAAAAAGTACTATTGACCATACACTATCTTATTTTTCTAAGCAACTTATACTTTAAACCATGGAAAAGAGACTTCCCATTTGCCTTTCAGCCTGACAGAAAATATTGCTATTCACTGTATTTCATGCTGTCGAATACTTTCTTAAATCCAAGCTATACAAATCTTATAGCCTTCTTCAAACCCACACAAGCTGAGAATTCAAACTGAATGCAAGTGTCTAACCCATGTTCTATGTGGTGAATCATTGAATTTAAATCACAGGCCTAGCTAATTTTCTCTCATGTTGTCTATCTCTTGTATGGCAACAAATCACACAAGATGTATTGAAAATTGCTGTCTACCTTTGATATTAATGATTTATAAGGAAGACTATCCTAATCTCAAAAATAACTCATTTTACCTAAGCAGAAATATTAATTAGTTATCTTTGATTCCAGCTTCCTTCCATCTGAGAAGTGAGTGACTGGGTTTTGGCACAAGGGGGATGGTGCAGGAGGGAGGGTTTCAGGTGCATGGATAATTGGGGCTCATTCTGTGGAAGGTGGGACATCTACAGAGGGGTACTAATATCCTGGGTGGGAAATTTGCTGGTGCTATTCGGGTGGGTTTAAACTAGCTCAGCAGGAGGATGGGAACCTGAGTTGTAGTTCCAGTGCACAGGAGGATGAGAGTAGGGAGGGCATGTACAGGATTTCATGGTCACAGGAATGTGCTGGCAGACAGCAAGCTGGTTTGAAGTGTGTCAACTTCAATGCCACAAGTATCCGAAATAAGGTAGGTGAGCTTGCAGCATGGATAGGTACCCGGAACTTCGATGTTGTGGGCATTTCAGGGACATGGATAGAGCATGGTGAGGAATGGATGTTGCAGGTTCTAGGGTTTAGATCTTTCATTAAGAACAGGGAAGGCAGTAAAAGGGGGGAGGTGTGGCCTTGTTAGTCAAGGACAGTATAACTGTGACTGAAAGAACTTTTGACAAGGACTTGTCTACTGAGGTGGTATGGGCTGAGTTTAGAAACAGGAGAGGAGAGGTCACACTGCTGGGAGTTTTTTTATAGGCCTCCTCAGAATTTTAGGAATGTGGAGGAGAGAATCAGCAAAACGATTCTGGGTATGAGTAAACATGTGGTCATGATGGGGGACTTTAACTTGCCCAACATTGACTGGAAATGCTATAACTCTAATACATCAGATGGATCCGTTTTTGTCCAATGTGTGCAGGAGGGTTTCTTGGCACAGTTTGTCAAAAGGCTGACAAGAGGGGAGGCCATACTGGATCTGGTACTTGCTAATGAACAAGGCCAGGTGTTTGATTTAGTGTTAGGTGAGCACTTTGGAGAGACTGACTATAATTCAGTTATGTTTAGTTGAGCGATGGAAAGGGATAGGTACATGTCACAGGGCACGATTTATAGATGGGGGGAAGGGCAATTATAATGAGATTAGGCAAGACTTGGGATACATAGAATGGGGTAGCAAAATGCAGGGGATGAGGACAATCGAAATGTGGAGCTGGTTTAAGGAACAGATATTGCATGTCCTTGATAGGTATATCCCTGTCAGGCAGGGAGGAAGTGATAAGGTAAGGAAACCATGGTTTACTCCAGAAATTGCATCTCTTGTTCAGCGGAAGAAGGAGGCTGATGTGATGATGAGACAAGATGGCTCAGATGAGGTGATGGAGTGTTACAGATTAGCTAGAAAGGATTTAAAGAGAGAGTTAAGAAGAGCAAGGAGAGGACATGAGCAGTCTTTAGCAGGTAGAATAAAGGAGAACCCTAAAGCTTTCTGTAGGTATGTGAGGAATAAAAGGATGAATAGGGTAGGAATAGGGCCAGTCAAAGACAGAAGTGGGAAGTTGTGTGTGGACTCTGTGGAGATCAGAGAGGTGCTAAATGAATATTTCTCATCTGTTTTCACTCATGAAAAGGAGAATATTGTAGAGGAGAAGAATGAGATATGGGATATCAGACTAGAAAGGATTGAGGTTAGTAAGAAAGAGGTGTTATCAATTCAGAAAGAGTGAAAGTAGACAAGTTCCCTGGGCCGGATGGGATTTATCCGAGGATTCTCTGGGAAGCTAGGGAGGAGGTGTTGGAGCCTTTGGCCTTAATCTTTGAGTCATCAATGTCTACAGGTTTAGTACTAGGAGACAGGAGGATTGCAAATGTTGTGCCATTATTCAAGAAGGGCAGTAGAGATGACCCAGGTAATTATAGACCAGTGAGCCTTATGTCTGTTGTAGGAAAAGTTTTGGAAAGGACTATAACAGCTAGGATTTATAATCATCTAGCAAGCAACAATTTGATTGCAGGTAGTCAATATGGTTTCGTCAAATGGCAGGTCATATCTCACAAACCTTTTGAGTTTTTTGAGAAGGTGACCAAGCATGTGGATGAGGGTAGGGCAGTTGACGTAGTGTATGTGGACTTCAATAAAGCCTTTGATAAGGTTCCACATGGTAGGCTATTGGAGAAAATGCAGAGGCATGCTCATTTAGCAGTTTAGATTAGAAACTGGCTTTCTGTAAGAAGGCAACAAATGGTGGTTGATGGAAAATATTTAGCCTGGAGTCCGGTTACTAGTGGTGTGCCAAAGGATCTGTTTTGGGACTACTGCTGTTTATCATTTTTATAGATGATTTGGACGCAGGCATAGGTGACTGGGTTAGTAAGTTTGCAGATGACACTAGTCAGTGGAGTGGTGGGCAGTGTAGAAGAATGTTACAGGTTGCAGGGAGACTTGGATGAACCACAGAATTGTGCTGAGAGATGGCAAATAGAGTTCTATGCAGCTAAATGTGAGGTGATTCACTTTGGGAAGAATTACAGGAAGGCAGAATACTGGAAAGGCTCTTGGCAGTGTGAATATGCAGAGGGTTCTTGGAGTCCATGTACATAGATCCCTGAAAGTTGCCACCCAGGTGGATAGTGCTGTTAAGAAGGTATACGGTATGTTAGGTTTCATCGGTAGAGGAACTGAGTTCCGGAGTCGTAATGTCATGCTGCAATTTTATAAGATGCTAGTGCGGACAAACTTGGAATATTGTGTACAGTTCTGGTCGCCCCCATTACAGGATGTGGAAGCATTGGAAAAAGGTGCAGAGGAGATTTACCAGGATATTACCTGGTCTGGAGGAAAGGTCTTATGAGGAAAGGCTGAGAGACTTGGGTCTGTTCTCATTGGAAAGAAGAAGGCTAAGAAGGGATTTGATAGAGACATACAAGATGATCAGAGGATTAGATAGGGTAGACAGTGAAAGTCTTTTTCCTAGGATGATGATGTCAGCTTGTACAAGGGGGCATATCTACAAAGTGAGGGGTGATAGATTTAAGACAGATGTCAGAGGAAGGTTCTTTACTCTGAGAGTGGTAAAGGTGTGGAATGCCCTGCCTGCCAATGTAGTTAACTCAGCCACATTAGGGACATTTAAACAATCCTTGGATAAGCACATGGATGATAGTGGGATAGTGGAGGGGGATGGGCTTAGATTAGTTCACAGGTTGGCCCAACATTGAGGCCAAAGGGCTGTATTGTTTTATGTTCTATGTCACTCCAGTGTTTCTTAACAACACCTTGTAGAGATTCAGCACCACCCATTTGTCACAGAGAGCAAGTCCATTCACTCTGCAGCTTGTATATGCATGCTCTGGTCAAACCATTCGGTCTGAGCATAAACAATAACTGAGGAGCACATCTCTTGCATGAGGAAAAATTGCAGATGTATCGTAAAGCAGCATGCAATTATCAGACAACATATTTCACATTAACTCAGATCTTAAGGTGAATGCTTTTGGATTATTTCAGTTAAGACATGATGTGAGCATGATACAAAAATTTTACAGAAAGATATAGAGAGGTTAAGTGGGGAGACTGGATGCCTTCTCGCAGGGTGCTTTAGGGAACATCTCTGGGACACCCACCAATCAACCCCACTGCCCTGGGGCTCAATATTTCAACTCCCCCTCCCATTCTGCCGAGGACATGCAGGTCCTGGGCCTCCTCCAACGCCACTCCCTCACCACCCGATGCCTGGAGGAAGAACACCTCATCTTCCACCTCGGAACACTTCAATCACCAGTTTCCTCATTTCCCCTCCGTCCACCTGACCTCAGTTCCAACCTTCCAGCTCAGCACCATCCCCATGACATGTCCTACCTGCCATCTTCCTTCCACCTATCCGTTTCACCCTCCTCTCTGACCTATCACCTTCATCCCCACCTCCATCCACCTATTGTACTCTTGGTCACCTTCTCCCCAGCCCCACCCCCCTCCCATTTATCTCTCCACCCTGGAGGCTCCCTGCCATCATTCCTGATGAAGGGCTTTTGCCCAAAACGTTGATTTTCCTGCTTCTCGGATGCTGCCTGACCTGCTGTCCTTTTCCAGCACCACTGTAATCTGGACTCTGATCTCCAGCATCTGCAGTTCTCACTTTTGCCTAGGTTAAGTGAGTAGGCAAAAACATGGCAGATGGAATGAATATAGGAAACCATGAGGTTATGCACTTTGGCAGGAAGAATAGAATGTATTTATTACAATATTATTTAAATGGAGAAAAAACTGTACCTTCTTAGGGGACTTGACAGGATAGTTGTAGAAGTTGTTTTCTCTTTTGAGAGAGTCTAGGACCAGAGGAAATGATCTCAGATTAAGGGATCACCTTTTTAAGACAAAGATGAGGAGGAATTTCTTCTCTTAAAGGGTAATAAATCTGTGGAATTCTTAACCACAGGCAGATGTAGTGGCTGCTTTGTTAAGTATATTAAAGGCTGAGATAGACAGATTTTTAATCATTCATTGAATTGAGGGCTTTGGAGAAAAGACGGGGGAGTGGAGTTGAGGACTATCAGATCAGCCATGATCTCACTGAATGGTGGAGCAGACTTGATGGACTGAATAGCCTATTCCTGCTCTTGTGTCTAATAGTGATACCGCATATTGATCAGTAGTCTTTCACCCCCAAGTTCTGATGTTAATTACAAATATTTCATAAATAACATGAATGTGCGGTTTGAAGTATATCTTCAAAAAGTACAGTATTCCTTCTCTCTGGATCGTTTACTCCTCAGTGAGCTTGAGACTTCAATACGGTCTGCAGCAGTCTTTCCTCATGCTACGAACATCATTGCAACTCTTATTTTCTCAGCCTTTTCAATCAGTTATGTAGCTATTTTATTGTTTTTCCACAAAGACCAGTACAAACTCAAATTCTGTCTCATATTGCCTTACATTTCCACAGTAACAGGGATTGGAAAATGACAGCCATTCTGACTCACCCTGCATTTCTAAGTTCAGAATGTGGTTTTAATTTTCTTTTTTCACAAAAAAAAGTAACTGGTTCTCTTACAACCTTGAAGATTCACTCTTGTTCAGCTGTAAATGTCCTACATTATATTTCAAATAATATGTTAGAATAAGAGTGAAAAAAGTTAGACAAAGGTAGAAGTCACATGACTGGCAAGCCCACTAATACACTATTTACAATTGCATTTCTCCAAACAGACTGCAGAAACATCAATGTTTATATGAGTTATATGCCTTTGTTGCTGGTTAGACTACATGGGAGAAGAGCTGTGCTCAGGTCTGCATGATGCAAGGTGCTGGGACCTATAGTCCAATTTTTTGAGTCTGAACTGAAGTACAGCATTGAAGCTTTTTGATACAGAGTGTCTATGAACATAGTTGTTTGCTAGTGGCCATTGCAAAATGCTAAATGCATAATTGTGTAAATAGTCATTGGACATGTATCAACTGGCACTTCTGAATTCTCAGAGAAAGGAATAAAAAAATTAAGAAGCAGCAGTGAATAAGGATTGATTTTGAGTACAATTAGGAATACACACTATGTTATGTTGTATTAAGTATAAAACATATATACAATTTATCTAAGGAAACCTAGTTAAAACTCAAAGAATTAATAGAATCCATCATGTGCCACCCCCCTTGGGAATTTCAGATAATCTTGTTCAGTCTCATTCATTTTGTCTATCTTTTTTAAAATGACAACAATCAATTCAGTTTGAACATATTGATTTAATTTTCTTAGTGAGGAACCATTAGGAAACTATGTTGGCATTTGCATCTGACTCTGATCCAGAAAAATCAGAGTAAAGGAAACAACCGGACAAACTGCGTTCTTAAAGGTTATGGTGAAAAATTATTTCCACAGGGGCATCTAATGACCTAATGTCCAATCCTACTTTAACCAAAGATACATAATGTTGAAGGAGTACAATACTCCAAACACAAAATCCTGCTATTGATCTGTTGATACTAAATTTTCTGTGTATTCAAAATTATTAGAATTATTTTTAACGTTAAATAAAACAAATAAACTAAACTTCTGTTCATCCATGCAGTTTTGTGACATGCAAGTACGTGGAACCTTATATTTAACAATAGTGATAATGCAATTAACCAACTGTTTAATCAGATTTTCAATTTTTAAGGATGCAAGATTTTCAAATTTGGATATTTAGAGCTTTTTGATATTAACACGCCTGTGATACATGAAGCAGTTGTGTTAGAAATTAAGAAAAAATGTATTTGTTTATTAATATTAGAAATTGATCCTTCATATTTTAAAATTTAAAATCTCAATTATCATATTGAATAGCAGAGTATGTTGTGATACTTGAAAGGGTTCAGAAAAGATTTACAAGGATATTGACATGGTGAATTTGTACTTGCAGAGTTACATTGTACTTTGCTCAAAAACTGCATGCATTCATGTAGAACTCTGAGCTGAAAAACTGCATGAATTTATGTAAAACTCTGTTATCTCACTTTTTAGATTAGAATCAATCTAAACATCATGGAATAGACAGAGAACACAGGGGGCCAACACCTTCAACATATTGTCTAGCTATCGCCATTATTAACAGCTAACCCGAGAATGCAACTTTTAAAAAAAAGGTTTTGTGATTTACACATGAAAGAAGTGAAACTATCACTGTATTCTAACAGATGAAAGGCTTAACAATCAATTTTTCAATGTATAATTTCAGTTACATCACACTGAAAATTTTTGCTATAAATTCTGTGTTACAATCGAGCCCTCCACTATCACCTGATGAAGGAGCGTTGCTCCGAAAGCTAGTGTGTTTCCAATTAAACCTGTTGGACTATAACCTGGTGTTGTGTGATTTTTAACTTTGACATGGTTGGAGCATTTGTGCTATAGGGAGAGGTTGAATAGGCTAGGGCTGTTTTCCCTGGAGCATTGGAGGCTGAGGGGTGACTTTATAGAGGTTTATAAAATCGTGAGTGACATGGATAGGATAAATAGACAAGTCTTTTACCTGGGGTGGGGGAGGCCAGAACTAGAGGGGATAGGTTTAGGGTGAGAGGGGAAAGATATAAAAGAGACCAAAGGGGCAACTTTTTCAGGCAGAGGGTGGTACATGTATGGAATGAGCTATCAGAGGAAGTGGTGGAGGCTAGTATAATTGCAACATTTAAAAGGTATTTGGATGGGTTTATGAATGGGAAGGGTTTGGAGGGATATTGTCCAGGTACTGGCAGATGGGACTAGATTTGGTTGGGATATCTGGTCAGCATGGACGAGTTAGATCGAAGGGTCTGTTTCTGTCCTCTACATCTCTATGACTCTATGACTCTGAGAATAGGCTTGAAGGGCTGTGGAACCTATTCCTGCTCCTATTTTCCATGTTTTGGCAAGCAATGATGCAGTTTCACTTTCTATAATTCAAACTTTCTCTTATTCTAATGTTCTTGCCTTGAAGTCAGAGGGTTATTGATACATTTGAACACAAAATCAACACAGATACTTCGGAACAGTACTGAAGATATATTGCACCATCACAAATGTTATCTTTCATAGAGATGTTCAGCCTAGACGTCTACTGCCCTGCTATATGGATATAAAAAGAAAAGTAATTTCTTAAATTGTAAGAAATGTAAATCCCCAATCCTGCAGTTCAAGAATGAAAAAAAACACAAATTGTTATTTATTTGACAAATACAAATTTTACCAGGACCTCCTCAATTATACACAATTCATTCACTTAAGAGCTGTAAATATTTCAAACTACTATGGTTCTTTGCTAAAAACTGAAAAATGTTTACAGGTACTTCCACAATTGTTCCAGAGCTGAAAAACTAGAAAAATGGATGAGGAGAATCTGAGGAAGAGAGAAAATAATACAGGAATGAGAAATGGGAATCGAGCACCTGACAAACTGGAGTTGGAGGGCATGAGAGGAAATGAACCAAACCATGTGGCTCTAAAACAACAGGCAAGTATGGTATTCCCAACTATATACAATGGAGGACTAGAAAGTTCAACCAATATAAATTGCTGTGCAATTAGCTTTTTTTTAAGGCAATCGAAACTGTTGGTTAGGTGAGTTGGCCATGCTAAATTGCCCATAATGTTCAGGATGTGTTGGTTGGGTGCATTAGTCAGTGGTAAATATAGAGTAGTATGGTAGAGGAATAGGTCTGGGAGGGTTACTCTTTGGAGAGTCGGTGTGGACTTGTTGGGCCAAATGGCCTGTTTCCACACTGTAGGGATTCTATGATTCTTCTTTACAATTATTTGTATTACAAGTAATGTTCACTCATTGTAGGACATAAAATTGAAGGCAATGTTGCAGTGATGCCTTCAAAATTGTAATCTTCATTGTATAATTTTCATGTGATAATTTAAATCTCAATAAGGGAAGTCAAATAATTTCTTCAATGCAGAGAACAAACCTCATAGTTCCTCACAATGTATCCAACTGGATCTGAATTAATCAAAGATTTCTATCTATATCTAATACTTAGCAGTACAATTTAGCATTCTATTCACAAAATCTGTCATTGCCAGATATCTTTCTCTTTCACACACACACAAACATATATACACACTTTATCATAGATAGTTAACCATTTTTGCAGGTAAGAAGTTGCTTCTTTCAATTTTGACCTCTATCCACACTCACCCAATCCTCCACCATTATAGTGTCCCTCACAAAGTTGGTTAGTTTGAATTGAGTTTCTGAACCAACAAAGTACAGCCAATCATCTAAGCAAGCCAAGTTAAGGGACGTTGTCCTTTAGTACTTCAATATTCTCACTGAAGCACAGTAAACACAAACATGGCTACAATTTTAATTTACTCAACCCATTTACTTATAAAGAGTTTAATTACATGTAGCTCTAACTCCATAGGAGCATAATTCTCTGCACTAACAATCATAAAGTCCAAACCTTTTTGGATGAAACAATGCAATACCTAAGTGATTATATTCCTGGCTAAAGACCCTAAGGTATGAGTTCAAATCCCAGGTCAGCAGCTGGGGTATTTAACCTCAATTAATTTAATATAAACCAAGAATACAAAACTAGTGTGTGTATGAACTCAGTCAGAGCAGCAGAGCATCATGGAATTATAAAATCCCTGCAGTGTGGAATCAGGCCATTCAGCCTGTTGAGTCAACTCCAATCCTGTCAGGCTTTGGAGAATTAGGAGGTGTGTTACTTGCTGCAAAATTCCAAGCATATTTCCAGCTCTTTAAGAGAATATTTATATGGTTTGTCCAGGCCAGTGTCTGGTCAATGGTAATCCCCAGAATGTTGTTAATTAGGAATTCAGTGATAGTAATGTGAAGGAGAGAGGGTTAGAGTCTCTCTTATTAGAAATGTTCATTGCCTGGTATTTGTGTGGCATAAATGTTACTTGCCACTTATCAGATCAAGCTTAGATACTATCCAAGTCTTGATACATATGAACAGAGACTGATGCAGTATATGAGGAGTCATGAAGATTGCTGAATACTTTGAAATCATCAACAAATCACTTTCTGATCTTCTTATGTAAGGAAAACCTTAGCTGAAGTTGGCTGCTACCCCTAGGACACTGAGCAACTCCTGCTGAGATGTCCCAGGACTGAGTTAATTAAAGTCCAAAAGCCAAAAGCACCTTCTCATGTGCCAGCTTTGACTCCAACCAACTGAGAGTTTTCCCCAATTCCCATTGACTCTAGTTTTGCGAGCACTCCTGATGATGGAAGGAAGGCCAGAGATGACTGAGAAAAATGCAAGGTGATGCTTCCTGCTCTAGGGTCAATGTTGGAGTGTCCAGGGAGATTGTTGCAACTTTTGAGTACACATCGAGGATGGAAATGACACAGCTGGAGAGGAATCAGCAAAGGGAGCCTAGGAGCATACACGCAATGGCCAGGACACAACAAGAAATATCGACAGTGCTCAGTCAGTTCCAAATGATGCCAACCAAAGTCAGGGAAACACTGAGCATTGGTGCAAAATCAAAACTATACCGCAAGTGAAGTAATTACTTCACAGAAAAATGTCTGACCATAATGTCAGAGACAGCTCAGAATGTCAAGGAATTTTTTTTCTCCAGCTTCATGGACTAGGAGACAATCCAATACCAATAGTTTTCAAGGTGGTAGTTCATGGAGGTCTGCCTCCTTGTATTGCCACACACATGATCAGGATTTCCAAACTTACAAAACTTACAGCAGAGGGGAGCTCCAGTGCTGAGGGTGTCCTGCAGAGGTGCACTTGCATCCTCTACAATTTCACCTCTAGAGGCAATAGGGTAACTAGGAAGGGGGAGGAGATGTGGCAGCTTCCTGGGGCATCCTGAGATTATACCCCAGTGTGGCTTGCTAACACTCCTCCCCACTGTTGGCACACAATTGTCCTGTCAGGAGGAGGAGGGGCACCTAGAACTTAATCAAGTGTGATCTATGTCTAACCACAAATGCCTAAACACTGAGGTGAATATATCTGCACTGCTGGAAGTCACAGTAGAACGGTGTAACAGTAACATCCTATGACTGGGCCATTTCTTCATCTGAACTGATAGGTCTTGAAGAAGGGTCACCAGGCCCAAGAGGTTAACTCTGCTTTCTCTCCATAGATGCTGCCAGACCTGCTGAGTTTCTCTCGCAATTTCTTTTTTTGTTTAGGACGTCCCAATGTTCCCCGACAGACTGGAAGAGCACCTTCATGGAAGCATTGTCAAACTGTGGAAACACACATTATCTGCTCTGAGACATCATTGCAGAATAGCAGATAGCTGATGAGGTTATACAGAGAGGAAGAAAGGAAAGATTAGAAGGATCTAGCAGCAGCTATGGTCTGAAGGCATCCAATGACAAAGCAAGTCTGCTGCTACTGGATAGCGGAGAATAAAAGCTTGCTCAGGTGGCCTACAAATACAATCATTCAACCCTGTAAGTTAACTGTAGGATTTTTAACCTTTTGTGCACCCCCGCCACATAATTGGTTGACCTTTTCATCCAGGAATACCTAATTAATTGGCCACCATGTGAATGCACGTAGTCAGTTGACCTAGCTGTGAGTCCCACATTTCTGGTCGCACAGTTGGGACACTTAATGCTACTGGAAGATTCTGATTACAAATACAACGTCAGCCTGGAAGAATAGTCTTATTATACATTGGAACAACAAATGGAGAAAAATGGCAGACATGTTTACAATTATGAAAGTATGGTTGGTGTCAATGAATATTTAGTTCTTGAGAGGTCCTGAGTAGAAGGAGCATTTTAGCAGGAATAGATGGAAAATATTCTGAATAGAGAGTGAAAAAGAATATTTTTGTATAGTTATGAGGCTTTGGAATGCATTTCTAGTGTAACCTGGATAAAAATTGTCAATATTAAACATCAAACTGGATAGTGGCTAAAGGAAACAGAGGAGCAGTGATATATAAGAAAACCAAATAGATAAAAAAGAATAAAATAACTTGCTCACATTGAGAGTAAGCATTAGCACAAACTGACATGTGCCAAGTGGCTTAATTCCAAAATTGAACTTCTCTGTACTTCCATGCAAGTGCAATCTGTCTCCTCACTTTGCTGATGAGTTAAAAAGGAAGAAGAATTTGAATTGAATTGAATTGAACTTGTTGTCACGTGTACTGAAGCACAGTGAAAAGCTTTGTCTTGCAATACAGGCAGATCACATAGTTAAGTAGCATAGATATGTAAATAATAGGTAAACAGCAGCAAAAACAAAAACACAGGTACAGGCGAATGTTAAGTATGTGAGTCCATTCAGTATTCTAATAACAGTAGGGTAGAAACTGTTATGAAAGCGGCTGGTGTGTGTGTTCAGGCTTCTGTACCTTCTCTCTGATAGTGGAGGTTGTAGAAAAGCATTGCCAGTGTGGGATGGTTCTTTGAGAATGCTGGTGCCCTTTCCTTGACAGCGGGCCTGGCAGATGGATTCTGCAGATGGGAGGCTGGCCTTTGTGATTGTCTGGCCTGAGTTTACCACTCTCTGTAACTGTGTCTGATCTTGAATGGTACAGTTGCCATATCAGGTAGTGATACATCCAGACAGAATGCTCTCGATGTTCTATAAAAGTTGGCAAGGGTATTTGCTGTCATGCCAAATTTCCTCAGCTGCCTGAGGAAGAAGAGACATTGTTGGGCCTTTGTAACCAGTGCGTCTACATGAAGAGTCCAAGAAAGCTTGTTGTGGATGACCACTCCCAGGAGCTTGACGCTCTCCACTCATTCTATCTCTGTGCGCTAATGTGTAGGGGGGCATGAGTAAATCCCACCGAAAGTCAACAATGAGTTCCTTGGTTTTGCCGACACTGAGATCTAGGTTGTTCTCAATGCACCATTTTCTCAGGTCTTCCACCTCCTGTCTGTAGTCTGTTTCGTCGCCATCTGAGATTCGACCGACTATGGTGGTGTCATCAGTGAACTTGTTAATAACATTAGTCTGGTATTTGGCGATGCAATCATGGGTATACAGTGAGTACAGTAGGGGGCTGAGTTCGCACCCCTGGGGGGCTCCAATGTTGAGTATTAATGAGGATGAAATATTGTCCCCAATCTTTATTGATTGTGACCTGTGGGTCAGGAAACTGAGGATTCAGTTGCAGAGAGTGTGGCTTTGTCCAAGATCACCAAGTTTAGTAATCAGTCTCAAGGAGATAATAGTGTTGAAGGCTGAACCGCAGTCAATGAGTAGATTCTTAAGTGAAGGCCAAGTGATATGGCATCTGACGTGGATCTGTTGGTCCAAATGCAAATTGGAGTGGGCCAAGAGTAGTGGGGAGGCCCAAGTTGATTAATGTCATGACCAGCATCCTTCCAGCACCACTAATCCAGAATCTGGTTTCCAGCATCTGCAGTCATTGTTTTTACCTAATGTCATGACCAGCCTTTCAAAGCACTTCATGACCACCGAAGTTAGGACCACTGGGCAGTAGTCATTGAGACAAGCTGCATGAGTCTGTGAAGGCACAGAGATTATATTGGTTCTCTTGAAACAGGCAGGGACAGTGCCCTGCTGCAGGGAGGGTTGAAGATATCCTCTGCTAGTTGATCTGCACATGCTCTGAGTGCATGGCAATAGACAATAGACAATAGGTGCAGGAGTAGGCCATTCTCCCTTTGAGCCAGCACCACCATTCGATATGATCATGGCTGATCATCCTTAATCAGTATCCTGTTCCTGCCTTATCTCCATAACCACTATCCTTTAGAGCTCTATCCAACTCTTTCTTAAATGAATCCAGAGACTGGGCCTCCATTGCCCTCTGGGGCAGAGCATTCCACACAGCCACCACTCTCTGGGTGAAGAAGTTTCTCCTCATCTCTGTCCTAAATGGTCTACCCCGTATTTTTAAGCTGTGTCCTCTGGTTCGGGGCCTGGTACTCCATCTGGTCCCATCGCTTTCCTTGGATTCACATGAAGGAAAACTGATCTGACCTCTGATGCAGTGACTGTTGGGATAGGTTTGTCAGGACTTGTTGGAATAGGTATTACCTCTCCGCCGAAGTTCTGCTCAAAGTGAGTATAGAAGGAGAAGAATTTCAAGGCCCTGTAGAGGGAGCAGGAGAATGCTGAGAATGGAATAGCTGGGGCTTTTATCCTTAGAACCCAGAAGATTAAGAGGAGATTTCCTTCAGGAACTTGAGACAGTGAGGTGAGAACACAATTTCAACTGGAAAATCGGAAAACATAAAGCTTGGTTCACATTAGTGCACAGCTGTCAGATCAAAAGCAGGGAAAAGTGAAAGATGTTCTTTTGATGCATGAAAGGTATCAGGTCCTGAAGAATCATGTAGTGGATACGTGCATTACATCTTATTTGGCCTTACAGTTATTTTGTGAGTATTTATACTACTTGTTGTCTGAGGTGCTACCTGCTGTCTTTCATAAGGCTTTGGCAGGCACCATCATGGCTGCCGGGATGGCTGCCTTCATTTTTCCTAATGAAGGGCTTATGCCCAAAACGTCGATTTTCCTGCTCCTGGGATGCTGCCTGACCTGCTGTGCTTTTCCAGCATCACACTCTTGATGCCCACTATCATGGCTGCCAGCTGCCTTTGCCACTCACATGCTGCAGACAGCTCCCACCTCATGGAAGTGTTCTGTCTCACCAATTGTGCACTGAATTTGCATATTTTTAATGAAAATTTTTCAAAATATTGGTCTGTGAACAACAGGGTCAGGACTCAGAAATTATACAGATTTGATAATCAAGCCCAATGTTCAGGTTTGTGATATTTCATCAGGAATGATGAAAGATTAGGTTTGATTTTCTCTCCACAGATGCTGCCAATCCTGCTGATTAATTCCAGCATTTTCTGCTTTTTAAAAAAAAATTTCCATCATCTGCATTATTTTATTTTCATATCCAAAATAAGGTAAATTTGGACATTAAAGTAAACTGTCGTAGGGTACAGACAGGTCAACAGAGGTACTGGTATCATACAGTGCATCATCAAACGGGGAACAGTAGGCATTTCATTTGGACTTATGAGCAAAAGGAAAAAGATCCTGAGATTATTTAGGTAACAATTACCTGATGCAATTTAGGGAGTGCAGGGATTTTCTGGTGAAGAAAATTAAGATGGCAAATCTCTATGCAACAGAAGATGGTCAGTGTTTGTTTGCCTCTGACTGGTTTATATTTAATATTACTATTGTTATCAGCTATTAAATAAGGAGCTAAATCTTGTTTACTCCAAGTACTTACTGTTTGCGCTACATTAGTCTTTATAGCTCAGATTTTTAACAGCACATCATTTGAAACATATCTGTGCCAGTCAACAAAGGTCTGACTACACTACATTTTCTAGCTCTTTGCCCATAGTCCTGGAGGCTATGACAATGCAAGGGAATATCTAAATATTGATAATGTTGCAAGAATTTCTGACTCAACCACTTTTCAGGCAGTGAGTTCCAGATACCCACCTTTCGGTGAATGAAAACATTTCTCTTCATCTCTCCTCTTAGCCTTCTACTTCTTACCCTAAAACCAGGTCCTTGGCTATTGACCCTTTAACGAACAGGAATGCCTTCCTAGCCATCAATCTATACTTTTCATAACCTTTTACATCTCCATTACATGTTCTCTCAATTATTGCAGCTTCAAGGAAAACAATCCCAGTCTTTCCAATCTTTCCTCCTATATCATACCTTCCAATACAGGCAGCATCCTGGTGAATCTCCTCTGCACCCTCTTCAATGTGACCACAACTCCAGCTGTGGGCCAGTCTGTGTTTTATACAGTTCTAGTATAAACTCCCTACATTTTCATTCTGTGTCTCAGCCAATAAAGCCAAGTATCCTATATGCCTTCTTGACCACCTGCACTGCTACCTTCAGGGATCTGTGGATATGTACACCAAGTACTCACCTACAATACTTTCCAGGATCCTATACTATTCATAGTGTAATCCCTGGCCACTTCAAGTGTGTTACCTTACACTTTTCTGAACTGAATTCTATTTTCCACTGCTCTACTCAGCTGACCAGTCCAATACAATCCTCCATATTATTATTTTTCATGTCATCAATAAGCTTCTTGATCATACCCTCTACATTTATATCAAAATTAATGTACACCACAAACAGCGAAGGCTCAGCACTGAGCCCTGTGGCACCCCACTGTTGTGAAGGATGTTGAACTGACAGTCAGAAGTCATACAACACCAGGCTATAGTCCAACAGGTTTATTTGAAATCACAAGCTTTCAGAGTGCAGCCCCTTCATTAGACTTCCAGTGAAAGAAACACCTATATCGAACATACCCTACTTCATGCCTCTCAGACATTTTTGGATCCAAAGAGTCCCTTTGCCTTGAATCTCATAAGCTCTTACTTTCTTGACCAGTCTGCCATGAGGGACTTTATTAAAAGCCTTGCTAAAATTCATGTAAATTGCAACATTGATTTTTTTTAGGCATTAAGTCAGATGGTCTTTTAACAGTAATAATTCACACAATAGCAATTAACTGTGCAAGCTTTGCATGTTGCTACTCAGCAAAATAAACAGCAATTTAGCACAATACATAATTAAACTTTGGTTAAATACTAATTTCTATTCCAGTGATTTACACAAGTTTAAGGAAAGTCCAATTTAAGTAAAGATAAATAATTTGATGAGGCAGTTTTAGTGAATTCATGAATGCCTTACTTATATTAGAAATTAAGTTTGTAATTATTTGTAAATGTATTGTTGGCACCACTCCACACCCCTGCTTGGCAAACCTAGCATCATTACTAGATTACAGAATTCGATTCTGCTGGAAGTTTGATGGAACTGGAATACTTTGGGACAGGAGATGAGTTCATGCTAGTGTTGGCCTGGGCTCAGTCTGTTGCCTGTGATTTAGGAAGATGTGGATTCAAGTTCCACTCCAGAAATTTAAGTGTATGCAACAGAATTTTCCTGTCCCTCCTGTGAATGGTGGGAAAGGTGAGAAGATACTGTGAGAATTTTAAAAATCAGATGTTTGATGTTGTGAAAACTTCTACTGTTTTCCCCTTCAAGTTGTAAAAGGCGACTTCAGAACTGAGTGGTGACTATCTTACTTCCATACATTTGCAGTTCATTACAGCTCACTTTATTTAAGATGGCCCTTCATCCCTCTTACCTTGCTATTGATGCTGAGTACCTGTGACTAGAGTGTTGGAGAGCATGGCCATTTGAATACCCAGCAACACAGTGTGCTGGTGCTGGGTCTCCATGGTGACCACCACCCTGTCCATGGACCCAGCCAGACACATGCATGCCAGAGTCATAATGTTACCAATAACATTGGTGGCTCCTCCAATTTTTGATCAGGTTTACCGAGTACCTCTGTGAAGCCTGCCTAATGTTCCTTTACCATGCATGTGCAGGTGGACAAGGTCACCCACGGCAAATAACAGGAAGATCATCGCCTACATGGAATTGAGTGGGTGCCTGGTCTCCAGTGATCCTTTAAGTGTCAGAAATCTTTCTTTCTCAACCAGCTGCAGATACGTGCCAGTCATGTGCTCACTGCATTGTGTTCCTCAGTCTCATTTAGCACTGAGGTGGAAGTCTCTGAGCAGCTGGAGGCCTTGTTGGTGCACTGTTGAAGTGTTCCTCGGAAGTGGAGCTGCCGATGAGGGTCTTTGGCACTGACTTCTTTCTGAGGGTCAGCTGGATGGCACTAATGCCCAGATTAGAGAAGAGAGGGATTAGAGAAGAGTTGTTCAAGAGGGATATAAGCTTGTGCACATGAAAGATGAGTGAGCACTGGTGATGATGGGAGAGCAGCACAGCACAATGAAGCTCATTGGATTTGTTGGCAATTGAGGACTTCTATCCCCATGTGATCAGTCAGACTCTTCATTTGCCAAATCCTGGATTTGTCTTTGCCTGGTTATGGGCCAATATTCCCTGCAACAAGACTATAAGAGGGATTGACTGAGATGGAAGTGGATGGAAGAGTAGTTAGTGACAATGCATAGGCACAAGGCGGGGAGCAACATATCAGATAGTAAGTGAGCAGGTCGTACAGAGGGTCGATAGTGTCAGTAGTTTGGGAGGATGAAGAGATTGAGAGCTGTTCAGTGGACATAATGCACACAATAGTGAGAACTATAACCCATGAGGCTTGGTGGTATCTGCCTGCAGAGAATGGTTTCCAGCCTATGAGTATGGGGTAGCAGAGAGAAGATGGTAAAACATATCCTTGCAGAGCGCAGAAGATCAATTACCTTCTCACTGCACTGCTGGACGTTTCTCTTACCAGGGACATAGCACTGATCTAGGCTGCAATCTGTGAACCGTCTGGCTTGATCTGATATCATGGCCTCCCATGGCTGTTGATTGGAAAAAGATTGCTCTCCTCTCCACCATCCCATTCACCGACAAATCCAGGTCCCTGTTTGTGAAGCAGGCAGAGAGCTATCCTTTCCTCTGGACCATTTGTTGAATGTTGAGGCTCAAGCATCACAGTGTGAGGGACAGTTCCTGGTGGGTAATACCTGAACTGATGTACTGTTCACTTTTAAATATGGCACTTGAGGCCTGAAAGCTGGTAGATCCCAGCAGTGGCAAGCAATTCTGGTTCTGTGGCCATGGGATTCCTCAAAAAAGGTGTCCAAGAGCGTAGTGAATGAGGTGAAGGGTAAGAGACTGTGTAAACACAGTCATGCTGAGCCTTTGCAAACCCAGTGCCATAAATCTCACTAACTGAGAAAGGGAAAATTCTGCCCATGAACTAGGGTCATACTTAGAGCAATGCAAAAAGAATGCTGAGCTGTCAGTGACTCTTTATTTCTTGAATAAGGCAAGAAACCAAGATCCTGACCACCTGTGCAAGGCGGATCGAAAAGATTCAATGCCAATATTTGAAAAGAAGCTGAGGAATTCATTTGGCGTCTTGACTTATTGCTTAATTAAGCATCTTGCAGGCCTTATTATGTTTGTGCGATCTGACTGTTCTCAAATTGATTACTGCACTTATCTGTTGTAATTATGATTAAAGTGTACTTCATAGGCTGTGAAGTGGTTTGAGCTACCCTGAGTGAAACATGCTATACAAATGCAAGTCCTTTTGTATTAGCAATGTGATGTTTTAGAGGAAAGGTCTCTGAACTTCACATAGTATGAAAGGAGTAGAATTAATTCACAGTCTGTGCTGAACCAGCTGATCTCAACTTGATGGGTGCTGGTGGATGCAGCTTCTGGGCATGTTATCTGGGCTGGTGATTTCAGAGTATGAGAAAGCAGAAAATTAGTCAAATTTCCATCTTCTCATGTCCATGCACCAACCTGGAAATGGCAATACATGTATGTTTGTGTGGTGGTTGAAGACAGCATTGGATCTGGCTGTGGTATTCTCCACAATAGCTGAAAATGTGTGGCTGGAAAAGCGCAGTAGGTCAGGCAGCATCCAGGGAACAGGAGAATCGACGTTTCGGGCATAAGCCCTTCTTCAGGAATGAGGAAAGTTTGTCCAGCAGGCTAAGATAAAAGGTAAGGAGGAGGGACTTGGGGGAGGGGCGTCGGAAATGTGATAGGTGGAAAGAGGTCAAGGTGAGGGTGATAGGTCAGACTGCGGTGGGGGCGGAGAGGTTAGGAAGGCGGTGCTGAGTTCGATGGATTTGACTGAGACAAGGTGGGTGGAGGGGAAATGAGGAAACTGGTGAAATCCGAGTTCATCCCTTGTGGTTGGAGGGTTCCTAGGCGGAAGATGAGGCGCTCTTCCTCCAACCGTCGTGTTGTTGTGGTCTGGCGATGGAGGAGTCCAAAGACCTGCATATCCTTGGTGGAGTGGGAGGGGAAGTGTTGAGCCACAGGGTGGTTGGGTTGGTTGGTCCGGGTGTCCCAGAGGTGTTCTCTGAAACGCTCCGCAAGTAGGCGGCCTGTCTCCCCAATATATAGGAGGCCACATCGGGTGCAGAGGATGCAATAGATGATGTGTGTGGAGGTGCAGGTGAATCTGTGGCGGATATGGAAGTTTCCTTTGGGGCCTTGGAGGGAGGTGTGGGCGCAAGTCTTGCACCTCCTGCGGTTGCAGGGGAAGGTGCCGGGAGTGGAGGTTGGGTTGGTGGGGGGTGTGGATCTGACGAGGGAGTCACGGTGGGAGTGGTCTTTACGGAATGCTGATAGGGGAGGGGAGGGAAATATATCCTAGGTGGTGGGGTCCGTTTGGAAGTGGCGGAAATGACGGCGGATGATGTGCTGTACATGGAGATTGGTGGGGTGGTAGATGAGGACCAGTGGGGTTCTGTCCTGGTGGCAGTTGGAGGGGCGGGGCTCAAGGGCGGAGGAGCGGGAAGTGGAAGAGATGCGGTGGAGGGCTTCGTCGACCACGTCGGGGGGGAAATTGCGGTCCTTGAAGAAGGAGGCCATCTGGGTTGTACGTTTTTGGAACTGGTCCTCCTGGGAGCAGATGCGGCGGAGACGAAAGAATTGGGAGAATGGGATGGCGTTTTGACAGGGGGCAGGGTGGGAGGAGGTGTAGTCCAGGTAGCTGTGGGAGTCGGTCGGTTTGTAGTAGATGTCTGTGTTGATTCGGTCGCCTGAGATAGAAATAGAAAGGTCGAGGAAGGGGAGGGAGGAATCTGAGACTGTCCAGGTGAATTTGAGGTCGGGGTGGAAGGTGTTGGTGAAGTGGATGAACTGTTCAACCTCCTCGTGGGAGCACGAGGCTGCGCCGATACAGTCATCGATGTAGCGGAGGAAAAGGTAGGGGGTGGAGCCAGATTCGCGACCTCCACGGCTATGGGAAATAACTCTGTCTCTGTGGTCACCGCAGCCACTTCCGCCCCCAGTGACGTTACTAACCTACACGACCCCACGCCGATCTCCACGCCTAACCCCGCCCCCCGCCGTGTTCCGTCACCACGCCTAACCCCGCCCCACGACGATCTCCGTCACCACGCCTAACCCCGCCCCTTCGCCGATCTCCGACTGCATGCCTAACCCCGCCCCCATGCCTATATCCGCCCCCACGTCCAACCCTGCCCCTTCGTCGATCGCCATCACCACACCCAACCCCGCCTCCACACTGATCTCCGTCCCCACCCCCAGGCCTAACCCCGCCCCCACATCCAGCTCCAGCCCCACACCAGGTCCTAGCTCCCAGCCCTGCCGTGTTTTCACCATCCCTCCAGACCTACCCCTCTCTGAGGATGAAAGATCAGTCCTCAGCAGAGGCCTCACCTTTATTCCCCTACGCTCTCGGATTAATGAGTTCAACACACGGCGTGACATCGAACAATTCTTCCGCCGCCTTCGCCTCCGCGCCTACTTCTTCAACCAAGACTCTCGCCCATCCTCTCACGACCCCTTCTCACGTCTCCAACACACCCCATCCACCTGGACACCCCATGCTGGCCTCCTACCTGCCCTCGACCTCTTCATAGCTAACTGCCGCTGCGATATTAACCGCCACCTGAACTCCCCCACCCCTCTCACCCACCCTAACCTCTCCCCCTCGGAACGCGCAGCCCTCCACTCCCTCCGTTGCAACCCCAACCTCACTATCAAACCAGCAGACAAGGGAGGCGCGGTAGTAGTTTGGCGCACCGACCTTGACACCGCTGAGGCCAAACGCCAGCTCGCAGATACCTTCTCCTACTGCCCCCTTGACCATGACCCCACCGCCCACCACCAAACCATTATCTCCCAGACCATCCATAGCCTCATCACCTCGGGGGATCTCCCATCCACCGCCTCCAACGTCATAGTCCCACAACCCCGCACCGCCCGCTTCTACCTCCTGCCCAAAATCCACAAACCTGACTGCCCCGGCCGACCCATTGTCTCCGCCTGCTCCTGCCCCACCGAACTCATCTCCGCATACCTTGACACGGTCCTGTCCCCCTTAGTCCAAGAACTCCCCACCTATGTTCGGGACACCAACCATGCCCTCCACCTCCTCCATGATTTTCACTTCCCTGGTCCCCAATGCCTTATCTTCACCATGGACATCCAGTCCCTGTACACCTCCATCCCCCATCACGAAGGACTCAAAGCCCTCCGCTTCTTCCTTTCCCGCCGTACCAACCAGTACCCTTCCACTGACACCCTCCTTCGACTGACTGAACTGGTCCTCACCCTGAACAACTTCTCTTTCCAATCCTCCCACTTCCTCCAAACGAAAGGAGTAGCCATGGGCACCCGCATGGGCCCCAGCTATGCCTGCCTCTTCGTAGGATATGTAGAACAGACCATCTTCCACAACTACACTGGCCCCACCCCCCACCTTTTCCTCCGCTACATCGATGACTGTATCGGCGCCGCCTCGTGCTCCCACGAGGAGGTAGAACAGTTCATCCACACCTTCCACCCCGACCTCAAATCCACCGCATCTCTTCCACTTCCCGCTCCTCCACCCTTGAGCCCCGCCCCTCCAACCGCCACCAGGACAGAACCCCACTGGTCCTCACCTACCACCTCACTAACCTCCATGTACAGCGCATCATCTGCCGTCATTTCCGCCACCTCCAAACGGACCCCACCACCAAGGATATATTTCCCTCCCCTCCCCTATCAGCATTCCGTAAAGACCACTCCCACCGTGACTCCCTCGTCAGATCCACACCCCCCACCAACCCAACCTCCACTCCCGGAACCTCCCCTGCAACTGCAGGAGGTGCAAGACTTGCGCCCACACCTCCCCCCTCACCTCCCTCCAAGGCCCCAAAGGAAACTTCATATCCGCCACAGATTCACCTGCACCTCCACACACATCATCTATTGCATCCTCTGCACTCGATGTGGCCTCCTCTATATTGGGGAGACAGGCCGCCTACTTGCGGAGCGTTTCAGAGAACACCTCTGGGACACCCGGACCAACCAACCCAACCACCCGTGGCTCAACACTTCAACTCCCCCTCCCACTCCACCAAGGATATGCAGGTCTTTGGACTCCTCCATCGCCAGACCACAACAACACGACGGTTGGAGGAAGAGTGCCTCATCTTCCGCCTAGGAACCCTCCAACCACAAGGGATGAACTCGGATTTCACCAGTTTCCTCATTTCCCCTCCACCCACCTTGTCTCAGCCAAACCAATCGAACTCAGCACCACCTTCTTAACCTGCAATCTTCTTCCTGACCTCTCCGCCCCCACCCCAGTCTGACCTATCACCCTCACCTTGACCTCTTTCCACCCATCACATTTCTGACACCCCTCCCCCAAGTCCCTCCTCCCTACCTTTTATCTTAGCCTGCTGGACAAACTTTCCTCATTCCTGAAGAAGGGCTTATGCCCGAAACGTCGATTCTCCTGTTCCCTGGATGCTGCCTGACCTGCTGCGCTTTTCCAGCCACACATTTTCAGCTCTGATCTCCAGCATCTGCAGACCTCACTTTCTCCTCAAAGATATTCTCCACAATAAAACATCCTTTCTGCAGTTTTTTGTTGAGGCTTTCAAAGGAATCACAAGATATGGGAAAAGGAGCAGAGAGTGACCATCAGTCATAAATCTGTACTATGGAGAAAGTGTCAACATCTTCAGGAAGGATAGAGAAAGAAGAAATTGATGATAAAAGCAGGTATACAAATGAACTTGCTTGGAGAAATGTTTGTTTGAAGGTTTGCTACATTAACAGAACATTTGAATTACAGAAGGAAATGGTGATCAAATAGAGAAAATCCAAATCACGAGGAAATTATGAAAACCACAATATTTGATTTGAACTGTGGTTAAGATAATTCTGGTTTCATAGAAAGGTTTTACTATACCTCCAAGTTAGGATCTGCAGGTACATTTTGCAATTACGTTTGCTTACCTTCAATGTAACTGCTCTCACGAATGGATTTTCTATCATTCTAGGCAGTGATTTTGGAAGGATTTTTCATTGAGCTGTGACCAATTTTATACAGCAGGTCAGTGCATTGCCAATGAGAACATACAACCAACAATATGCCACTGCACAAGAATGAACTGAATATGAAGCTAGATTTCCTGTAACAATTTGTACCACCATGTTTTCCTTGTTAAAATATGTGCATCTATACTTTGACACAGAAAAATGACAGATGTTTGAGACTTTGGCAGAAGCATACCAGAAGACTAACAATTAGGCTGACATGCTAGATTTGGGTTGACTTTTTGTGGGCAGAACTTCCACCTGCTCAAAATATTGACATAAGCACAGCTAAAGACTCTTTGCACTCCCTATGTCCTGAATTTCAATATGACTTGTTGGAGAACAGAGAACCACTTTGATTTATATTGGTGTTGCTGCATAGACCCCTAAAGAAAAATGGTGAGATTTAAAAAGAAACAAAATAAGGAAATGGCTAAGAGAGCAACAAGTTATCATGTGGTGGTGTGGTGTCTGGAATTTCAGCTCCTCAGATAAGCCACCTTCAGCTGGACTTCCTATCTCTTCAATAGGTGTGCAATCCCGATACTCAAAAATGCTAATGGTATCTATGTTGCACAATTTCTATTTGACTTTGGAAAATCCACAGGATTTTGCAACCAAAGTCCTCAGTGAGCTTATCTTTGTACTTTGGTGCATTATTCATTACAGACCATCAGAGCCAATCTCCTTACCTAAATTGGCAAAGATTTCATTCTAATATTTTATTGTAATAGCTCAGAATGCAGTTACCTAATGCAGATAATATAATCAAAACAAGGTTTTCATTCTCTCAATCTTGTTTTGAGAGAGATGGGATACTGCAAAATAACTAATAAGGGTTTACTGGATTGAAACTAAAATCACAGCTTGGAATAACAATTGGCCCAGGAACAGTAAATAAAATGGCTTATTTTGTGCAATTGGTGTCACCCAAATGATTGTGGTGTCTTTTCAGATAAATGAATTGGATTTGTTCATGAGGTGAAATTGTTGATGGCATAAAATAACAACATGGGTTAACTGTACAAATGATTGTAAATGAGTTCAGGAGCTTTGTGGATTGGACAGATGAATGTCAAATAAAATTGAGTGCAGTGAAATGTAAGTGGATATATATTTGGAGCAAGCAAAGGAGAGGAAATATAGGTTAAATGATAACACTTTATAAAGAAGTACAACTGCAGAGACTTTGGGTTCAGATCAACAAATTTTCAAAAAAGGAGGCCAAGATAATGAACCTTTTTAAATAATGTATGGGAGCCTTGGTATTTTCACTGGGTTAATAAAAACGTTCGAAGACTTCTTGATTATCTCTAGGGTATCTCTTGGAATAATTATACAAAACATTCTCTCAAGAATCACAAATAGGTCATATGTATTCTATCAATGAATAAATTTTGCCCAAGCTGTTGACAGAATGGGCTAAATGGCCTTTTGTTCATTGTTTTCTTGTTAAAGCATTTTTTTCTCCTTTATGCCTCTCCTTGTAAAGGTTGGCTTGATCAGTGGTGTCAGTCTCATTGTAGGAACAATGATTGGCTCTGGAATCTTTATCTCGCCTAAAGCTGTTTTATCCAATACTGGAGCAGTGGGACCTTGTTTGATTGTCTGGTCAGCTTGTGGAGTCCTAGCAACATTAGGTAAGCAAAAAATAACATCCTAACCAATTTGTTTCAGACCACAGATATTCTAACCAGTCATAGAATAAAGAGAAATTGTTGCAAAAAGAATGATGTACTTTGGAATTTTATAATATTTTTCCTTTACAGCAAAAATCAAAAAATAATTACAATATCTCTCAACTGCTGAGGAAAGGATATGATTAGACATGGAAATAATTAATAATCTATACAGTTAAAGGTTTACATCTTTTTTAGAGCCATAAAGAATGGAAAAGTATCTATTATCTTATGAAGATGAAATGTAATGCTTGATTAAAAATTCCCAGTCATTAAAAATGAACCACTATTTGTTCGCTTTCCATAATATTGTTAAAAATCAATTCAAATAAAAATTTCACAAGTCACTTATAAACTCTCAATCCAAATGTCAAAACCTTTCACCAACTCCCACAACAGTTTCTCATTTTGAAGATTAAATATGCAATTATACAATGAGCACTCAAAATTATGAAAGAATTCAGAAAAGAGTGTAAATGTACCAGGCTATTATTAACCAGTTCAAAATACTCCAGGAATGAATCAGTGCAACTGTTATTGTTCTACACAACATACTTCTTAGTGTCAGCTTTATTCCTAATAAGCAAATTCTTAATAATTAAGAAGCTGAAAGGTTATCATGGGTAGATGGGAATGTAAAGTTATCAGCCATGATTTTATTGAATGGTGGGCAGACTCAATGGGCTGAATGGCCTATTCCTACTCTTAATTCATATATTCGTATGTCCCACAAATGTTTGGTCCCCTACCCAAGGGAAGACTTCCAACCTAATATGGTGGAGGGTTGTTTTTTAGGACTGGACGCCTGTGACCAGTGGTGTTTCAGTCGTGGGTCCACTTGTGTTTGCCATTTACATAAGTGATTGGATGAGAATATAGGAGGCACGGTTAATAAGTTTGCAGATGACACCAAAATTGATGGTACAGTGGACAGTGAAAAGTGTTATCTAAGAGTACAATGGGATCTTGATCAAAAGGCTAAGAAATGGCTGATGGAGTTTAATTTGTATTGTGTATTAGGCCCACTTGATAAGAACATGTACGCTAAATGTCCTAAACTAATACAAGATCAAAATACTTTAGAAACAGGAAATCTGAAATAAAACCAGAAAATGTTAGACTTACTTAGCACCTCAAGCGGCATTGCAAAAAGGAGTAACAGAGTTAATGTTTCAGTTATGATGAAAAGTAATCAGTCTGGGAAAATAAGTCATATAGTTAGGTGTATAGTGAGGACTTTAAATAGTGTTGTGAGATGGGGTGGTGGGTAGGAACAGGTCAAATAGGGGGAGATTTGGAAAGTTAAAGAGAAAAGGCAAGGTGATATAAGCAATGTTAACCAGAGTGTGACAGGAAGGAAGAGAGCATACAAGAATAATAGTGCACTAGCATATATGGTCAAGTTGAGGAAAATAGCTTTAACTTTACACAGAGGGAGGAGGGTACGGATGAAGGGAGATTTAGAAATCCAAAAATAAAAGTTGAGGCAATAGAAAGGTATATCAATGTGGCTTTGTGAAACAGGAAGGAACAGAAATAGAAACCGACTAGTGCATCAGAGAGTAAGATCCATGTAGGGCGTAAAATAATGAAGTGTCTTTATAAGCATGTGTAGAGTATCTACAATAACATAAGTTAATGAGGAACAATAATAGAGATAGATAGTTTAGATGTAATTACCATTACAATATAAGATTGCAGGTTGACTAAGGTTGAGAAATAAATGTTCCAAAGGTACATAACATTTTAAGGAAAATTGCTTTAAGCTTGCACAGAGGGTGGCGGGTTTGGATGAGGAGAGATTTAGAAATTTAAAGTTGAGGCAATAGAAAGGTTTGTCAATGTTACTTTGTGGAACAGGAAGGATCAGAAATACAAAATGCTGCCAGAATGGAAAAGAAGGATGAGTGACCCTGATAAGATAGAATTACATCAGGATGTCTTGACTTGGAAATTTGGAAGGCTGAATCAATAAACGTGGAGGTTAAAAATAGCAAGGGTCAAAAAGCACTAGTGGAAATAATTTACAGTCTCCCTAAAAGTATTTATTCTTTTGGACAGAATGTTAAATAAGAAAGTATTGAAGCTTGTAACAATGACAATGCAATAGTTGTGGAGGTCTTTGATTTGCATATTGACTGAAATAATCAGATTTGCCAAAAGTGGACTGCAAGTTGATTTTGAAGAATGTTTTTCTAGAAATGCATTTCCTGGTGCAATATATTATGTTGTGGATAAAGCTGTTTTATATCTAGTGTTATGAAATGAGCAAGGTTAATTAGCAATCGCATGGTAAAAGTTAACTTTGGAACTAATGATTTACAATACATTTGAATTACACATTAACACTGAGATTTCACGCTCTGTGAAGTAAGCTTTGGGGAAGGCAAATTTGGTGATGATAACATCCCTCTCCCACCAGTGAGAAAACTCATCATATCAAACACAAGTTAGGAACTTAAGGGCTATCTGGTGAGCTTCTCATCCAGTCAGGAGTCTTGACACTGAATTGCCTTCTAACATGAGACTACCAGCCAATCAGAGGCTGGCAGCTTCAGGGACTGTCACTAAAGGCCCAAGCTGTGCAGTAATTGCTGCAAAAAGAGTTGTACTAGTAAGCAGAAAAGTGTTTTCTTTCATGATAAACCTTGGTTTGTTCTAATAAGACCATGACTTTCTAAGCACATTGTTATTACTTGTTTATTAATAGACTCTAGCACTTTCCCAGTGATTGATACCAGGCGAACTAGTTTGTAGGTGAGGGCCATGGGAAAGAAGGGTCAGGGATATCAGGGTCAATAATCTAAAGCTATTGGGGAAGTTTTAATCAGCCACCCACTGTCCCATTACCTCTAAATTGGGCAAATGAAGGTTCCTACCAACCCAGCAGGCAGGATGCTTGGTTTTCCTATCAGGAAGGCAGCCACTTTCCTTGCCTGGCAGAATGGCAGACAATATGGACTGAATAGTGGTGGGGTGTTGTTTGAGGCTTGTAGGTGGTTATGAATTGTTCACATAAGGATCTTAATTTCTGGAGGATGAGAAGATGGCCCATGGGCCTTCTGATCCAGAATTCACTTGTTAACATTGGTAGAAAGGGACAAGTATCTATCCTGGCTGAAATGGCAAATTTTTGTCTTTCTTGCCACTTTCCTCACCTCCTCAAAATTGCAATCTACTAAATTTGAAACTTAAGCAAGACCAACTATTCCAAAACAAAGGAAGAGCTGGATATGATTACTTGGGAAAGAAAAGGGTTATAATGTTGTAAGGCATGTACAACGTTTAAGGATATTGAACATTTTGTCAACCAGCAAAGAGCCATCAAAAAGTTGATGTTTAAAAAAAGCAATTAAAATAAACTAGTCAGGAATTTAAAAAGAATTTGTAAGAATTTTTGCAAGTATGTAAAAAGGAAGAAGATTCCTTTGTGGTGCAGTGGTAGTGTACCTATCTCTGGGCCAGATGGTCTGTGGATAAAGGGGAAGTGGTAGATGTAGTATGATAAAAATATATAATGTGTCATTATCATGAGGAATCTGGATTGTAGAATAGAGATAAAGTAGATTTGTGGCTTCAGTTTTGTGAAAGTAACTTTTTTAAAAGTTCAGAAATTCATTTAGAAATAACAGGGAGTCCAGAACTAGAGTGCATAGATTTAGGGTGAGAGGGGAACGATGTAAAAAAGACCTAAGGGGCAACTTTTTCACACAAAGGGTGGTACGAGTATGGAACAAGCTGCCAGAGGAAGTGGTGGAGGCTGGTACAATTGCAACATTTAAGAAGAATTTGGATGGGTATATGAATAGGAAGGGTTTGGAGGGATATGGGCTGCGTGCTGGCAGATGAGACTAGATTGTGTTGAGGTATCTGGTCGGTATGGATGGGTTGGACCGAAGGGTCTGTTTCCATGCTGTATATCTCTATGACTCTATAACAGTGAACTAACTATATCTCTTCCAAGAAGACCTGTCATTTAAGTCAAATGCATTGATCAAAATTTTGTGTGATTAATTGATGAAATGTTTAAAAAGTTGAATTTTTTTGATCCAGAGAAACAGATTAGGGGCCGTTAGTAGTTTGAATTCTGGATTGAAGAAAGCAGTTTTATATCAGCCGAAAAGCAATTTAGTTTGTGAAATCTCCAAGCTGTGGGAATTTGTCAATGTCTTCGACAGAGTAATGCATCTAAGTTTCCTGAAGACACAGATAGATTTGGATGCAAGCTTTGAAGAAGATACAAAAAGGTTTCAAAGAGATACAGATAGATTCAGTGATAAGGAAACAAGGTCAGACTTAGGTTGCAAGAATAGAAATGCAGAATATCATTTATTATAACAAGTGAAATGTGTAAATGTTGATGTTCAGAGACACTCATGTACATTTCTACATGGAACATAGAAAGTTAGCATACAAGAACAGCAAAAAAAATTGGAAAGGCAAATGATGAATTACTCTTTGCAGCAAGATGTTTGGAATGCAGGAATAAAGTCTTGCTACAATTATATGGGGTATTTATGAGATCACACCCAGAATACTGCATATAATTCTGGTGTCCATTTTTCAGTACAGATGTACTTACATTGGAGACAGCAAAGCAAAATTTCAATAAATTGGTCCCTGGAATGAGAGGATTGTCCTGTCATGGCTGAGTAAATTGGGCCTGTACTGCCAGGGTTTAGAAGAATGAGAGCTGATCTGACTGAAACATGAGAGATAATGAAGGGGCTTGACAGGGTAGACATAAAAACATCGTTTGCCCTGGCTGGGGAATTTAGAATAAAGCAAACGAAAGGAGCCAATCATTTAAATCTCAGACAAGAAGTCTTCTTCACTCAGAGGGTTTTTAAAAATTCCTTATATTAGAGGGTTCTCATTGACTGTTTTAGAGCTGAGGTGGAAAGATGAAAGGGCAGCACAGTGGCTCTGTGTTTAATACAGAAGCCTCACAGTAACAATGATTTGCGTTTGATTCTATCCTTGGGTGACAGTCTGTATGGAGTTTACATATTCACCCCATGTCTGCATGGGTTTCCACAAGGTGGTCTGCTTTCTTCACACAGTGGAAAGATGTGCAGGTTATATGGATTGGCCATATTAAATGTGGGGTTACAGGGTCTGGGTGGGATGCTCTTCAGATGAGCGGGGCAGACTCAATAGCTGAATGGCTTCTATCTGCACTATAGGGATTCTGTGATTCTGTGTTCATTTCTCAGGAAATCAAGGGGAGTATGTGGAAAAGTGAAGTTGAAGGTCCAGATTATCAATGATCACAATGAACCAAAGATCAATGGGATGTTTCTGTATCGTAAATTCTTATATTCTCAATTTAAAAAATTTGAATTAAACTGGAATATATCCTTGAAGACTCATTATGTAGATATAATGGTACAAAATGCTCTGATGGTATTTTTCTTGTTTTCCCAGGTGCATTGTGTTATGCTGACTTGGGAACAATGATCACAAAATCAGGAGGGGAATATTCATATCTCCTGGAAGCTTTTGGCCCAATTCCTGCATTCTTATATTCATGGATGTGTATCGTTGTTACGAAACCTTCTTCATTTGCTATAATCTGTCTGAGTTTTGCAGAATATGCAGCCACACCCTTCTATCCTGGCTGTGAGCCCCCACAGATTGTCATCAAATGTCTTGCTGCAGTTGCGATTAGTAAGTATTATTATTGTTCATAGACTGGACATTCCTCAAACACATATAACTGCTTCTAATTTTATGATTAAACATCTCAGAGGAACATTATGAACCAACGTTTAACACTCAGACACAGAATAAGCAAGTCCCACAGAAGATCAAAATATTCAAAGAGGTATGTTGAAAAGGCACAACCTAAATGAATGGGTGTGGCAGACAGATGATGCCATAGAGTCATAGAGATGTACAGCATGGAAACAGACCCTTCGGTCCAATCCGTCCATGCCGACCAATCCAATCTAGTCCCACCTGCCAGCACCTGGCCCATAATCTCTCCAAACCCTTCCTATTAATATACCCATCCAAATGCCTCTTAACTGTTGCAATTGTACCATTCTCCACCACATCCTCTGGCAGCTCATTCCATACACGTACCACCCTCTGCGTGAAAAAGTTGCCCCTTAGGTCTCTTTTATATCTTTTCCCTCTCACCCTAAACCTATGCCCTCTAGTTCTGGACTCCCCAACCCCAGGGAAAAGACTTTGCCTATTTATCCTATCCATGCGCCTCATAATTTTGTAAACCTCTATAAGGTCACCCTTCAGCCTCTGACGCTCCAGGGAAAACAGTCCCAGCCTGTTCAGCCTCTCCCTGTAGCTCAGATCCTCCAACCCTGGCAACATCCTTGTAAATCTTTTCTGAACCCTTTCAAGTTTCACAACATTTTTCCGATAGGAAGGAGACCAGAATTGCATGCAATATTCCAACAGTGGCCTAACCAATGTCCTGTACAGCCGCAACATGACCTCCCAACTCCTGTACTCAATACTCTGACCGATAAAGAAACACATACCAAATGCCTTCTTCACTATCCTACCTACCTGTAATTCCACTTTCAAGGACCTATGAACCTGCACTCTGAGGTCTCTTTGTTCAGCAACACTCCCTAGGACCTTACCATTAAGGTGTATAAGTCCTGATAAGATTTGCTTTCCCATAATGCAGCACCTCGCATTTATCCAAATTAAACTCCATCTGCTACTTCTCAGCCCATTGGCCCATCTGGTCAAGATCCTGTTGTAATCTGAGGTAACCCTCTTCTCTGTCCACTACACCTCCAATTTTGGTGTCATCTGCAAACTTACTAACTGGGCCTCTTATGTTCGCATCCAAATCATTTATGTAAATGACAAAAAGTAGAGGACCTAGCACCGATCCGTGTGGCACTCCACTGGTCACAGGCTTCCAGTCTGAAAAACAACCCTCCAGGCTTCCAGTCTGAAAAACAACCCTCAACCCTCTGTCTTCTACCTTTGAGCCAGTATCCAAATGGCTAGTTCTCCCTGTATTCTGTGAGATCTAACCTTGCTAATCAGTCTCCCATGGGGAACCTTGTCGAACACCTTACTGAAGTCCATATAAGATCACATCTACTGCTCTGCCCTCATCAGTCCTCTTTGTTACTTCTTCAAAAAACTCAATCAAGTTTGTAAGACATGATTTCCCGCGCACAAAGCCATGTTGTCTATACCTAATCAGTCCTTGCCTTTCCAAATACATGTATATCCTGTCCCTCAGGATTCCCTCCAACAACTTGCCCACCACCGAGGTCAGGCTCACCAGTCTATAGTTCCCTGGCTTGTCTTTACCGCCCTTCTTAAACAGTGACACCACGTTTATGTCCTGGCAGAGTGTTGTAGGACACATTGATAGAGGTATTTCTTGGGAATGAAGATCCAGTAATGCTGATTATCTGTGAGACAGCAAAATGATAGTCGCATAGACATCACTGAAAGTGGCAGAGGAAAGATATATGGTCCAAGAGAGTAAAACTGTGGTCAGAAACAGACTGTAGCTGATACTGAAAAACTATTAGGACTTCATTTAATATTGCTCAGTTTAGTATTAATTTGCTTTAATATCAATAAATTACTTGGACTGGTAACCACATTGAGTGACATGCTATTAAATTTAAAATAATTTACCCAACCCAATGGTGCCAGTTTGACATGGCCTCTTGTGCACTCTGACTAGAGATTGCTTCCTGTGCCCCAGCTTTTCAACACATGTCCTCTCCCAGTGCTCAGCCTTGTGACCTCTCCGCAATCATGCCTTTTCAACTTGCAGCCACGCCTCATGGCCAATCCTGTGATGCTCGAGGCCGAGGCACTGCTGATTGAATTCTGCATGAGGGAGCCTTTGCAGTACTCTTCAAGCTCCTCACTGCCTGCTTGAGCCATTGCTTGCACCTTGTCTTGTAACTACTGCCTGATAGCATCTTTTCAAGAAGAAGTTTGGAGCTTTCTCCTGGCTGCCAATATCTCCAGGGCCCAATTAGACAAAATGGAGCTGCTCCTCTGACCTGAATGTAGAGCCTTGAACTTCTTCCCCTTCCTCTGAGCTGTTGTGAGTCATGACTGAGTATGATAGATTGGCTATATGTACTTCGCTGTTCTAAAGTAGAATTATGTGACAGAATGAGATTGGACCTATGGGTTTAGATGTGTTTTAGGATGAAATATTTCATACTTTGAGATTGCTAAATGAATTCATTTGTCTTTTTTGATGATTTTTGTTTTTTTATGAACTTTTGCAGTTTTGATCACGTTCTTGAACTCGATTAGCGTCAAACTGGCTAGCTACGTTCAGAATTTTTTAACTGCTGCCAAATTGCTCATTGTCACTGTCATCATTGTGGCTGGGATTGTTCTCATTGCACAAGGTGGGATGTTACTGATGTTTGGCAATGAATGTCAATAGAAAGTTACATTAAATTCCAATCTTAGATTAAATTCAATATTGTTCTCATCAGTTTTACACATAACTTGATTTTTAAAAAATTTATGTTCATCTCTAGGAGTAAGTTATAGTACCAAACTTTAAAAATAGACTTTAGTTCTGCTGTCCTGATTTACTCAATGTTAATTGTGACTATTATAACAGAGAGAGATTTGCATTTAATGACTTAATTAGAGCTTTCTCTGAGTTTTACAGAAATATCTAAATATACACATCATTTATTAAAATGTTATCGGAATAACTTGGTGTGGAATATTTTAGTGTTTAACTCAAGGAAATATACTGCAGGTATTGGCCACATACATGGATTAAGTTCTCAAACTATGAAAGTGTTTAGGTTCTACTCAGAATAAAATTGTGCAGTATTAAAGTATGCCTGTAAATAATTTGCCAATCAGTCTTTAACTGTGGTCGATTTAATAAATGAAATCTCTGACACACTTGTTCATTGCATCCAGTGGGAAAATACATTATTATTTCATCTGCTGCAATAAATGAATGTATTAGATATTCCATTAATTAAATTTACCATAGTTAAAGGATTGATTGGCAAGTTATTTACAGGTATAATATTGATATTACATTATTAAATTATACATTATTTTTTCATCCATTTGGTTTGGGAAGCTTTTTTCTCAGTCACCCAATTGTCCAGCCATATTGTGTTTGCTAAAAATGGAATGCAATGCACTTGTAATTGGTGTGGTGGCAATAATGACATGCAGATATCACTTTAACCTTGAAAAATTAGCCAAGGTACACTATCCGAAATTGAAATTGGGATTATTTGAAAAAAGTGATCATAAAATATTAACGATACCTATTAAATTTTGCCATAAATACTATATATTTATAGATTAATCATAGAGACAGTGTATTAAAGTTGGAAACTTTTGTTATTGTATTATATTTCTGTATGGAAGCGTAATCTGATTATATTAACATTGATATAAATAGAAAATGCACAGACAACAGTTATAAATAACCAGAATTATTCTATAGATATTATTATTAACTCAGGTTATCAATACCTCACACAAGGAATCATTCACTAGCCAATTCATTAGCGTTTCCAAAGATTTGGAAGCAATCAGTACAATTTCTGGATTTTCCCAGACATTGTCCAGACCTAGATCTAATTTACTCACAGTATTTCAGTTTGAAAATGAAAACAATATGGAAAGAGATATTTAGAAATTTGCAGGAATTGGATCTAAACAGTAGCTTTTCCAGAAGTACTTGTGATGCCCCAAATTGTGTCACATTAAATGCACCTAACTATGTAGCCATATAAGATATTATTGGAAGAAGTATACTCAAATTGTTCTTGGGTATTTTTCTCTGATGTAGTCTTGAAAGATTATTTTGTTTTAAATCATTTAATTGAATTTCCTAGGTTTTACTCCTGCTTAAGGAGACCTAGATAGTATTCAATCTGTCATTAATAGGTATGAAGATTTAACAGATGTGGGCTATTATTGGACAATTAAATAAATACATGAATGTATATAGTATCATAATAAAAAATCTTAAAACAGATACATTTTAAAACAGATAACAAAAAAAAATCTTAGAACAGATACCTTTTGGAATGCAATGTCTGTGGTCATTAAGGCCAAGGAAGCCATTCTGCAATAACAGTGAGATGAATGACCAGGTTTTTATTGGCAGTATTGGATGAGTGGCATATGTTGGCCAAGGTACCAATCTTACACTGCTTCAAGTAGTGAGTAGTATGCTTTTTAAAAAAAAACTTTGTCTTACACAAGCAAACAGAACTATTTTAAAGTGTATCCTCTGGTTGTACGCAATATGAGTAATATGAGCAAAGTTGCTTTATGGCCCATCCTTTGTTCCCCTGTGAAGCTAATTGTGGGCACGTGGTTATGATTGCTTTTCAAAGATCTTAAAATGACATTATTTGACACTGACTAAGAATTACCATTAATGCACAAAATCAAATATACAAATTAGAAATAACAAATACGTAATATAATGTACACTTACCTCTGCAGGAAATACACAGAACTTTAAAAATTCCTTTGATGGAGCTCAAACCTCCTTTGGTTCTATTAGTCTGGCATTTTATAATGGACTTTGGTCTTATGATGGATGGTAAGAGACACTCTAATTGTGTTTTTCTATCGTGTTATGTTATTCAGTGGAGAATGCCTATATATCAAAAGTTTAACCAAAATAGATGAAATCCCTGCTATCAAATTTAGATGCTCAAAAGTTTGCAATTATTTTTGGAAGCACTCATATTATTTAAAGTAAATCAATTTAATTTGATATTGGTGTTAATACGTATATTGTGCTTACGTCTGGCCTTTCTAGGAATCAACTCAACTTTGTCACAGAGGAATTGAAGCATCCCTACAGGTAGGAAAACTCTGGTTTTGCATTCAAAATGCAAATATATTTAGGTCCTACAATACCAATCAAAGTTAAAAATATGAAATATTTTGAGTTTTCAACATATAGTCAAGGCTGACAGTACCAAAGGAATGTAAATAGATTCAGCAAAATGTTAAACTAAGGCTCTCCTGTTTGTTTGTCTGCCAACATCTATAGAGAGAGAAGCAAAGTTAAGGTTTCGCATCTAGTGACCCTTCTCGTAGTTAATTTCACCATTCCCCACCACTTTTCCATTCTGATGAAGGGTCACTGGTCTTGAAACATTATTCTCTTTTTCTCTGTACAATTGCTGCCAAACGTGTTGACTTTCTCCAGTACATCCTCTGTGTTTCAGATTTAAATCACCTGCACTTTATTGGTTTTTAATTTGCGATCCATTTCACTGGTTTACTTGGAGATAATACATTTCACATCATCATTTGAACTGCAGGAATTTTCTCCCGAAGTCCAAGACAATGCCTCTCCTTCAGCCAAGAGTAATAAGTAGATCATCATTTTAAAAAATCTGTCGGATTTCGTTTTGGACAAATATTCGCCCACATACAAGTAACTACATATTAAAATTATTTATTGGTTATAAGATCATTTTCTTCATCTTAGGCAGTCTCTTGAGATTGAGGATGACTTTCTTGCATTCCAGATGCATGTGTCCTGAGATAATGAACCAGTCACTTGTTTAGGAATGGATCCATATACTGTGCTGCAGTTGGTGTGAGTGGTGTTTGAAGAGGTGGCTGGGTAAAATGCTGAGCTTTTCACACACAGCTTCGACTGTTTGCCTTTTTGAGAGACTGAAATGATTGGCACCTCCTGCTCGTTCTTCTTTTGCAGTTTGGGTGGTCATGGGAAAGAGAATCTCAAGAGTTGGTAAGGATGTTAAATTTCTCAACAGAGGCTTTGAGGATTTCCTCAAAATATTTTCTCTGCCCTCCTGGCAACGACTTTCTATGACAAGACTCGAAGTAGACAGCTTGTTTTGGAAGCCTTGTATCGGGCATATGGATGATGTGGCCAACCCAACACAGCTGATTAACAGTAACCAGAGCCTCAATTGTTGGCCTGCCATTGGATTTTGCAGAGGCATTACGGTTGACACTTCTTATTAGATTTGAGATGTCGGCTGTACATTGACCATGTGTCTAACACATCCAGAATGGTAGGCAACACTACTACTCTGTAGACAATGAGTTTGATGTCTTTGTCATGCACTTGCACAGTGGTAATGATGTTGAATTAAATTGACAATGTCTGCCTTGATAAAAAGAGGCTCCCAAGATATGAAAATTGATGATTCGTATTTAATGGCATACCTTGGATCTTCATAGTCAGAGGACCATGATGCATGGCACGAACAGGCTGTTGGAGATCTTTTTCATATTGATGATCGTTCTAAGGCCCATTGTCTCATATGAATCCATGAATGCATAGCTATTGGGAATTCTCCCTCTTAGCCACCTGGATCAGTGAGAGAGACAAGAACTGAATGGGGGTGGGGGGTTTGGGGGCGCGGTGGGATGGGTATTACAAGGTCAGGGCCATTGGACAGGAGGAGGGATTGTGGCAGGGAGAATGGATTTCGGAGGCTCCCACACTTTCTGGTCCCAAGTTCCGCAATCAGGCTGAGTACCTGACAATGAGGTACCCCTCTGCAGGAGTCTGTGGAGATATGTGTGTGAGCAGAGAGAGAATCCTGATTCTGTAAGGTGTATCTTTGTTTTATATACTTTGAAAGTTATTTTTACCTTTTTCTCTGAGGTATCATTTGCCTGTTAAATCATGTTTAATTTAATTTGGTTTTGATTAATGTTAAAGTAAAATTTACAAAAAATGGTAACTTGTTTATAATTTCTTCATTTGACGGTAATTTGGTAAATTTGATTACTTTTGATTCTGTATCACTGAACAGGTTTGTAACAGAATGACAGCAGCACCACATCCAAGAGAACCCTTCAGGCATACAAAAAACACCTAACAAGATATAATGCAGAATTTTATATTGGCTTTCTGCATGGATACACCAGACAGATACAATTTAAATAGCTTCCTACTTGAACTAAATAAATTATTATATAGGAGTTAGAAATGAGAGAATCTCATCTGTTTGTCACTGTAAATATCCTTTTGTAGAGTAACACCTGCAGAAAGACAATGCCTTTGACGGAACTTCAGAACAAACCTACCCCAGCCTGACAATCATCCATTAACCATTACACTCCATTTTCTGCCACTCAGCCAATTTTGTAACCATGTTGTGTCCCTTTTATTCCATTAGCTCTAACTTTGCATGCAAGTCTGTTGTGTGGCTCTTTATCAAATACCTTTTCGAAGCCCATGTATTTAGTACATCAATAATATTGCCCTGATCACCTTCTCTGTTACTTCACCAAAAAAACTCAAGTCATTAGTTAAATACGATTGTCCCTTAAAAGATCCATGCCCTTATTAGACCCATGTTTGTCCATGTGACTTTTAATTTTGTCCCAAATTATTGGTCTTCATATTGCAATTGGGATTATTGACCTCAATTGGGATTAAACATTAACCACTTACTTTTGCATATCTTTTGCACTGGAGATTCATGGACAGGGATCTCCCATTACAAACCTTTCCAGGAATCAAGGTACACAGCAGGAAAAGAATTAATGCAGAAATTATGGTCCTTTTTATACCAACGAGTCTACGTGTTCTGTGTCCAGCACCAAGCCAGACACATTGGCACTAAGTGTGGAGTTAAGATATCAGATTGGTTGGGGTGCCAGGTACGTGGATGAGTGCTTATGGTAATAGAATATTGGGGTTCAGTGGTGTGAGGTGGTGCTGATGGTTTGTTGGATCCGACTTTCAGGACAGTGGTCAGGTCCAGGGGTGTCAGGACAGCAGGATGGAGATCGTCAGGTTGGACATCCATAAATCCATCTGGGTGGGATGTTTGCTGCTAGATGGTGTCAGGCTGGTATGATGGAATATCAGTGCAGGTCAGATTTTATCATGGAGTGGGGCACCGAGGGATTATGGGGGTTGGAGGGGGGGGTTTACAGAGAGAGTGTTAGTCCTGAATCTAGTTGGGAATGGGAGAGATGTTGGCTTTGAAGTGGGGTGGTCAGGCTGACTGGACCGGTCTCAGGTTGATGGGCAGGGTTAGGTACCAGAAGAAGTGGAATTGGGTCTGTTTGGGGGTGGTTCACAGGGGTTAGGTGAGTTGCAGATGGCAGATTCAGTGGTGATTTTGGTGTTGAGGGCTTAGTTTAATAGTTATCCAAGAGTTATAGTGGGTTTCAAATGCTCTAAGACTTCCTGGATATGCTTGAGTCAGTGGAAACCCAATGGATTTTCTTAATTCAGTGGACTTTTTCCAAAGGGTTCTAGATGCAGGGGAATTGCCCATTGGAAAATTCAGTTTATTCTCAATTCTCATGGAGTCAGCGATGTTAGGGATTCCACATAATCCTGATGTCAATACTGCTCCAACATCCCTGTGATCATAATATCTGGGCCATTATTTCTAGAATTTTCTGAACTACTGGAGTTAACAAACTGTTCTGTGTTGGCTTGGCTAATCCTTAGTTTTTTATACAGTTTGAAATTTTACAGTCACCTGGAGTCTAAGAAACATTGAAAATGTGCAATGATAATACCATGAAAAGCAATGGAAATATTTTAGTGTGGATTTATACATATGTAACCACCTTTTAGGCAGTATTGTGTTAAGATGTGTTTGTAAGTTTTAATATTCTAATTGGAGCTGTTGATTTTTGTTTGACAGAGATTTACCACTATCCATCATGGTTGGTATTCCTTTAGTCACAGTGTGTTACATCCTGGTTAATGTTGCATACTTTACCGTGATGACTCCCACAGAACTTCTGCAGTCTTCTGCGGTTGCTGTGGTAAGTATCTCTCGAGCTGTTAGTCAATCTTCAAGTTATAGAAATAAACAAATTGCCGAATGTAATTGGAAAATTCTTTCCAGACACGTTATTTTAATAGGAGAAAGTGAGGACTGCAGATGCTGGAGAGTATTGCTAGGAAAGCACAGCAGGCCAGGCAGCATCTGAGGGGCATGAGAATCACTGTTTCAGGCATAAGCCCTTCATCAGGAATGAGGCTTGTGGGCCAAACCTCACCCCCTCCCATTTATCTCTCAGCCACTGTCAACATTATTTTAATAATTTATTAATATATAATCAAAAAACAGCAGTAGATTTTCAAGGATATTTAAATATATCGGTTTTTCATGGAGATGCATTATGAATACAATTATTCAGTTTTAAGGGATTGTGTTTGAGAGGATTTAAATAGGCTTACATAAATGGGACTATTTTTTATATAATGGATTTTGTAATAGGTATCTAGAACTTTATTTCATATCAGAATATGGTCTGCCTACAATGAGAGTTGACATGGAGCATGTAAGGATAAAGATGGGTGATGGGGTGTCATGGGCTGGTATTAAATTGGGATTCAGTCAATAAAGAATAATGGGGATAGGTAAGTGGCACATGTGGAATGGGTTGGGTTCATGGGTTGGCATGAAGGTTGTGAGACACAAATGGGAATGAATGGGGGGGGGGGGGGGGGGCGTGTGAGGTCAGAGGGTCTCATGTTTCAAAGGGTTTCTGTTTAAAAATGGGGCCTTCCATTTACAACAGAGACAAGAAGAAAGTTTTTTTCCTCCAAAGGTTATGACTCTTTGTGGTTCTGTTTCTGAATAGTTTTTTTAAGGCAGAGGTAGGCAGATTATTTTGAACCAAGAAGGTGAAAGATTATCAGGGATAGAGAGGAATTTAGAATTGAGTTTACAATCAGATCAGTCATTTTCTTCTTGAATAGTGGAACAGACCTGAGGGGCTAAATGACCCGCTCCTGAATTGAACGTTCATATATTCATTTCTAAAATTTATTCAAAAGCTCAAACCCTATAATATTTGTTTGCAAATGCAGGAAATACACAATTAGTGTAGCATCAACCCTGGGAAGAGAAATAAAATTAATGTTTAAGGTTAATAAGTAACAGAACACGGCTAAGGTAGAAGTGTAATAGGTTTCAAAATCAAATGAGTGAGTAAAAGGTAAAGTCTATAAGGATGAAAAATGGGAGGGATTAAAGATTAGATTCCCTACAGTGTGGACTTCGGCCCAACAAAGTCCACACTGACACTTGGACTGACTAATACACCTAACACTATGGGCAATTTAGCATGGCCAATTCACCTGGCCTGCACATTTTTTTTTTGGATTGTGGGAGGAAACTGGAGCACCTGGAGGAAACCCATGCAGGCATGGGGAGCATGTGCAAACCCCACACAGACAGTTGCCCGAGGCTGGAATCGAACTTGGAACCCTGGTGCTGTGAGTCAGCACTGTTAACCACTGAGCCCCCAACCATGGTTTTCCTAAATTACTGTCTCAACCAAATATGCACTAAACAGAATGCTAACAGGTCCATGAAAAAGCTGGCTAAGATAGACTAGGAGCAAGTGAGGACTGCAGATGCTGGAGATCAGAGTCAAAAAGTGTGGCACTGGAAAAGCACAGCAGGTCAGGCAGCATCCAAGGAGCAGGAGAATCAACATTTCAGACATAAGCCCTGCATCAGGAATGTGGCGGGGTGGGGGTTGCTGATAGATAAATAGGAGGGGGTGAGGGAAGGTAGCTGGGAGGGCAATAGGTAGAATCAGGTGGGGGATGATAGGTTGGAGCAGAGGGTAGAACAGATAGGCGAGAAGGAAGATGGACAGGTAGGACAGTTCAAGAGGGTGGTGCCAATTTGGAGGGTTGCATCTGGGATCTGGGTTGGATTCCACAGAGACCATTTCCTCTGCGACTCTCCCTCATTAGATCCACGCCCTCCACCAACCCACCAGCCACCTCCAGCACCTTCCCTTACCACTGCAAGAGGTGTAAAACCTGCACCCACACCTCCCTCATCACTTCCATCCAAGGCCCCAAAGGATCCTTCCACATCCAGATCAGATTTTCTGCACATCCAAACACCTCAGCTACTGTGTCCTCCTCTACAGGAATACAGGATGCCAACTTGCAGAACATTTCAGAGAACATCTCTGAGACACGTGCATCAAACAACCCCACCGTCTTGTGGCTGACCACTTCAATTCCCCCTCCCACATTGCCAAGGACAGCCACCTTCCCCCCCAACATTCCTGAAGAAGAGCTTATGCCCAAAACATTGTTTTCCTGCTCCTTGGTTGCTACCTGAGCTGCTGTGCTTTTCCAGCGCCACACTTTCGACTAAGATAGACTGGGAAACTAGGTTAGATGGTAGACAGTAAAGATGCAGTGTTAGACTTGTAATGCAATGTTAAATAACTCTCAGCAAAGATTTATCCCAACAAGAACTAAAGACTCTTTGAAAATGATGCATCTTTCATTCATAAAAAAGGAAATTAAAATTGTATTAAGTTGAAAGAAATATTATACACATCTACAAAGTCTATTGGTAGGTCAGAAGATTGAACCCACTTCAAATACCAGCAAAGAATAGCTTAAAAATGTTGAAAATAGAGCATTAGAGAAAGCTAGCTAGTACAATAATGTAGAAACTGAGAACAAGAGCTTTTAGAAGTAGGTAAACAGGAAAAGAGTAACTAAAACTGATATAGTCTTCTGAGGGAGAGTTTGGGGAATTGATACTGGGAATCAAGAATACGGAGGAGGCCTTGAAGACAGATTTTCATCTGCTTTCCCTGTAGAAGACTTAGAAAGTTTCCAAAAGATACTTGAAAATCAAGAGGTTAAAATTAAAAGGGAATTTAAAACATTACCATCACCAGCGAAAAGACTATAAAGACCTCAAGATTGACAAGCCTCCAAAGCCTGCAACCCAGAGTCTTAAAAGAAGTGACCACAGCAATAGTACAGACATCGGTGTTAACTTTCTAAAATTCTTTACATTCTGGAAGGACCCTAGGGGATTAGAAAATAATAAATGCACACATTTATTCAAGGAAGAAGGGAAACAGAAAGTAGGAAACTGTACACTAATCTAATATCTGTCAAAGGGAAATTGGTAGAATCCATTATTGACAAGGTTATAACGGGACATTTAGAGAGATGGCTTGTTTGTGATGGCAACAGTGCACATTAATTCTTGCTCAGGTCACTGTGCAGGCTCTGCCTTATCAACCTCCCCTCTGCTGATCCTCAAGTTAAACTCACCACCAATTACCTTTCTCTAATGAGAAAGCAGCCTGTTGTCCTCTTGGATTATGGTGAAATTCATTTTTAAAAATTATGATGAGCTTAAGCAGAGTCAATGTGATTTTGTGAAAGGAAAATTATGTTTAACTAATATATTTGGAATATTTTGAAGCTGTAACAAGAAAAATGGATAAAGGGGAACTTGTAGATGCAGTGTTCTTTCAATTCAGAGGCATTGGATAAGATGCCACATCAAAGATTGCTGATAACATTACGTGATGTATGGCTATTACATTAGCATGGATAAAGGATTGGTCAGCTAATAAGAAGCAGATACAATGGACAATTGTCTCTTCTTCCAGTTGACAAATTAGTGGAGTGCTACAGGAATCGGTCAAGGTGATATCACTGAAGCCTCACCAGAGCATATGGCTACTCGCTCATTAGAGAGGGGCAAATGGTGATGGTTTAACTGGAGGATCACTATGCATCAAGCGAGGGGAGCGTATAAAGAGGAGAGTTCTTCATGGTAACTTCAGCCAGTGTGGGACTTGAACCCATGCTCTCTGCATCAAAAACAGCCATCCTTAAAGGAATCAGAACTGGGGTTTCAACTATTTACAAGCTTTCACTAATGATATGCTGAAGATTTGATGGAATTATGCAGGTCTGGACCAGGTAGATAGGGAAAAGCTGTGCCTAGGTTGACAACAAGAGGGTACAAATAAAGTAATTATCAACGAAGCAAAAGTGATATTAACAGAAAAGTTGCCATACAGCAGGTAATTAAGTACTGTCTGAGTTTGGAGGCTGGGTATAACTCCCCCAGTCTTCTTCAAAATACCGACATTCTGACTTTGATATTGATACGAGAGGACAGACCGGGCCTTGGTCCGTCCAAAACAGCTTGTCCAAAAGATGGTGGAGTACCAGTACCGCACTGCAGTGTCGGCCTTAATTTTTAAATTCAAGTCTTGGATTAAGCCTTAAATTCAGAAAGTGTTAGAGAAATAAGAAAAACGTATTTCTAGTAGCAGTTGAATCAGTACCCAAAGACACAGAATAAAAGTAATAGTGAAAGATGTAAACATGGGGAAACATTTGTTGACTCAGGGACAAGAATGCTACAAACTGAGCCATGACTGACTCTCTCCAGTACTCTCCTGACAAACAATTCAAGTTATAATAGATTACACTGACTAAATCCTTCCAAATCTTGGGTGGGAGAATCAGATCAAAATTCCTGAAACATTACTGTTTCCGTGCTGTACATCTCTATGACTCTATATTACATTTATAAAGAGCATTGTGACCCATTAAGGATTAATTGAGAAACATTGTGAATGTTTTGTTTTTTGCAGTAATTAGATTGTACAGTTTATTTTAACAAATCTAACTTTCACATTCTATTTAACATCATTGTTGCTTCTCCATTACAATGAAAAGCATGAGATATTGTCATGTTCAAGTGATGAATGTGTTTGATTGGGAATTTGTGCATGCAAACTTTGCCTTGATGTAATCTACTGGTTATTGCAAAAAAATTGGTTGTTTATGAAAAAACACCATCAGTTGCTCTAAATTTATGAAACATAATCCTATTCTATCTTTGATAATGTTTAAAAACAATCTGCTTTCCTACTTCAAGCCAATTATGTGCTCCACCAAAGTAATTAATTAAATAAAAACTGGGGCCTGTTCCTGTTTCATTTTGTTCTTGAATGTACTTCTTACGTCATTTTGGAAACGTACCTAATAAAATACCATTAGCCTCTGGTTTAAATATTTTGCATTATTGAGAGAAATTTATCTAGAATTAATATGCTGTTATCTGGGCATACATTCTAAATATTAATTAATATTTATCACTCAGACTTGTTTAATGTCTGTTGAATAACATGTCACATTTCAAAAAATTTTAGCTTTTTCTAATAACCTTATCTGACTTGGTAATTCAATATTGACTGGCTGTTTTATTCAGTGAAATCAATGGTCTGTGCAGTAATTGCTGGCAGATGTGAACATGATAGTCCAGGTGAGGCAGTGTTGAATCCAATAGCAGTACTGCAAATAGAATAATTATCAGCTCTTGGATCATACACTGTTCTATGATATAAAATAAAAAGATCCAGTCTTCAGCAGCTAAGAAGGAGGATATATGCTTACATATGATATTGCTACATTATTGAATAAGGCAATAATGCAAATGTGCAAAAAGTAAACCACCTATCAGAAGGTTACTTGAAATAATCTAAACACTCATCTACATATACAAATTCAATAACTTGTATTGAGTAAAAGGAATCTGGGGCGTCAGCAATATTTGGTGCAACAATATTGAAAAGTGAACGACCAATTTGTTAGAAGTGTGTTGATTCTTTGCTGTACTTATCTAAATAATCCCATACTCCTTCCATTTCTTTATAGACATGTAATGTTTTTTTTTCATTTAAGCCATTATCAAATTATTTTTTGACAGTTCTTACTGAAAACTGCTTCCACCACTCTTTCTAGCAGTGTACTCCAGGTCATAACACACTCCAGAAAATAAATATTTCCTCATGTTGTCTCCAGCTCATTTGCCAATCAGCTTTAATCTCTGTCTTTTGTATACTGACTCTGAACTGTTAGTGGAAATAATTTGACTTTATTTCTCTATCAAAACAATTCATGATTTTGAACATCTCCTCTTAACCCTTTATACTTTAAGGAGAACAACTCCAGACTTTTCATTCTATGCACAAAACTGAAGTTCCTTATTCCTGATACCTCACAGTAAACCTCTCCTACTTTCTCTAAAAGGCTTTGACATACTTCCAAAGTATAGTGTTTAGAATTATACATAGTACTCCAACTGAGGCCATATCTGTGATATATTAAGATAACCTTGTTTTTGCTCTATTACAATTATTGGTCTATTATTACATATCATTATTGTTAAGGATTCTGCATGGTTTTGTAAAATCTAGCCTTTTCCATTGCCACCTTTAAAGAGTTAAGAAGCTCTTGGTGTTCCTGCACTTAGTTTCTATTACCTCACCACATTCTCCCTATCAAAATACATCACTTCACATTACAGGTTGGGTATCTATCATCAGAACATCCAAAATCTGAGAAGACCTAAAATCTAAAGGTCCTTTTGGAAGCAGACCCTAACAATCCTGTTGACACACTGAGTCTAGCCCTTTGGAAAAAACCTTTGCTTGACTTGAATGGACCCGAACAAACCTAAAAATGAAGATTTTTTCCAAAGTACTAAACTCAACATGTCTACAGGTCTGTTCAAGCCCTTTTGGGGGGAATAAACCTTTGCTTTCAGGTACATTTGGACCCAAAAGGACTACAGTGGATCCAAAAAACAAAAATACCCTTTATCTGAAAACTAGTCGGTCCTGAGATGTTCATATAAAGAATTCCTGACCTGTATTAAATTGCATCTGCCATGTATTTGCTCATTTCACCATTCCAAATCTTCCCAAAGTCTTTGTTTACTACATTCGTGTTTATCTGCAAATATTGGAATTATGCAGTGTGTGCACAAGCATTATGTTGTAAATAATGAGTGATCCCAATGCAATTCCCCACAGAATACCACTTTCTTCAGCCTCTAAATAAGATTTTCTCTGCTCTCCTCCCCTTATCCAATTTTGTATCCATGCTGCCTCTGTCCCTTTAATCCCATGAGCTTTAATTTTGCTAACAAATTTATTATGTGCTAATTTATCAAATGTCTTTTGAAGAACAATTTATAACCTCAACCACATGAGGTGTTGTGGTGCAGTGGTAGTGTCCCTAGTCTGGGCCAGAAAGTCTGGGCTGAAGTCCCATCTACCCCAGACATGTCATAACATGTCTGAACAGTTTGATTTAAAAAATCTACAACATCAATCCTCTGAACTACCTCAAAAGAATGTGATCAAGTAAGTCAAATACAATTGACCTTGAACAAATTAATGCTGACTTTTATTATTAGCCCATAACTTGTATGAAATGCCAATTAATTTTGCTCTAGATTATTATCTCTAATAGTTTCATACTAACAGTACATTGATTGCCCTCTAGTTACTCGACTTATCCTCCTTATTCTGAAAAAGAGTGCAACATTTGCATCTTCTGCTCCTCAGCTACCATCCCCACACTTGGGGATGAATTCTGCAATCCTCACCTGGTCTGGCTTATGTGTGACTTCAGAACTGCAGCAATGTGGTTCTCTGAAACCGCTTCATGGAATGACCTACTAAGGCAATCATTCAAGGGCAGCTAAGAACAGGCAATAAATGCTGGCCTGCCTGTGATGCCCATGTCCCATGAGTGAATTAAGAAAACGTTAAGAGAGTGATTATTAGAGGAATTTAATTGATAGCTCATGGGAATAATTTGTATGAAAGCAGTGGCAAGATGTTAGATTTGGTAACCAAAAGTAGATAGAGATATCGATTGAACTGGTACAAAGTTGGAAATAAAACAAATATAATTGTGCATCTAGTGGTGATCGAAGACAAACTCTGTGTTATTTGTTTGAAAGAGGAAATCTGAATAGAGAGCATGAGAACCCTCCTACAGCTCATTCTGTCCAAAATGCAAGTCGGAAAGAAACTGAAAGGTAGTCAGTACCACAGAAACGCTGAAAGAGAAAAGTGATTCAAGATATTTGATTAATCACAACTGATTAGTGTTAATCAGCTCATGTCATTTATGAGAAGTAAAGTCTAAGTGATTGTAGATTCAGGAAGTATTGATTTTAAAACATTTTTATTTACTTAACGTTTATAGGTGGAATAATAGTACAGTTATTCTTGTTCACACTCTTTTGTACTTTCTTGTACACAAATCTGTCGTCTCCTATGCAGCCTAATAAGAATCTATATGAAAAAGGTGATGAACACATTTAGTACAAGTCTGATAGTCAGAACTGAATTAAACAGGAAATAATGATGCATTATTTTGCCCAAGTTTCAGTATCAAAATTTCCCAAGTCTATAGGTAATATGGAGTAATGCTTCAAATCAATTATCACACTTTATTAAAATATTTTAAACTCTAATTGGCTTAAAAGGGGAGAAAGTGAGCACTGCAGATGCTGGCGATCAGAGTTAAAGAGTGTAGTGCTGGAAAAGCACAGCCAGTCAGGCAGGCAGCATCCAAGGAGCAGGGAAATCGACATTTTGAGCATAATCTCTTCCTAAAGAAGAGCTTATGCTCAAAACATTGACTCTCCTGTCCCTTGGATGCTGCCTGACTGGCTGTGCTTTTCCAGCACCACACTCTTTGACTTTAATTGGATTAATCCTATATTGAGTATAGAAGTTCACAACTAGAAGAAAGATTCTACAATTAAATGTAATAATTTAGAAAAATTCTGGACTTCAATGTAAATTTGGATAAGAATTAAAATATTATACATTAGAAAAGTTGAACAAAAATATATTTAGACATTTTTCTAACTCTAACTTCCAGAATCTGTTAGCCTTGTAAAATAAAATGTTTAATTTACAAAGTGCAACCTTAATATCTCAGTAGCTGTTTCTCATAATAGGCATGCAGAGGTGCACAGATCATAACCAGCTGGATTTGTAACATACTCCACTCCAAACCATTGTCCAACTTTCCTGATTTTTGTTTTGAAATCCTTTTTTCATTATGAAGTGTCATGGAAGTGTTCAACTGAATTGAGTATTGGAACCTGTGGTTCAGAACAAGACCATGGATCCACCTATGGAGTAAAGATTCTACATATCAAGACCTTTGAACAGAAGGAAGTCCAAAAAAATACACTCCCATAATCCATAACTTCCAGAATCTGTTAGCCTTGTAAAATAAAATGTTTAATTTACAAAGTGCAACCTTAATATCTCAGTAGCTGTTTCTCATAATAGGCATGCAGAGGTGCACAGATCATAACCAGCTGGATTTGTAACATACTCCACTCCAAACCATTGTCCAACTTTCCTGATTTTTGTTTTGAAATCCTTTTTTCATTATGAAGTGTCATGGAAGTGTTCAACTGAATTGAGTATTGGAACCTGTGGTTCAGAACAAGACCATGGATCCACCTATGGAGTAAAGATTCTACATATCAAGACCTTTGAACAGAAGGAAGTCCAAAAAAATACACTCCCATAAGCAGGTCAAGTTGTTCCTCCAGAGAATCTGTGCAATATATATTTAGATCCTAATTACTATTATCCAGTAATGACCTCGATCTATTTATAGGTCTTCCAATTAAAATTGGTTTGGGAACATGCTCAAAAGATATGGAAAAAAATGCCAGCTTCTCAATACATTTCTGACTTTACTGTGTGCTATCTGGGCTGAAACCTCAACATATGAAACTTTGGTGAAATTTGAAAATTGCAGTCAGGTGTCTATTGACTGTTAGTCATTTGCAGGTAAACAGCATAAAAACTTCACTGTACATAGAGTCCAACCTTTTCATTAGAGGGGACTTCAGTGTCATGCATAATTATCTTTGATTAAGTTTTAGTTCATTGTGCTAAAGATAGCCAATGATTTAAATGGAAATAATTCAAATATTCTTCATATAGTAATTATAAGTTATTTGAATAAATTTAAGTGCCAAAACTTTCCTGTTGTACTTGAATCTGGATGTGAGGAATGTTGAATCAACCACGATCCTACTGAATGGTAAAACAAGCTCACAGGACCGAATGACCCTATTTTTGTTCACATTTCTTATGGTCTTCAAACTTTACTGTATTTTAGATTATATTCCCTACAGTATGGAAACAGGCCCTTTGGCTCAAAAAGTCCACAACAACCCTCCGAAGAGTAACCGTTCCCCGACCCTATATTTACCTCTGACTAATGCACCTAACACTATGGGCAATTTAACATGGCCAATTCACCTGACCTGCACATCTTTGGATTGTGGGAGGAAACTGGAGCACCCAGAGGAAACCCATGCAGACACAGGAGAATGTCCAAGCTCCACACAGACAGTTGCCAGAGACGGGAATCAAACCCGGGTGTCTGGTGGTGTGAGGCAGCTATGCTAACCATGAATCACGTGCATATTCCACAATCTAGAATTATGTATGAAAATAAATGTCTTTCTAAAATCTTTACCATTGTAACAGGAAAATTTGTGACCTTGTCCATCATTCATTTATTGCAACAGACGTTTGGTGATCGGGTCCTCACACCAGCTTCTTGGCTAGTTCCACTCTTTGTCGTATTTTCTACCTTTGGAGCTGCAAATGGTTCTTGTTTCACAGCCGGCAGGTAAAATAAAAATCCTTTCATTGAAACAGAAAACAAATATACATTTTCCTATTGAGTTTCCAATGTATCACAATTTTTTGGCTAAGGGCATGAGCAGGAATCTACTTCAAAACCACTTCAAATGTTATTCATAAACTCACCTCTCAGTATGGCAAAACAATAATGCAAAATGCAGTGCGGGTTTGAAGAAAATAACTTAGTCAAGGGGGTGAAAGCTGTGAAATGTTTACATCATCATCATGCACGGGGGTGGGGGGGGGGTTGGGAAGTGTCTTTAATGAACATAATTGTTTTCATTTTTGGAGGAATTCAAGTAATTCACTATTGAGACGCAAGTCTGTAATGCCAATGTGGAAAATAACATGTATTCCTAAAATATTGGAGTTGGATTAGGGAAGCTGAGCCTTTCTCCTTGGAGAGACGTTTGAGAGACAGCTTAATACAGGTGTTTTTAGAAGTTTAGATGTAACCCGTTCCTTCTCACAGGTCACCACTACCTTTTCAAAACCATGAGAGCTCTTGACAGAATAGGTAAGGAATAATGTTTCCCATTGTGGAACAGTCAAAAGCAAAAGGACACTGTCATTAGTTGAATGGCACAGTAACCAATGGCAAAAAAAAAGGAAAACTTTTTAATGCAATAAACGGTTATGTTCCTGAATGCACAGCCTTGAGTGCACAGCTTAAACCTATGCTTCCTAGGTTTGGACTCCCCACCCCATGGAAAAGACCGTATCTATTGACCCTATCCATGCTCCTCATTATTTTATGAACCTCTGTAAGGTCACCCCTCAGCCTCTGATGCTTCAGGGAAAATAGCCCCAGTCAACTCAGCCTCCCCTTATATCTCAAACTGTCCAACCCTAGCAAAATCCTTGTAAATCTTTTCTGAATACTTCCAAGTTTCACAACATTCTTCCTATAGCAGGGAGATCAGAATTGCATGCAATATTTCAATATAGCCGCAACACAACCTCCCAACTCCTATAATCTATGCACTGACCAACAAAGGCAAGCATACTAAACGCCTTCTTCACTATCCTGTCTACCTGTGACTCCACTTTCAAGGAACGATGAACCTGCACTCCAGGGTCTCTTTGTTCAGCAACACTCCCAGGACCTTACCATTAAGTGTATAAGTCCTGCCCTGATTTGTTTTTCAAAATGCAGCACCTTGCATTTATCTAAATTAAACTCCATCTGCCCACAGGCCATCTGATTAAGATCCTCTTGTACTCTGAGGTAACCATGAAACATTCTTTCTCTGCTAATATTGGAGAGAGAAACGGACATAAACGCACTTTCTCCTAAACACTGATCACAAAAATGTAGTACACTCCTATCGGTCTGCACAGAATTGTCTTTTTCCCTTTTTTTTTGGTTTGCTAAAACTAGTCAATAGCTGAAACTTAAATATTTTGCACTTTTGAGGAGTTGTTCTGATTTCAACTTTTCTAAACAGACTTACATTTGTGACAGCCCGTGAGGGTCACATGGTTAAGATTTTGTCGTATATCAACATCAGACGTTTAACACCTTCACCGGCTCTCCTGTTCAATGTAGGTAATTAATGCTTTCAATTACAACTGTAAAAATATTAGTGGTGCTGTGCTGTAAAATGATAACAAAATAGAAATAAAATGTGTTAGTGTTTGCACAGAAGTAGTAATGGAAAATCAACATCAACAGAACTTTTATATGCTGTCTAGAGGTATCTGAAATTGTTTAAAATATTGTGATTGTGTGAAAATTACTTACTATTCTAGTCCAACACCTGAAACTTAATCAAACTTTTATCAAAGAAAACAAATTATAACTGTCATGGGTCTATATTTTATGATAGTGCTCTAGAATGCAATCCATTTAAAGAGCAACTTAAACAAAATTCCTCTTCTTGTATTATGAGATTATCCGGTGCCATTCCATTAGTAATAGTACTGATTAGAGACAGTTATTTATGGTCAAGAAACCAGCAACTTGCTGCACATTGTAGCTATTAAATCACTAATTGCAGACATAAGTCTAAATCCTGAATTCAGTTCAAAATTTACAGAAGAATAAATAAAGAGTGAAAATAAGACAGGCATTTTACACACCAAGTAATTAGCAATCTGAGGAGACTTTCCAGGACGTTGCCTGGCTGGAAGCTTTTTGTAATGTAGAGAGGTTGGGTAGACTGGGGTTGTTTTCTGTGAAGCAAAGGAAATTGAGGGGTCACAAGACTGAGATGTGTTAAAATTATGATTGGCATAGATAGGAAGGAATTCTTTCCCTTGGCAGAAAGATAAATGACTAAGGGGCATAAACTTATGGTAAAGGGCTAGAAGCTTAGAGTGGGTGTGAGGAAAATCTTTTTCACTCAGAGGATGGTGGGAATCTGGAACTCACTACCTGCAAAGATGGTAGAGATAGAAACATTCATAACATTTAAGTAATATTTAGATTTGCACTTGCAATCCAAAACAACAAAGCCATGGACCAAGTGCTGGAAAATGGGATTAGTATAGTTAATGCTTGGTTTTGACTGGGACATACTCATAAGACGAAAGATTTTTTTTCCCTGTGCTGCAGACCTCTATGAATCTTTGACTCTAAACTAAGCTATCATTGCACAAAAGACAAAAATATAATCTTGCACAATAATTTACCACAAATCTCTAAATTACAACAAATCAGAAAGACAGATGAACACAAGCTTTGCAATGGAAAACTAACAAATGTAGAAATCTAATACTTTAGTGGATTTTTTAACAGTCACTCTCATTCTGTAGACCTCTATATGGAGATAAACATCGAAGTCCTTCGGAAGCAAGGAAAGAATAGAGTAAGGCTTCTCTGTCCAGAATTAAACCATGATTCTAAAAGTGCTTACCTGAAGCGGTTAGATAAAACAATAATGCTTTGTAAAATCAAAGAAATTGCTCTCTGAATGTATCGTCACATCATGAGGGGCTCATAATGCATGTAGAATAGGCATGTTTTTTGTTGATGGTTAAAGTAGTACAATAAGGCTACTTACATTCCTCAACATTTCTAATTTGTGTTTTGTAGCAGGTTTGCTGGAAAATTCTGATCCAATAGGAAATAGGCCTATTTAATACGCTGAAGATACAGAACAAAAACTAAATAGTAGTTTTATTCATTGGAAGAAACATATGGAATAGATTTTAAGACAACCTCCGATTTACTGATTTTTTTTCTGTTCTTCTTTAGAATTAAAATCTTCTGATAAATTTACTGGTATTAAATATATTCCAATTGTAACTATTATTCACTTACTTAATTGTTATACTGCACTCTATTTTTCAGGGATTTCTGGCTATTATCTACATAATTCCAGCAGATATTAACACCCTTATAAACTACTTTAGCTTTGCTTCCTGGATTTTTTATGGACTGACTACATTATCACTGATTGTCATGAGATTTACAAGAAAGGATCTGAATAGACCAGTAAAGGTTAGAGTTACATGATCTTTCTTTCCTATATGAATGTATTAATATATACAGTAAACCGCTGTGCCTGCGGACGATACATTCCAAGACCTACTGTGGAAGCCCAAACCATGGATAGTCATGGACACATTCATTTAATGGGAAATTTACCTTCCCAGCAGCCCCGGGTCTCTAGTTCTGGAACGTTCCCTGTAATGTTTGGACCGCAGTAAATCACGGATAACTGCAACTGCAGAAACCGAGCTGTGTATATGGCGGTCGGCCTGTAATTCTAAACTATAACATTATCTTCTGGGAATTTGTATTTTAAACTAGATAATAAATAGATGAGTGGTTTCAGTTCTGAGGTTTTTTTAAAGAAGTTAGAACATCATTTGGAACAGTGAAACTATAGACTTCATTTCCAAGAAAGCATGCGACTTAAGTACCCAGCAGGATGATTGTTGAATTAAAGTGTTTATGAAGTTAAACATTTACACTGAGAAAATGGATCAGATCCCCTCCATCTCCCTCAGTATTGATGGTGTGCAATGCCCTTAAGGGCTTTTCAAGTATCTCAGTCAATTGGAAAATATAGTTAATTTACTGGTGGTGGTGACGGCTAATAAATTTAAAATACCATGGGTTATTAGTGATTGGGGGAAAACAAAACATTCATTCGGTTGGATACAAAAAAAACATCAGGAGTTTTAGCATTAGTGAGACTGTACCTACAGTATTAGTTTTGGTCTCCTTATTTGAGGAGAATACAAATATATTGGAGGCAGTTCACAGGAGGGGCACTAGATTGTTTCCAGAGGGTGAGAGGTTCGTGTTTTGAAATGAGATTAGGTCTTGAGATTGAGAAGAGCAAGAGGTAATCTACTTGAGGGAAAGAAGATGCTAAAGGGGTTTGACAAAGTAGATATAGAGGATATTTCCTCTTGTGGGCAATCTTGAACAAGAGGTCAATTTTTTAGGATATGGGGTGGCAGATTTAATACAGAGATGAGGAGGAATTGCTTCTCTCAAAGAGTCATGAATATTTCACTATTCCAAAGTGTGGCCGATGCTGGAACATTAATTTTGAGGAGAGAGGCAGATTTGCAGATTTTTAATTATTAGTGGGTTGAAGGGTTATGGAGATTGGGCAGGATTGTGGAGTTGAGGCTGAGATTAGAACAGCCATGATTGTATCTAATGGCAGAGCAGACTTAAGGGGCTGAACTGCCTACTCTTATGTTGAATTAGACTTGTACTCATTGACGTGCTTTTGGATGTCAGAAACCTGACAGATTATAAAAAAACTTAATTATTCCTGTATTCATATTGTTAAAATCTTCTTTTTGTTTCAGGTCCCAATCATTTTTCCAATTGTGGTGACTCTTGTCTCTATCTACTTGGTTCTTGCTCCAATCATTGGTGCTCCAGAGTTGGCATATTTATATTGTTCACTATTTATTGTTGGAGGATTAATATTTTACTTTCTGTTCATTTATTTTCACTTCAGCTGGACCCGAAAAGTGATGAGTAAGTAATAACTATTTATCAGTTCATTTGACAACCAAACCAAACAGATAATGCATGATCCAAGTTCTGAACTAATTCCAATATGTCTATCTTAAAAAGAGTCTAGGATGTAACTTTTGATAATTAAACTGAATAAACCTAGTCATCCTTCTAAGTGGTGGAGCAATCCAGAACAAGGTGGGAATAGGTTAAATCGCAGCATTGAATTCCATAAATGAGCTATATTCCTTTGATTAAGGCACAATCATGCAGAGAATAGAATAAAAAAAAACGTGCAACTAGATGGAAGACCAGAACAGTCAGTGAAGATTTTGCAGGAGCAGTAAATGTCCTTAAATATATCTCAAATTATAATGAAATTGTGATGGCATGGTATGAAACTCGTAAGAGGGGAAGAGATTGAATAGACCTGTACATGGTTAATTTAGACTAGACTTTTGGATTACTAACCTAGTTAAAATACCATCATCTCAAATTATATAATATTACTACTAAATTCTAGTCATGATTTGGAGATGCCGGTGTTGGACTGGGCATGTTCAAAAGTAACATAGAATTTAGTACAAAGTTAAAAATCACACAACACCAGGTTATCGTCCAACAGGTTTAATTGGAAGCACTAGCTTTCAAAGTGACGCTCCTTCATCAGGTGTTGTGTGATTTTTAACTTTGTACTAAATTCTATGTTACTTTTGAACTCTGGGACTTGTCAGAATATTGTTTTCAAATACGAGATGAGAAAATTTATCATTATGCTATATATCGCAGCAGACAGGTGAAAGTAGCAGCTATCACACCAGGAATATCAAATGGCACACAGATATAAATAGTGACTTTGTTACTGGTCAGTTTTTGCCATGTTTTCAGCTGCTGATATTGAGGCTTTTAACTTTTATTGAATAGATGCTATTAAGGTAAAAAGGTTTCAGAGGCATTTGATTGTCAAGTTACAAATTATTTGATGATATCAAGTAGGAATAAAGATGGTTTAGTGGACCCTGTAGCACACTTGACATGTGATTCCTAGCAGAACACAGCTCTGAATTAATATTTACGGTGGCACAGTGGTTAGCACTGTTGCCTCGCAGCGCCAGAGACCTGGGTTCAATTCCTGCCTCAGGCAACTTGTCTGTGTGGAGTTTGCACATTTGCCCCGTGTCTGCGTGAGTTTCCTCCGGGTGCTCTGGTTTCCTCCCACAGTCCAAAACTCTGCAGGTTAGGTGAATTGGCCATGCTAAGTTGCCCGTAGTGTTAGGTGAAGAATGGATCTGGGTGGGTTGCTCTTTGGAGGGTCGGTGTGGACTTGTTGGGCCAAAGGGCTTGTTTCCACACTGTAAGTAATCTAAATCTAATCAGGATACTGTCAATATATCAGTGGGAAGCAGAAATGTTAGAGGTAATCAATGAAGTGAAAATAGATAGACAAGATGTACTAGAAGGGGATAGCTCTGTTCAGGGAAGTGGATAGGTCATCAGCTACATACATGTTTTCATTCTAGGTCACTTAGAGAAGTGGAGAAAGTGAGGGCTGCAGATGCTGGAGATCAGAGCTGAAAATGTGTTGCTGGAAAAGCGCAGCAGGTCAGGCAGCATCCAAGGAGCAGGAGAATCGACGTTTCAGGCATAAGCCATTCCTGAAGAAGGGCTTATGCCCGAAACGTCGATTCACTTAGAGAAGTGTTACTGGATAGTGACAGGACTTCTTATAACTTGCCAGTCTTTGTTGATATGAGGGGGTTGTCAGAGCATTGCAAAGTGGCAAATGTGACACCCTTGTTAAAGAAGAAAGGATGTAAAAATTGTCCTAATAATTATGCAGGATAGTCAGTTTAAAACATTACCTAGCACTAATATTACTTATTGTTCTAAAGAAAAAGAATTAGTAGGAATTTGGAGAGGTTTGATCTAAGCAAGAAGAGCCAAAACTAATTATTTCTTCTTTGATTAAGCAACAAAATATGACGGTAAAGCAATGCATTTTGCATGTCTAGCTTAAAGAAGTGTTAAAAGCTTAAAAATCACAAAGTTCTGGCTAACAATACGAGGTTCATGAAATAGGAGTCAGTATGGGCTTGCAGAAAATACTTAGCTCAAGAACAAAAGAGTCAAGGAAACTTGTTTTCCTGACAGGACCACAGCTGACAATAATTTCCCCAAGGGACTGTGCTAGGATCACTGCTGTTTTGTATTCATATCACAGCATAGTAGTAACATGACTGCACTAGTAATCCAAATGCCCAGACTAAAGACCTGGATTCATGAATTCAAATCCATAAAGAGAGATGGTTGTATAGTGGCAATGTCCCTGAACGGAAGAATATGGGGTTGATTAGCATGGTAAAACAGAATTAAGAGTTAGTCTAATGGTGACTATAAAATTATTGTTGATTGTTGTAAAATATTCACCTAGACCCTTTGGGTCATTGAGCCAATAATGTCCATTATCACATGAATGAAAAATCTCTAAGCATTTAGCTGAATAATGATGTTAAAAATCACACAACACCAGGTTATAGTCCAACAGGTTTATTTGTAAGTACTAGCTTTTGGACCGCTGCTCCTTCATCAGGTAGCTAGCTACCTTGATGAAGAAGCAGTGCTCCGAAAGCTTGTACTTCCAAATAAACCTTTTAGAGTACAACCTGGTGTTGTGTGATTTTTAAACTTTGTCCACCCCAGTTCAACACTGACACCTCCATATCCTGAATAAGGATGACTATGACACCCTTAGTTGCACAAGCCAAACAAATTATACAGGGAGCAAATAAACTATGAGGGCAAACTAGCAAGTAAAATCTTCCGCCTAGGAACCCTCCAACCACAAGGGATGAACTCAGATTTCACCAGTTTCCTCATTTCCCCTCCACCCACCTTGTCTCAGTCAAATCCATCGAACTCAGCACCGCCTTCCTAACCTGCAATCTTCTTCCTGACCTCTCCGCCCCCACCCCAGTCTGACCTATCACCCTCACCTTGACCTCTTTCCACCTTTCGCATTTCCGACGCCACTCCCCCAAGTCCCTCCTCCCTACCTTTTATCTTAGCCTGCTGGACAAACTTTCCTCATTCCTGAAGAAGGGCTTATGCCCGAAACGTCGATTCTCCTGTTCTCTGGATGCTGCCTGACCTGCTGCGCTTTTCCAGCCACACATTTTTAGCAAGTAAAATAAACAAGAAGAGTTTTTAAAAATTATATAAAAGTAGACAGGCCAAAATAAACATAGGCCTCTTAAAGAGTCAGGCTGTGGAAATAATTCCAGCAAACAGGAAATTGTCATAAGAGGTAGACAGCATGGAAGCAGCCCTTCGAATCTGTGTCAATCTATCCATACTAATCTCACTTTCCAATTCTTGGTCCATAGCCTAGAATGTTGTGACATTTCAAGTATTCATCTAAGTACTTTGCAGAGGACTGAGATTAGTCTTCACTGGAGAAGACACTGATTTTTGTACTTTTGGAAGGGGAAATAAATACAATAACTATTACTAGAGAATGGTACTAGGGAACCTGATAGCGCTAAACATCAATAGCTGCTGAAAATGTGTTGCTGGAAAAGCGCAGCAGGTCAGGCAGCATCCAAGGAACAGGAGAATTGACGTTTCGGGCATAAGCATGCCCGAAATGTTGATTCTCCTGTTCCTTGGATGCTGCCTGACCTGCTGCGCTTTTCCAGCAACACATTTTCAGCTCTGATCTCCAGCATCTGCAGACCTCACTTTCTCCTCCTAAACATCAATAAGTCAATTGACCCTGATGGGTTGTATTTTAAGATACTAAAAGTAGCTATTGAGGTAGTGCATGCACTGACTGTAATCTTTCAAGAATCCTAAGTTGTTGGGAAATTCCCAGAAGACACAATCACCAGCCTTATTCAAAAAGGGAGAGAGAAACGTGCCAGTATACTTAACATCTGTCATTGGGAAAATGTAACTGACTGAGTCTATTAATAAAGAATTTACAAGTGGAGCATGTAGAAATTATAAATAATAAAGTGAAGCAGTCAATTAATTTCCCCTTCATGAAACTATGTCTGACAAAGATTTTAGGATTTGTTGAAGTAGTAACAAGCCTTATTACCCATACTTCACACCCCTATGGTGCAGCACTCTTCTGCATTCTCCTACTCACCACAAGTGGAAGTACTGTTCACTGCTGGGTCCTCTTGGGATCCCTGGTACGAATGCCATCTTTGAAGTCCAGTTATGCACACTGTCAAGTACTGTCAGTCCACAGCTGCCTTGCATGATTCCTGCCAGTTGCCCCAGACATGGTGGAAAGAAGCAATTGGAACCCCACTTTACTGATTGAAACCTTGAGGACAAGGCAGCAATTGCAGTCAAAGCCCATGGACTGTGCCCAGTGATATTGGTGACTAATGTGCAAAATGAAGGGCAAAACCACCAAGGAGTGAGCTGGAATCAACAGGTTAATGCTCTGAACTTCACATTGGAAATTGTCTCCATCTAGTGAATTGGAGAATGGGGAAACTGCATAGCCATGAGGTGAAATGACATAAGAATGTTTATTCATACAAATAGGCCTCTTACTGCTCACCGGTAAGAATCTGTCTTATCTTTCAAACTTGGTTGGAAAATAAGACTTGACATTAGAAATCTGCTTACTGCCAAACTTTTGAGATTCTCCCAACATTCTTATGAGGAAAGATTGAATTCTACAAAAATATCTTTCTGTTCAGTATATATTTCATATAGTGAAAACACCTATTATGTTTTAATACATAAGTAACCATTTGAAATTATAAAATATCTCCACATAATTGTCTTGTTCATGATTGTGGGCCACTTATTTTTCATTAATTGTATCCCCAGGGCCAATTACCAAACATCTGCAGCTGTTTTTGGAAGTGGCACCAGCAGAGACTGAAATGTAAAAATCATCTATTACTTCACTTTTAATATTTAATGTAACTGAAGGTGGAAATCAGGCACTGACAGTTGTAATATTTCCTGACATTTTGAAAAAAATCTTCTGTACTGTTGCAATATCTTTGTAAAGTAATACGCAAGCAAATGCCATCGCTTGCAATTATCTGTTAATATTGTGACAATTTAAATGTGTGCTGTTTAAAAAAACTGACTTGCAACATGATGCATGTTTGTGTACTTATTAATTAAAATTCATATCAATGAACTTTTTTTTTAGTGTACCAACATCAATGATGGTCGATCTATGATTCTAATTTGCAAATAGGAAGCTCTGATCTGTGTTGCAGTCTCTAAGCAATACACCAAATCGAAATCAAGCATTTCCTGAGAAGCGGTAAAACACACTTTGCCTCAGCCACAGCTAATATTATTTTTCATCTGGTCAATCATAAAAATTATTTCACGGCATTAATTGTCTGTAAAATCTAAAAAAGGAAGATGGAAAGCAAAATTAAAAATCTGGTTATCTAAGATTGATGTGCAAAGGAGACCAAGATAAGTGGTCATTAAAGTATATATTTTAACGAATTAGAGACTTGACAAGTCCATCATATCCTCAACATAAATCCAGGAGGAAATGCATTGGTTAATAAAGAGACGACCATAGGTTGCTTTCTCATTCAGGAGAAACAGCTTGTGCTGAGTTTAATCTGAGAGTCACCATATGTCAAATGCAAAGTTGAGGGAAATCAATTACATATTTAGAAGCGACAAAAAATTGACATTTATATTCATAAAGATAAAGTTTGCAAGAGACATATTTTGGAAGTAAGAATGAGAACATCTTACACTTGAGAACAAATCAAGAAGATTACCACATCCACCTGCCCCTATAGTGATTGATATTCAAATCTTATATGGATTTGGGCCTCAGAAATCTCAGATCTGACTTGAAAAGCAGCATTTATTTACCACAAGAGAGGAAAAATTAAGGTTTATTTTATAAGGAACTTTCATAATGCAGGAAATATGGGATTCTACTGGCAGTTAAAAGAAGAACGACTGCTCAAATGAAATGTTTAATTTTTAAAAAATTAAGTTAACAGACAGCATTTATTACTTTGACTTTTGAGGCTTCATGAAATAAACATCTTAATGACACAGTAGGAAACAGGCAATAATGGTGGTGCAGATTTCAAAAGGGAGTTTTATAATGTGTAAATAATGAGTTCTGATGGCTCTGTTATTGGTGGCAAAACAGTGAACTGTATATCAGAACTGGAGAAGTTCTGTGCAGCAACATAGAGGTAGGGAAATTTGACGAGGAACACCATTAAAAAGTTAAAATTAGGTAACTGAGACACATAAATGGTGGAAATTATCAGGAATTTGTGGATGAACAAGGTCATTAATAGCCAATATGACTCAAAATGTTCAAGAGGCATCCAGAAGTTTGCAACATCAGAACGAATAATAAATGAATGTAGGACACAATAATACAAGTATAATAATCTTTCAAAAGATTATACTATTAATCCTGGATTAGGCCACGATTCTCAAACATTTCACCATTTTCTAAGTTTACAGTGAATTCTATAATTTTGGACAGTTTCAATTTAACATCAGGCTGATCCTGATAAAATGTTTTACGCAAGTGTAAAACAGGAAGAATGCTTAATACTCATGTACAGTCTCCTGCTATTTTCAGTGACAGGACTGGCTCTTAGTCCAAGCTTCTGACCCATATTCAGATTTTCAAAGCTGTATACTTTACTGAACGTTAAGTTTGTAATATTTGTTTTAAATTAAGAAATTTGTACACTTGTGTTTCAATAGTAATTATCTAAACTTAAGGGTATATTAATGTTTGTAAGTGAGGATCCATATTAAATGTAAATATTTCCAGATTCAGTCAAAAGTTGACCTGGATTTGATTATTTACATTTGGAACTTAGATTAGCTATACTCTACTGCCACCTGCCGTTACACTTTTCATCATCCTGATTGCTGGCAACAAGAAATAATTTGATATTTGGTCCTCAGGCTCCATGACTTAAGAGTCATAGATATGTACAGCACGGAAACAGACCCTTCGGTCCAACGAGTCCATGCCGACCAGATAGCCCAACCAAACCTAGTTCCAAGTGCTAGCACCTGGCCCACATCCCTCCAAACCCTTCCTATCATATACCCATCCAGATGCCTTTTAAATGTTGCAATTGTACCAGCCTCCACCACTTCCTCTGGCAGCTCATTCCATACACGTACCACCCTCTGCATGAAAAAGTTGCCCCTTAGGTCTCTTTAATATCTTTCCCCTCTCACCCTAAACCTATGCCCTCTAGTTCTGGACTCCCCCACCCTAGGGAAAAGACTTTTCTATTTATCCTATCCATGCCCCTCATGATTTTATAAACCTCTATAAGGTCACCCCTCAGCCTCTGACGGTCTAGGGAAAACAATCCCAGCCTATTCAACCACTCCCTATAGCTCAAATCCTCCAACCCTGGCAACATCCTTGTAAATCTTTTCTGAACCCTTTCAAGTTTCACAACATCTTTCCGATAGGAAGGAGACCAGGATTGCACGCAATATTCCAACAGTAACCTAACCAATGTCCTGTACAGCCACAACATGACATCCCAACTGCTGTACTCAATACTCTGACTAATAAAGGAAAGCATACCAAACACCTTCTTCACTATCCTATCTACCTGCGACTACTTTCAAGGAGCTATGAACCTGCACTTCAAAGTCTCTTTGTTCAGCAACACTCCCTAGGATCTTACCATTAAGTGGTAAGTCCTGCTTTGATTTGCTTTCAAAATGCAGCACCTCGCATTTATCGAAATTAAACTACATCTGCCACTTCTCAGCCCATTGATCTATCTGATCAAGATCCCGTTGTAATCTGAGGTAACCTCCTTCGCTGTCCACTACACCTCCAATTTTGGTGTCATCTGCAAACTTACTAGCTGCATCTCTTATGATCACATCCAAATAATTTATATAAATGATGAAAAGTAATGGACTCAGCAACAATCCTTGAGGCACTCCACTGGTCACAGGCCTCCATTCTGAAAAACAACCCTCCATCACCAGTCTTCTACTTTCAACCAGTCTGTATCCAAATGGCTAGTTCTCCTTGTATTCCATGAGATCTAACCTTGCTAACCAGTCTCCCATGGGGAACCTTGTCAAATGCTTTACTGAAGTCCATATATATCACATCTACCGCTCTGCTCTCATCCTCATTATTACTACTTCAAAGAACACAATCAAGTTTGTGAGACATGATTTCCCACGCACAAAGCCATGTTGACTATCACTAATCAGTCCTTGCCTTTCCAAATACATGGACCATTTTTGCTTCTTTCAATCGACAGACCTAGAAAATAGCACTGTCTTATTCCTCTACAAAACACTGCTCCAGGTTAAATTAATACTTATGGCTTCTATTTTTAAGTTTAATCAAGAGATATATCTCATTAAAACATATAATCAAGAAAGAACCCACTCTACTCAATATTGCAGACTTATTCTAAGTCCACACTGAAAATATTCACTTGTCTGTTTCTGTGGTGACCTCTCCCAAACAGGTTCCTCCAAGATTAGTCGTGAATTTCACTGTCTGTTAACCTTCCCAGACGCACTCCGATGTCCAGTGAGAAATGGATTCAAACAGCAAAGTCAGTAATTCTACAGATTCACTGCTGTGTTAAATAGCAATGTTGGTTTCTTTCGCTCTCCTTCGCTGACCTCACCATGTTTCCTTAGGCTTCATTTTCTTTGAAGGTTTTACAACACAAGATCCCAAATACATTAAATACAATGCTTAGTAAAGCTGAATCTCAGTGAACGGTCTGCTATAGATGGGTACATTACATTTAAACAAGATACAATTTTACTACTGGATTAAAAATAAATTATGGTCAAGTCCTCAAACCATACTGTTTACCAACTCCAAAAAAAATTGAGAAGTGTATTCTCAAACCTCATGCAATAGTATAAAATCTTTTATGATGTTACAGATGGATGTAAAATGTTCTGAAGAGCTAAGATTCTTCCCTCAACTAATGTCATCATAAACTGATAATCAAATCACTCTTTTGCTAATCATGAGATATTGCTGTACTTACCAGAACATTTGACAGTGATTTTAAAGCACTTAGAATACCCTAAGGATGTACAATAATGGTCTTTGTTTACCAGTTTACACCAAATCCTCATTATCTGCAGGAGATGGGGCATTGAATTCCACAGATAAAATAAAGTTACATCACTGCGACGCAACTCTCTTACGTAGTCTGAAGGACTGTACAATCAGACCAGATGAGTCAATGAGGCAAATAATTATGGGGTCTGAGGCCAATCTCACAAGTAGGTAACTCCACATGTAGCAAAAAAGCAGGTAACAAGTACAGTGTATACTTAAAGATGCAAACAACTAGAAACAATATTTCATTCCTCCTTTGAAATCTGGAAAAATGCTTCTTGTCTGGAAATCCCCATGTGAGTCTGTGATAGTCTGAAGTTACTACAACTCCCATACTAATGAGACTGAACCAGAACCCGCCTCTGTCTTAGTAAACCAGTCCTACAAATAGGACTCTTTTCAAAATTAGAGTCTCAAGACATCAAAAACATTGCATTTATAAAAAAAATTTCACGTCCTATAGCAAATCACAACCAACAAATTAGTTTTGATGGGCGCGCTCAATTCGTCAATGATTGAAGTGGCCAATCTGCGCAATAGGCGATGGCGCAATTGGTCAATGCATTCGGCTATTAATTGAAAGGTTGGCGGTTCGAGCTCATTCAGAGACGGATCTACAAGTACTCCTAGCAAACCTGTTTCTAACAATCTGTGCAATGCTGACCCCACAATAATAAGAATATAAACAGCGATCAGTTACTGTGGTGTCGGTTAACAGTCAGTCAATATTCATTCACAACGCCCCAGGAAAAACTTATTTCATTCTGGAAAAAGTACCGGGTTAGTTTGCATCTAAACATCAATAAGCAGACAGGACTTTAATGTGTAGATTTGAAAGGCAGTATTGCAAAAAATGCATTGTCTCGACAGGGTGCACTTAAACAACAGCCCAAGATATGTACTCAACTCTTGGAATGAGTGTGAATTTATAGAATATTTACTCCTGACGTCAAGTCAGATGATTTTGTTTTTGCAGGAAATAAGTTGGAAGCTCTACACACTTAGAATTCTCCCCGTATGAGCTGTCGGGCAATAATTTTTTTCTTTATAAACAATGCAACATTCTATTGAAATGTATCTGATGCTGAACAGCAAAATAAAAGTTTGCTTTACTCCACGCAAGGCTTTTTAAAAGTTTCTGAATTCAAAAGATTGCAAATGAAAATGGACAACATGATAAATGCTAACCATTAAATAATTAACCATGTCTAAGTTAGTGGTTTTCAAACTAGTCTGCATGGAAAATGTCTGCAAATAATGTCCCAGAAATGCCATGCAAATAGTCACAAAATACTATACACAAATATACACAAAAAGACAACTATACACAAAAAGTTGATGTTATTGCAGTTTCCTTAGATCCCTCAGGTTTCGGAAAATCTTATTTGGAAACAAAAGTCCATAGGAACACAGAAAATAAACATTACTATTGTGATGATATATACTTTTAAGGGGCACTTGACCGGTTTCTCTTGAAGAGACGTGTTGTAAACCTGGTAGTGAGGTGTCTCCTCCATGGAAAGCAGTGTTGATAGATTTGTTTTTTTTTAAAGCAGATGAAAGAAGCACAAGTGGATGGAGTCAGGTTCACACAGACTCCAGGTTTTAGTTTCAGTTGTTGAAGTTGAAGCTGCTAGATAGAGCTCTTTCTCTGCTGCTGCAAAAGCTCAAGTTCTCTTTCTGCTGCTAGTTTCATTCCATGGGTGTTGCTCACTCCTCCAGTCCAGGAGAAATAAGTAGCTCCTCCAGTCCAGGAGAAGGAAGTGTAAATCTGTTTTACTGCATTTGCTTTTGCCAAGAGTATGTTTATGGAATGCTGCTATATTGGAACAATGGATGAATAATAGGTGCATATTATTTAAAAAAATTTTTAAAAATAGAGTTAAAGTTAATTGCCGGCGCTCTAATGGCAGTGTCAGAATAACGTGCATTTTGCTTAAAACCTGGTAGTTTGACTAATTAAATCACATCTGGAACGTAATGCCTTACACTTGCCTTTAAATAAGATAAAAAGTTAAAATCTAGACTATCGCTCTGATATATTTTGAGGGAGTTTGTCTGGTACAAAATAATGTTTTATACAGCCTGAACATCACTTCTTGTTCCTTAATGAACTTTCATACATATGTGTTGGCATTAGAACAAGGGACAATACAAGCTGAGATGCTGGATATAGTGGGGCAATTTGTCTTTGCATTAAACTCTTCTCATCATTTTAATATATTTTATTGAATCTGGTTCTTATTCACTACTCATTAGGACCTACTTTCTGATATATTTTACGAAAAAAAATTGTGCTACACTTAATGGGTTTTCTAGAATAATCCCTTTATTTTGTCAATTTGAATGCAAAACTTATTTTGACTTGAATATTAATTTTATAGGAATAAAATACAAATATTTTCTGTCCAAGTTGAATGAACAAAATGAAGTAGTAAATACTATAAATAGATTTCTGCTCCTTAAAAACAATATTATTTTACCTTTCTATCTGAATAGAAATAATCTGCCACCATTTCAATTTGAGAATCTTAGAATATATTTTTGTGGCAGATTAGAAATGTTGGTTTTGCAGATGGGTGTTGGGGGAGGGGAAGGGGGACATTATACAAACGGTCGCGGAATTCTTGTAGCATATAGCATACTTAAGGCTAAGACTTTAATGAATATAGAGGGTCTTTTAAAGAAAATAGTTTTAAGCTAGGAAATAACTTTAAAATGTTGTAGTTGAACACAAAAAGAAGCAGCAGGGGTATTTCACAATAAAGCTTATAGTATGATAAGAGAAACAGGATAAAAGAACAAACTGTAACAAACAAGGAACAAAGAATGCAGACCAGGACAGCAGGATGGCCAGATAAGAAAATAACTAACAAGTGAGGTAATCAGCTTATGATAGGATGGGAAAAGGGAGGCGTGATTCCGCAACTTGTAAACTGAATAAGAAAGCTAATATGCTGTTTTCGCACGCATTTCTGCTTGATTACAGAAGCGTCCGGTACTTGCAAGCCTGTAATAAATTGTTCTTGTTTCCAAGGCTTTGTTTCAGGCTGATTGATTTGTGAGTGAGCTCTGTTTCTCACAATTAGGGGCCATCCAGGATCCAAAACGCCGACCGCTCGACACTCTTGGGATGACGGGGGAGGTGCACCTCGCCAATCTCAGTGATCTCCGACTCCCTTGCTTGTCGTTCGCGGTTTGGGCGAGTACGATCCGGACTGGGAGACCCTGGAAACAAGGCGGGCAGACGCGGTGGGTTCGGTCAGGCAACTCTTGTGCACAAGACCCGGATAGGGAAAGGTCTTAAAGGATATATCCGGGCGACTGGCGGGCAGCGGTATTTGCTGCAGGAATTTCCATGGGACGGGGCGCACCGAAATGACCAGGTAACTCTGTGCACAGACCAAGATAAGAAAAGAGACCTTTAAGTATTGCCTTGGTGGTCTGGCGTACGAAAGTACGGGGAATTGGCAATATATAAAATTAAGCATATGGCAATGGAAAACAGCCCGTGTAAGAAGGGCTAGTAGCTGAAGGGCTACTGAGGGTGAACTTCGTAACTAACTTATGGCCAGACACCCAGAAAAATATTCAAAAGCTAGAGGAGTTGTTGCGGGAAGCTCAAAGTGACTGTGTGAGAGAGAGAAAGAGCTGTACAGCAAGTAGAAAGTTTAACCCTTTGTGATTCGGTTTGAATGTTTGTGCTTTGTTCCCTGGAGCTCGAGGATCCGGGACTGTTTTGAATCTGATTTCTACTATGGAAATTTTAACATGATTTCTTTTAAGGTTGAGGATTTTACAGATTATGAAATAAAATGTTAACTCCTGTTCTTTTTACAGGTCATGACTGCCTTACTATCAGTTTCTAACTAATCTCTTTTTCCTTACATAAAAGTAATTTATGGAGAACAGTTGAAGTCTCAAAAAGCATATAATTGGTCAGATTAATCAGATGAGTAAGGTGTCTAGTCAGGACCCTGAAGGGGGTGTGGAAGAAGGTGACACTGGACCTCGTTAATTAAATTAGCAACAATGGGAGGCACGGGGAGTTGCCTAGGTAACGATCGATCTGTAAATAACGTTAAAGGGGAATATATTCCGCCCGACAGTCCTTTGGGGAAAATATTGGGTAATTGGGAACACAACTCCCGGACGCGGGAGAAAGATAAGGCTACAATGATAAACTATTGTTGTTTCTTTTGGACTAGAGAAAATACTAAGGCGCCTGGTTTTCTTTTGCCCAAATATGGGTCCGATGAGGATTGGCTGTGCCAAGATCTAAATATATATGTCAATCGAAAAGAACCGTACAGTCAAAGAGAATCCGAATATGCAGCTTGTTGGATAGGGAGCGTGGGAGTAAAATTACGTCCCATGAATACGGAGGAATCAGGGGAAAAAAAAGAATGAAAAAGGGAAGCCACAATGGGATCCCTTAACGTGTTTGCCGCCCCCATATACTACTCTCCGGAACGAGCCTACAGCTCCCGAAGTAGAACCGAGTCCAGACACAGAAAGGGGAACGGACTCTGAACTAAAAGATGCAGAACCTGTGGGGGGGGGGGGGGGGGGGGGGGTCAGAGTCACTTGAGCCATTACACATAAAGGAGGGGCAGAGATAATGGAAAATGTAAAATTATGTCCCTTACGAGAGGTTCCGATTGGGGAAGGTACAATCAGCTATGTAAAAGCTAAAAGCTCCCTTAACTAGCAGTGAAGTTAGGGTCTTTAAAAAGGAAATGAAAAGTTTAATAGAGGATCCGGTTGGACTAGCCGAACTATTAGAGCAATTCCTCGGACCTAATTTATATACCTGGGGAGAACTGATAGCAATTTTAGGAACATTATTTTCAGGGAAAGAATGAGGTATGATTAGGAGAGCGGCTTTAGAGGAATGGGAAAAGAAGCACCCAGTTGGGGAAGAAGGGACAGCAGAACAGAAATTCCCAAATGTTGACTCTCATTGGGAAAATAATGACAGAGAAGATAGGGAGTCAATGCGGGATCTACAAGAAATGGTAATATTAGAAATTAAAGAGGCGGCACCTAGATCACAAAACTTTGTTAAGGCCTTTGAAGTACGACAAGAGAAAGATGAAACCCCTTCTGCATTTCTTAAAAGGCTCAAGGAAGCCACAAAGAAGTATTAGGGAATGGATCCCGATAATCCGATAGCACAGGGACTCTTAAAGGTCCAGTTTGTAACTAAATTATGGCCGGACATACAAAAGAAATTACAGAAATTAGATGGATGGAGGGAAAGACAGATGGAAGAACTGTTATGTGAGGCACAGAAAGTGTATGTGAAAAGGGAAGACGAGAAGCAGAAACAGAAAGCCAAAATGATGGTGGCGGCAGTAGAAAAAAATAACAAAAAGGAGAATGGGATCAGGGGATAACAGGAAGGGTAGGGGAGGACACGAAAGACAAGGGTCAGATACCCGAGAAAGGAGGCAACAGGCAGGGTGTTACCATTGCGGGAAAGTGGGGCATTTTAAACAGGAATACCCGGAATTAGCACGAGAAAGGGAAGCCGTTTCCCTAATGACCTTAGATGAAGATTAGGGGAGTCAGGGATTCCTTCCTCCCGAGACCCACCGGAAACCCTTGACAAATTTAAAGGTGGGACCTGAAGGGGAGGAGGCAATATTTTTGGTGGACACGGGAGCGGCACGGTCATCCCTAAGTTTTAGACCTACCGGCGTTAAATTGACTAAGGAGTATCTTAAGGTTTCCAGAGTAAAAGGCGAGGAATTCTTGGTGTTTATTTTTGAACCAACCCTAATTAGAAGAAATGATGAGGAAGTGATAGGACAATTACTATATTCCTGACATTGGAAGTAATCTATTAGGTAGGGATTTGATTATATTGCTGGGCTTAAAAATTGGAGTGGAGGATAGTGCAGTGACTGTAACGATAGCTAAGACAACCTAAGGAAGATGGATTCTCCCGGATGGAAGGGAGTTATTAAGTAAACCAGTCATGAGAAACACCCTAACCACCTTGCAACAAGGCAGTCACTGGGACTCCCAAGCTATGTGTGACATAGTGTTAAGGAAGTACGGATGTAAAGGGATATACACATTAGTCAAACAGTTATGCGCAGGATGCCCGACTTGCCAAAAGCTTAATAAGAAAGTAACGGGGGTGGGGGGCCAAGAGGTGGAAGAAACCCTGGGGTAAGACCTTTTCAAAAAATACAGTTAGATTACACAGAATTACTCCCAGTAGGGAAACAAAAGTTTTTTTTTCTCTTTCACTCTCTCTTCACAGAAAGAGCAGGAGCACCAGGGGGAAGTGACGACCACCAGAGGGGCAGCCGGGAAGGAAAGCGGTGAGTATTTATACTCACCCTTCGAAGCTGTTGGTCATTTCCAGTGCGAGCAGCAGCGAAGGTAAGACCGTTTGGTTTTAAAAGTACTTACCGGTAGCGGGCAGCGGTGTTTTTTTTTTCTCTTTCACTCTCTCTTCACAGAAAGAGCGGGAGCACCAGGGGGAAGTGACGACCACCAGAGGGGCAGCCGAGACCCGGAAGCAGTTAGTGTAAGCTTACCTGGGTAGGTTCTTTCCCCCTTTAAAAGCGCGAAGGATCATTCGGGAGGCAGAGGGGGTCATAGATCAGAGTTATAGGGAAGTAGTAACTCCAAAGATGGCAGATAGATGGGTGACAGTGAGGGGGACTGGGAGGAAGCAGCCAGTGCAGGGACCCCCTGCGGCCGTTCCCCTCAAGAACAAGTATACCGTTTTGGATACTTGTGGGAGGGATGACTTACCAGGGGTAAGTAACGGGGCTCAGGTCTCTGGCACGGAGCCTGTCCCCGTTACTCAGAAGGGAAGGGTGAAGAAGAGCAGAGCAGTAGTAATTGGGGACTCGATAGTTCGGGGCACAGATAGCCGGTTTTGTGGGAACGAGAGAGACTCACGTTTGGTATGTTGCCTCCCAGGTGCAAGGGTACGTGATGTCTCTGATCGTGTTTTCCGGGTCCTGGAGGGGGAGGGGGAGCAGCCCGAAGTCGTGGTCCATATTGGCACCAACGACATAGGTAGGAGGAGTGCCGAGGATGTTAGACAGGCTTTCAGGGAGCTAGGTTGGAAGCTCAGAGTTAGAACGAACAGAGTTGTTGTCTCTGGTTTGTTACCCGTGCCACGTGATAGAGATTCGAGGAATAGGGAAAGAGAACACTTAAATGCGTGGCTACAGGGATGGTGCAGGAGGGAGGGATTCCGGTTTTTGGATAACTGGGGTTCTTTCTGGGGACGGTGGGACCTCTACAAACAGGATGGTCTACACCTGAACCTGAGGGGCACCAGTATCCTTGGGGGGAGGTTTGCTAGTGCTCTTGGGGGGGGGGTTTAAACTAATTCTGCAGGGGCATGGGAACCCAGATTGTAGCTTCAGGGTGCAGGGCCTGGAGTGTAGGGAGGTTAGGAACATGGCATCAATTTCCAAGGAGGGTGCCTGTAAACAGGAAAGTGGCTTGAAGTGTGTATACTTCAATGCAAGAAGTATACGAAATAAGGTAGGTGAACTTGCAGCGTGGGTTGGTACCTGGGACTTCGATGTTGTGGCTATTACGGAGACATGGCTAGAACAGGGACAGGATTGGCTGTTGCAGGTTCCAGGATTTAAATGTTTTAGTAGGGTCAGAGGTGGGGGTAAAAGAGGGGGAGGTGTGGCATTGCTTGTCAAAGATAGTATTACAGTGGTGGAAAGGACGATGGATGAGGACTTGCCATCTGAGGTAGTTTGGGCTGAGGTTAGGAATAGGAAAGGTGAGGTCACCCTGTTAGGAGTCTTTTACAGGCCTCCTAATAGTCCTAGAATCATTGAAGAAAGGATAGGGAAGGTGATTCAGGAGATGAGTGACAGTAATAGGGTGGTTGTTATGGGGGACTTTAACTTTCCTGATATTGATTGGGAAAGCTATAGCTCAAGTTCGTTAGATGGGTCAGTGTTTGTTCAATGTGTGCAGGAGAGTTTCCTGACACAATATGTAGACAGGCCAACAAGAGGTGAGGCCATACTGGATTTGGTTCTGGGTAACGAACCAGGCCAGGTGTTAGAATTAGAGGTAGGTGAGCACTTTGGGGATAGTGACCATAATTCGGTGAGTTTTACACTCGTGATGGAGAGGGATAAGTGTGTACTACAGGGCAAGAGTTATAGCTGGGGTCAGGGAAATTATGATGCGGTGAGGCATGACTTAGGATGTGTGGCTTGGAAAAGTAGACTCCAAGGCAAGAGTGTAAATGATATGTGGAGCTTGTTCAAGGAGCAACTATTGAGTGTCCTTGAAAATTATGTACCTGTCAGGCAGGGAGGAAAGGGAGCCGTGGTTTAATAAGGAATTGGAATCCCTTGTTAAATGGAAGAGGACGGCCTATCTCAAGATGAGACGTGAAGGTTCAATTGGGGCGATTGAGAGTTATAGGGTAGCCAGGAAGGACCTGAAGAGAGAGCTAAGAGCAGCAAGGAGGGGACATGAAAGGTCCTTAGTCGGTAGGATTAGGGAAAACCCTAAGGCTTTCTATAGGTATGTTAGGAATAAAAGAATGACTAGGGTAGGAATAGGTCCAGTCAAGGATAGTAGTGGGAAGTTGCGTGTGGAGGCTGAAGAGATTGGGGAGACACTGAATGAATACTTTTCGTCAGTATTCACTCAGGAACAGGACATTGTTGTCGATGTGAGTACCGAGTCACAATTAAGTAGAATGGATGGCTTTGAGGTATGTAGAGAAGAGGTGTTGGAAATCCTGGAAAGGGTGAAAATAGATAAGTCCCCTGGGCCTGATGGCATTTATCCTAGGATTCTCTGGGAAGCAAGGGAGGAGATTGCAGAGCCATTGGCCTTGATTTTTATGTCCTCTTTGTCTACAGGAGTAGTGCCAGAAGACTGGAGGATAGCAAATGTGGTTCCCTTGTTCAAAAAGGGGAGTAGGGATAACCCTAGTAACTATAGGCCGGTGAGTCTCACTTCTGTTGTGGGCAAAGTCTTAGAGAGAATTGTAAGGGATAGGATTTATGCACATCTGGATAGGAATAATGTGATCAAGGATAGTCAGCATGGTTTTTGTGAAGGGCAGGTCGTGCCTCACAAACCTTATTGAATTCTTTGAAAAGGTGACGAAGGAGGTTGATGAGGGGAAAGTGGTAGATGTGGTATATATGGATTTTAGTAAGGCATTTGATAAGGTTCCCCATGGTAGGCTACTGCAGAAAATACGGAGATATGGCATTGAGGGTGAATTGGAGGTTTGGATTAGGAATTGGCTGGATGGAAGAAGACAGAGGGTAGTAGTTGATGGCAAAGTTTCTTCATGGAGTGCCGTCACTAGCGGTGTTCCGCAAGGATCTGTTTTGGGACCATTGCTGTTTGTCATTTTTATAAATGACCTGGAAGAGGGGTTAGAAGGTTGGGTGAGCAAGTTTGCGGATGATACGAAAGTCGGAGGAATTGTTGACAGTGAGGAAGGATGTGGCAGGTTACAGCAGGATATAGAGAAGCTGCAGAGCTGGGCAGAAAGGTGGCAAATGGAATTCAATGTAGCTAAGTGTGAGGTGATTCACTTTGGGAAGAATAACAAAAAGATGGGGTACTGGGCTAATGGTCGGATACTTGGTAGTGTGGATGAGCAGAGGGATCTTGGTGTCCATGTACACAGATCTCTGAAAGTTGCCACCCAGGTAAATAGTGTGGTGAGGAAGGCATATGGCGTACTGGCTTTTATTGGTAGAGGAATTGAGTTCCGGAGTCCTGAGGTCATGATGCAGTTGTATAAGACTCTGGTGCGGCCACATCTGGAATATTGTGTGCAGTTTTGGTCGCCATACTATAGGAAGGATGTGGAGGCACTGGAACGGGTGCAGAGGAGGTTTACCAGGATGTTGCCTGGTATGGAAGGAAGATCGTATGAGGAAAGACTGAGGCACTTGGGGCTGTTTTCATTAGAGAAAAGAAGGTTTAGGGGTGACTTGATTGAGGTGTACAAGATGATTAGGGGGTTAGATAGGGTTGACAGCGTGAACCTTTTCCCGCGTATGGAGTCGGGTATTACAAGGGGGCATAGCTTTAAATTAAGGGGGGGTAGATATAGGACTGAAGTTAGGGGTAGGTTCTTCACTCAGCGAGTCATGAGTTCATGGAATGCCCTGCCAGTAGCAGTGGTGGACTCTCCCTCTTTATGGGCATTTAAGCGGGCATTGGATAGGTATATGGAGGATAGTGGGTTAGTATAGGTTTGGTGGGCTTGGATCGGCGCAACATTGAGGGCCAAAGGGCCTGTACTGCGCTGTATTCTTCTATGTTCTAAAAGTACTTATTAGTCCTAATGGATCGCCTAACTGGGTGGGTGGAGGCATTTCCAATGTCCTCAGCTACTTCGAAGGGAGTAGTGAAAACTCTTTTAGAACATATAATTGCTCGATATGGAGTGGTGGAAAGTATAGATTCAGACCAAGGTAGTCATTTTACCTCTAAGATCCTACAAGAAGTAATGGTGGGATTAGAGATCTCTTGGGTATTCCACACTCCTTGGCACCTGCCTTCCTCTGGACGGGTGGAACGAATGAATCAAACCTTAAAGAAGCAATTGTCTAAGCTAGTCCTAGAGACTCGATTACCTTGGATAAAATGTTTACCTATCGCGTTGCTACACATTAGGACTGCGCCTAGGCGTGATATAGGCCTCTGTCCTTATGAGATAATGTTTGGATTACCTTTCTTGGGTGGTAGAGGGGAATAACCAACTGTAGAGTTCAATGATAAGTTTTTAAAGAACTATATTGTGGCACTCGGCTCTTCTTTGTCTGTCCTTAGGAAGAAGGGACTGTTGACCCAGACACCTCCAATGAGTTCGCCGTACATAGAATACAACCAGGTGATTGGGTCCTGATAAAGACCTGGAAAGATACAAAACTGCACACAAGCTGGGAGGGACCGTTCCTAACCCTCTTGACTACTGAAACAGCCGTCCGAACTGCTGAAAAAAGGTGGAGTCATCACACTTGTGTTAAGGGCCCGGTGGATGCTCCTTCCCCTCTGGCAGAGTGGCAAGCACATCCTACAGACAACCCTCTGAAAATCAAGCTGAGCAAAAAGAATGGACTGAGATAAGAGACTATTAAGTATTGGTTTAAAAAAAAAACTATATCCCAAAACAATTGTAAGTGTTGCATGGACTCACTCCTTCCTGGCATACAAAGGGTTAGGGAATAGACAGATAGGGTTGTGAGCTGAAATGAGTGGTCAGCTTTATATTGTCACGATAATATTGGTGCTAGCTGCCAAGGGGGAGTGGGGGGTGGGAAAAATCATTTTACCGCTTTGTGTCAGAATTATGCTAAAGGGGCATACCGACTGTTGGGTATGTGCGGAGATCCCACATCATGGGGAATCCGGAATTCCTCTCACGGTAATACCACTTGCCAAAAGAGAAGTGTACGATGTACAACAATTTGACTCGGGCTCAAATGAGATTTGAAAGGGGTAATTATAACTTTGCAGGGTGGTTCCCTCGACCAGCCCCGAAAACTCTGGGTGCTATCGATGGCCTTAGAGCTTCCCCACCGAAAGGAGCAGTAAATACCACTTGTTTCTGTAATCAGAATGATACCGCACCCTTCCGATTAGGAAAATCATCTTGTGTCTACACCAGCCAAGCCACTGCCATGACCATTCCCCAAGTATTGAATGGGACATATTGGGTGGGTGGCTTAAAGGCCTACCCATTTATCCCCGGCGAGAAGTACGTTTGGAGTGGCGGATGTAATGGGAATGGGTGCTGGGACCATCCAGTTCAAACACTGCCTCAAAGCCAGAAAGGCTGAAGTAGCTGCTGCTACCTCGCCTATATAATTCCCCACTTGAGGCTGTTAAAGAGAGCCCCAAAAGTACCTTGCAATAAACAGGGAGGAAGGCGAGTAACCCGGAAAATAACCGAAGGAGATCGCCTCCTCTGGACTTTGATACCTATGTATGGGACCGCTCGAGCAGGAGTAGAAATACAAAAGTTAGCAGCTTCCCTGGAAGAGTTGGCCAACAATACTGATGATGTGTTGGCCGAAACCCAATCCCAGTAGCAGCCATAATGACCGAAATGATTGCCACTATGCTAACGACCCTTCAGAACAGGATGGCTCTGGATTATATTCTAGCAGAGAAGGGTGGTACCTATGCATTAATTGGAGAGGAATGTTGTACGTACATACCTGAGGTCTCCTTTATCATTACTGATATCGCCAAACATGTGCGAGTCAAAATCGCCAAGATAAGGGAGGCCGGTAATCGGTACTGGAACGAAAAAGGATGGGAATGGGGGAAATTGACTGGTTGGGGAAGGTGGTTAGTCAATCTAGCTATCTACGGATTATTGATATTAGTGGGTCTGGTGGTAGGGTTCAATGTCCTAAAATGGATAATGAGCCGACTGATGATATCCCTTGGGGAGGGAACCCAAATAAATCATCAGATGCTTTTATAATCAGCAGGTGATATGCAACAAAGAGAAAGTCAAAGAATGCTTTTAGAGTTCGAGGGACGAACAACACAAATGTAAAATGTAAGATTGTGAACCTCATCGCCAAAAGGCGTAAGAGGGCAGAACAAAAGAAAATGACTTAAAGGAGACTTAATAAGTGCAAAAACAATAGTTAGAGAAAAAGGGGGAATTGTGGGAGATTAGAAATGCTGTTTTTGCAGATGGATGAGGGGGTGTAGTGTGGGGGGAGGGGAAGGGGAACATTATACAAACGGTCGCGGAATTCTTGTAGCATGTAGCATAGGCTAAGACTTTAATGAATATAGAGGGTCTTTTAAAGAAAATAGTTTTAAGCTAGGAAATAACTTTAAAATGTTGTAGTTGATCACAAAAAGCAGCAGGGGTATTTCACAATAAAACTTACAGTATGATAAGAGAAACTGGATAAAAGAACAAGCTGTAACAAACAAGGAACAAAGAATGCAGACAAGAACAACAGGATGGCCAGATAAGAAAATAACTAACAAGTGAAGTAATCGGCTTATGATAGATGGGAAAAGGAAGGCGTGATCCGCAACTTGTAAACTGAATAAGAAAGCTAATATGCTCTGTTTTCCCGCGCATTTCTGCTTGATTACAGAAGGGTCCGGTGCTTGCAAACCTGTAATAAATTGTTCTTGTTTCCAAGGCTTTGTCTCAGGCTGATTGATTTGTGAGTGAGCTCTGTTTCTCATATTTTTACACAAAGAAGTAATTTCTGAATGACTGGAGAGTGGAGGGGATTTTATTGGCACATGCAAATATCCCCAGGCTTGCACAGCATGTCCTGTTCATTGAGTTATGATGATAATCAGAATACCTGACTATATTCCTGAGCATACTATTAAGCAACTGAAACATTTTGAATTAGTTTCTCTTACATTAGTTATAGTTGGCAAATATGAGCAAACGACGAGTCAAACAGAATTGTAATTAATAGATCTAAAATGGATTTGAAGAGCAAGTCCTTGACCTAAACACTAGTGAATTGTGAAGCTCCTTACAAGCAACAGTACGAGTAAACATTGATGCTTTTAAAAGGAATTTACACAATCTTAAAGGTTTTGCTAACAGGATTCCTGTGAGGAAGTTAATATGGTGCATAAACACCAATATGGACCAGTTGGGCTGAATAGCTTGTTATTGTGCTGGAGATTCAATGAAATATAATTGCCTAGTACAATTTTATTAACACGACCACACATTATTGCAATCTGGGTTGAGTTAAATCATCTTATGAAATAATTCTCAATGAAGCAAACCACTGCATAAAGAATCACTTTATGTACTGTGTTACTACTAATTCTTAGATTATTGAAGACCAAGTCTTGAAATCATCTATGTGGGTTGGGATGTGTTCCCTGTCCTTCTCTGCAATCTAGTTTTCCAACTAATTTTAGCTTTTTAAAAATGATTAATTATCTTATATCTTATAAGTATATCTTATAGAGGCAGATGAGATGATTACCCATAATACTACACTGCAGCAATTGCAGGAAGAAAAACTGGGAGGAGAAGGGAGAAAAAAGGTGCTCTGTATCACAAAACAGAAGTGATGAGCTTTAATTTACCTTTATGCGACTGAGAACATTGCAAAAGCAAGCTGATCAGAGAGACGGATGTAGAGAGGGTAAGTCATGTCTGTTGTAACTTTGCAGAGTTTTATTTGAAGAGATACTAATGTGGTAAGAGTGTATGGTTGCCAGTTATATGAATGGGAGTCAGTGGATGTATTGAAGGTGTATTAGCTTTGAGCATTAACCCCGATTTGTCAGAATTATCAGGAATGAAAGGTTAAAATATTAAGACAAGCTGCATTTCCTTGAGTACAGAATGCGTAACTGAGACATTTAGATAATTAAGAGGAGTTGCTATTAACAAAAGAAACAAGTTAATTTGTTGGGTGATTCCAAATCTGGGTGCACAAAATTCAAGTTAAAGCTTTGGCCAAACAGCTGGAAATCAGGAAGCTTTTCTTTACACAAAGGGTTATAAGTATCTGAAGCTTTTTCCTCACAAAACACTAAAGGATAGGTCACCTGAAGATTTTAAAACATTGATTTTGTTTGGTAGGATTGTTAAGGATTACAGAAACAAAATGAGTAAACGTAGTTAATGTACAGATCAGCCATTGTTTAGACTTGTGCATCTAAAACAATGTGAAGAAAGAAAATACCATGTAGATATGATATACATGCAGAAATATAAGTTTATTTTTTTTTAAATTGAAAACCTAATCAAGTGAAATTAGTGCACACATGAACCATCACAAAAGAAATATTTATTTTGCAGATTTTATAAACTAACTTGTCCAGTTCTCAATCTCCCAAGGACCTAACATTTACTCAATAAAAAAAAACAGTAAATTGACTGGTTGATAATTTCAATGCAATTTGTGAGACCTTTAGCCACATGCAAATTCAGACAATGTTTGCTAGAGGGACTGTTGTCCCTTAAAAATATTGTTTGTTTTATGTCAAATGAAGATATCCTGAGGTGTATGAAAGAATAGAAGTTGGCCAATGGCATGCTTGCCTTCATTGGAAGGGACGTTGAGTATAAGAACAGACAAGTTAAGCTGCAGCTTTATAGAACTTTAGTTAGACCACACCTGGAATACTGCGTACAGTTCTGGTCATCACACTACCAGAAGGACGTGGATACTTTGGAGAGGGTACAAGAAGGTTTTACCAATATGTTGCCTAGTATGGGGGATTTTAGCTATGAAGAAAGGCTGGATAGAATGCGTTTGTTTTTTTTGGTGGGGGTTAAAAAAATGTGTGAGGCACGTTTTTCACACAAAAGGTGGTGAGTGTCTAGAAATACTGACAGACGAGATAGTGGAAGCAGATACAATAGTAGCATTCAATAAACATCTAGATGAATACAGGAATAGGAAAGGAATAGAGGGATATGGATGCTGTAGGTGAAAACAGTTTTAGTATGGATGGACAAAATGTGTCAGTGCAGGCTTGGAGGGCTAATTGCCTGTTCCTGTGCTGTATTGTTCTTTGTTCTTGCAAGGTCAATTCTTTCTCAAGTAATTATAATAGCTTATTATAACAAGTGTGGAAACCTCAAGGTCAGCTAAAGGGAGAACTTGACAAAAATTTGAAAATTGTACAACATATAGGGAAAGAACAGGGAAATGGGATTCAAATAGATAAATTTTGGAAATATTTATTTTTCTCAAGTGGTAGTTGTATCACTGGTGCGGAATATTTCATCCTTATGCAATGAGTGGAGTTTAGGGGGCAAGGACACAAGTTGAAACTGAAGCTAGTATATGTAAAACAAATAAGCAAGGGTGTGAAACAAACACTGGGATTAGTCACATCAGACAACATCTGTGGAGAGACAAACTGAGTTCATGATTTCCAGCTTTTGTAGTGTTTTGTTTTTGTAAAGTGTGATGATAATAACTGGATGCCGTGTGGCACTGCTCATGTGTACTCTGATGTCCATGCTTGGGATAGTTAGATTACCCTGGCTTAAAATGAAGCCATTGCAATACTCCCCTTAATTTAGTAAAAACAGTTTGTAAACAGCTAGTTAACTATGTTGGTCAGGAAGAACAATTGTTAGCTGTTTGTACATTTGGGACTTAAGATTATCCCATACATATTTTTAATAATTAATACTTCAAAAAAATGGTATTCAAGTCAAATATTCCAACAACTACTAAACTGCAACAAATAATGCAGGACAGGTTCAACTTACCATAAGTTAAACCAGTGGACATACACAGAAGGTTGTAAAATTGTTTGAAACATGTTTGAACAAAATTGGATGTCTTCATAAGTAACATAAAAGATCAGCATTTCAGATTACAGCCTAAAATTGTTATTAGTGTTGCTTGAATGCAGAGCGAGAGAATTAATGCTGTCACAAACTTTGACGTGTGTTTCCACAATTAGGTTCCCATCCAATGCAGGAGATGATGCTGTCATCTTATCAAACATTTAGCGAATTTGACAAGTTATTACTTTGATAATGAAAACAGAAAATGCTGGAATTATTCAGCAAATCTGGTAGTATCTGTGAAACAAGCAACACTTGTTCTTCTCACAAAACAAGGCCGTTGATTCAGATCTGCCAAGGTTTCATATAAATTGAATGCTAATCCTTCAAAATGAATTTGTTGTTTCCTCTTCCACCCCAATCATGAGTTCCTTTGGATAAGATGAAAAATTGAATTAGAAACAAAAATCTTTAAAAATTGATCTAAAATTATTTAAAAACAATTCAAGTGTGATGTGACAAAGATATTCAAGAACTTAACAACCTGAAATATAAAATAACTCTTCAAACAATACTAGGTGTCACCTGTATTTCAGGAATTGATCAAATAAACCAATATATCTTAAGGATGTATGTTTCTTGGGTGAACTCAAGATAAGCATTAATACATGCTAGAGTAATGAAACCCAAGGCAATCTCTATACTGACCATATACTAAGGTCATTTTCTGAGGTGGTGTCGAGGTTGAAGGTTGAACTGATGTAAAATATCTCCCAAATATTTGCATTTGGCCTATTTCTCCATGAATGCATATAAGTGTTTATACTTACCCAAATCTCATGTTTTGAATGGATTTCATGCTTTTAGACTTTTTCAAAATAATCTTTCTATACAAAGGATACGTAAACAGATGCCTTTGAATATTGGGTGTCTCAACTATATTCATACTTTTTTTAAAAAAGCAACTGAGATAGATGGTGAAAATGCTTTAATAATGTTGCCCATAGATTATATTAAAAATGTATTTGTTAGCCATTATGAGTAATTATATTTACGATTCTCCTATTCTTTAATTGTTTTAAAAATAAAACAATACATAAGCAGTTAATCACATCTTTGACTAAAAGTTGGAATGATCAGCTTTGGTGAAACTCAAGGTTTACTTCACAAAATCAAAATTAATTTCAATTAAGACAACCCACTAACGTGGGAATGCATTTAAATCCAAAATGTGAGATAGAGATAACAGCACAGCTGTTAGTGCTTACCGAGAGCCCTATGGAAAATCGATGCTCACAGGTGAGGTGACATGGGGAAATACAGACATTGATTTCAGTGTTGTCCAGCTTCTTTCAGGATGTGGTTTTGCAATTTTGGCAGATCAAATAGAATTTAGGAACCTCATGAACTTCAACTATTCACACAATAATGGCTTTTACATCTAGAATAAAGTTAAGCCTTCTTTAAAAATTGTGGTAACTGAGTTCAAAACAGGCTATTAAGAAGCGTACAGATGAGCAATTGCTCAGAACTTTAAAAACTAAGGATTTTTTATTCCTTCATGGGGTTTGGGATTGCTGGCTGGGCCAGCATTTATTGCTCATCCCTATTTGCCCTTGAGATGATAGTAGAGCTGCCTGCTTGAACTGTTGCAGTCATTTCATGTAGGTAGATGCAGAATCCCATTAGGGAAGGAGTTTCAGGAATTTGACAGTGTCAATGAAGGACCAGAATACGGTGTATTTCCAAATCAAGATGCTGAGGGAGGGATGATGGAGGGAACATGCAAATGCTGGTGTTTCCTTGAATCTCCTGATAGAAACTTCCAAATCCACGATTGTCTCAGGAGCATTGGTAAATTTGTGCAATATATCTTGTAAATTGCATTTACTGTTGACATTGAGCTTCAGTGGTGCAGGGTGAACGTTTGTGGATTAGGTACTTGAACGTTGTTGGAGCTGCATCCATCCAGGCAAATGGGAAATATTCCATCAGATTTCTAATTTGTGCTACATAGATGGTGGACAGGCTTTGTGGAGTCAGGAAATGAGTTACTCACTGTAGTATTCCTAGTCTTTGATCTCTTCATAGCCACACTATTTATGTTCAGTTTCTTGATTCCCAACCCCGCTGGATGTTGATGGCAGGTGATTCAGCAACAGTAATTCCACTGGATGTCAAGGGGTGATAGTTACATTCGTATTTGTTGGAGATGGTCATTGCCTGGCACTGTGTGGTTCAAACAGTCACCTGCCATGTGTCAGCCCAAACCTGAACATTGCACAGGTGTCACTGCATTTGAACATGGACTGCTTCAGTATCTGAGGAATCACGAATAGCAATGAACATTGTGTAATCGTCAATTAACATCCCACTTCTGACCTTATGATGGGAGTGTTGGTGGGGGGCTGGGGGAGAGGGGAGATCATTGATAAAGCACCTGAAGGTGGTTGGGTCTATAAAACTATCCTGGAGAACGAGGGTTCTTGTGGCACAGTGGTAATGCCCTAATGTCTGTGTCAGGATGCCTGGATTCAAGTCCCATTAGTTTCAGAGGTTCATCATAACATTTATGAAAAGAATGATTAGAAAATATTAATGCTGAAGAACTCCTGCAGAGATGGTTTAGAGTTATAGAGTCATAGTCATAGAGATGTACAGCATGGAAACAGACCCTTCGGCCCAACTCGTCCATGCCAACCAGATATCCCAACCTAATCAAGTCCCACCTGCCAGCACCCGGCCCATATCCTTCCAAATTATATACCCATATAAATGCCTTTTAAAAGCTACAATTGTACTAGCCTCCACCACTTCCTCTGGCAGCTCTTTCCATACGTACCACCCTCTGCGTGAAAAAGTTGCCCCTTAGGTCTCTTTTATATCTTTCCCCTCTCACCCTAAACCTATGCCCTCTTGTTCTCGACTCCCCAACCCCAGGGAAAAGACTTTGCCTATTTATCCTATCCATGCCCCTCATAATTTTGTAAACCTCTATAAGGTCACCCCTCAGCCTCCAACACTCCAGGGAAAACAGTCCTAGCCTGTTCAGCCTCTCCCTATAGCTCAAATCCTCCAATCCTGGCAACATCCTTGTAAATCTTTTCTGAACCCTTTCAAGTTTCACAATAGGAAGGAGATAGGAAGACTAGAATTGCACACAATATTGCAACAGTGGCCTAACCAATATCTTGTACATGACCTCCCAACTCCTGTACTCAATACTCTGAACAATAAAGGAAAGCATGCTAAACGCCTTCTTCACTATCCTATCTACCTGTGACTCCACTTTCAAGGAGCTATGAACCTGCACTCCAAGGTCTCTTTGTTCAGCAACACTCCCTAGGACCTTACCATTAAGTGTATAAGTCCTGCTAAGATTTGCTTTCCCAAAATGCAGCACCTCGCATTTATTTGAATTAAACTCTATCTGCCACTTCTCAGCCCATTGATCAAGATCCCGTTGTAATCGGAGGTAACCTTCTTCGCTGTCCACTACACCTGCAATTTTGGTGTCATCTGTAAACTTACTAATCATTTTCTTACGTGCCAGATATGATCTCAACCAGTGGACAGTCTTCTCTCTGATTCCCATCCACTCTAGTTTAGCTAGTTCTCCTCGATGCCAGACTTGGTCAAATGCTACCTTCAAGTCAAGGGCAGTCAGTCAGTCTCATTTCAATCTTATACCCTCAGATAAGAGGGCATTTACATTCTAGAATCTACACACCTTTATGAGCAGATAGGTGTACTGTTTCACCCCTACTTATCACATAAGTGTTGCCCTGTTAATTGAAAGATTATTAAATAGAACAGTTTAATACTTTATAACTATCCAACAATTAAATATTGACCAAACAGAACACAACGCAAAATACAAAAATGACCAGTATCTATATAACCAAAAGAATATTTAATTTTAACTTTTAACATGGACATTTACCTGAGTTATCAGTAATCTTCTTCAGAACTATCATTAGTACTGGTTAAACTATCATAATCATCAATGATGGGTTCCATTACTACTTGTTTCTCGTTTCTTCTAATATCTATCAAAGATTAAGAGGAAAAATTAATATTTATGATATTCTTATATTAATTTGTATGTCTAAAACAATTCTCATTCTCGGCATAAAAATATTTTTCTTCTATTCATCTCACCATTTAACCATTTTAACTAAGTACTAGAGCTTGTAATCCAAAGCTCATCTGTTTCCCTTCCATTATCTTAAATTAGAACAGTTTTATATTGAACATCAGATATTCTGAGGTTACTAGAAGCGAGGGACGGTAAATCACTAGTTCTCACTAGACACTGCTTCAGTGTTTAAGTAGGAAAGATCATTTCTAGAATCAAAGCCAAATACTACCTTCTTCAGAAAGATCCATTGATACATTCCAGGTATTTTTTCAATATCCATTCCCATCTAAGCAGTCATTGCAAGATGGTTCATATTTAGTGGTATTCAGGAAGGAGGACTGACTAGCCTGTATTCCATTGATACTCTGTGTACAATTCATCAAAGAACAAAAGGACACAGTGTCCAATCTGATTTTGCAGGGAATTTTCCTATTAAGATTCTTACTACTTATTTATAAATTTGATTGTCATAGAAGACTACAATCCCAATAGGCAATTTACATTAACTGGTTGCAATTGTACCAATATATCTCAAGCTTAACTAATGGTGGGATAGTAGTCAAGGATGAGACTGGCAACAATGTGTGAATTTGAGACTGCTCTGTCCTTTGATTTTCTTCAATCTATGTGCTCTAACATAATATCAGGTACTTTCAAAGTACAGGCTGAGAAGGTAAAGTTGTACATCGTTTTGTATTGGGATTCAATGAGATAGCACCAACCCAATGATGCATTGGTGGCTTATCCGGGCGTAGACAAATTATAATGTCACTGGACAAGTAATCCAGAAGCCCAACCTAACAGTGTGGGGGTAAGGGCTCAATCCCATCAAGGCAGAGGTGGAATTTAAATATAATTAATAAAAGCTGGAATTAAAGCTAGTTTCACTAAAAGTGATGATGAAACTATTGATAATTATCATAAAATATGGTTCATTAATATGCCTTAGGGAAGGAAATCTGCTCTTCTGGCCTGTGATTCCAGGTCCAGACAATGTAAGAAGCTCTTAAATACCCCCGGAAGGCCAGAAAGAAATGGAACTAGATGGGACCAACCAGTGCTGACCTAGGCATCGAAAGTGACAATGACAAACCTGTCTCTGTGAAGTCTTCCTGACCAACATTTGCAGACTTGTGTAACATTTAAAGAACAGACACACAAACCAGTCCAGCAACAGCCTGTGTTAGTCATACTTGCAGAATCATACCTTACAGACAATGCCCCAGTCAAAATCACAATCCTTGCTTATGTCCTTTCCCACAGACAGGTCTGAATCAGAAGTTGCATCGTATAAGACCTCACATTCCTCTGCACTGAAACTCACCTGCCAGGTGTCTGCCCATTTAATCAACTTGTGAATGTCCCTCTGAAGTCACTCAGCATCATTTTCACATTCACTATCTTCCCCTCCTCTATCCTTCACAAATCTTTTACTGTTAATATGTTTGAAGAACATTTGACTATTCATTTTAGCACAGCCTGCCATCCTTTCCTCATATTTCCTCTCAGTTTTCCTTACTCTAACCATAGCCTCTCTTCTGCATTTGACATACACTTCCTCATTTATACTGCTAATATTATTTCAATATGTATCATAATCGTCCTTTTTATTCATTAATATCCTTATCATTCAGGGTATTCTAGCTTTGGATATCCCATATTCATTTCCATGGGTATATGTCTCACTTGCACTCTATTAATCATTCATTTGAAGTCCTCCCACTTTTCATCCACAGTTAGATCCACAAAATGCATTTCCAATTGACCTGCTCTAGTTCAACTTGGAGACCCCCAGAATCTGCCTTTTTCCAGTCTTGAATCTTAATCATTGACTGATTTATATCCTTTTCAAACTTAATCCCAAGGCCTTTTATTCTTATATAAGAAGCAAGAGTGTAACCAGAGAAAAGGTTGGTCCACTAAAGAATAAGGAAAGAAGGTTGTGTGTCGAACCTAAGAAAATGGGTGAGATTTTCAATGATTACTTTATATTAATTTTCACTGAGGAATGGGAGGTAATGAATGCTGCGATTAGAGATAGAAGTTTGTTTACTCTGGATCACATTGACATAAGGAGAGAAGATGTGTTGGGTAGGCTAAAGGATATGAAGGTGGACAAATCCCTCGGACCGGATGGGATCTATCCCAGGTTGCTGAGGGAGGCGAGAGAGGAAATAGCTGAGGCCCTGACAGATATCTTTGTATCATCCTTAAACATAGGTGAGGTGCTGGAGGTTTGCTTATGTTGTCCTCCTGTACAAGAAGGGTAGTAGGTATATTCCAGTAACTACAGACCAGTGAGTCTAAGGTCAGTGGTGAAAAGTTGCTGGAGAAGGTACTGAGGGATAAAATCTATTTATATTTGGAAAATAATGGCTTATCAGTGATAGGCAACATGGTTTTGTGGGGGTAGATCATGCCTTACCAACTTAATAGAGTTCTTTGAGGAAGTGACCAAGTTGATAGATGAAGGAAGGGCTGTAGATGTCATATACATGGATTTTAGTAAGGTGTTTGATAAGGTTCCCCATGTTAAACTAATGAAGAAAATGAAGTCACATGGTATGCAGGGTGTTCTAGCTAGGTGGATAAAGACCTGGTTGGGCAACAGGAGACAGAATAGTAGTAGTGAAGGGAGTTTCTCAAAATGGAGAAAGGTGACCTGTGGTGTTCCACAGGGATCAGTGCTTGGGCCACTATTGTTTGTAATATGCATAAATGATTGGGAAGACGGCATTGTTGGTCTGATCAGTAAGTTTGTAGATGACACGAAGATTGGTGGAGTAGCAGAAAACATAGGGGACTGTCAAAGAATACAGGAGAACATAGACTGGAGGTTGGGCAGAGAAGTGGCAGATGGTGTCAATCCAGGCAAATGTGAGGTGATGCATTTTGGGAAGTCTAATTCTCGAGTGAACTATACTGTAAACGGAAGAACCTTGGGAAAAGTTGATGAGCAGAGAGATCTGGGAGTTCAGGTCCATTGTAACCCGAAGGTGGCTGCACAGGTGGATAGTGGTCATGAAGGCATATGGTATGCTTGCCTTATCAGACAGGGTGGTCATGGTGGCACATCATGTTAAAATTTTATAAGACTTTGATTTGGCCATATTTAGAATACGGTGTACAGTTCTGCTTGCCACATTACCAAAAGGATGTGGATGCTTTGAAAAGGGTGCAGAGAAGGTTTACTAGTGTGTAGCCTGGTATGGAAGGTGCTAGCTATGAAGAGAGGTTGAGTAGGTTAGGATTGCTTTCATTAGAAAAAAAGGAGATGATGATTGGGGGGGGGGGGGGAAAGGAGGAGGAACCTGATTGAGGTCTACAAAATCATGAAGGGTATAGATAGGGTAGATAGAGATAAGCTTTTTCCCAGGGTGAGGGATTCAATAATGAAAGGTGAGAGGAGAAAAGTTTAAGGAGGATATAAGCGGCAAGTACTTTACACAGAGGGTGGTAGGTACCTGAAACACATTGCCAGCAGAGGTAGTAGAGGCAGGCACGGTAGATTCATTTAAGGTGCGTCTGGACAGATACATGAGGAGGTGGGGAGCAGAGGGATACAGATGCTTAGGAATTGGGCAATAGGTTTAGACAGTACATTTGGATTGGCTCAGGCTTGGAGGGCTAAAGGGCCTGTTCCTGGGCTGTAAATTCTCTTTGCTCTTTGTTTAATATTGAACTTTGTGATATTACGATCTCTATTTCAGATTGATTAAAAATTATCTATTAATTCTACTAATTAAAGCTCTAATCCCATTATAAACTCCCCTTTAAACACACATGCAGAAAAAAACAACATTGGTGTTATAGGTGGAGGGAAAGATAAGGCAGTTCAGTCATTCCTGTTCACAGGATTGCTGGGATTCTTGCACTGGTCAGAATTCTGCTTCTCCATCTGACTTCTCCAGAGGCTTTCACTGGTTTGCAAGTGGCATAGGGTGACCAGTTCACTCCAGGTCTCTGATTTATCAATTAACAGTCTGGGCTTTCAACATCTGAAAGAAAGATGGAATGGTTTCCTTCTGGCTTAAAGTGGCTTTTAATGTAGAGGACAGAGAGATCTCCAGGTACCTAATAACCTCTCTGTATCTTGCTCAATGCCCCAAGCTTTCAGCTACCTGAGAACCAATCACACAGTTGCTGTTTATAAACCAATCAGCTACTTGTACCAAATACCAAAGCTCCATTTGTACACAGCCTCATGGCTCAAGTTCATCTGCAACTACACTTTAATCCTTGTTTGAACACCAGCAACATAAACCGTGCTTACCGTGATCTTTAGGTTACTTGCTTTCAAGCATGCAGCAATTCTCCAACCATTCTTGGTGCATAAAACCATTATTTTCTCATTTTATTCCACAATTAAAATTACAGAAAGATAAAAGACACTGTCTTTACACTATCATGTGGCTCCTTAAACAGTTTCGGTTTTTGTAGGCATCCAATTTTTTTCTTCAATTCTATTTATGAAAATGAAAAACTCTCCTTTTTGTCTGGCTTTATTTTGTTTGATCTTGTGTTCCACAAGCCATCCAAAATTTAATATTGCATAAATGTTTGCTCTAAATTGCATATTCTGATTGTCTGCACATTTGTTTCCCCTTGTGTTCTTGATATATATTTTTCCCCAAGATTCACAGTCTGTCAATACCTCCCAGCTGTAATATAGTCAGAAAACTGAGGCTCTCTTCCAATCCTCAAGTTCAAAAGATTAAAACAGCATTTCACAATGACACCTGAAAAATACTACTTCAAATGGTTCTGCAATCCAAGTAGCATGTGTTTACTCCAATTGTTTCCCATGCTACATTCCATGTGGGCTATTAACTAGAACAGGGATTTCAGAAAAAAACAATTAGATTTATCTTATGTGGTCATTCCCAACTCAAAGGGTCTCTAAATTACCTGCTTCAAGAGACCACACAGATGTGGAAAGATGTAGAAGAAAGAAACATATCCAATAAATTATGTGCAAAAGACAAATATGTTGGTTATCATGGTTAAAAGCAAAATTATTATTTTCATTAATGCTAAAACAGGACCAGTGTGGCATTTATATTGTTAATTTCAATGTCTGAACAATGATACAGCTTAGATTTTCTTTTACTTAAACAATCTTACCCCTCCAAATCGGAAGAGTTACATCATCTGCCACTTCTTCGAGGTAGTTGAAATCAAAGGTAACATTTGGATTCTGCAACAAAAATGCATTTGAGATCCATACAGTAAGGGTTATTAGTGATTATGCAGTAAACATAAGTCTCTCAGTTTCAAAGGAAACCCATGTGTTCATTACATACAGTCCTCTGCGCTTTCCTGCAAACAACATACTCAAGGCTCAGCAAGTAGGGAATGAAAGATGGGCACATAGTCAGACTGTAAATAAAACTATTTCAATAATGTAGTACAACAGCACTTCTTTCTGAAGTATTATAATGGGAGCTATGATTCGAAATAAAGATTGATATGGAACAAGAGGAAAATACATTTGGAAAACAGAAGTAAGCAGAAAATGCTAGAGAACAATCAGGTCAGGAAGAATATATACAGAGAAACTGCTAACATTTTTTTTTGATGTGGAGGTGCCAGTTTTGGACTGGGGTGGACAAAGTTAAAAATCACACGACACCAGATTGTTGTCCAACAGGTTTATTTGGAAACACTAGCTTTTGAAGTGCTGCTTCTTCCTCAGTTCAACCACCTTCGAAAGCTAGTGTTTCCAAATGAATCTGTTGGACGACTGTCTGGTGTGGTGTGATTTTTAACTGAGTTACTGTTTACAAGGCACAAGTCAGGAGTGTGATGGAACACTCCCCACTTGCAGAGATGAGTGCAGCTCCAATCACACTCAAGAAACCTGACACCAGCCAGGACAAAGGAGCTGGTTTGACAGGCACCACATCCACAAGTATCCACTCCCTCCAGCACAGACACTCTAGCTGCAGTGTGTACCATTTACAAAATGCACTGCAGAAACTGACCAAAGCTCCTCAGACAACATCCTCCAAATTCATAATGCTATCATTAAGACAGACAAGGGTAGCAGATACATGGGAACACCACCACCTTTGATCTGTGAATTATTTTTTACTCAAGTACTTTTTGCCTCTTAATGTATCTTCATTCTCCTCTCCAATATTAAATTCAGTGTTCAAACCCTCTGTCAAATCAATATAAATCCAACCCATGTCTCTCATCAAGAAATAGCAGACTGCAATCTCCAGTTTACACTTACTTTAGTCATATCCTTGCTGCTAACAACAGAAGTCATAGCAGAACATGGAGTGCTTTCACCCATTTTGAGTGGAAACTCATGATTGGAGGTCAACATGTTCCTGGGCATTATTATTATCAATGTTTGAGAGATAACCACATTATATGTCATAGTATATTATATCATTTCGAACACCCTATAAGCATTTCCTTTACCAATTACAGTTTCACCCTCCTTTTAACAGAGACTCATATTTTTATTACCCAAATGAAAATAGAAGTTGAAAGAAGTGAACAGAAATATTAATAGAAAATTCAACCAAATTCAAAAGCAGCTCTGAAATGGCAACATTCAGAAAAACTGCATTTTGAAACAACTCTTTTGTTGAGACAGTGTTACGCTATTTGAAGCAAGGCAGCTGTTAACACTAAGAACTAAATGTAGGCAGGTATAGATTTTGCTCCAAGTTCTGTAACTTGTTTCACTACAATTACCTTGAATTTCAGCAAACTGCTCCATTCACCTTTCTCTTCTTTGAACAGTATTATAACAGGCTCTTCATTTTTAATTACACATGAGCTCTTTTCCTTTAAAATCCTGCCTTTAAGTTCCAAGTTTGCCAAATATAATTTGGTACCAACACAGGCGCTGCAATTGAATGCAAAGCATCAGATAAAAATCAAAGATAATGATTGTCTTTTTAAGCGATTCACACGCTCATTGACTTTACCTGAATACTACTCTGCAATGACCAAATTTACATGAATGTTCTGTAAAATTCCGCAACTTGACATTTAGCATAAGACGGTCTTCCTTCTGATGCCACTTGATCTCCGGGTGAAAGCTGCAGGATTATATGATCAATGATAATTTAAAGTACAAAATCAATTTCAAAATCTACAATTTTGTTCGAGGAATGAAATTATATTGCACAACTAGGTTGGAGATTTTGAATACTTAATTATCAACATGGCTAACCTTTTAGGATCCATTGTTAATTGATTCTGTCTGTCTTCAGGAAGATTGATAATGCCTGCAATTAAAAATTAGCATAGTCAAAATACAAAATAACAGTTTCCTCCTTTTCCCAATAACTAAACCAACAGATATAGCTAAAACATCTTATGGAACTATGATTTTGTTTTGAGGAGGAGGATGGAGAGAGTTGATACTTCAGTACTATAAATCAAGGAAACTGCTTTGTCCTGGACAGTATGGAGCGTCTTGGAGTCGTTGGAGCTGCACTAATACAGGCAAGCATCATACTCCTGACATGCTCTTATAGATAGTGGAAAGGCTTTGGGAGCTTCAGGAAGTGAATTACTCAGTGCACAATTCCTGGCCTCTGATCTGCTCTTAAATTAACAGTATTGATGTGGTTGAACCAATTAAGTTTCCAGTCAACGGTAATTCAAAGATGTTATTATTATAATTTAATCCCTAGAATTAAACTCCTTTACCTATAATGAGACCCCCTGAGTATTGATGAGAACTGATGAACAAGGGTCACTTGTTTGCACTGTTCACAGCACCTTGCATCACGTAACAAGTGATTGAGTAGTAATAGACTACTAGGGCAGTAATTGACCAGATTAGTCAATTAGATTCCTCAGTGCTACTTCCAGAAGCTGTCATGGCCCACAACTGTTGCTGCATCCAGTGCCTTCAGTCATTCTTGATATCACATGGAGTAAATTGGATTGGTCAACAACTATGCACTATTATGTCAGGAACTTAGCAGAAAGGTGAAATGGATCATCTGTTTGGTGCTTCTGCCAGAACATGAATGCAAAAGGCGCAATTTGTCTTCTGTACATATGAACTGGGGGCACCTCTCATTGAGGATATTCATTCAGAGTATTTTTTTAAGAGGAGGTAGGACTGTAAAGCTTTGAGCTGATTCGTTGATTGTGGAGTTACTTAGCTCTGTCTATTGCATGATCATTCTGCAGTATACATGAAACTGCTTGAAAATGAAACTGAATAATTATTTTTAGCAATACAAAATAGGCACTTATCACAACTTGCAGGACCTGGAAAGCAGCAAAATAATACACAAAAAGTGTTCGAGGTAAAGCTTTTAAATTTATAGCAAAGACAGAAAATATCAAACTAGCATCATTAATGCTGTATCTCGCCAAGTAATGTTACGGCTCAATATTTCATTTTAAAAATGCATCCATGAAAATATTTCAAGTATGCAGAACAATTTTTACTTCATAACAAACTGAAATGCTATAAAATTATCAACCAAGGTAAAACCATACCTGTATTTTCTTCACAATAGGTTGCATATTGTGGGCAGTGTAAAGTTTGCAAAATGGCCAGTGAAGATTTCAAATTGTTTGCTACTTTATACAAAGCAGTCTTGCTGGTTTTGTGTACTAACAGGCTAAAAATGGTCAAGAAACACTTCGTTACATTCCGATGTAGATCAGACTACAATCAAAGATTAGATCAAGAAAATACTTAAACACATATTACCATAGTGTAACTAAAAACAGCCGTTTTGCATTTTTTTCTTGTTTGCAGCTTCTACAACACCTCCACACAATTGAACAATATATATATTTTATACACACACACACATACATACATATATATATATACACACACATTTTTTTGCAGACGCTGTAACATTACAAACCTGTCAATAGTTGAAACAAGTCCACTCAATACATTTAAATTCAGACTCTGTGGTCTTCCACTGAGGTAACACAAAACCTTCAAAACGTTTTCCAAAACCTAACAAAACACAAATTTGATAAGTATTTGAGCTTTCATCAGCATACTATCTTGTCATATGATCTTAATGTTAACCACTGTTATTCAGTTGAGAACACATGATGATCCATTAGAAAAGAAGTCTTTTGATTGAGACATTAAACTGAAGTGGAATACAAGATTGCACAATATAGAATATTGAGAGTTCCGCAAATATTCTGGTCAAAATGTATCCCTCAACCAACTCTACCAAAATAGATAATTTGGTTATGCACTTCACTGAAATGTGTGGGATCTTGCTATGCATAGTTGTTGTCACATGCTCTTATATTGCAACAGTCATTAAACTTCAAAAGTACTCCTGTTAGATGTTAAGTTTGAGAAATTGAGAAGGGAATTCTAACATTTCCAATATTTCATTGATTATAAAGCATTTCTGAATGTCCCAAGGACATGAACCAAACTACATTCCCCACTCTTCCTTTCAATCTCTCTCTATTCATCAATAAATTGCTTTTTCAAGGCAGATCCAGACTGGATATTCTAGGAGTGATGCAGCTAGTCATACTACTTCTCTTTAAACAAAAAGAGAATTTATTTAAACATTATAGTTCAAACATGAACAAAAGCAAACAGAATTTAACTATTTGAAAACCAACCAACTCGATATAGCAACGTAACTAAGGAGCTATTCCAATTCCCATAACATCCTATAAACACACCCCTTGGCAAAAGGTAAATTCAAACTCAAGTTCTTACAGGCAGGATGACACAACTTCCAAATAGATTTCAGAGAGAAAGTCAGTCAGGAACCACCTGCTGAAGCTTGGAACCTTTCTACACTGCAGCAGCTTCTGACTGTTACAACCTAAATAAACTAAAAAGAAATCTGAACTGGGAGAACTAACTATTCATCTTTCATCGTTAAACCAGGTTCTTGCTCAGATATTTGCGCACCTCTGCCTTTATGACCTCTCTTGAAAGAAACACCAAGGACAAAATAACCTTGTTAAAGGGGCAGCATTGTCACAAGGTTAATTAGAAAAGTACGTAACAAAGCTTGTCTCATGGTGGATAGATTAATTCTGATCATCAAAACAAAGCTGTTGGTCCCAAAGGTCAACTGCCAAAAGTGGGTGTTAAAGTCAAAAAAGTTGCTGGAAGGGGCTAATCATAAAGGGATGCGATTATGTTATTAGTGCAGCAGGGAAGATCTCTGAAAAAAAATGCTGAATGTAGAGCATGAGGGATAGGAGGTTAGGCCTGTGGATTGGAACTGTGAAGTACAAAAGTGGAAAGCAAGAAAACGCAGGGTAAGCTCAGACCAGGGTCTGAACTGTGATACTCCAAGAAAGAGATCATGAATTGTTGAAAGGAACCTTCTTAATAGGAGGGGTTGTCACATTGTAGCAGTTGCAGAAAAAGAAGATAAGATAGAGGGTGTAGTTCGACAAAATCAACAAATAAATTGCATACCACCAGCAGTGGTAGGACTGGTAGGTCTTAAAGGCCACAAACAAAATACAAGAAAATTTAATGAAATATGCCAAATAGCAAGAATTACAAAGCCAGAAAGAATCTGTGATGTCCCTCAGAGATACCAGATAAGGGACAACGATGGATATGCATGGAAATGGTGCTTACTTATGGAACATATAATCTAAAGCCAGGCTAGTGGCAGAAGTTATGAAGATGTTCTTGGTTTTGTTAGCAATTAAACCTTGGGAATGCCGGAGAATTGATATTAAAGCTGCAATTTTGAATGGAGCACATCACAAAAGAAAATTATTCCTTCATCTTTCTAAAAAAAGAGAGGAAAATACAATGGGAACACCTTGGGAGCTAAATAAAAAGTATATTTGACCAAAATTATGCATCGAGAGTTTGGTGCTTCTAAGTAACTTAATCCTATTTAAACTGGGTTGCCTCTGATTAAAAGCAAACCTTGCCAACTTTTATTGACACCAGCAGGGAGAAATTTACAGGCAATGTTATGATGCCTTCAGAAGATTTTTTCGTGACATTATCATTAATGGGCTTAACTTCAATATTAGAAGTAGGTGGGAAGGCAAGTACTAATGATGACACAAGGAGTCTACAGTAAGATACAGACAGGTCAGGCAAGTGAACAAAATCCTGGCAGATGGAATATAAGTTGATAAAAATGTGAAGTTATACAAGAAGAATGGAAGAACTATTATTATCTAAATTGAGGAAGACTACAGAAAGCTACAGCAGAGAGATTTAGGGGTCATGAAACACAAAACATTAACATCCAAGTTCAGCAGATAATAAGGTAGGTAAAGGGAATGAAGTATAAAAATAGGGAGACCTTGCTAATATACAAGCCATTAAAACTAAATGCAGGCTAGTCGTTGAATACTGTGAATAACTTTGGTCCCCTTATCTAAGGTGAGATGTAATGTAATTGAGGGCAGTGCAGAGAAGCTCATTAGGCTGATTCCAGATGCAGAGGATTTCCTTATGCCATGTATGGCAGAAATGAGAGGACATTTTTTCTGTTAGAGGGTAGTAAATCTCTGGAATGCTTTACTGCAGAGCTGATGAGGCTGAGTCATTAAGTATATTCAAGCCTGAGATAGACAGATTTCATTCAGGGAATCAAGGGTTTTAGGAAACCATGAGATAGGAAACTGGTGTTGAGCCTATTGGGTTAGCCATGATCTCACTGAATGACAGTGCAGACTTGATGGGGCTGATCAGCCCACTTCTCTTCCTACATGTCAATTTTTCTTCATTATTAACATGTCTCATCAATGCAACTATTCTTGTAAACTGCTTCTGTACTTTCTCCAATTCATTCACATCCTTCCGAAAATGTGATGCCTAGAACTCTACACAATACTCCAGATGAGGTCTGACTAGTAATGCGATATAAATTTCAGTATAAAATCTCTGCTCTTGTACTCTCTGCCCTGTGAGGCCTAAAATACAATATGCTTTAATAACTGTTCTTTTCCTATCCTGCCACTTTTGATGACTTAGACACACATACACCCAGCTTGTTCTGCTCGTGCACATTCTTTAGAATAGTACTTTTTGTTTCTAACTGATTCTCCATATTCTCTCTGCCAAAGTGTGTCACCTCACACTTCGCACTGCACTTCATTTGTCACCTATCTATCCACTCATTTATCAATGTCATTTTGAAGTTCTAAACTGTCCTCCTCACAGGTTACAATGCACCCAGGTGTTTAGTGCTTGCAAATTTTGAAACTATCCCTGTACGCAAAGCTCTAGATCATTATTGACTCCTGTGGAACAGCACTACAAATACTCCCCCAGCCTAGAAAATACCCATTAACCACTACTGTTTCCTTTCCCTCAGCCAAATTTTGCATCTGTGTTGCTACTGTCCCTTTTGTTCCATTAGCTCCAGCTTTTCTCACAGTCTACTGTTTAGCATTGTATTGAACACCTTATGGGATGTTCACAGACACATCAAAAGCATTGCCTTCATCAACACTCTCTGCAACCTCTTAAAAGCTTCCTCCAAGTTTGTTAGAAGTGTTTTTTTTCCTACTAATCAATGCTGATTGTCTTGAATTAACCACTATTTTTTCATGTAACTATTAATTCGATCCTAAATGACTGTTTTTACAAATTTCCTCAATTAAACTGACTGTTATTGCTGGATTTATGTTTACAAACTTTTTTGAATAGTGGCGTAACATCTGCAATTCTCCATTCCTCCAACACCATCTCAGAGTCGTGGGATGATTGAAAGATTCTCAGTGTTTCATCAAATTTCCACTCTCACTTCCATGCAGAGGGTGGTGCATGTATAGAATGATCTGAACTACCAGAGGAAGTAGTGGTGTTTGGTACAATTACAACATTTAAAAGGCACCTGGATGGGAAAATGAATAGGAAGGTTTGAGAGGGATACAGACCAAATGCTGGCAAACACGAACAAATTTATTTAGGATATTTGGTTGGCATGGGTGAGTTGGACCAAATGGTCTGCTTCCATGATGTACTTCTCTATGACCCTATGATTCTAATATCCTTCCGTATAACCAGATTTGGTGCATTATCATCTTTTAAGTATTGACAGCTTGTCTAATACCTCCCCATTGTCAATTTTAAACCTTTCTAGTAACAGAGTTTCCTTCGCTGTCACTATAGACTGGGCAGCATCTGGCTAATAGGTAATGATAGAAGCAGAGTATTCATTTGCTCCCCTTGTCCATGCCTCCGGTCATCATATGTAAATCCTCTTTTCTGGTACAGAATTGACCTGATCCTCCTTTCACCACCCTTTTATTAGTTATGTGCCTCTGCAAGACTTTTGGATTTCCCTGGATGTAAGATATCAGTCTTTTTAGAGAACCCCCTTTGTTTTCTTATTTGCTTTCCCCCTCTCTTCTGTAGCTGAAAATGTGTTGCTGGAAAAGCGCAGCAGGTCAGGCAGCATCCAGGGAACAGGAGAATCGACGTTTCGGGCATAAGCCCTTCTTCCTGAAGAAGGGCTTATGCCCGAAGCGTCGATTCTCCTGTTCCCTGGATGCTGCCTGACCTGCTGCGCTTTTCCAGCAACACATTTTCAGCTCTGATCTCCAGCATCTGCAGACCTCACTTTCTCCCCTCTCTTCTGTATTCAGCTTGATTCTTAACTGTATTTTCTCTTTGACACCTGTCACAAAGACATTATTTTTCTATAATTTCTATTTGTCCTGTCCTCCAGGGAAGTCTGGACTTGTTTGCCCTACCTCGTCTGAACCATCTCTGCTTTGAAGTTAGCCCATTGCTCTGTTTTCCCCACACTTGTGGTTTCAGTCTATCTGGCCCAACTCAGTTCTTGCCATATTGTTACTCCCTGCCACTTGATTAATCTTACTTTAGATTGCTCATTACCAACTTCCACCATCATTCTACCTAACCATTGTTACCTAAATGCTACCTCAAGATAACTTGGTAAAGACCACTCAACACACTAGCAGCATCATTAGTGGACCGCTGGTTCGCATCTATGATTCTCTAAACTTTGAGCTTCAAATCACCCCAAGATAAAGTTACTGCAGAGACAAGCAAGGATGTGATTCCTCACGAGGAGGAAATAAGTCATATTTGGCCAATCATGAACCGCTTACGAGACTTTATTTGAGAAAAAGATTGGTAGCATGTAAGATGGGCTTTAGTATGTACACTGTCCTAAATATTGTGACTAAAAGAGAAAGAAATTGTCCTGTTAACCAGTCTAATAAAAAAAGTACTGCATTCAGAGATTATACAAGAGACGAAACAAAAGAGGCTTTATGAGAATAAATAAAAGATATTCAACTAAAATTCCTATTCACGGTATTTTTGACTCTCCAAAGTACCTTTCTTATTAGCAAAATGTACTGCAGCACTATTAAGTAACTTGTACCTTGGGATTTCCCTTCAAGTAAGTTGTCACACGCAACTTACCTAGATTTTTTTCTGCTGCGATTTGTTTGCGCTATCAATTTAGATGGTGAATGCCAGAAACTACCAGATGGCATGCAGCTTTACAAGTGTTTTGTAAAACTCATGTATGATCTGACAATAATTGGTATATTTTCATTGCCTCTATAACTGTTTCACACAAAATTAAATTAACATCTAATTTTACCTTATCCTTTGAAGATTGTTCAATCTTCGCACAAGGGTGACATATAATCTCTTGCTGTTCAATTTCTTCACAAACTCTGGAAAAGTTGCAGTATTGTGTTAAAAACTACAGTAAATCCCCACATTACTTTGCTTCCTAATGCAGATTTGTTTTAAAAATTGTTTATTCTTTGGGTCTGTTTTTATGATTTTGTGTTGCAACTTTTGTTTTTACCTCATCTTGCTGACCAAATTCAGCTTCATCCAAGATCTACTTTGAGTAAATGAACAAAAATCTGATTGACATGATTCTGCGAATTTCAATGTTGGAACCCACTCTGAAGGACTTGTGCATGAAATAGGATTTAATGTTTTCTTTAAAGTTGAAGAATATTTGGGTAGAAAATCATTGAGGCAACTAAATACAATGTGGGAATAAATATAAAAACATAATGCAGTGCTCAAAGATTGTAATGTTGCCAAAATATTTCTATGGAAAATGCATTTAACTTGCCTCCCTTGGGTAATATGATTTCTGAACCGGAGAAGAAAACATGGCAGAGAGAGTCTGTGAAGTTTAAGGAAAGAGTCAGAGGACCAGACTTAAGGGCTTCTCTGCAGCTGTTCATCGTAAGCTAATCAAATAACACAGTACAGAAGGAAGCCATTCAGCTTATTTATGCCTGAGCTTGCTTTTTGGAATAGCTATCCAACTAGGTGTAATCCCTTCCCCTCTTCCCACAACCTTGCACTATTCTTCCTTCAATTTATACAGTATTTCCTCAATACTTAGTGGCTTATCAAATTTAATAAAATATTTCAGCTAAGAATGGACAATGCTGTACATGTATGGTACAGTATTTCAACTTACACATTTGCTTTTCCAGCTAAGAAATGTCCAAAGGAGTCTTATCTTGTTTTAACATAGGGTGCAATGTTCGAATACAAACCGATCATTCATCAAAGGCTGTGTTATTTAGAATTTTTATTTTCAGGAAGACAACTTTGAGGACTTACTTTATTCTCAAAATTGTCATGTTGATTTTGACTTCCAAAACATCATCAATCATGAAACTGTCTGAAGTAAAGTTATTGAGAAGAGGGCAACCAAAAGACCATGGATTTTAAACTATAGAAACAATAATAGCTATCATACATACAGACCCCAATATGTTCTTGTTTTTTTATTATTATAGTCACTAGTAAATACTAATCAGTGTCATGCTCTCTGCTGACAGCTTTGTGTTTACCTTTGCTGCAAACATTTAACCAATCTTTCTTTAAAAAGATCTAATGACACCAAACTCAATTATTCCTTGATGCAAAGCAATCCATGTTCTGCAATCCCAGTCTCTCTTTTCCATACTGGGTTTACTCCATGGTATAGATTTTTACTTTTCACTTCAAGGCTTGAAAAATAAAATAGGCAAACTTTGTAGATGGCAGCCGTGATTTGGAGAACCGGGGTGGACAAAGTTAAAAATCACACCACACCAGGTTATAGTCCAACAGGTTTATTTGGAAGCACGAGCTTTTAAAACACTGTTCTTCTTCAGGTGGTTGTGAAGCAGAATCACAAGACACAGAGTTTATAGCAAAAGATTACAGTGATACAATGATACGTCGATATACGTATCACAACCATCTGAAGAAGAAACAGTGCTCCAAAAGCTAGTGTTTCTAAGTAAACCTGTTGGACTATAACCTGGCATTGTGTGATGACACCTGCTAAAGTGATTGCCTGAATGAGCTGGTGAGCGACTTTCATGCCATTGTTCTACTGTTTATGCTGAGGTGACACAAGTTAAAGCTCTGTGCTATAACCTGTCCAGTCCCACATTGTACTATGTATTTTCAGTACCTTCAAGACTTGATCAACTCTTTTATGAAATGGGGAAATCATCTACTTCTTGGGAGTTCCATTAGGCAATGGATTCAAATGTCTTGCATATGTGCCATCCAGACTAGATATTATAAAAGCAACTTCAAATGGTACTGCAAATTTGCTGACATCAAGGACTGAGAATCAAGTCTGCTAAACCTTACTATAAAGGCTCAGAAATGAACAGCATCACTCAAGAGAAATGATGGTAAGATTTGGAGTTGGGGCAGGGGAGTTTATTATAATCAGTGCTCATGGAACTTCACCAATTGGTTTCACAGAAAGAGCAAAGTCAGGAATATAGATAGACAGGGGACCAAAACAAAAATCATTGAAACTTAATACTGCAGAAAAATTGCAAGTTCTAACTCAGTAAACTAACTGGCCTAATGGAAATAAAGCAAGTTTAATATATAAAACATACTAATACATAATACATACTAATATATTAGTAATATATATTTTTAATATATAATACATACTAATCCCTTTAAATCTCATTAGCAGAAGACAGAAGAGGGAGAAAAGGGAACTGGAACAGAGAAAAGATGGAGAAAGATAATGGAATCAGAGCTAAGGAAAAAGACAAGGGAAAGAAAGAAAATGAGGAAGATTAATTGGGAGGGATTTAAGAAAGGTGTTTAGGCAGATATTTAGGCAGGGTAGGCAAATTTAAAATGCACTCAAGGAAATGCATTTTTGGATGACTTACATCTCTCTACTTAATTTCAGAATTTCTTCACAGATTGGAAGAAAAGAATGGTAATTCATCGATTACTTCCTTCTAATCTGAACACAAACCTCCTAAACATTAAGATTCAGAGAATTTTCTTCTATTGAAGCTACTATTCTATAAAGGAAGATACTATTAAACCACTCTTTTATACCTGCTAGAGCAAAGAAGTGCATCTAAAGCTCCAAGAATAGCTTCCCACACATTAGTTTCAATTGGCATTTTCAATAATTGGTAAAAGTACTTCAATGCATTGGCATCAATTATAGGAATGCGCAGGTCGGTGTTTTCACTTAGAATTCCAAGTGCAACACATGTGCTTTCCTGCAGTTCTGCACTAGTCACACCTAAAACCAGACAGAGTTAAGAGCAATGAGGAATGGCTTCAACAATCTGGAGAATTTAAATTATAACACTGTACAAGATTGTGAATTAGATGACTAGAATTCTTTATTAGTAAAAACAGATAGAGATTTGTTCTTACCCTGAAGTAAATTCACAAGTACATAAATTCCTTTCTCTTCTTTGATTTCATCCAGATCTCTGCAACAAAATAACTGAAAAATCAATTCTAAAGTATATTTAACTCAGAGCAATTTAAATGATTTGAAATAGTTGAGGTATTTTTACAGAATTAAACTTCGATTATCCAGGAGCAATTTCCATAATTTTATCAGGTAAAATTAACATTGTTACATCGGATGACACAACACAATATAAATGAAGTCAGAATGGAGTGAGTTTTAGATTGTTCCAACCGATACAGACACGATTGATAAATAATTATATTTCTAAACGTTCTCAGACTGTGTTTCTGCATGCCAAGCTGTACAATTAACAAAGGAATGTGCAAGCAATACTGTGGTATTGTAAAGGTCCTGCTGTCATGCCTGAAGAGGCTATAGAACAAAAATATAACATTTATTTGATACTAGTTGTGTAGCTGAATAGATTTGTAGAAGTTGCTGCTTATCTGATTTAATTTATTTTGTTTATGCAGAATGAAGCCTCTTACATTGTTTTCTAACACTTTACTGACTTAAAACCACTTTTATTTTACTGAAGTGTCCAGCAACCCATTTGAAATCTTCAGGGGGATATCTGGTCACATTGTAGATGCTCGAAGTGAGGATGAGGACATCACAAAATATTTCCAAAGTACATTAAAAAGATTGACAGAATTGGGGTACACAATTTGTCTTGTTAAGAACAAGATTAGAGTCATGGCAAACACAGGTATTGAGAATGTTCAATGAAAAGACATGACAAATGTATATCCGATAATAGAAGTGGAAGTAGGCCATTTGGTCCTTTGAGGAGAAAGTGAGGTCTGCAGATGCTGGAGATCAGAGCTGGAAATGGAAGAGGGGCTTATGCCCGAAACGTCGATTCTCCTGTTCCCTGGATGCTGCCTGACCTGCTGCGCTTTTCCAGCAACACATTTCCAGCATTTGGTCCTTTGAGCCTGCTATTTAATAAGATCATGGCTGACTGCTTGTGTTTCAAATTTCAAATTCCCATATACCTTGCTAACCCTCGATTCCCATGCCTAACAAGAATTTATCCACCAAATACTCCACCTCCTGAGGTAAATAGTTCCAAAGCCCGCAACACTCAGGAAAACACTGTCTCCTCATTTCTGTCTCTAAAAGGGCAAACCCTAATTTTAAAACTATTTAACATTAAGCCCGTGGGCACAGAGACATCAAAAGTAGGAGGGCTCTTGTGGTGCAATGGTAGTTTCCCTACATCTGAACCAAGATGCCCATATTTTAGTCCCACTTGCTCCAGAGGTTTGTTACAGCATAGCTGAACAGCTTAATTAAAAAAAATACTTAAATTAGTGTCCCCTAGATTTGGACTGAACCAGATGAAACATTTTTTCCATGCCTAGTTTGTTAAGACCATTCATTTTGTACACTTTAATCAAGTTACCTATTACTCTTCCAAACTCCAGTGGAAACACGCTCAGTCTATCCAACCTATCTTCCTAACAGGACTTGCTCATTCCAGGTATCAAGTTAGTACTTAAATGCCTCCAACACATTTACATTCTTAAGTATGATTACTTAAATTGTACACTACTGGAGATGTCAAACTGAAATAAAACATCTTTACTTTTACGTTTAAATTCTTCCTGTGATAAAGCAGCTCAGTAGCCTTTTTGATCGTGTGCTGTACCTACACAATTTTCTTTTCCCCCGATTCCTGTACCAAAACACCAAAATCCCTCTGCACTTGGAATTCTGAAGTTGATTTTCACTTCAATAATACTCTGCTGTTTATATTCCTCCTACCAAAGGGAATAACTTCATATTTTCCCACATTATGCATTGCCAGATTTTTTTTCTGCTCACTCATCCTATCTGTATTCATCTGCAACTTCCTAATGTGCACTTCATCACATACTTGCCAAACTCTTATTACTTACTCTTTTCCTTGTTTAAGAACCTGGAAGAAACTCTTGCTATCAGTTTTACATTTCTAGCCAGCTTTCGCTGATACTTGAATTTCTTCCTGCCTTTCAGTCATTTTCTACCATTCTTTATATTCTGACCAATCATCAGAGCCTGTCACTCATCTCTGAATAGCCATGTGCTTTTTCCTTAAGTTAACTACTTTCAGTAACTTCTCTAGTTAACCTCAGATGGTGGGCCCTCCCTTAAGAGAATTTTGAAATATCTCTCAAATGTCTGCCACTGTGTTTTTGTTGTTCTATCCCCTAGCTTAGTATGTTAGTTCAATTTAGTTGGCTCAGAGTTTTACTTATTTAGTTTTGAAACACCAACCTTAGACCCACTCTTCTTTCCTTTCAAACTGGATGCAAAATTCAATCACTATGCTCTCTGCTACCTACAGGTGCCTTAACTCAGATTGTCAATGAATGCTGTCACATTACACAACGTCAAGTCTAATATGGCCTGCTCTTTGGTTGATTCCAAAACTTGCTGCGCTAAGAAAATTCCCTCAAAATGCCTCCAGTGAACCCCTCATCCATGCTACTACTGCCAATCTAAATTTTCCAATTTATATGTAGAGTAAATTCATCTATGAATCTTGCTGCATCTTTATCAAAATACCCAATATTTCTTTGTGTATATTTTGTCTCACATTGTGGTACCTTTTGGGGTCCTGTCGACCACACTCCCCTGCTGTTTCTCACCATTCAAATCAATTTTACATCCTAATCTCCAAAGTAAGATAATTTCCAACCATTGAACTAATGTCATCCTTGAATAACAGTGTTATGACTCCACTTTTACCTAGCTTGTTATTTTTTTTTAATGCTTCTCAACATAATGATCCAATCCTAGTTATCCTGAAATAATATCTGAAATAAATAAACAAACAGTTCATTACAATATACACTATCAATTTACCAGGTTATAAATGCTAAGCACATTCAGATACAGATCCTTTAGTTTTGTCATTTAATTGTCTTTGTAATATCTAGTCTTAATGGTTGGTCTATTACTGTATCTGTTTCCCTCGAGTCCTTCCTGCCATTCTCTGACCCTGATTTTCCATATTACTATATTTTTCTTTTACCTTACTCTACTCTTCGATATAAAATCCAGTCTAATTAAGTTGGTCGCAAGAACATTGGCCATAGCATGAATCAGGTGCAGAGTGCCCCAATGGTAAGACCCACTCTTTACCTGGAAGTTAAACGGCAAACCTAAAAGAGGTCCTTGGGCACATTATTTACGATGGTGTGCGACTAGAATCATTACAAAGACAAAAAAAAAGAAAATTGAACTCATCACATGTATGGATGGCTTTGCAATGAGTACTATTTTATAGTGAATGGACGTCATCTTGTAACTGCATGTTCTAGTCATCAAGGATATAATTTTTACCTTAATGTAGAAACAAAGTCTAGCAGGAGCACAGTGCTACACTGTTTACCGGCAGCCTCTCAGCAGAAGTGGAAACGACCAGTACTTCAAGATGCCAAGTCACAATCACCACCCCTCTGGCTGCAGTTCATCTTGAGGTATTTCCTCTTCAGTGTTAACCCAGCAGCTGAGGCTTCTTATTAGTTCAAATATTTAAATGCATTGAGAGTATATCTCAAGATTAAAGTATCCTTTATCTTCATTACCAGCAACAAAGCATTTGTTCTCCCTGCTCTGCAGGATCTCCTATTCAGTCACTAATTTTGAGTCTGCATGCCATCCTTAACTGGATATGAGCACACCCGCTATCCATTAATTGTATAATCAAGGCAAGATCATTGTTATCTGGCTGCTCCCAATAGTTCAGGATCAGGGCACTAATTTAATTTGACAAATTAGCATATTTTGAAACAAACTTAAATGTGCTCAGATTCTCAGCCAATGGAGATAGCCTAATATTTAAAATGATCTTACCTTACTTGCATCCTGATCAAATGAGCTTTTGCAATTATTACATCAGCTTGTTCTTTTGGAAAAGTCAGGAATCTGAGCAACCTGCATAGGAAATGTAAACCTGATTCTGATGCACTTTCTGCAGAATATTGTAGCACATTGTTTTGGAGTTCCTCCACTATTGTGGTTCTTAATGATGATGCTTTAAGATAAAAAAAACAAATATGCTCAGACTGGATTCTTTTGCAAGAATCTAATGGAGCAAGGCCATCCATTTACATCGTTTCATAAAACAAGTTATTTGAAATTACAAATAACATTTTATTGTGTAATCCTGAAAAAAAATCATTTTAATTACCAGGGATTCCCACAGGTCATGCTCCCCTGCTCTAAAATCAAGTTCAGTAATCTAACAGAATTGACTAAAAGCTAGTCGATCAGAAGAAAATGCAATTTAAAAAGCTAATGGCCTTTTTCTCAAAAGTCAAAATACAAAGAAGTGAAAGGGATGGTACAGTTAAATAAAGCTCAGTTTAGGCTTTTGGAGCAGTGCCCAGTCCTAAGTACTTTCCATAAGGAGGGGTATATTAGCTTGAGGAGCAGCTTATCACAAATTCCCATAATTATGCTACAGCTAAAAAGGCTAATCTTACAATCTAGTCTTATAAGTTAAGTGATGGTCTTGCTTAGTGCTTAAATTGATTTTAAAAACTCTAGGAGAATCCAAAACATGAGGAAATGATTGAAAACCACTTAAATTGTGGATAGGAAACACTTTAAATGAAGATGGTGGGAAACTAGAACCCTTCACTCCACCCCTAAGAAGTGCTGTTTAGGCTCAGTAATTGAACAACTTCAAACCTCAAATTGACTTATTGTTGATGGCAATGTAGGTGAGGGTTAAAGAAACAGCTAAGAAGAAAGACTTAAGGTTTAGATCAGTTATAATCCACTCAATAGCAGCAAAGGCCTAGGAGGGCTGAATATCATTCCTGTTCCTGATTTATAAATCATATCGATGAGCAATACCATATGAAATGTTGGGGAAATAGCCTCACAAACATGAGTTTGGGCTGGTTTATTAACAGTAAAAATATTTCTTTGTGCAGATCTAAAGTTTATTCAGAATTCAAAAATAGAATATGTGATTCCTATGTTTTGATATTTCCTTTGATATGGTAAATATACCTAAGGGCTTCAGAGTACTATCAAACAAAATTCAACACCAAGCCGCTCAAAGATATTAGCGGTGGTGACCAAAGTTTTAGTCAAAGATAGGTTTTTAAAAAAGCATTTTAAAATGTGTCAACAAAGGCTGAGGGAGAGCTAATTTTGATCAATAAGCTGAGGTAATGGATGAAGAGGACATGGGCAGTTGAGATTTGAAGGAGTTCAAGTTTGCAGAGGCTTCAAGGAAGACCAGCCAGGAGAGAATCAGAATACTCAAACATCCAGATAACAGAGAAGGGCTTCAGGACCAGATGAGGTGAGGCAGAGGCAACAATGAGCTTCTTACCAAATCCCTGCTTAACATCCTCTTAAAATTACGACTTCAGCTCAATATTAACTTTTGCGATGCTGATATAATAGTACAGGACTTAGCAAAGTGAGGATTGAGATGCCAAGTGGGGATCGGAGCTAAAATTTTGGGGTCTTGAGCTGCAAAGTAGCATTGTCACTGTACAGCTCCGACTGAGATAAAGCAGCTGTGAATGCTCTCCAACAGACACCTGCTCTCAGGCCCTCAACTCACTTTCAGTTCTCACTGAGTGGTTGGAACAATCTTCAATCTTTGACATTGAATCATAGTTGGAAACAATTTGGGATGCATTGCAATAGTATATAATAAATCATATATTAAGTGAATTTCCTTTAGAAGAAAGTTGCATTTGGCCAACATTTTAAAATTTTCAACTTAAGCCAGAGTAGCTAACTAATTTTATAGCTATATGTGAGCATCACTTACAATTCTGATCTCCTAAAAGTGCACAAACCAAAGAACAGAGGTATGAAATGTAGCTGGTTTCTTTACTTTCCACAACTTCTTCTGAAAACAATTGGTTTAAAATTGCAGGTGGCCCGATGCCTTGTCCTTTAGATAGCATCTGTTCTGCCAGTTTTTCAGAGCCAGCATTAGAGGGATCTCGCACAACAACATAATAGCATATGGTATCAGCTACAAAGGAAAACAAAGTTTTCAAAGTACAAAGGGAATAGTTTAACAATATATTAATATAGCATTTCTCTGTAGACAACAGATCATATTTAAAATAAATTGGCTAATCGATGCTACAAAGTGATCAGGGAAATTTTATAGAAGCATCTTAAACTAATTACACAAGATTCAATGCTGGAGCCTCGACTCTTCACAGAATAAGTGAACTATAAAAATAGAAAAGTTCTGAGGAACATCTCTAGATGAGAGGAGGTAGTGACAGTCCTTGAAACAATAGCTTGACATTCAGTGGTGGAGAATGGTCCAGGGAAAATAACATTAGTGTCTAAGAGTTGGCAGTCAGTCTCTGCAAGGAAGAGATTGTTATACAAGATGACAACAGCACAATGTGGCTTGCAGGTTTGATTAAAAAAAAGTCAGGAGAGAAAGGAAGCAGCACGTTCAGAGTGATGGAAGTCCGTAAGTGATGGAAACAAAAATCAGGGTGGCTTCTGTGACACTGACAGTTTTCAATGACAAAATCAAAAATGGTAAGAAACCAACAGGATGGTGATTGATCCAGGTTGAGAAACAGTAGAGATGGCCGAAAAGGTCTGTGGAGCAAGTAGAAGACTCTTGCCCCAAAAAGGTAGGTCCAGAGATGAAGGTGACAAAGAGTTTAACATGATGCCATGCCTGAAATTCAGTGCATTGGATAAAGGAAGGAAATAAGAAACTAAGTTGTAAGAAGGACAGTGCATCTACAAAGAGATAGGTTTAGTGAATGGGCAAAAAAATTGGTTGATGGGGCATAATGTGGGAGAAGAGATAAATGAAACATTTAAATGGACAGATGCTTTTTTTTTTTAAAAACTCCTTCGTGGAAAGTGGGAATTACTGCTAAAGCTAGCAATTGTCCAATCTAAATTACCCTTGAACTAAGGGCTTGCTATGCCATTTGAGAGAGTGTTTAAGAGTCAATTACATTGCTGTATATCTTGTGTATTATGTAGACCAGACCAGGTAAGAACAGCAGATCTTTTGCCCTAAACCCTATCAGCAAACTAGATGGATTTTTACAACAGTCAAAATTATGGCTATCATGGTTACCATTATTGAGCTTAGCTTTACATTTCAGATTTATTAAATTAATTCAAATTTCAGCATCAAAATCCAACAACAATTATGCAACAATCTCCCCGAGAGACTGGGGAATGCTGCAACACAGGGCAGCCTGGCTGTGCTTGAACAAAACGTTAAGGTATACATACAGATCAAGAAATTAGGAAGGCAAACCGAAAGTTTAACACATTTTGCAAGGAAACTGGAACATAAAAGCAAGCCTTAATAAAGCTGTATAGGACAGTGGTAAAATCACAACTGGAGTATCATGTACAGTTTTGTCTCCTGACTTAAGTAAGGATACAACTGCATTGTAAGTTGATCAGAGAAGGTTCACTAGGCTGATTTCCATCAATAAAAGATAGTCTTATGACAAAAGGGTAAATACACTGGAACCGTTCTAACTGGAATTTAGAAGAATAAAGATGGTTATGTTGAAACATACAACATACCAAAGAGTCATGATCGGACAAATGCTGGGAGGATGTTTCTTCTCATAGGAGAATCTAGGACTAGGCACAGTTTAAAAATTGGGGTCTCTCATTTCAGATGGGTTTGAGATATTTCTTTACAGAATGTCATAGGAATTCTCTTTCACCGAGAACAGTGGAGGCTGGGTCACAATATGGATAGGATTGAATCAGACAAACATTTGATCAACAGGAGTTAAGAATTATGGGGCAGCAAAGTAGAATTTGCCTCAATCAGATCAGCCATAACCTTAGTGAATGATGGACCAAGTGACCTACACCTGCTCCTATTTCTTATGGTCTAAAGCTAAAGTTTTTCTCTTGGGAGTAGAGGTGATATGATAAAAGTGCACAAGATTAATGACATGTTTAGATAAAGTAAACAAGGACAAATTTTCTATTAACTGACAGCTTGACTAGGGTACACAAATTTCAGATTTGGGGCAAGAGGTACAGAAGGGTGAGGGGAGATAATGAAGAACATATTTCAGGCAGTGAGTGGTAATAATCAAGAACTCATAATGAAACTCATAATAATCCAGAAACTCATAACTTCCAATGAAAGCGGTGGAATGGAGTGATATTGACTGACAACTCACTTCCTCCAATAGTGGTGGATGTGGAGATAATGAATTCAAATGAAAATGGGACAGGTGCATTTACAGAAAATAAACAAAGTGTAATGTTCTATAGAGAGTCAGCATAGGTTTGATGGGTTGGATAGACTAATTCTGCATCTTTATGACTTTTGATAATGATTGTTAAGTTGCGCACAATACATACCCAAATTTTGCCATGTCCCCACTGTATAAGGCTTCTGATCTCAAGCAACAAATTTGAAAATATGAACACCAGCACTTCTACGTTCTCTCCATCCCAACCTTGGGCAAATCTGGAGTGAGAGTTGGACAGCATAGAGACAGACTCTTCCGTCCAACTCATCCATGCCAATCAGATGTCCTAAATTAATCTAGTCCCATTTGCCAACATTTGGCCCATATCATTGTGAACTTCCCAGCTAATATCATGGAAGTACTTTCACCACATATACTACAGAGGCCTAAGCGCACATTAACATATTGTCAAGGGCAAGATACCAGCATTTAGAGCAGGTATATTTTTAAAAGTAGTGTCCATCTTCAAATAAATCTATTTGCATGCTAGGCTATAGAGAAGGTAATTTTTGTATGCTCCAGAGACCAACACGAAAGCGATTATTTTCTTCATTTTTTTCATGGGAACGAGGGTGTTGTTGGCAAGGCCAGTATTTGTTGCGCATCTTTAATTGCCCGTGAGCTAAGTGGCTTCCTAGCCCATTTTGGAAGGCTGATGAAGGACTTTTGCCTGAAACATCGATTCTCCTGCTCCTCGGATGCTGCCTGACCTGCTGTGCTTTTCCAGCACCACACTCTCGACTCTGATCTCCAGCATTTGCAGTCCTCACTTTCGCTATTTTGGAAAGCAGCTGACAAACAACTTTATTGAGAGTAATAACAGCAAACTTCCTTCCTTAAAACGACGTTAGTGAACCAGATGATATTTTATGACAATCAATGGTCGTTCATGGTCACCAGCTGCTGTGGTGTAATTTGAACCCATATCAGAAAATCAGCCCAGCCCTCTGGAATGATGAGTTCACAGCATCCAAACCAGATTTATAGCAAAATTCCCACAATTCTCGATTACTCAGCAATTCTTCATCTTTGAAAACTTTCAGAAATGTAAAAGTTTTTACTTTAAAAATTACAATGTCCAATTCTACAATGAGAACTTGAAGTTTCAGTGTTAATGGCCAGTTGAAATTTAACTGGAGCCGTGGACCAAAAAGCATATCCACATATTGGATTGATGAATACCTCCCAATGCAAATTTCTTTTAAAAATTAAAAATGTTTTTATAAACAAATAATTTAATTCTGGGAACTGAAATTGCTGAAATAACAGCTTTTATATTTTCAGATACCATTAATAACAACTTACTTAGATCATTTCTACTTTGTTCAATTACTTTCACTTGGAGTTCCTTATCCTGCAAAGAAGTGCAGGACCACTCTTTAATCTCCTGACTGCAGAGTTTTTCCATGGGCTCCACACCAAATAATGAACAGCAGATGGCCTGCAATACCAAGATAATCAAGATTAGTTTCATTAATCCACAATCATAACCACATTTAAAACTGGAAGGCCACAGTTAAGCAATGCAATGACTTCAAGATTAGCACTTCAAACAGATTAAAGGAAAATTAAAACAATTGATCATAAAAGGACAGTTAGGTGCATGTAAAATTTGTCAACGTAGTAATGCACTCCTATTGAACACTTGGACCAAAGTGGTTTACAGGAGCTGTTAGTCCACATCACAATCTTCACTTCCACCATCATCTGAGGCTGAAGTAGACTGAAAGTAGTAAATTCTAAACAGCATCTTAAAGTACAAGAGACATGTAAAAAGGTAATTCCAGAGCTTAGTGTTAACGTAGCTGCAAACATAGCCATCCGTGGTGGTGCAAAAGTCATCAAGGTTGTAGAAAAGGCCCAAAATTGAAGAAATGGAAGAGTCTTGGAAGGTTTGTCGGGAAAACAACAAAACCATAAGATGTAGAAGCAGTATGGAGGGTTGGGGAAACGACACCCCAAAATAAAAACTGAGGAATTGCTAAACTGGGAGATGATGTAGGTCAATGCGTACAATGATGAGGTGCGAACAGAGTTTAGTGCAAGCTGAATATGACTGCAAATTTTTGCATGTGTTTAAAGTATACAGGAAATGAAAATATTAAAATGTCTGCCAGAAGAGCTTTAGAATTGCCAATTTTAAAAGGTTAAAAAAGTACAGATGAGGGATTCAGAAGCAGATGAACTGCATTAAGGCCAAAGATGGGAAATGTTACTGTGACAGAAGAATGTGGCATTCAATATGGAGGAATATGGAGTTAAAAACTCAGCTTAGGATCAAATAAAATGTCAAGGTTCCGAACAGTCTACTTCAATCTTCACTTCCACCATCACCTGAGGCTGTGATGTGGACGAACAGCGATTCTTTCTCAATGTTTATTGGAATATAGATGTCAAGCAAACAACAGTCAATTAGACAGTGGAAGGTGTCAAGAAGGATGATTAGCACGTCTATGCTGATAGCATTCAATTACATGGAATTGAATGTGATTTTGATGATGCCATGAAGGATGGCACATAACTGAAGTGTGGGGAGAGACAGAACTCAGCGAGCTATATAAATACCATTGCTAGAAGATCAGGTCAGAGACAAGCAATGCTGTGGTGAGTAACTCATTTCTTAACTTCCAAAAGTCTGTCCTCCATCTACAAGGCATAAATCAGTAGTGTGATGGAATACTCCCTTTGTTTGGATTATTGCAGCTCCAACAACACTCAAGAAGCTTTACATCATCCAGGACAAAGTAGTCCACTTGATCAGCACCACATCTACAAACATTCACTTCCTTCACCAGTGACAGTCAGGAGCAGCAGTGTACTATCTATAAGACAAACTGCTGAAACTCCCAAATCCACAACCACAATCATCTAGAAGGACAAGGGCAGAAGATACATGGCAACAGTACCAACTGCAAATTATTCTCCAAAGTGCTCACCATCCTGGCTCAGAAATGGATTGCAATTCTTTCAGTATCATTGGTTAAAACTCTAAAACTCTCTCACTACTAGTATTGTGGGCATACCAAAGCAAACAAACTATAACAGTTCAAGAAGGAAGTTCACCACCACATTCGCAAGGACAGTGAAAGAAAGGGCAATAAATATTGGCCAGTCATCAAACCCCACATCCCCTGAATGAATAAGCAAGTAGGGAAACAGATAGGGAACTGCAGTTCGTCTAGAAAATAGAGGAAACCATTAAGAGGGAAGTGGTAACACGAAATTTTGAAAATCATGATTATGCAGAGTCAAATGTGGTTTTATGAAGGGAAAATAGTTTTTTGACAAATGTATCACTTTTCAGCACTTAGTAGCAGATTGACGAAAACATATATATGGATTTTCAAAAGACATTCAGAAGGATATAATACAAAAATCAAGGGTTATGGGGTGGTTAAAAAGAAAAACACAGTAGGAATAAATAAGTCATCATCAGCTGGAAAGACTATTATTAGGGTGGTGCACATATCAGTCATAGCTGTTTTTAATTGGAGCTAGTCTAAGGGCTTTTGTGGTGCAGTGCAGAACCTGGAGGCTTGGGTTCAAGTCCTACCTGCTCCAGACATGTCTTAAAACATCTATGAACAGGTTGATTAAAATATCTATAGGACAAGTGTAAGGGCTTTCATAGTGGTAGCATACCTATCTCTGAGCCAGGAGGCCTGGGTTCAAGTCTCATTTGCTGCTGAGGTGTGCAGTAAAATCTCTGGACTGGTTGATTAGAAATGTCTAATGTACCCATGTTTTGTGACAAAGCAAAGCTGAATGTAAATAGAAGTTTTCAAAAAAATGTAAAAAGCCTGCAAAGGGACACAGACTGCTTAAATGAATGGCATGAAGGTGGCAGAAGGAATATAATGGAAGATGAGAAGTTTCTTCATTTGGAAGATTATGAACTTTCAGAATTCTGTAGCCCATAGAACTGTGGAAGCTAAGTCGTTCAGTGCATTCAAATCTGTGATCCATGGATACTTAAACCTTTAGGTACAAAAAAGCTGAGGTTGCAGATCAGTCATGACTTTATTGATTGGAAGATCATGCATGAAGAGCTGTAAAAAAAACTTACTCATATTTCTCTTTCTTCAGTTCTTATGCAAAATATGATTGTGATTGCAGTTGGTTTTAACGTGTTAAGAATTATGGCAGAGTTGTGGGAGTCCAATAATTCTAGATCGAAAAAGGCTTAATTTCTCTTACAAGGGTCAGCTTAGACTCTATGGGCTGAATGGCCTGCTTCCACATGTAGCGATTCTATGATACTATTCTAACCAGACTTTGCATTTCATATCTGAACGGGCAGGTCTGTAAAATTCCGGAGCACATTTCATAATCATCTAGCTTGATGGTTCATTGATAGATTTATCAATCCAAATCCGTCACTATAGGCTAGGCTATCCAGCTCCAGGTACTTTTGAAAATTAATACTGTAATAAATGGCTCTTGCCAATCTACATAATGAGAGGCTGCAAAGATTTTGCTGTTGAACTCCCAGCACTTCTTCTATGTAGGGTTTCTTAACTTTGGTTCTGTGTCTGAATTCTCTGGACTTTGATACGTGCAACATGCTTATACACAGAAAGGTTTTATCCACTTCAAGTTGGGCAAGGAGAACTCTGACAGATCCACATTCATGACATCCTCGATAACCAAATGTACTTATTTATGTCTATCTCATTGATGACAGGACTTGATTCATACAATAAACGGTTTAAAATACAGATACATATGCAAAATATTCATTTCAGCATTCTGTTTAAATGAACAACATTTAGCTTCTTCCTCCCTATGCATACCATTCATCATTTCCAAGCCAGAGTCTGCTCGGTGGCCAGTTGAATGATGAGCATTCACTAATTTGAATTAACCACAGTCACTTGAGAGTCAAAGACTTAGAACACAGATCAAAAAGTTCAACACCTCATTTAATACTAACACGATGTCAGAGCATAGGTAATTATCAAATAGAAAGTGAACATCAATAGGGACACAAGCTCATTGAAGAAATTATAGAATCGAGCACAAAGTGATAATACATGCTCTAAAAAGGACTGGAAAAGATTGATAAAGTAATGAGAGCAGTTGAGCAGCTCATGAACAGTATGCACAAAACTCTGGCAGATCAATGTTAGACTAATTTTGAAAAGATGTATAGTGTTGGGTCCCCAAGGCCTGAAAGAGATTGTAAATTCCTTTAAATTGATCTATACTTGCTTCTTTAATCTTTAAAATGGAAATTGCTGATTAAATCATAGCCACCAATCACCATTTGGCAAAATTCTGGAAATTTCCAGCAGGAATTACAAAAGAACAAATTCTAAAACCCTGGAATGTCATACCCTTAAACTGTGTGGCGTTGTAGTCCACAAGCACAAAAGACCAGCACACAAGGTTTCCTTTCCAGTGCGTATGCACATGCATGACTGGTGACGATTATCCCCAGTTGAATGTAGTGATCGAACCATACTTTTGTTTTAACCGTTAAGGTAGTTTGTTGTGGGATATCTAAAAATTGTATTTGCCAAATAGAGTTTGAATGAACACACTACAGCCTATCTTGAATGGAAAAGAAATGAGAAATTAGTTTAAAAAACCTCAGTCTGTGGACAAGAGCAAATTATAGCAATCCAATCAATTTCTCTCCACTGTCCATAATAATAGCAAGGCACGACATAAAGACAATCTTGTTGAAGTCATGCTTCATGATGAATCATCTCACCATCTCTAAACTTGACAGAAATAATGAGAGGCTCTTTGATTTACATTCACACTGCAGTATTGTGTACAGCTTTGATGCACTATTTAGAAGTGATTTAAATTATATTTACCTGCAATTTTATTGGAATAATTCTCTCTTTATAAATGCTGTTATTTAAACTGACCTGAAAAGGAAGCTTAAGGGCATCTTTCAATAGTGGTTGAATGTTGTTCAAAGAAATATAGCTGCATGTTCCAAAATCCATAAAGAACACTTCATAAATCCTTTTGGAATCAACAATTGACAAGATCTTCACTCGATGCCACCTAAAATTGAAAGGAAATTTGATAATTTTCCAAATTAAGAAAATGTTCGAAACACTGCCATTCACAACCAAGAGTAAAAATTTTCACTCCTCAGCATCTGTATCCCATTATCATGTCCATGTGACTACATCAACTGCTAAGAACCAAGAGCTGCACAGCCAATGAAATTTGGCAGATGCAGCCCACCACCAGAGATCATGACGAATCCACCATTACAAGGCAAGTGCCCAGAAGAGCAACTCTAATCAGGAGAGGAAAAGAGAAGTTTGGAGAAACAAAATCAGTCGATTGTAGCTTTTGAATTGCTCCTCTTGCTCTGGATGGTAATTTTAAAAACTGCAATACCTTGGTTGTTGGGCTTCAAAAGATTCACATTGGAGGGAAAACTACAGCATTTCTCCCTTTTAAGCCAAGTTAAATTGCAGCTCAAGCCTCAATTATGTTCAGAACCAGATCTGCACATTTACAGAGCACTTCACTCTGCCAACGACAAACTTAAGCATGTTCATCCTGAGGTTAAAGATCTCCACAGCACTGTCACTTCAATCCTCTAATTTGCTCCAACTGCCTCTAACACTACAATCCTACAACGCCATTCTGACTTTTGGTGCATATATTTTATGTTGTGATGTGAGTTGGGGTTTAGTGATGGTTGCCCTGGGGCTGAGTGTTGAAATCCCACCGTCCCAAATTCAGTTCATAAAATCTGGAATTGAAAGCTTACTCTTACTCATAGTGGCAGAAATTGCCATTGATTATCATAAATCTCATCTGGTTCAATAATGTCTTGGGAAGGAAAAATGGCCCCTTTCTCAATCTGGTTTACATGATTCTCGATCCACAGCAATGATGGATTCTAAACTGCTCCTTGAAATAGCTTAGAAAGCTAATCACATCAAGGGCAATTAGGGATGGATAGCAAATATTAGTCTTGACACCCATGGATGTTGCAGATGAATTTAAAATCCATTTGATTGGGCATTTTAGAAATTGATGAAATTGAAAACAATTTAAAAGTTGGCAAATAATCTCCCAGTGGCAAATTAGGGAGTGCAAATACATGTTTTAGCTATTCTTGCACTTCTCCATTCAGACAACCGTTGTGTAATGTTAAAGGAAGATGATCTATAAGATAAACAACTCCCAGATGTGAATTTGAACAATGTTGAAGACTGAAGGGAGAACATTTGGGAGCTGTTTTATAAATCGAAAATATGATGCTGGAAAAGCACAGCAGATCAGGTAGCATCCGAGGAGCCGGAGAATCAATGGTTCGGGCATAAGTCCTTCATCAGCAATCTCTAGCATCTGCAGTCCTTACTTTCTACTAGCTGTTTTATAAAGCTTGGATAATGTGGGACAGTTTTCTGCCCAAGAACAGCACTACTGAAGGAAATGCCGAGTGCTACTGAAGTATAATGTTTCTTTTTTTGTTCCTTTCTATTCCCCACATTCCCTATTCTTAATTTCTTCGTCAGGTAAATACGTGGCTTGTTCCATTTTTAAAATGACAGCAAGCATTCTGGTTTTCTTTTATTGGTCAGGACACAAACATCTTTTTATTTCCCGCTCTTCTTTCACAGGTCTCCATGGCATTGTGGATAAAACAGAAAAATCTTATGGTAAAACTTTCAGGTTTTCTTACAAAATCCATAAAGAACTAATCAGAGGGTCTAAAACTCATCCTTGAGATTTTGCTGATAGCTTTAGTTGTGCTAATTTATTGTATGTGCAATAATGATTGAAAAGTAATGACACGAGACCTATTTTCTTGTTGACAAGATACAAAAGAAGCTAAGATACTAGATTCAGAATAAAGTCCTTGATAATTACCTCTTTTCTGTTTCACAGAATGCCAAGCACAAGTCACCAACAGTTGGCATGGAAGTATTGAAAATAAATGTTTTCTTTTCCATAACTTTTTGGTTAATTTCATTTTCGAAAGCACAAAACCTGATGGTAGGGAAAGACGGTGTTTAGTTTTTCACCTTTAGCGTTTCATTTGATTTCAGATACAGCAGTGTGAGAGAATGAGAGATAGAAAATTAGATGGTAAAACATTTCAAAAGCTTTACAGAACTCGAATAACATGAAACATATTTACTCACGCTTCCCTTGTTGCCACTAATTGCACATGAAATTTCTTTGGACTAGAAAATTCAGAAATGACAACTGAATGGTAGTTTCCATCATTCTGGAGAGTGACATGTTCTAACTTGTTATCATAATGTAGCCTGTAAAAGAAAGTTTGATGTCACAGATGCACTAATAGAAGTGCACTAAGTAACCTTTACAGATCATACTGCATATCAAAACAGGATGTGGCTTTTATTGTATTATACTTCCTTTTAATGAGTTCCTGAACTTAACCGACTTGTTATAGAGAAACTTGGATTTGAAAAGAACAAAATGGATGAATCTATACCACATTTATATACATACTTGAAGCTAGTGAAAAAGTACACAAAGAATGAACAGCCAACAAATTTTATTTTTAAGTTTACTTTCTTAGCCAGACAATGGGTAATGTCTCAAAGAACATGAGAAAATAATTTGCAAAAAAAAAAAACTGGGGGCAAAAGTTTAGCAAGCCATCTTACCAAAAAAAATTTTAAATAACATGTACACAGAAGAGTTTTCTTATTTCACTGAGTGACACACAACCTCCACAGTTTGATTTAGCAGCTTTCATGTTTCAGTCACCTAGTCAACAAATCTGGAATAATATATGACCAACAATTCGAATGGGACGTGATTTCAGACTTTGAGACAATAGTATTCTAACCAATGGCAGCTTTAATGGATTTGTTCAACTGATAAAGGATTATTTATATATCTTCACTGTCAGTATGTAGCACAGGGCACATAAGAGAGTCAGAAAGAGGAACTAAGAGAGAAATACAAGAGTAGTCATGTCTTGTGAAAGGAAAGACTATGCAACTCCCAGATCAACATATCAGTTCAGGAATATAAATTGGCTATTTAACCCTTGGACCCCATTCTACCATTTAATAAGATGACAAGTAGTTCCAACACATCAAGTACGTACAGGAGGGTCCAGGTCCACAAATTGCGGCTGTGCACAGGAGAGAAGTATTCCCCCTCTAATACACAACAGAGGAGGATGGTCAGAGAGAAAAAAAAAACTTATCCAATCAATTCTTGTGGCCTTTACAAATTCTTTACAAATTATTCGGGCTGTTGGAGACTAGGAAAAACAAAATAGTTGGAGCTTACATGGTACATGACCTACTTTGCTTCTCCACACATTTTGCAAGACTGTCATAATACAGGAGTAGGACCTTCAGCATATCTAATTTGATCTTAAGCTGATTTTAGGCAATGCCAGGTCTGAAAAAAAAATTGTCCAGAAATGTTTATGTATCGAGGGCAAAAAAAATGAACGAATGCCCAAATATTATTTGCTGAACGTGTTCTATGTTGTATATCAGGATATTAAGCTCACTATGCAAATCGATCTGGACGTCCCTTTTGCAGATAATGTTGTTGAATGAAAAACAGAAATTCTCATGTTAAACTGAACGAATGCTATTTATTCTAAAATATTTGAGAACAACAAGATTGATTGGAAAGATATTTTCAATATTAGAACAACTTACTGTTTCAAGGGAGAATCCTCATTGGGCAAACCAAGTCCAGCTACCCTGCAGAGACCTTTCAATCTTTCAATGTGCTCTGCATTATCAGTGCCAAATCCAGAATTCATGATTTGTGAACGAATGTTGTACTCTAATATTGTGGTTTTCAGATCAGCTAATTTAGCCATACGTACCTTAAGAAATATTATTAAACGTAAATAACATAGCTGATTCACATGACTGGCCATATCAAACTAAAATATTCATTTTGCAAAGTCATAGAACATTATTTCAGCATATCTATTTATTTCAGCAGCTAACACATATCAGAAGAGGTTATATGTTGCACTGAACTTATTTTAGAAACTCACATAAATATGGGAAAGGCATTTTATGTCTGTCAAACACTTCCAATTTCAGAATTTTTCCACAATTTTGAGGAACACGAACAAAACTAGCATGTAAATATGTATCATGCCAGTAACAATTTCAGTAGTGCTCTACCACTATGTACATAGAGCCTTTCAGAACTAAGTGGATGACACAATGATGCCAATTTCTGAACTCTTTTCTTCCAAACCAACTTTATTCCACAACCAAACTTATGGATTCTTTTTTAATTGCTTTCCCTTTAACTTTCTGGTCCCCTACTGTGCAATTCTGCAGTCTAATTGTTAGCCTCAGCCAGTCCCATGAATTCCCAACGTCCATTGCTGCAAATCATCTATACCATATTATAATAATCGAAGATGAAAATGTCCAATTTATTTTTTTCAACAAATGATTTCTGAAAATTCTGTTCAACTTCATTGGTTCTGGATAACTATATGTTCCATTAAGCATCTGAAGTAAAAATATTTGTGAATTTGTACAAATTAAGCAAGAAGTGAGAAAGTTCCATCAGACAGCCACTTACAAAATTAAACAAATTTATATTTGGAACAATACACTTGAGAAATGAGATTTAATGCCATTAAACTTCTCATACTCACTACAGGATTCAGCCATAGAGTGTTACCAAGAGCAAGAACAATTTTGGCTTCATGTGATTTATTGGTGATCTTTTGTTTAATATATCTGGAAACCTATTCAAAATCAGAAAATTTAAAGTCAAAAACTACACAGAATCACATGACTCTCTCCCACTGGTTAATTCATATGATAGGTAAACATGTGCAAACTGTTTCCAGACAAAGAAAACAAATAAAATATTCATAATGATATCAAAATTCTTGCATTTTAAATGAGTTAATTCTTTAATTTCTGATTTGCCAAAATCAAAAAGAAAACGATACTATAAAATATGTTCAGCGGTACATTTAAAAAGAGCACTAATTTTCAAAATACAGCAAAGAATTGGTGGTTAAAAACAAAGGTTATTCCTGTTCAAAAATCAAATACTTTCATCATTTATCATTAGAATCAAAATGAAAGAATTACTGTCAGGATCATTCTGGAAAGCAAAGATTACCTTGGTTTCCTTTCCTGTATTCTAAAAAAAAATCTTTCCCCATCTCATGTACACCGAGCTCATGGATTGGTCACCGAGCATAACACTATCCCATCGGTCACCTCTGCCTCACAGTCTTTGTGGCACAGAATGAGACCTTTCAACCCATCATATCCATCTTGGTCATTAAATATTCATCTATTCTAAGCCTATTTTCCAGCAGTTAGCCCCTAAGCCTTGTATGCAATAGTGTTTCAAGTATTCCTCTCAATAGTTGCCAAATGTCAGGAGGGTTCCTGCCTCTACCACTCTTTTAGGCAGTGAGTTCCAAATACCCACAACTCTCTGGAATCGTAGAATCCCTATAGTGTGGAAACTGGCTGTTTGGTCAACAAGTCCACATTGACTCTCTGAAGAGCATCCCAGACTCAACAGCTCAAACCCACCCTTGTAACCCTGCATTTCCCATTGCTAATCCACCTAACCAACGCACCTCTGGACACTATGGGCAATTTAGCACGACCAATCTACCTAATCTGGACATCTTTGGACTGTCAGAGGAAACCCACACAGACACAGGGAGAATATGCAAACTTCACATAGATAATCACCTGAAGTGGGAATCCAACCTGTGGTGCTGCGGCAGCAGTGCAAACCACTGACCCACTGTGCCCTCTAGCTGAAAAACATTTCCTCAAATTCTGTCTAATTTTCCTGCTCCTTACCTTAAAAATATGTCCCCTCAACACTGACCCCTCTAATGGAAAATGAGTCTTCCTACCTACCAAGTCCATGCCCCTCATAGCCTTTTCTGCTCTAAGGAAAACAACCCCAGCATATCTAGTCTCTGTTCAAAGCTGAATTGCTTCAGCCTGGTGAATCACTTCTGCACTTTCTAGCGCCATCGCATCTATCCTCTAATTTGGTAACCACAACGACATACAGTACTCCAGCTGTGGCCTAACTAACATCATAACCTCCCTGCTCTTGTATTCAAAGCTTCAAATAACAAAAGACAAGTATCTCACATGCCTTCTTAACCACCTTATGCACCCATCACATTGAGTGCACGTGAAGGTCCCTCTGATCTGCATTACTCCTCAGGTCCTACCATTCAGTATTTATTCCCTTGCATTGTTAGCCTTACCTCACTGCCCATTTTTCAGGATTAAATTCCATTTGCTACTCTTCAGTCTACCTATGTTGTCTTGCAGTCTAAGGTGTTCCTCCTTGCTATTTACCATGTTACCAGTTTTTATAATGTTAGCAAACTTACTGATTACAGCTGCTACATGCATATCTAGACCATTAATTTACACAACAAATCGCAAAGGATCAATGCCGAACCTGGTGGCAAAATGCCTTTGGATTTTTCCTAATGTTATCGACTGGTGATTTTTCATATTTGCTCTCCAAATTTCTTTTTGAAGCAATGCCCTGCATTTTCCAAATTTCTCTACAGCATCCATTGTTTTAATCTAATGGTACTCTATTGCATTATTGTGATTTCTGCTTCCCAACCAATCTGCAGCCTTTACCAGGCAGAACATAATACCTTCCCACTAACATCCATTTGAGTGGGACTGCATTTGAAGCCCCTCACTATCACATCCTAGGGGTTATCAGTGATCAAAACCATGAACTGGAACAACCTCTACTTTATTCTCTCATGGGATGAATGGTCATTTGCAAGCATTTGTTGACCATGCCCAACTGTTCTTAAACAAGTGGCTTGCTAAGTTATTTCTGAGAGTATTTAATAGGTGATCCACATTGCTGTGGTCTGGATTCACATGTAAGCTAGACTGGGTAAGGGAAGGCACACTTTCTTCCTCAAAAGGATATTAATAAAGCAGACAGGTTTTTACATCATTTGATGCCAGTTTCAGTGTTTGTGTCCATTAAGCTAATTTTCAATTCCAGATTTCCTGTTTAATCGAATTGAAAGATCCTGCTTGTTATCAGCTAAGAATAATTATTTCTATCAAGTTTTGCTCATAAAATGTTTTGGAACATCACCTGAAAATTATGTACTTAAAAATGTCATTAAACAGACTTCCAAACTCCTTACCTGTGGATTCCAGTCCATTTCATTGTCAATAGGCTTTACTCTACATATTATAAATTCAACAACCTGTGGTGGCAGAACCTGAAATTTGGCAGGAAGTTTGAGCAGCTGTTTCTGCATCACTAGTCCAGTTTGACCACTGTCGATGTATTTCACTCTTGCACTCCTGAGAACTGCACTTTCAGCTTTCTCTGGCAATGCTAGTAACTGCACCCTTAAAGCATAACAGAATACATAACTGATGAAAGATTTGTGCTGAATTTGATAATAAACAGTTTTTGTATTAAAAACAGAAGAATACCTTCTAATCAATATATTGAAGAGTCACAAATGTCATGTATTATTTCCAATCCATATTTGTATTAGAATCTTACGATAGCAAAATCCTAATTCAGCATCAAAAATAATTTATTCAAAACACCACAGTATGAGGTTTCTCTCAGCTGACAAAACGCCAAAAGTCATTGCGGTCTGCTCACCATTTTTTCACTTAATTTTTGGGTTTTTTTGCCCAAATATGTTCTAGTATTCTTAAGTGCAAATCGGCTGATGGTGCAAAGTGAGGAGACACAATAAATGTCGAAGAGTGTAGTGCTGGAAAAACATTGCTGGTCAGGCAGTATCCGAGGAGCCGGGGAATCGATGTTTCAGGCATAAGCCCTTAATCAGGGATGAGGCTTGTGGGTCAAGGGGGCTGAGAGATCAATGAGAGGGGAATGGGGCTGGGGGGAAAGGTAGCTGGGAATGCGATAGATAGATGAAGGTGGAGGTGAAAGTGATAGATGGGCAGGAAGATAGACAGGTAGGACAGTTCAAGAGAGCGGTTGGGACAGGGGTAAGGTGGAGGAGGGAGAGGGAGGGGAAATGAGGAAACTGGTGAAATCCACATTGATCCTGTGTGATTGAAGTGTCCCAAGATGGACAGTTCAACTACATGGGATCAATGTGGATTTCACTGGTTTCCTTATTTTCCCTCCCCCGACTTTATCCCAGTCCCAACCTCCCAATTCAGCACCGCCCTCTTGAACTGTCCTGTCAATCTTCCTGCCCACCTATCTGCTCCAACCTCCTCCTTTCACCCCCACCTTCATCCACCTATCGCATTCCTAACTACCTACCCCATGCTTCACCCCTCTCCCATTTATCTCTCAGGCCCCTTGGCCCACAAGCCTCATTCCTGATGAAGGACTTACGCCCAAAACATTGACTCTCCCGCTCCTTGGATGCTGCCTGACCAACTGTGCTTTTCCAACATCACACTCTTCGACTCTGATCTCCAGTCCTCACTTTCTCTTTGTTTTCATCCAACCACCTCATTGTGTCAATGTGTTCCACAAGGGATAGACAGACAAAGTGAGGTATCAAGATTGTGGCAGAAATAGACTGGGGGAGATGTTAAGAATGAAATGAGGACACATTTTCAAACAAGCTACTGGGAAACCTGGAACTGCGGACACTTGGATTGAAAGACAGCGAATCTTGTTAGTTAAGTATCATCAACGAAAAGAGTAAGGTCACAAAAACAGAATTGACATACAATTTTATTCATGATCTGACGCACAGCAGGTAAGACTAAAAAGGGCTGAATTGCAATGCTGCTATGAATCTGCTACCAATCACCGAAGTTCAGAACTTCATGACTCTTTAATAATGCTTTTCTGCCATGGCATTTCAATCACACCCCTCCAGTCATAGGGTTTAAAACTTACCTCTTTTTGCTGACAAAATTCTTCAAGCTTCGCTCTTCTTCAAACCCATTTTCACTCCAGCAATCCCAAGTACCCATCTCTTTTCCTCTTATAGCTTTTATCATACTCCCACTCGGAATATCCTCACCTTCCTCCTCACTGCTCACTCCTCATATCCCTCCTGCATCAATTGGTTTGGGCAATTGTATCAATTGCACGAAGTTCAATTTATTCTTTGTTGCATTATCAACCATAATCCACTAATCAGCTTTATGGTTCTTGAAAGTACATTAACAAGACAGTAAATATCACTGATAGTACTTTGGACTGAAAATTACATAATGTTCGTTTTTGTTAGAACCCGCACATTACTGGCCATTGTCGTAAAGACATTAGTTACATCTCTGTTGTTGAAATCTAAGTCATAACATTATGTAAAGCTATAGAACATTAAACAAGTATAATTAGTTATACTGCATAACTAGCATACACTAGAAATTGTTTGAAACTATTAAATGTTTTCCAATGATCCCAACACCAAATTAAAGAATGTATTTATATATCACAATTATTTCATTGCATCTTTGAAGCCATATCATATGCTTGAGATACTTGCTGTTGTAAAGCTTCAGTCTGAACAATTATAATGTTCTTGTCAGAGTTTAAATGTCAATTGCAAACAAAACATCTCACTTTACCTGCTATAGCTGTTCTCCTCTAATCCATAGAAGGCAGAAACTTCTAATTGTTCTACTGGTTTCCTGTGGTCATCCTCCAAATAGTAATCAGTCATGTCTTTCAAAAGCATCAGATAGTCCTCTTCCATAGATACAGGGAGATCCTCCCATTTACTTCTGTGATGTATTATTCTGCCATAATAACCTGAAGCGTCATTGACACATGTTGGAATAATCTAGAGAAGTTTAATTACACTCGGGGTAAGTTATTTCTTTTATCCAAATATAAAAAAATGATACATTGATGTGAAATATAAAGAAATGACTACATTCTTTGCAAAAATGCAATTGATACAATCTTTTTCTCTTTGATGATCACATAAAACTCAGAAGATTGTCTCATCAGCTTTTGGTTATTCAGGTATCTGGCTGAGAGTTTAGACAACTGGGAAAGCTGATTTAGGGATCTGTACTTCTTGTGATTTTCTGGTCAAATGCATTTCATGTAGCTCTCAGGAGGTAGGGCTTTGGTCTCTTTAAAGCTTTCAGATTCTTGCAGAAATAATTGAATGAATTGCAGGAACTATTTCCTAGCTTTTGCACCAGACAACAAAGCAGATTTTCAATGAGATGGGGAAGCTTTTGAATAGGGAGAGGAATTGTTAGGCTTTTTGGGATTCATGTTTTCACAAAAAAAACACAATTATGCATTTTGTTCTTTACAGTACATTTACAATCAAATTTTGGAATAACGTTCTTGGGGAGAAATTTTCTAATTAATTACAGTAGATTTGAATATGCTATTAGATCCCAAACCAATTTTTCCGGCAACTCCAAGGTTAAACCTGTCCAGTCAGTTGTCCACCCTACCAGAGCACTGATATCAAAGTCACAAATGAATAGAGCATAACCATCATGCACAATCTCTTTTCATCCTTCTTGGCTTCTTTGCAGCCAATGACACAGTTTGCCAACCTATTCTTCTCAACACCCATCTTCCATGATCTTGCCAGGTGATCCAAATGTCCTTGTCTCGTTTCAATTTCACATACTCAGTGATAAGCAGAGAAACCCCTGCACAGCAGATTCTCTTTCCACTCTTGCATCATAATGTCTACTGTCCCAACATCTGTGCTTAAAGCCCATTTTATTTCACAGTTAATTGTCAAACTATTTGTCTGACATCCAGCACTTCAGCAGAAATGTGTTAAATACTTGAAAATAAAAGCATTTGCTTCTTCCCTTGCAAGAAAACAAATTTCTTCACCAATTCCATCTTTCTCCCTGGCTATTGCCTTAGGGTGACGCAGACTATTTGTGACCTCAGCATCCTTTGTTATGTGAAGCTGAGTTACTGATCTAATTTTCTCTCTAAGACCGAGAGAGCCTACATGAACGTATGGAACATCGTTGTTAGTCATCAACTGTTGTGCTACTGTGATTTTCACACAGAATAACATTGTACATAGGCAAATAAATCTTAAACAAAAAAGTGAAAACTATACAAAGAAGTAAATTTTCAGAAAGAATCACAAGGCAAGGCACAGAAATAAATCTTACCTCAATGTACCCGGTGGAAGGCAATTTCTTTTCAGCTGTCAGATACCGTGGTTTGTCTACATCGTGAAGAAACTTGTGACGACTTGGGCATGTCTTATTATCCCTAAAACAGTTACAGAAACATGAAAATTAAAAATACTTTCAGGATGAAATCAATTTGATACAGATAGTCCAGTTTAAGCACCACATCAAGTAGCTACCCAACACATACGCACTCATCACATTGTTGCATCAGCAATGATGAATGCAATAGCAAGAAATTATTTGGAGAGAGTTAAAAAGACATAGTGTGGACATGTGTAATCTGATGCAATTGTGTTAAGACGTGTTTACCAAAGAAATGACCACCTAGGAACAAATTAAGGATAGTACACTGGCTCCTCTATTTGCTTTGTGGTATCAGAATTTGAAGTTATTTACAAATAAATCCATGTAATATAATTTAATCACGTTACATATTTTTATATACAAATTTTATATAAATATATACCTACATTTAAATAAATAAATATGTAAATTTATGAGAACTATATGGGGTGGCACGGTGGCTAGCACTGCTGCCTCACAGCACGAGGGGCCCGGGTTCAATTCCCACCTTGGGCTACTTCCCGTTTGTGTGGAATTTGCACATTCTCCCAGTGTTTCCGTGGGTTCCCTCTGGGTGCTCCTGTTTCCTCCCACAGTCCAAAGATGTGCAGGTCGGGTGAATTGGCCATGTTAAATTGCCCATAGGGTTAGGTGCATTAGTCAGAGGGAAATGGGTCTGGATGGGTTATTCTTCAGAGGGGGTTGGTGTGGACTGGTTGGGCCGAAGGGCCTGTTTCCACACTGTAGAGAATCTAATCTAATCTAATCAAATAACTGATCTTTATCTACAAGCTTTTATTTTGAAACCAGGAATTATGTAAAGCCAAAACAATGAAAAATGTACCTCTTCAATAATGTAATTTCCGTATCAAGTTTTTGACAGAAACTCGACAGCTTTCAGTTTAGTCTGCTTACTTACTGAATCATCTGCGATAAACCAATTCTTTTGTTGCTATCACATCATAAGAAAAGGATATTCCAGTTCAAATAGCCATTTTTCTTTGAAGAACAATGAATGTTCCTGGTTCTTGTAACTCCGTAGATTATCCCAACTTCCCTCAAGATCATAAAGTAAACATTGCTAAGGGCTTACCTGCATATTCCATATGCTTTAAGGTATTTACATAAGGCTCTGTCATAGTAAATGTCATCTAGGTTATTCATGTTCAAAATAAATTGAAATAATTCTTGAGGAATTTTAGCTTCTGTTCTTTCCAAGTAGTGCAGGACGGAAACTGTTTGTAGTGCATCTTTTTCAGTAAGCAGTACAACTGACTGACCTTGACGAGTTGGCCCCTAGTATTAAGAGAATGTTTTGTGTCAAATATCATTTACGAGTTGAATTTATGCTAAAGACCTGATAAATTTTTAAAAAACTGAGTTTACTGGTGTGCTGTAAAGAATATATTGTAGTTGTTTTTAGAAAAATATTTCAAACCAACATAAAAGGTCAACTCACTGTAAACTCAAACACCTTTAGAACAGCACTGATAATGCTCAAACATGGGAATGAAAGTAAATACAATTAAAATAATTGTGCCGTGTTGGATTCTGGGGATAAGCATGGTGTTAAATTACAAGGATGGTATCAAATTAAAAGTAAAAATACACAATGCTGAGAGTTTTGGTGGAGGCCAAAAAAATGGGGAAATTTTAGAAGCCTGCAAGTGATGGCTAATAAAACTGAGAAATTAATATATGAGAATAAACTAGCAGGAAATACAAAAACAGACAGCAAGAGCTTCTACAAGGATATAATAAAAGAACAGTAATGTATTCTAAAATACATGTACAACTCATTTCCAACACCAAGAATTAACATGTGGTAAACATGGACAATGTACTGTAATCAAATAAGCCACAACAGACAAATAAACAATGAGATCAAGACAGATCCCTAGATTTCTCAGCAACTCCCCCTCCCCGCTGTGTAAAACATACGATACATCACTAAATCTTGTTCAACTTCCTAATTCTTTACTTTTGTGATTCCATCCTGGAGACTCACTCTCAAAAGCTACTCCATAATGGACTTCCTCAGTAATTGCTCCTGTTGTGGCATGCTCATTCTGGATTCTGAAAACTAGACTTCTGCACAACTCCCATTTTTTAACTTTCAACAAACTTCAAGCACCAGCTGTTTCTGTGTTATCCCTGAGCCCCAACTTGGCTAAATTGTATCACGTAGACACTGCTTATGAGTTTTCTAATCCCGATTCCCTCAGTTGCAATGAAGGGTTAATAGTTGAGAGTTTCTTCTGAACTCCTCATGGCTTCCCCTAACACACTGACCAAACCACTTGTGCAGCTTCCCAGGACTTCTTCAGAAATCTGATTTCAAATGTCAGCTAGACTAATTGCTAGAACTTGTTACAGAGTTTGTTAACAGCATAGAGTCATCCAACTGCTCTTGATTCATGCAGACAGCTAACATTAATTAGTTCCTGTTTCTCTCTCCAATTTGTGTGTCCCAGAAGCGTTTTGCACTGACCTCTAAACTGTCCTGGGTGACTTACTAAAACTTTTGCACTAAGCCTTACCCTTCTATTTTTTGGCAAAACTCAATATTGGCACCAACTACTCTCGGAACTCTCGATATGGCTAAACGCGATCATGTTGCCATTTTCACAGAATGCGGTCTTTCAGCACAAAGAATGCTTACAAAAAGGAGGATTCATCACAATTTCCACAGACAAAGCATTGACCAACCACAGGGGAAAAGTACTGGGGAAAATCTGGTAAGTTCAAGTTGGTAAATGATAATTTATAGAATCTAAAAGGGCAGACTGTTTTTGCTTCAACAATTTAGAATTTATATCAAAGACTTGGATGATGTTATCAAATGCATCACAGCCAAATTTACAGACAATACAAAGAATGGTAGAAAAATGAGCTGTGAGGAGGACACAAACAATTCTGCAAAAGGCATATGGATAGGTTAGGTTAAGTAGACAAAAAAAAGGTAGATAGAGTACAAAGTGGGAAAAAATGAAGTTGTCCACATTAGTGGGAAGAAAGGAGAAACAAATTATTGTATAAATAGAGAGAGATAGAAAAATATCATAGAACATGATCTGTGTAATATTGCATATAAATCACAAAAAGTCAGCATGAAGATTCAATAAGGTGATCCCTGGGTTGAAGGGGTTGCCCGACGAGGAAAGTTTGAGCAGTTTCGGTCTATGGTCACTGGCGTTTGAAAGGATAAGGAATGATTTTACCGAACCATAAAACTCTGCGAGAACTTGACAGGGCAGATGCAATGCCTACCTTAGGAGAGAGCTTAGAACTATGGGACAGAATTGAGAATAAAGGGTCACCCAATTAAGGATAAGAGGGAATTTCTTTTCTAAGAAGGTTGCTAACCTTTGGATTTCAATACTCCAACAAAGGTGAGTCATGATCAGAGGAGCATGCCCTGCTTCAATTTCTTACGATTTTAATGTGTCAGACAAGAGTCTGATATCATGAAGTTATGAAAAGAGCAAAAGTGTTTGGTATTGCTTTCATCTGCAAACAGATTTGTGGATTATCAGCAAATTGAATAATGGAGCAGGAACAGCTTTTTAGTGAATAATTATTTTAAAATTGCAGATTTTATTTTGGTCATTCAGGCAAGAACCGTTTTGGGAAATAGAACACAAACACATTTCACATTCCATTCAGCTCTGCTCTGCATCAAAAATATAGAGCAGATACTATGAGTCAAATTAGGAAGCAAAGACACTTTTCATAAGCCTCAATCCAGCTGATGGAGACAGAGGTCAGACATGCTGCTGATACCAAAGTTGTGCATGAGGAGTATAGGATAGTTATTGTCAGTTTCTGTTATATATTAGGGCCTTCAGGTGCAGGTCCCTACTGGAAAGGGATTATTTCTACTGCAACCTTGAGATTCAGATTAATATATCCATTACAAAAAAATGAATCCAACAAGAACAAAATTCATAAAAAGAATTGCCTGAGCCAAAGATTTTTTTCAAACTGGCTGTTAAAGTGACATGAGGAGAAAGTGAGGTCTGCAGATGCTGGAGATCAGAGCTGAAAATGTGTTGCTGGAAAAGCGCAGCAGGTCAGGCAGCATCCAAGGAACAGGAGAATCGACGTTTCGGGCATAAGCCCTTCTTCAGGAAGTGACATGTGCCACAAAGCTACAAAAGAAGAATAGACACTAAAGGTGTAGTTTGTAATTTAGATAGGAACCTTAGATGGAATGTTACAGGGGTACAGGGAGACAAAACATTTAAGATTTGACAACTGCACATTACAACTGTAAGCATTTTAAGCTTTCCACATTTCATATTTTTTGCAACAATTCATTGTACCTCCATAGTCAGATTATCAAAATTGTCAACCATACAACATAGACGAGTTCCAAATATCTCACAAGATGAAGGAAAACCATAATGAATTACACAGGTAGCATCTGTAATCCTCAAGACTCTCAGGCAGTTATCAGTCGTAACTGTTAGAAAAAAAAATTCAGGACAAAATGTTATTCACAATTTATCCATGACAAATGCATGGTGTATTACCATTCAAGTCGTAGAATGAATTTCAACTCTAGACAAGTAATATGCATGAAGACTTGTGAAGATTAACAATGTGACCTAACATTCAAATATTGTTAATGTTGCTACATATCATTTCACTTCTGTCATGCTAAGTACCAAACAAAAAAGATATTATTCAGGTTTCATTAAGTTTTTAAAAAGGCAGTGTGTAATGCATTCAAATTTACTGAACATACAAAAATAAAAAAGGATGGCACTTCGTGATGAGAATCTACCAGGAAATATACACTGGTTGAGAGAGCAGACAAAAAATATGACAGATGAAGTTTAATGTAGCGAAGTATGAGGCTATGTACTTTGGTAGGTAGAATTAAAAAGCAGATTATTATTTAAAACAGAGAATCCTTATAAAAAAGGTGCAGTACAACGGGATCCAAGTGCCCTCATGCATTAAACACTCGAGGTTAGCATGTAAGTGCAGCAAGTAAGCAATAAAGCAAATAGAATATTGGCCTGTATTGCGAGCGGGTGGAGTTTAAAAATTAGCAAGTTCTGTTTCAACTGTGCAGGGAGTTTTTGAGGTCACGCCTGGAGTATTGTGCAGAGAGTTTTGATCCCTGTATTTCGGGCAGGATATACTGGCATTGGGGGCAGTTAAAGAGATTCACTGGGCTGATTTCTGGGATGAAAGGATCAATTTGAAGTGCAACTCATCAGATTAGGCCTTTATTCATCAAAGCTTAGAAGAACATAGAAGATACTTTGGGACAGCATGGTGGCTCAGTGGTTAGCACTACTGCCTCACAGTGCAAGGGACCCGGGTTTGATTCCAGCCTCGGGCAACTGTCTGTGTGGAGTTTGCACATTTTCCCTGTGTCTGCGTGGACTTTCCTCTGGGTGCTCCGGTTTCCTTTCACAATCCAAAGATGTGCAGGTTAGGTGAATTGGCCATAGCATTAGGTGGATTAGTCAGAGGTAAATATGGGGAATGGGTCTGGGTGAGTTAGTCTTCGGAGGGCTGTTTCCATACTGTAGGGAATCTAATCTTCAGAGAGAGTGGTGTTTCCACCAGAGGGGGAAATCTTGAAGTGGAGCACAGTTATGGAAAAAGTACACAAATCATTTAAAATTGAGCTGTAAAGGAATTTCTTCTCCCAGAGGATGATCAAGATCTAGAATTCTCTGTCCAACAGACTTGTGGTGGCTACACCATGGCAAGAATTTAAAAAGGTGGTAGATTGCCTTTAGACATACATAGGAGTTGAGGGAAATGAGGAACTGGCACAAAAGAGTGGAGGCCTGAGGTCAATCAGCCATGAACTTCCTGAACAATGAGGCAAGCCTGAAGACTGAATGACCAACTCCTACTCATAAGGATAGGTAAGTCTCCTGGCCCTGATGGAATACATCCCAGGATACTAAGACAGATGGCGGGAGAAATAGCAGGTGCACAAGTGGTAATTTTCCAAAATTCGCTGGACTCTGAGGCAGTCCCAGGAAATTGGAAAACAACAAATGTGACCTCACTGTTTAAAAAGGGAGGTAGACAAAAGATGGGGAATTATAGACCAATTAGCCTAATCTCTATAGTGGGGAAGATGCTTGAGTCTATTATCAAGGAAGAAATAGCAGGGCAGCGTGAAAGAAATTGTCCAGTTGAACAGACACAGCATGGTTTCATGAAGGGCAAGTCATGCTGGACAAATCTTTTGGAATTCTATAAAGACATTTCGAGCAAGGTGGAAAACGGGGACCCAGAAGACATGGTGCACCGAGATTTCCAAAAGGCCTTCGACAAGGTGCTGCACAAGAGGCTACTGCATAAGGTATGGATGCACGTCATTAGGGGTAAAGTATTAGCATGGATAGAGGATTAACAGGAAGCAAAGAGTGGGGATAAACTTGTGTTATTCTGGCTGGCAATCAATCAGTGACTAGTGGTGTGCCTCAGGGATCAGTGTTGGGATTGCAACTATTTGCAATTTACATAGATGATTTGGAGTTGGGGGCTAAGTGTATGGTGTGAAAGTTTGCAGATGACACTAAGATGAGTGGCAAAGTGAAATGTGCAGAGGATTGTGATGGTCTGGCAGGTGGTATATAATATTAATAAATGTGAAATCATACTTGAATGGTGAAAAGTGCAGCTTACTGCTATGGTGTCCTTCTGCATGAGTCACAGAAAGTTGGTCTGCAGGAACAACAAGTAATTAGGAAGGAAAATACAATTTTTTCCTTCATTGCTAAAGGGATTAAAAGCAGAGAGGTAATGTTACAGCTGTACAAGGTACTGGTGAGGCCACACCTGGGAGTATTGCATGCAATTTTGGTCTCCTTACTTGAGAAAGGATGTACTGGCACTGGGGGGACTGCAGAGGAGGTTCACAAGGTTGATTCCAGAGTTGGTTTACAAGAAGAGACTGAGTAGATTTGGATTATATTTATTGGAATTTAGAAGGATGGGGGGGGGGGGGGGGGGGGGGGGGGGGGAATCTTACAGAAACATATAAAATTATGAAGGTCATCAGTAAAATAGAAGTAGATAGGACATGTCCACTGGCAGGTGAAACTAGGACAAGAGGGCATAGCCCCAAGATTAGAGGGAGCAGATTTGGGACTGAATTGAGAAGGAACTTCTTTACCCAGAGGGTTGTTAATCTATGGAATTCCTTGCCATGGCAAGTAGTTGATGCTACTTCGGTAAATGCTTTTAAAGCCAAGGTTGATTTTTGTTGAAAAGTAAAGGGATTAAGGGATACGGTGAGAACATGGGTAAGTGGAGCTGAGTCCACTAAAAGATTAGCTATGATCTTATTCAGTGCAGAACAGGCTTGAAGGGCCAAACAGCCTACTTCTGATCCTAGTTCTTGTGCTCCTATTTACTATGTTCTAGAGTGTCTCTACAAGATGAGGCACTTGTCTCAATGTCAAGATGCAGGTTATTCCATAGATACCAGTGACACTGCCAATTAGACATAATTATAAAGATTATTCGACGATAACATCATGATCTAGGGCTGGATTCCCAGATTCTCTAGCTAGTTCAGAGATGCTATCAGATTGGGTCGAACCAAGTGTAATTTCCAAGATTTACCTCCAATCTCAGAACCTTTACCTTAATATAGTCAAGTTTTCTTTCAGAAATACATGGGATGTCTTGTTGCCATTTAAATGGCAGCCAGTGACTGGGGCATGTGTAGTCTGGTATGTTGAAATATGTAAGCAAATGATAATGTTTCCTAAAACAATGTTGCAAAACAGAAAACATTTCAGCAATTGCAATGAATAAGAATACATTTATTTTCTAAACATCTCAAAAACTCAGCATTTAAAATTCTCACCTAATATCACATGTGTGCCAGGGTTGAATTTCTTACTCCAATCGTCCATTATATTGTTGACCTGTAAGCTCATTCCTTCGTGGACCTTCATGCAGAAATGTGAATTACTGCCTAAAGCCTATAAGAGAGTTGTGACCAAAAGGTACTCAAGAATTGCTATACTATTAAGAATCCAACAGTTTTAAAATTACCTAACAGCACATAAATTTACTCATGCTTATAAGTCTCAGATTCAGCCACCAGCCAAAGCATGCCTTTACAATTTTACATCTTTTCAGCTACCCGTACTGTATTCATTTAGAGAACGTCTAAAAGTACTTCAGTTAATGAATGCACTGGCTAGGTAGTTAACATTATGTAGAAAAATCTAGAAATTAACTTGTGCTCATAAAACTCCACTACAGAAATAACAATCAATGATCAGAGAATTAGATAGGGTAGACAGTGAAAGTCTTTTTCTTGAGATGATGACGCCACCTTGTACAAGGGGACATAACTACAAATTGAGGAATGATAGATTTAAGACAGATATCACAGGTAGGTTCTTTACTCAGAGCGTGGAATGCCCTACCTGCCAATGTAGTTAACTCAGCCACATTAGGGAGATTTAAATAAAGCTTGGATAAGCACATGGATAATATTGGGATAGTGTAGGGGGACGAGCTGAGAACAGTTCAAAGGTCGGCACAACATCGAGGGCCGAAGGGCCTGTTCTATGTTCTAATTAAGTGTGTGTTGACTGAACCATCAAATTTTGGTCTAACACCCAATTTTTTGGATCCACCAAAATCTTAATTTAAAATGTACAAAAGATTTGGGGCTGAAAATGTGTTGCTGGAAAAGCGCAGCAGGTCAGGCAGCATCCAAGGAACAGGAGAATCGACGTTTCGGGCATAAGCCCTTCTTCAGGAATGATTTGGGGCCCCACTTGATGAAATAGCCAACTCACAAAACAAAACCACCCTAGGACATCTTTCTTTTCCATTTTCCCATTTATTCCGAACAGAGTACAAACATGCCATTGTAGTTTACTTGAGGTTATATAACAAGCATCTACAATTTGTATTCAGTATCAGTAAAGCTTTTTGTAAACTTGCCTTTAAATGAATTATCAGATCATTTAACACCATATTCTAGCACTGACTTTTGTTGCCATTTATACCACAAGCTACATCTGCAAGGCTAACAGCATTGTGGATGACTCCATACATCCCTCATTCAACCTCTTCTCCCTCCTGCCATCTGGCAGAAGGTACCAGAGCAATCGGTCTCCCATGGTCAGACTGTGCAACAGTTTGTTCCCCCAAGCCATCAGGTTTAGGTTGACATTATTTTAAGGCAAAATGCCCAACAGAAAAAGCAGATAGCCGTAGTTAAAAGTAAAGTTGAAAATAACATTGGCTCAAAGAAGGGGACTTATAAATTTGCCAAAAAACGTGTGACAGCCTGTATGTTGGGAAAATGTCAGAATTCTGCAAGAGGATTATGAAAATAATCAACCATGAAAGTGTAAAATATAAATCTAAAGAAACATGATAAAACATTGGAAAAGCTTCTTTAGGTTTGCAAAAAAGGAAAGGATTAGCAAAAGACAAACATGGGTCAATTCCATTACAGGCAGAAATAAAAGATTTCATAATTGTAAATAGAAAAATGCTAGAGAAGCTTAAATGCATTTAGGGCTGAATCTTAGTTTTTTTTTGGCCAAGTGTGAGGTGAGTCGAGTTTTTTTGGAGGGAGTACCACCACGAATCCCAGCAGGGATTCCTCATCATACCTTACCAAACATGACTCATTCACTAAAACCATCCCATGGCAACACACACTTCTTATTCTAGCCCCAATTTGCCATTTTCCTTTTCCAGAACAATTCATCCTTCAACAAAATATTGGTATCACCTACAACTGCACCATTTTTCAAAGGCTGTTGGGTGCCTGGTCAAGCACTAGTATTCCAAAGATGCCCTACTCAATCAAGGAAATCTTCTGAACATGTCCAAGAATGGTAAGATGGCACCATCATTCTCCGACAGAGATGTCAAGTCGAGGAGACTGTGCAAAGGAGAGGAATCATTTTCCTGAAGGACTCTCAGAAAAGGTTATACCACCACATCCTGGCAGACTGGTCTGGAGTTGTCACCCAGGTCATTGCGGTATCCACAATCCATACGAACAGCTAGCAGTGTTGTAAGGAGGTCAGTGAGCTTCTCTGCTCTTCCCTGTGACAGCTTCACAGCTGGCCAGGAAGAAACATCCCAGACTGCTGGTACACAGAGGACTACAGAAGCCAGGCACTTAACTCAGGTAATCATCAGCAAGCAAACAATTTGTCCATATGCACAAGGAGGAATAGGGGAGGCAATGGCCTTCATTGCCCAAGTCTTGCAAACAACTGTCTGCCTCCATGGACAGGTTGGCAGCTGTGATGAAGGGTGAGGCCCAGCATCATCAGGCGTGGCTGGACAGGTACTCACACCTGTCCTCATTGTTCCAGACACTGGTCCTCAGGACCAAAGGCATGTGACAAAGGGATAGGAAACCTGACAAGCACTCAAGGTAGCCCATCCTCACAGATGGCAGGGTAATGTCAGGAGACACCCAGCCGGAAGAGAAATCATATACAAGACTGTCACACAGGTGATTAGGCCCTTCACTTCCTTCTTGCTTGCAACCCCTCCCCTCCAAACCTTGGCAATCTTAACTGAAGAGGAGTGACTTGCATCTGGGAAGAAACTCTCGGCATGTCTGGCACTTCCAGACACAAATGCCCCTGATATAGACAACCAAATCTTCAGGACCAAAGGACTCCACTGCTAAGCAAGCTCCTTCCACTGCACAGAGAAGGAGTGGGAGAAAAAGTAAAAAGAAACATATTGAGGGCATTCTGGTCATATAGGCTACAACACACTATACATAATTTGGCATTTTTCAACAAATTACACTGTTTAAATGGTTAAATCTTGTTGCTTATGTCTCTGTGTAGCCCTAAATGTAACTGTGCTAATATGACACAAACTTCATGGCCATGTAGAATGTACTATGGATTGGTATCTATGTTCTGAGCTTGCTGCAACCTCTAAAAGCAATAGGAACAAGATGCCTATTCTTTCCATGGCCTTGTCCAAAAATGGGAAAAAGTGATGTCTGCAGATCAGAGTTGAAGAGTGTGATGCTGGAAAATCACAGCAAGTCAGGCAGCATCCAAGAAGCAGGAGAATCGACGTATCGAGCACAAGCCCTTCCTGATGAAGGTCTGAGTCCTGCACAGTCCACGGGTCTCTGTAATTTCTTTCCTGTTAAAGATCCTCACATCACTAAGTCTTGGAGCTCCCTTTTTCACAAAGTCACTTAACCCGCTCGTTACGTGTGTAGTTGCAGTTTTTTTTTCCCCTGATTGTGCACTTTTGATTTCCAGCAGAATGTGGTTTTCAGCATCTGTTCCTATGTGCCAGTGAGTCCCGAAGAGCCTGACAGCCTTTCCTGTAAACCCCTTAGCCTTCCTACTACCCCAGAATAGCTCCATAATGTTGCCATCTTTACAATTGTCATTTACACTTCTCTCCAGCCTGCAGACCCCAATCCTGAAGAACAGTCTGTGCCGTCTTCTTTTCACAGCAACAGCCTCCTGGCCACCATGCCTTTCCCCCTTTGTTTCTGGGGGAGGATCCAATTGACTGACTGTAGCTCAGCCCCATTAGTGATGGGAAGACTCAGTCGAGAAGTGCCCAGTCCCATGACAACTGGCTGCAAATTACCCCAACTACATTAGTCCTAAGCCTACAGGTCACAATGGAGTTCAGGATAATTATATCCTATTCCCAGACTGCAGAGGCGTGACCGCTTAAACGAGAACACATGATTGATTGCTTGATTGTGGCCAACCCCTGCAACTGGTATTGGAGGTTGTGCACATTACCTGTGCTAGAACCCCCTGACTGATAGGTCCCTCCATGGACCACTTCCTTAAGACTTTGAGATACAACTGCCTGCTTGCTGCACGTGCAGTGTGTTTGTACGGATTGTACTGACACAGAATCGCAGAATCCCTACAATGCGGAAACAGGCTTTTTGGCCCAACAAGTTCACACCGACCTTTTGAAGAGTAACCCACCCAGACCCATTTCCCTACCCTATTACTCTACATTTATCCCTGATTAATACATCTAACCTACACATCCTGAACTCTATGGACAATTTAGCACAGCCAATTCACCTAAGCTGCACATCTTTGGATTGTGGGAGGAAACTGGAGCACCCAGAGGAAACCCACACAGACACGGGGAGAATGTGCAAACTCCACACAGTCACTCGAAAATGGAATCGAACCTGGGTCCCTGGTGCTGTGAGGCAGCAGAGCTAACCACTGAGCCACCGTGCTGCCCATAAAGCAAGGAGAAAAATTAAAAATTTGCGTCACGGAATCGAATCCGGGACCTCTCGCATACTTCCACCATCAAAGGCCCAAAGTGAGAATCATACCCCTTGACCAATGAGCCACTGCCCTACAGGTGCGAGGCAAACATAGCAAACTGCCATACAAGATGATGTCTGACCCTTTGACAGAGGATTGCTGACTATCAAGGCAAGCTGCCTGGTTGTTTGACGACAGTAATTGGTGTGGCAAAATAGGACATGGATAATGCAAGCACGGAGGCAGGATCTCAGTGAGACAGAGCCTAAGAGGGCAGCTATGAGATGTAGCTTAGCCCAATTCCTGAGATGGGTGCCTATATACAGTGACACTTTACTGCATAACCGCAGGATTCCATCATATTAACAAAGATAGTAATATTCATCTTAATTCAAACTTTCAAAGAGATAAAAGTGGACCTTAACTATAAAACCTACCTTGAACACATGATCCACTTCCTCAGTACAATTAGCAAAGATAACAGTCTTCTGCAAAATTTCAGAGGTGAAGTCCAACATGGTCAGCAAAAATGATGTTTTCTCACAGTCCAGACAAACTTTTACAACCTGATGACAAAATTCCATTTGTTGCAAAAATAATTCTGAAAAATATTCTGCTTTTGTATATACAGAACAAAGTACATAACAAACAGAAAGGATTCAGCTCTGACATAGCTCCAGCTACACTGTCCATGTCAGACCACAGAAAAATTCGGATAGCATACTGGATTGATAATTCACCAACTCAATATAGAGTCATAGAGATGTACAACGTGGAATCAGACCCTTTGGTCCAACCCGACCAGATATCCCAACCCAATCTAGTCCCACCCGCCAGCACCCGGCCCATATCCTTCCAAACCCTTCCTATTCATATACCCATCCAAATGCCTCTTAACTGTTGCAATTGTACCATTCTCCACCACTTCCTCTGGCAGCTCGTTCCATACACGTATCACCCTCTGTGTGAAAAAGTTGCCTCTGAGGTCTCTTTTAATCTTTTCCCTCTCATCCTAAACCTATGCCTTCTAGTTCTGGACTCCCCGACCCCAGGGAAAAGACTTTGCCTATTTATCCTATCCATGCCCCTCATAATTTTGTAAACCTCGATAAGGTCACCCCTCAGCCTCCGACGCTCCAGGGAAAACAGCCCCAGCCTGTTCAGCCTCTCCCTGTAGCTCAGATCCTCCAACCCTGGCAACATCCTTGTAGATCTTTTCTGAACCCTTTCAAGTTTCGCAACATCTTTCCAATAGAAAGGAGACCAGAATTGCACGCAATATTCCAACAGTGGCCTGACCAATGTCCCCTACAGCCGCAACATGACATCCCAACTGCTGTACTCAATACTCTGTCCAATAAAGGAAAGCATGCTAAACGCCTTCTTCACTATCCTATCTACCTGTGACTCCACTTTCAAGGAGCTATGAACCTGCACTCCAAGGTCTCTTTGTTCAGCAACACTCCCTAGGACCTTACCATTAAGTGTATAAGTCCTGCTAAGATTTGCTTTCTCAAAATGCAGCACCTCACATTTATATGAATTAAACTCCATCTGCTACTTCTCAGCCCATTGCCCCATCTGGTCCAGATCCTCTTGTAATCGGAGGTAACCCTCTTCACTGTCCACTACACCTCTAATTTTGGTGTCATCTGCAAACTTACTAACTGTACCTCTTATGCTCGCATCCAAAACATTTATGTAAATGACAAAAAGTAGAGGGCCCAGCACCGATCCTTGTGGCACTCCACTGGTCATAGGCCTTCAGTCTGAAAAACAACCCTCCACCACCATTCTCTGTCTTCTACCTTTGAGCCAGTTCTGTATCCAAATGGCTAGTTCTCCCTGTATTCCATGAGATCTAATCTTGCTAATCAGTCTCCCATGGGGAACTTTGTCGAACGCCTTACTGAAGTCCATTTGGATCACTTCTACTGCTCTGCCCTCATCAATCTTCTTTGTTACTTCTTCAAAAAACTCAATCAAGTTTGTGAGACATGATTTATCACGCACAAAGCCATGTTGACTATCCTGAATCAGCAATTCAGGCAGCATTCGACGAGCAGCAAAATCGACGTTTCGGGCAAAAGCCCTTCATCAGGAATAAAGGCAGAGAGCCTGAAGCATGGAGAGATAAGCCATATGCCAACTCGAGGACACCTCTTCCTACTGCCTCCTCGACCATGACCCCACCTCCCCATCACCAAACCATCATCTCCCAGACCATACAGAACCTCATCACCTCAGGAGATCTCCCACCCACAGTTACAACCTCATAGTCTGGGAACCCCGCACTGCCCGGTTTTACCTCCTTCCCAAGATCCACAAGCCTGACCACCCTGGCCGACCCATTGTCTCAGCATGCTCCTGCCCCACTGAACTCATCTCTACCTACCTCGACACTGTCCTATCCCCCCTAGTCCAGGAGCTCCCCACGGACGTTCGAGACACCACCCACGCCCTCCACCTCCTCCAAGACTTCCGTTTCCCCGGCCCCCAACGCCTCATCTTCACCATGGATATCCAATCCCTCTACACCCCCATCTGCCATGACCAGGGCCTCTAAGACCTCAGTTTTGTCCTCTCCAGACGTCCCCAACAGTACCCTTCCACCGACACTCTCATTCGTTTGGCCGAACTGGTCCTCACCCTGAACAATTTCTCCTTTGAATCCTCCCACTTCCTCCAGACCAAAGGGGTAGCCATGGGCATACGTATGGGCCCCAGCTGTGCCTGTCTTTTTGTTGGCTACGTAGAACAGTTGATCTTCCGTAATTACACCGGCACCACTCCCCACCTCTTCCTCCGCTACATTGATGACTGCATTGGCGCCACCTCGTGCTCCCGCGAGGAGGTTGAGCAATTCATCAACTTCACCAACACATTTCACCCTGACCTTAAATTTACCTGGACCATCTCTGACACCTCCCTCCACTTCCTGGACCTCTCCATCTCCATTAGTGAAGACTGACTTTTTTTTAGATTTAGATTAGATTACTTAGTGTGGAAACAGGCCCTTCGGCCCAACAAGTCCACACCGACCCGCCGAAGCGCAACCCACCCATACCCCTACCTTTACCCCTTTAACCTAACACTACGGGCAATTTAGCATGGCCAATTCACCTGATCCGCACATCTTTTGGACTGTGGGAGGAAACCGGAGCACCCGGAGGAAACCCACGCAGACACGGGGAGAATGTGCAAACTCCACACAGTCAGTCGCCTGAGTCGGGAATTGAACCCGGGTCTACAGGCGCTGTGAGGCAGCAGTGCTAACCACTGGGCCACCGTGCCGCCCACCAATTGACACTGACATTTTTTTTACAAACCCACCGACTCCCACAGCTACCTGGATTACACCTCTTCCCACCCTATCTCTTGCAAAAATGCCATCCCATATTCCCAATTCCTCCGCCTCCGGCATATCTACTCCCAGGAGGACCAGTTCCACCATAGAACACACCAGATGGCCTCCTCCTTTCGAGACCGCAATTTCCATTCCCATATGGTTAAAGATGCCCTCCAACGCATCTCGTCCACAACCCACACCTCCGCTCTCAGACCCCACCCCTCCAACCGTAACAAGGACACCTGGTGCTCATCTTCCACCCTACAAACCTCTGCATAAACCAAATCATCCGCCGACATTTCCGCCACCTCCAAAAAGACCCCACCACCGGGGATATATTTTCCTCCCCACCCCTTTCCGCCTTCCGCAAAGACCGTTCCCTCCGTGACTACTTGGTCAGGTTCATGCCCCCCTACGACCCACCCTCCCATCCTGGCACTTTCCCCTGCCACCGCAGGAACTGTAAAACCTGTGCCCACAACTCCTCCCTCACCTCTATCCAAGGCCCTAAAGAAGCCTTCCACATCCATCAAAGTTTTACCTGCACATCCACTAATATCATTTATTGTATCTGTTGCTCCCGATGCGGTCTCCTCTACATTGGGGAGACTGGGCGCCTCCTAGCAGTGCGCTTTAGGGAACATCTCCGAGACACATGCACCAATCAACCAAACCGCCCCGTGGCCCAACATTTCAACTCTCCCTCCCACTCTGCCGAGGTCCTGGGCCTCCTTCACCGCCGCTCCCTCACCACCAGACGCCTGGAGGAAGAACGCCTCATCTTCCGCCTCGGAACACTTCAACCCCAGGGCATCAATGTAGACTTCAACAGCTTCCTCATTTCCCCTTCCCCCACCTCATCCTAGTTTCAAACTTCCAGCTCCGCACTGTCCCCTTGACTTGTCCGGACTTGTCCGACCTGCCTAGCTCCTTTTCCACCTATCCACTCCACCCTCTCCTCCCTGACCTATCACCTTCATCTCCTCCCCCACTCACCTATTGTACTCTATGCTACTTTCTCCCCACCCCCACCCTCCTCTAGCTTATCTCTCCATGCTTCATGCTCTCTGCCTTTATTCCTGATGAAGGGCTTTTGGCCGAAACGTCGATTTTGCTGCTCGTCGGATGCTGCCTGAATTGCTGTGCTCTTCCAGCACCACTGATCCAGAATCTGGTTTCCAGCATCTGAAGTCATTGTTTTTACCTATCCTGAATCAGTCCTTGCCTTTCCAAATACATGTCCATCCTGTCTCTTAGGATTCCCTCCAACAACTTGCCCACCACCGAGGTCAGGCTCACCGGTTTATAGTTCCTTGGCTTATCTTTACCGCCCTTCTTAAACAGTGGCACCAGGTTTGCCAACCACCAGTCTTCCGGCACCTCACCTGGGACTATCGATGATACAAATATCTCAGCAAGAAGCCCAGCAATCACTTCTGTAGCTTCCCACAGAGCTTTTGGGTACACCTGATCAGGTCCTGGGGATTTATCCACCTTCAACCGTTTCAAGACATCCAGCACTTCCTCCTATGTAATCTGGACATTTTGCTAGATGTCACCATCTATTTCCCTACAGTCTATATCTTCCATATCCTTTTCCCACAGTAAATACTGATGCAAAATATTCATTTAGTATCTCCCTCATTTCCTGTGGTTCCACACAAAGGCTGCCTTCCTGATCTTTGAGGGGCCTTATTCTCTCCCTAGTTACCCTTTTGCCCTTAATATATTTATAAAAACCCTTTGGATTCTCCTTAATTCTATTTGCCAAAGCTATCTCATGTCTCCTTTTGCCCTCCTGATTTCCCTCTTAAGATTTCTCTTCTACTTTCTTATCTTTCCTTATCCTGAAATACCTTTTACTGACTTTAAGATTGTTATTTTGACCAAGTTATGATGATTAGCAATATTTCCTATTCTAAATCTAATCATCCTAATCATTACATTGCTCAACATAACAATCCTGTGTAAAATAATATGAATATTACCTGAGAATACTCGAAATCTCAAATTAAATTCAATTTCGTTCAAATATGAGGAACTACAAAATTATTTCAAAATGGAATATTAAACCAAAAAAAGGCTGTCAGAAGCTAATATCACATGTTTCAAACACAAAATTAGCATAATTCTCAATGAAGCTGTTAAAAACAATTAAATCTGACCTACCAAAGATCAAGCAGGGGAGAAAAGATTAGCCCATTCTCCCCATGCTTAATTTCAGGTTTGGAAGTGAATCATGGAGATTGAATAAATTTACATTTGACTGAATCCGAAAGCAAGGTTAAAAATGTTTTTAAAATACAAGTACATTCAAGTCATTTTAGGTATAAGTCATCTAAATGTTTACAATAACCCAGGAAAACAAGACATCGAATTCAATGGGCAAAAGAAGCTTTTGGATATAAATGAGAAGTTGCTTCAAGGTGATATTACAGAATGGGAGAAAGTGAGGGCTGCAGATCAGAGCTGAAAATGTGTTGCTGGAAAAGCACAGCAGGTCAGGCAGCATCCAAGGAACAGGAGAATCGACGTTTCGGGCATAAGCCCTTCTTCAGGAATGAGGAAAGTGTGTCCAGCAGGCTAAGATAAAAGGTAGGAAGGAGGGACTTGGGGGAGGGGCTTTGAAAATGCGATAGGTGGAGGGAGGTCAAGGTGAGGGTGATAGGCTGGAATGGGGTGGGGGTGGAGAGGTCAGGAAGATGATTGCAGGTTAGGAAGGTGGTGCTGAGTTCGAGGGATTTGACTGAGACAAGGTGGGGGGAGGGGAAATGAGGAATCTGGAGAAATCTGAGTTCATCCCTTGTGGTTGGAGGGTTCCCAGGCAGAAGATGAGGCGCTCTTCCTCCAACCGTCGTGTTGCCATGGACTGGCAATGGAGGAGTCCAAGGACCTGCATGTCCTTGGTGGAGTGGGAGGGGGAGTTAAAGTATTGGGCTACGGGGTGGTTGAGTTGGTTGGTCCGGGTGTCCCAGAGGTGTTCTCTGAAACGTTCCGCAAGTAGGCGGCCTGTTTCCCCAATATAGAGGAGGCCACATCGGGTGCAGTGGATGCAATAGATGATGTGTGTGGAGGTGCAGGTGAATTTGTGGCGGATATGGAAGTGTCCCTTGGGGCCTTGGAGGGAAGTAAGGGGGGAGGTGTGAGCGCAAGTTTTGCATTTCTTGCGGTTGCAGGGGAAGGTGCCGGGAGTGGAGGTTGGGTTGGTGGGGGGTGTGGACCTGACGAGGGAGTCATGGAGGGAGTGGTCTTTTCGGAACGCTGATAGGGGAGGAGAGGGAAATATATCACTGGTGGTGGGGTCCGTTTGGAGGTGGCGGAAATGACGGCGGATGATACGTTGTACATGGAGGTTGGTGGGGTGGTAGGTGAGGACCAGTGGGGTTCTGTCCTGGTGGCGGTCGGAGGGGCGGGGCTCAAGGGCAGAGGAGCGGGAAGTGGAAGAGATGCGGTGGAGGGCATCGTCGACTACGTATGGCGGGAAATTGTGGTCCTTGAAGAAGGCGGCCATCTGGGTTGTACGGTTTTGGAACTGGTCCTCCTGGGAGCAGATGCGGTGGAAACGAAGGAATTGGGAATATGGGATGGCGTTTTTACAGGGGGCAGGGTGGGAGGAGGTGTAGTCTAGGTAGCTGTGGGAGTCGGTCGGTTTATAGTAAATGTCCGTGTCGATTTGGTCACCCGAGGTAGAAAAGGAAAGGTCTACGAAGGGGAGGGAGGAGTCTGAGACTGTCCAGGTGAATTTGAGGTCGGGGTGGAAGGTGTTGTTAAAGTGGATGAACTGTTCAACCTCCTCGTGGGAGCACGAGGCTGCGCCGATACAGTCATCGATGTAGCGGAGGAAAAGGTGGGGGGTGGTGCCAGTGTAGCTGCGGAAGATGGACTGTTCCACATATCCTACGAAGAGGCAGGCATAGCTGGGACCCATGAGGGTGCCCATGGCTACTCCTTTGGTTTGGAGGAAGTGGGAGGATTGGAAAGAGAAGTTGTTCAGGGTGAGGACCAGTTCAGTCAGTCGAAGGAGGGTGTCAGTAGAAGGGTACTGGTTGGTACGGCGGGAAAGGAAGAAGCAGAGGGCTTTAAGTCCTTCGTGATGGGGGATGGACGTGTACAGGGATTGGATGTCCATGGTGAAGATAAGGCGTTGGGGACCGGGGAAGCGAAAATCATGGAGGAGGTGGAGGGCGTGGGTGGTGTCCCGAACGTAGGTGGGGAATTCTTGGACTAAGGGGGGACAGGACCGTGTCGAGGTATGCAGAGATGAGTTCGGTGGGGCAGGTGCAGGCTGAGACAATGGGTTGGCCGGGGCAGTCAGGTTTCTGGATTTTGGGCAGGAGGTAGAAACGGGCGGTGCGGGGTTATGGGACTATGAGGTTGGAGGCGGTGGATGGGAGATCCCCTGAGGTGATGAGGTTCTGGATGGTCTGGGAGATGATGGTTTGGTGGTGGGAGGTGGGGTCATGGTCAAGGGGGCAGTAGGAGGAGGTGTCCACGAGCTGGCGTTTAGCCTCAGCGGTGTAAAGGTCGGTGAGCCAAACTACTACTGCGCCTCCCTTGTCTGCTGGTTTGATAGTAAGGTTGGGGTTGGAACGGAGGGAGTGGAGGGCTGCACGTTCCGAGGGTGAGAAGTTGGAGTGGGTGAGAGGGGTAGAGAAGTTGAGGCGGTTAATGTCGCGGCAGCAGTTGGCTATGAAGAGATCGAGGGCGGGTAACAGGCCAGCACGGGGTGTCCAGGTGGATGGGGTGTTTTGGATGTGGGAGAAGGGGTCGTCAGAGGGTGGGCGAGAGTCTTGGTTGAAGAAGTAGGCGCGGAGGCGAAGGTGGCGGAAGAATTGTTCGATGTCGCGCCGCGTGTTGAACTTGTTAATCCGTGAGCGTAAGGTAATGAAGATGAGGCCTCTGCTGATATTAAAGAGTGGGCCAATGAATTCTTATAATTTCAAACATGCAATATGAATCAAGCTTCAGTAAATCTGATCAGTAAGAATTTTCAATGAATTAGTTAAGCAAGAAGTAATTTAATTACACATTCAACTGGAGAACTGCTGTTCCAGCAACATTCAAGTAGTACACCATCCAGGACAAAGGTGGAAGTGGGTAATGCAAATGCTGGAGATCAGAGTCAAGATTAGAGTGGTGCTGGAAAAGCACAGGTCAGGCAGCATCCGAGGAGCAAGAAAAACCGACGTTTCGTGTAAAAGCCCTTCATCAGGAATGAGGCTGAGAGCCTTGGGGGTGGAGAGATAAATGGGAGGGGAGTGGGGCTGGGGAGAAGATAGCCAAGAGTGCAATAGGTGGATGGAGGTGGAGATGAAGGTGATAGGTTGGAGATGAGGGTGGAGAGGATAGGTGGGAAGGAAGATTGACAGGTGGGACAGGTCAAGAGGACTGTGCTAAGCTAGAAGGTTGGAACTGGGGTAAGGTGGAGAGAGGGAAAATGAGGAAACCGGTGAAGTCCACATTGATGCCATGGGTTGAAGGGTCCCGAGGCAGAAGATGAGGCGCTCTTCCTCCAGGCGTCGGGTGGTAAGAGAGCGGTGGTGGAGGAGGTCCAGTACCTGCATATTCTCGGCAGACTGGCAGGGGGAGTTCAAATGTTTGGCCACTGGGCGGTGGGGTTGATTGGTGCGGGTGTCCTGGAGATGTTCTCTGAAGTGTTCTGCAAGAAGGCGTCCGGTTTCCCCAAAGTAGGGCAGACTGCATTGGGAACAATCGGATACAATAAATGACGTATAGAAGTGCAGGTGAAACTTTGATGGATGTGGAAGGCTCCTTTGGGGTCTTGGACGGAGGTGAGGGGAGAGGTGTGGGTACAGGTTTTTCAATTCCTGCGGTGGCAGGGGAAGGTGCTGGGAGGGGAGGGTGGGTTGTTGGGGGGTGTGGACTTGACGAGGTGGTCGCAGAGGGAACGGTCTTTACAAAAGTCGGATGGGATGGGGAGAGAAATATCTCCCTGGTGGGGTCTGTTTGGAGGTGGCGGCAATGTTGGCGAGTGATGTGATTTATGCAGAGGTCGGTGGGGTGGAAGGTGAGGACCAGGGGTGTTCTTTCCTTGTTGCAGATGGTGGGGTTCGAGGGCATCTTCAAACACATGGGAGGGAAGTTTCCACCCTTAAAGGAGGAGGCCATCTGGTGTGTTCTGTGGTGGAACTGGTCCTCCTGAGAGCAGAACACAGTCAGCTTGATTGGGTCTCATCCACTGTTTAAAAAAAACTCACTTCAGTACACATCATTTACAAGATAATTTGCAGTAACTCAAGATTCTTCGAACAGCAACTTCTAAACGCAACACCCAGAATAATGAGAACAGTGGGAACCACCTATATTTTGTATTCCAAGTCACTCCTGATCCTGACCATACTACTGGTATATTTTCATTGCTTCTGGGTCAAAATTCTAAAACACAATCCTTGACAGCACTGAGTCTTCACAATTACCAATTGTGGTGATGCAATGTGGAGGTTCACCATTAACTTCTCAAGGTCAATGATCTTCCTTGAGACACCCGCATTCCTCGAGCCCATGTTAAAACAAAAATAACAATCTGAAGGCAAGAGTACAGTTTAGATAAAGCTTGTTTGAGGGGGTAAGATATGAAGAAAGGTACATATCAAGGTCTATGCTAGAAGTCAATCATTAATATTGACTTTTACACGGGGTGGAAAAATTCCAAAAGATCAAACTATTTTACTGGTGATACTTTGATAGGCAGATCATGATATTATAATCCATAATAACTACAGTCAGGTAAACCAAGCATTATAATCAAACCATCACACCATGCTTCATGTATACAAACCTGATGGACATTTCCATACAGAGCAGCTTCCTCCATGGCAGTTATAACAACATAAGGATCACTTCGATTTTCTTTCAATAAACTTTCCATTTTTTTTGACCAAAGTTGTCCAACAGCAATGAGCTGTTGTGGAGTTGACCCTCTTTCTGGAACATTAGTAGCTTCCTTGAAGCATTGCAAGATGGTATTCATCTACATTTAAAAAAGATTAAGGTTAAATTTTCATGACATAAATATACATAATCATTTTCTAGCTATATTTTTATATTTACTATATTTTCTACATCCAATGGACACTTAGAAACCCAAAATAAAATAAATAAACCAAGTTGCAACACAATAATACTGCACAGCTACAAGACAGAAATTATTAGAACACACACACATATCAGAACATAAAAAGTGTTGGTAGCTTACTGAGATAATGGGCAAGAAGAAAGTGTTACAAGTGGGGAAACTTGAGAGATAAAAGTAAGTTGCACTTATAGATAATATATTTCATAAAAAACACCATACCTCTATAACTACAATCAGTGAAAACACTTGGAAAATACTATAATGTAATATTGTGTATCATTTACAAAGAAACAAGTCATAGATTGCCCTTTTAGGATAAAGATGGACAATTCCTCCGAGGGTTGTGCATCCTTGGAACATTGCCTCAGACAAGATGGGTGGTGGGGTCATTGAATTTTTTAAGGCAGAGGTAAATACGTTTTAGTAGGGCAAAGGAATCCAAGATTATCAAGGGTATACAGGAATGTAGATTTTGAGGGGACCCCAACTACTTCTGCTCTTAAATTTGCATTCTTAAATGTTTTCCACATAAACCCCAAAGACACAGATGTTTATTACGGACACCTAACTTTGATAATTGAGTCTGAAGTAAGAACTTCTGAAATAAATGTAACATTTAAACATTTGTTCAAGTAGATTGTCACAAAAGTCACGACGACTAGCATCTCCGTTGAGAGGAACAGGAGAAGATCTTTCAACATTTCTAACCAATTCTACTATTCAAGTAACCTTCTGGAATTTGAGTTAACAAAGCAGATCTGAATGATGGACAGTGGTTTTTGCGGAGGTTTATCCCAAATGACTTTGAAATGCAGGCCTCTCGTGGACTGTTCCAGAGATACACACAGATGAAAACCAGCTCCTAATGGACGATGATAAAATTGACCAAAAACATTCTTTTGGTGTGGCCAAAACATTAGTTTGTTTCCAATGTAAACAGCAAATGATGCAGATTGACACATTCTAAAAGTTAAGCACTGTATGTTGAGCAATGCACTAAACCTTGAGATAACTGTCACAAAGACTCATCCACCGCTGTGTACTGAAAAGCTGCAATCATTGTAAAAGTTTCAGACCACATGGCTTACATGCACCTCCAGGGTGTCATATTATTCTTGCACAAGCAACAATATATCAGACTTGCAGCCAAATGGAGAATAGCAAGAAGCACACTTAGTGAAGCTCCAGCATTTTGAGTGGAAAAGTGTGGTTAGAGAATTGGCTGACTGGCAGAAGGCAGAGAACAAGGTTAAAGGGTTAAAAATCACACAACACCAGATTATAGTCCAACAGGTTTAATTGGAAGCACTAGCTTTTGGAGCGCTGCACGGTGGGCGGCACGGTGGCACAGTGGTTAGCACTGCTGCCTCACAGCACCAGAGATCCGGGTTCAATTCCCGCCTCAGGCGACTGACTGTGCAAACACCACACATTCTCCTCGTGTCTGCGTGGGTGCTCCGGTTTCCTCCCACAGGACAAAAATGTGCAGGTAAGGTGAATTGGCCATGCTAAACTGCCCGCAGTGTTAGGTGAAGGGGTAAATGTAGGGGAACGGGTCTGGGTGGGTTGCGCTTTGGCAGGTCAGTGTGGACATGTTGGGCCGAAGGGCCTGTTTCCACACTGTAAGTAATCTAATCTAATCTAAATGCCAATAATTATGATCACACAGCAGACAGCCAACTTTATGATCCTGGATGAGACCACCAAATTAGGTTACGGTCTGGTTAAGGAACACTAACCATTTGTTTTCAAAGTATACAAAAGGTGAGATCTAATGAATTTACTCAGAGAATAAAACCACAAGACTGAACAATTCTGGATAAACAACAATACGATTTTATTAAGCATTATTACAATCTACATTATATATACACAACTTATTTCTAACACTAAGAATAATGTGTTAACCATGGGTAATATTCTGTGTTTGAAGAAGTCACAGAGTACATCTAATAGTAAAAGTGATCAAGACAGATCCATGGATTTCTCAATAACTCTCTCCAGACATTAATGATTATGGGTGTCATCATCTCTCATTGAAAACTTCACAAAACAGTACAGTTCTTCATGTTACCTGAACTGGCCTTTAAATTCCCTTTCAAGAGCTACTCAGGCATAGAATAACTCAAATGACAGTTCTGGTCGATCACCTTCCTTTCCAGGATTTTCATTTTCCTAGGTCTGGGAATTGCACTCTACTACCTGTGCTGAGGCACAACTCCAACCTTTTACCCAAGCCAGTTTCAACAAGTTAGATCTTTCCTTGTACTTTTTCTAGAGTTCCCAGTTTGCTCAGCTGCACCACACTGACACCGTTCATGGCTTTTCAACCACTACCCTTAGCTGTATTGAACCTAAGTGGCCTCCTGCTTGTGAACCATGACAACCTCCTCAGCTCTGAATGTAATACAGATGCCTAATAACTCCTAAAATGTGGCATGAATTCTTAATGCATAGAGATATCCAACTGCTCATGGAACTTAAGCTTTGTGTAGGTGACAGTGAGTTTTGTAGTTCAATTGCCTGCCTAAATCAGCACTTCTAGCTTTGATTCTACCCTCTTTCTTCTTCACAAGCTTACTGACCTTTTATTCTCATCTGTCTCTGTCGAACTCCTGTGCAATGATATCTGAGCTGACCCCAGTGATCATTTGAAAACCATACAATATATGGCACCCTATCATAGAGCAGAATTCAATGGTGTCACCTAACAAGTTTAGGAATTGCTTGTTCTAAATGTTACCAGTCAGAGGTGCTGGTTTGCTCAGTACAAAAAAAGGGATATAACTCAAGGGTTTCATCACAACTGTAGGTTCTCAGTCACTGAAGCAAGCAATCATGCTATTCTGGGGTGGAATATTTGCAAAGAGTTATAGTTCATCCTAAATAAACCATGAGGTGAATGAAACACATTGAATGGCAAAGATAGTGCACCCATTGAAAAGTGCCCTCTAAATTCAAAGTAAGGAATAGCTGGTACAAATGTATCCAGAATGTTTTTGGAAGACAGTTGCATGCTTTTAGATTTTAAGTATCACTCCTCAAAATCCAAATCTGGAAGAGATCACACCAACACTGACAGGTAAAATATTTCAGCAAACATGATACTGAAAGTGGCTACTGGAACATGAAGTTTGAAGAGGACTCTCTGCTGTTGACAATATTCAACATGCCTTTTGGCCAATATAAATTCATTTTGATCTAAAAGTGAGCCAGAATATGTTCCAGTGGAAAGACAAGACAGAGATATTTTGGAGCAGTTAGCACAACATGATATTTACATCTATGAAGAAGATGGGAAAGATCATGAATACTATCCATGTGAAGCCTATGCCAGCAAATACCACAACAATAACAATCATACAAATTAACAGTAGGATAGATCTTTGGCACCTCACATTTTCTCTGCCATTCAATAAGATAATGGACGATCAGACTGTGGTCTCGAACCAACTTCATGATTCTGCCTCCACTGGTCTCTGGGGAACAAATTCCCCACAGACTGATGGCCCTCAAGAGCAAAAAATAATGTTTTTCTCATCTGTCTTTAAATGGAAACCACTTATTTTTAAAACTGTGTCCCCACAGTTCTAGTTTTATTGCTCATAAAAATGTTACAAAGTCATCATAAAAGAGATGTATGCATTTAGTTTCAATGAGTCTTCATGCCTCAACAGGAGCTAAAATGGTCAAAAATGCCCACAGTGACACTTGTGCCGATTGAAAGGATATGCACGGGAAGAATACAGGAAGACTTCTACAATTGCTTCCCTTCATTCAGAAAAGGTGCTCAACTGTTCCACCAACACTACCACAGAGAAGAGAGGATGTATCTCGAAGTGTAACTATGTTTGAGATCGAGAATCAAAGATTTCAAGCCACATTCCTGTTACTCTTAATTTAGTTCTTTATAGGCATCCATTAACAAAATACCCTTAGATCTTAAATCCCACATTGCTCAATTCAAGCCCTTTGTGGGTTTACAAGGACATTCTGAAATCTTAAACCTGCATAAATTTACCCTCAATATCAGTGATGAAGTAAGCAATAATCAAACTTCACATGAATATATTTTGACTAAAACTTTTCAGTACAACCATACTCACTTCATCCATTGCTTCATCGAAAAGTACATCAACTCTATCCAATACCAAATGGCTGAGTCTAATGAAAAATAGACAGTGTATTTGAAGGACACGTACCAAACTGTGTGGAGTAGTAACAACTACATCACCTGCAAGTAAAGTTAATAACTCATTATTGCTTAAAAATTAAATATTATTCCAGGAATTATTGCTCTTATGAAAACTGTGCTCAAAGAAATTAATACTTTGGAAGCACTAAAATTCAATTCAAAGAAAACACAATAAGCTGGTCAAATTTATTAAGTAGATTGTTCTGACTTTACCTTTTATACATCAGTAATTCAAGATAATGCACATCCAAATGTTTTACACAAGTACAAAATCTATATCACATAGATAAACTAATATTCTACACTTGAAATTTCTTTACCATTCGAAATGTGCATATAATAAATTGTCAAAAAAATCTACAATCAATTAAGTTGCATTTTTACACTCATACAAATATCTGGTTTAAAAACCAACACCTCTTTAGCATGTTTTGCTCCAAATGCTCATATTCAGGGTCCAAGAATCATTTTCATTTTTCTATTGCTTTAGCACCATGCCTGTAAACTTCAAATAGAGGGTAAACAATTCTTCAATTGTTTTTTTTAAAAAAACAGTTTTCATCTGTCATGTCTCATCTAAATACATAACAAATACATAAATCCTGCTGCTGGATGGAACTACCAGGAGATCTGCTAAAAATGGTTTGTCATGTTTGTTTGACTTCTAAATTCACTGTACTTCATTAACAACCACTCAGTCATATAACACAGAAACAGACCTTCAGGTCCACTCATCTGCACCGACCAGACATCCCAAACTGACCTAGTCCCACTTGCTAGCATTTCATCCATATCTCTCCAAACCCTTGCATTCATATACCCAGTCGGTTGCCTTTTAAAATGTTGTAATTGTACCAGCCTCCACCATTTCCTCTGGCAGCTCATTCCACACATGCACCACCTGTGTTGTTACCTCTCAGGACCTTGTTAAAAATCTTTCCCCTCTCACCCTAAACCTATGCCTTCTAGTTTTAGACTTCCTCACCCTAGGAAAAAGTAGTTGGCTATTCACCTTATCCATGCACTTTATGATTTTATAAACCTCTATAAAATTCAACCTTCAGCATCCAATGTTCCACAGGAAAAAGCCCAAGCCTATTCACCTTCTCCCTATAACTCAAACCCTCCAGTCCTGGCAACATCATTGTAAATTTTCTTGGCACCCTCTCACATTTAACAACATCCTTCCTATAAAGGGCAACCAGAATTGTACACAGAATTCTAAAAGCGGCTTCACCAATGTCTTGTACAGCTGCAACATGACAGCCCAACTCCTACACTCAATCGTACACTCCCACACCAAATGAAGGGAAGAGTGCCAAATGCCTTCTTCAGCAACACTCCCCAGGGGCCTACCATTAACTATTTAAGTTCTGCTCTCATTTGTCCTACCAAAATGCAACACCACACATTTATCTAAATTACACTCCACTTGCTACTCCTCTACCCATTGGCCAATCTGATCAAGGTCCCATTGTACTCAGATAATCATCTTCACGGTCCATTACAGCAGTTATTTTGCTGTCAGCTGCAAACTTCGTAACCATTCCTCCTATATTCACATCCAAATCATTCATATAAATGATCAAAAGCAATAAGACCCTGCACTGATTCTTGTGGCATATTGATGGTCACCAATCTCCAGTCCAAAATGCAACCCTTCACCACCACTTTCTGTCTTCTACCTTTGAGCTATTTCTGTATCTAAATAGCTAGCTCCCCTTGGATCCCATATGAGCCAACCAGTCTACCATGCAGAACCTGGTCGAACGGTTTGCTTGAGTCCGTACAATGTCTACTGTTCTGTCTTGATCTTTATTGTTACCTCTTCAAAAAAATCAAGTTAGTGCGACACATTGTTAGTACGTCCTTGTCTTTCCAAATCCTGTCCTTCAGAATCTCCTCTGACAACTTACCCACCACTGACATAAATTTCATCAATCTGTATTCCTGGGCTTTTCCTGAAGTTCTTAAATATTGGCACCACATTAGCCAATCTCCAGTCTGTCACACCTCATCCGTGACTATCAATGACACAAATATCTCAGCAAGAGGCCCAGAAATCTCTTCTTCCACTTCCCACAAAGTTCTGGGAAACTTCCTGATCAGGTTTCAGGGACTTATCTACCTTCATGCGTTACAGTGTCCAGCACTTCCTCTTCTGTAATATGAACTATTTTCATCACTATTTATTTCCCCAAGTCCCGCAGCTTCCATGTCCTTCTCCACAGTAAATACTGACACAAAGTATTCATTTAATATCTCATCCTGTGGCTTCATACATCAGGTGGCTATGTTAAACTTTAAGAAGGCCTATTCTTTCTCTAGTTACTCTTTTTCTCTTAATTTTATTATCAAATCTCTTTGGATTCTCCTTAACTCAAAGCTTTCTCACATTCCCTTTTTGCGCTCCAGTATACTCCTACTGGGATAGACTCCTCTCGGGATTCACTCGATCCCAGTTGTCTATATCTGGCATGTCTCCTCCTTTCTCTTGACCAATTTCTCAATTTGTCTAGTCACCCAGCATTCCCTACACCTATCAGCCATGCCCTTCACACTCAAAGGAACACACTGTCTCTAAACTCTCATTATGTAATTTTTAACAGCCTCTCATTTCCCAGCTGTCGCTTTGCCAAGTTCCTGTCTAATACTGTCAAAATTAGCATTACTGCAATTTAGAACTTTAACTTTTTGATCAGTTCTATCTTTTTCCATAACTATTTTAAACCCAATAGAATTATGATCACTTGCCCTGAAGTGACACCTCTGCAACATCCACCATCCAACTATACCTCAGTGACCCCTTTATCTGTTGTTCTCCACTTTGCTTGCAAGAAGAGATTTCTAACTATTTACCTTTGACCAAAAATATAATGAAGATCACAAAAATAGCTACAGATCTGGGTTCGGACTCTTAACTTCACAGAAGAGCAAATCACCAAAAAATTTTACTTCATTGAATTATCCAATATTCTTATCAGATATGGGTAATTTTAACCTCCAAACATGAGGAGGATTGGGTTAGGTGGAAAGTTAAGATTGTAAACTTTTGAAACAGATGTCCAGCTGGCTTTGAATGCATACATATCAGTTTAAAAACAGAGGCAAGGCAAGGGATGGATGAGTACCATGCTACTTCAGTGAAGAAAGATTGTAGAACTCTGAAAAAATCTGGGTGTCTGGTATAACAACTGCAAGAGGCCAATACTCAAGTACTGAGGGTGACTGGTAAGGCAAATAGATTATTACTTATTGCAAAGAGAATGGAACATTGAAGTAATGTCATTTTCCTCCAGCTGTAAAAGTGTAGATGAGACCACATTTAGAATATACATATAATTTTGGTCTTCTTACTGAAGAAGGGATATAACTGTATTAGAAACAGCATGGACCAGGTTCACTCAACTAATACCTTGGAACAAGGAAAGGGTGGACAGAGTTAGCTCAGTACTGATTGGAATCTGGAAGAATGAGAGATGCTTATTGAAACATACAATATCCTAAGGGACTTAACAGGGTGGATGCTGAAAGGACGTGTCCTCTTATGAAAGAGGCTGGAAGTAGGGGACAGAATTTAAAAATAAGGAGTGTCCGATTAAAGACGAAGACTCGGAGAACATTTTTCTCTCAGATAAATCTGTGGGATTCTCTTCTCCAGAGAGCATTAGACACAGAATTGAGTATTTTTAAGCCTGCATTAGATAAGGCAGACAGGCAGTGCAAGTTTATCAGATTAGCTATGATCTTATCAAATAGTGACTGGACTAAAGGGACCAATGCATGTGTTTAACTACTTCTGAGAGTCAGATTGAACAAAGAAAATTACAGCACAGGAACAAGCTCTTTGGTCCTCCAAGCCTCTGTCAATCCATGTACTCTATCTAAACCTGTCACCTATTTTCTAAGCATCAGTATCCCTCTGCTCCCTGCCCATTCATGTATCAGTCTAGATACACCTTAAATGATGCTATCATGCCCACCTCTACCACCTGCACTGGCAGCACGTTCCAGGCATTCAATATCATGTGTGAAGAACTTTCCATGCATATCTCCCTTAAATGTTCCGCCTCTCGCCTTCAACTTGTGACCCCCAGGAATTGAGTGCCCCACTCTGGGAAAAAGCTTCTCACTATCCACCCTGTCTGCACCTCTCATGATTTTGTCGATCTCAGTCAGGTTCCCCCCACCTCAACCTCAGCCTTTCTAATGAAAATAATCCTAATCTACTCAGCCTCTCTTCATACCTAGTGCCCTCCAAACCAAGCAATGTCTTGGTGAACCTCCTGTGCACTCTCTCCAGAGCATCCACATCCTTCCAGTAGTGTGAACTGTATGCAGTATCCCAAACGTGGCCAAACCAGTCTTATACATGTGTAAGATGTCCTGCCAACTCTTGTACTCATCCGATGAAGGAAAGCCATATGCCTTCTTGACCACTCTATTGACCTGCATTGTCAACTTCAGGGTACAATGGATTGATCACCCAATTTCTCTGTACATGAATTGCCACCAGGGCTTTTCCATGTAGTTCAGTCTTGAATTGGATCTTCCAAAAGGCATCACCTCACATTTGCCTGGATTGAACTCCACCTGCCATTTCTCTGCCCAACTCTCCAATCTATCTATATTCTGCTGCATGGTCTGACAGTGCCCTTCACTTTCAGCTTCTCCATCAATCTTAATGTCATCTGCAAACTTACTAATCAGACCACCTATACCTTCCTCCACACCATTTATCTATGTCACAAACACAGATCCCTGTGGAACATTGTTGGTCACAGTTCTCTATTGAGAAACTTACTACTACTACTACTACGACTGTCTTCTGCTGCCCAGCCAATTCTCTATCCATCCAGCTAGTACACTCTGGACCCCATGGAACTTCACTTTTGCCATGCGAAGGGTTTTTGGGGACCCTTACTAAAGGCCTTACTGAAGTCCATATATATGACACCAACAGTCCTTCCCTCGTCAATCAATGTTGTCATTTCCTCAAAGAATTCTATGAAGTTGGTAAGACATGACCTTCCCTACACAAAACCACGCTGCCTGTCACTGATAAGCCCATTTTCTTCCAAATGTAAATAGATCCTATTCCTTAGTATCTTCTCCAGCAGTTTCCCTACAACTGACATCAGGCTCACCGGTCTAAACTTACCTGGATTATCCCCACTACCCTTCTTAAACAAGGGGCCATTAGCAATTCTGCAATACTCTGAGACCTCAAGGATGCGGCAAAGATAACTGTTAAGACCCCAGCTATTTGCTCTCTCGCTTCCCTGAGTAACCTAGGATAGATCCCACCTGGTCCTAAGGACTTGTCCACCTTAATGTCTTTTAGAATACCCAACACTTGATGCTTTCTTATGCCGACTTGGCCTAAAATAATCAAAAATCTAGCCCGAACCTCAATATCCATCATGTCCCTCTGTTCAGTGAATATCAACGTAAAATATTCAGTAAGAATCTCAAAGGGACAGCTGGAAAATGGAAAGCCTTCAAAAATGAGATAACGAGAGTCCAGAAACAGTATATTCCTACAAGGCTGGTAGGTGTAGGGAATGCTAGACGACTAGAGAAATTGAAGGTTTGGTTAGGAAAAGAAGTGAACATGTGTCAGGTATAGACAGGAGAGATCGAGCGAATCCTTAGAAGAGTATAAATGCAGTAGGAGTACACTTAAGAGGGAAGTCACGAGGGCAAAAAGGGGACACGAGATAGCTTTGGCAAATAGAATTAAGGAGAATCCGAAGGGTTTTTACAAATACATTAACGACAAAAGGGGCAACTAGGGAGAGAATAGGGCCCCTCAAAGACCAGCAAGGCAGCCTTTGTGCGGAGCCACAGGAGATACTAAACAAGTATTTTGCATCTGCGTTTACTGTGGAGAAGGAAGATATAGAATGTGGGGAGACAGATGGTGACATCCTCTGTAATATGGACATTTTTCAAGGAGGAGGAAGTGCTGGCTGTCTTGAAACGCATAAAGGTAAATAAATCCCCAGGACTTGATCAGGTACACCCTTGAATTCTGTGGAAAGCTATGGGAGTGAGATATTTGCTGAGATATTTGTATCATCAATAGTCACAGGTGAGGTGATGGAAGACTGGAAGTTGACTAACGTGGTGCCACTGTTTAAGAAGGGTGGAAAGGACAAGCCAGGGAACTGTACACCAGTGAGCCTGACCTCAGTGGTGGGCAAGTTGTTGGAGAGAACCCTGAGGGACAGGATTTACACATATTTGGAAAGGCAAGGGCTGATTATAGATAGTAAACATAGCTTTGTGTGTGGGAAATCATGACTCACAAACTTGATTGATTTCTTTGAAAAAGTAACAAAGAGGATTGTTGAGGGCAGAGCAGTCCACGTGATCTATATGGACTTCAGTAAAGCGTTTGAAAAGGTTCCCCATGGGAGACTGGCTAGCAAGGTTAGATCTCATGGAATACAGTCAGAACTAGCCACTTGGATACAGAACTGGCTCAAAGGTAGAAGACAGAGGGTGGTGGTGGTGGTGGTGGAGGGTTGTTTTTCAGAATGGAGGCCTGTGACCAGTGGAGTGTCACAAGGATCAGTGCTGGGTCCACTACTTTTTATCATTTATATAAATGATTTGGATATAAACATAGGAGGTAGAGTTAGTAAGTTTGCAGGTGACACCAAAATTTGAAGTGTAGTGGACAGTGAAGAAGGTTACCTCAGATTAAAACAGAATCTTAATCAGATGGGCCAATGGGCTGAGGAGTGGAAGATGGAGTTCAAGTTAGGTAAATGCGAAGTGCTGCATTTTGGGAAAGCAAATCAGAGCAGGACTTATACATTTTATGGTAAGGTCCTAGGGAATGCTGCTGAACAAAGAAATCTTGGGAGTGCAGGTTTATAGCTCCTTGAAAGTAGAGACACAAGTAGATAGGATAGTGAGGGAGGCGTATGGCATGCTTTCCTTTATTGGCCAAAGCACCGAGTATAGCAGTTGGGAGGTCATGCTGCAGCTGTACAGGACGTGGGTTAGGCCACTGTTGGAATAGAGTGTGTAATTCTGGTCTCCTTCCTAGTGCCAGGGTTGGAAAATTTGAGCTATAGGGAGAGGCTGAATAGGCTGGATCTGTTTTCCCTGGAGCTTCGAAGGTTGAGGAGTGACCTCAGAGGTTTATGAAATCATGAGGGGCATGGATAGGATAAATAGACAAAGTCTTTTCCCCCGGGTGGGGTAGTCCAGAACTCGAGGCCATAAGTTTAGGGCGAGTGGGGAAAGACATAAAAGGGACCTCAGGGGCAACTTTTTCACGCAGAGGGTGGTACATGTATGGAATGAGCTGCCAGAAGAAGTGGTGGAGGCTGGTACAATTGCAATATTTAAAAGGCATTTGGATGGGTATATGAATAGGAAGGGTTTGGAGGGATATAGGCCAATTGCTGGTAAATGGGACTAGATTAGGTGGGGATATCTGGTCGGCATAGACTAGTTGGACCTAAGTGTCTGTTTCCATGCTGTACATCTCTATGACTCTATGACCCATTTTCTCTGACTCTACCACAAATTTCCTCCTTTGTCCTTGAGTGGACCAATCCTTTCTCTAGTTTCCCTCTTGCTCCTTATATATGAATAGGCTTTTCTTTTAAGGAAAAGGATTTTCATCAACCCTGTTTGCTACAGATATTTCATGATCCCTTTTAGCCCTCTTAATTCCTCGTTTCAGAGTGGTCCTACTGTCCTGACATTCTTCCAAAGCTTCTTCTATTTTCAGTCACCCAGGTCTTATGTATGCTTCCTTTTAGCTAGTCTCACAATTTCACTTGTCATCTATGGTTCCCCAATCTTGCCATTTCTATCCCTCATCTTCGCAGGGACATGTCTGTCCTGCACTCTAAATAACCTGTCTTTAAAAGCCTCCCACATATCAAATGTTGATTTACCATTAAACAGCTGCTCCCAATCCACATTCCCCAGCTCGTGCTGAATTTTGCTATTGTTGGCCGTTCCCCAATTTAGCACTCTTCCTTTAGGACCACTCTCATCTTTGTCCATAAAATTACTAAAACTTACGGAACTGTGATCACTATTCCCAAAGTAATCCTCTACTGAAACTTCAACACCTGGCTGGACTCATTCCCCAACACCAGGTCCAGCAATGGCCTCTTCCCAGGTTGGAATATTTACATACTGTACTATAAAACATTCCTAGATGCTCCTTATATATTTTGCTCCATCTAGACCTCTAAACTAAGTGAATCCTAATCAAATGTTGGGAAAATTAAAATCTCCCATTACCACTACCCTGTTGCTCCTACATCTTTCCATAATGTGTCAACATATTCGTACCTCTATCTCATGCTTGCTGTTGGGAGGCCTGTAATACAGCCCCAACATTGTTACTGCACCCTTCCTATTTCTCAGCTCTGCCCATATTTGCTCACTACTCAAGTCCTCCATGGTGTCCCTCTTCAGCACAGCTGTGATATCCTTTCTGACTACAAACGTAACTCCTCCACCCCTTTTCCCGCCCTCTCTATCCTGCCTGAAGCATCTATGTCCTGGGATATTTAGTTGCCAATCTTGCCCTTCCCACAACCACGTTTTAGTAAGAGCAATAACATTATACTCCCAGGTACTAATCCAAGCCCTAATTTCATCTACATTACCTAATACACTTCACACATGAAAACAAATACACCTCAGACCACCTCTCCCTTTGCGTTCACCATCTGCTTCCTAACTACTCTTTCCCCTTAGTCAGGCTGACTTTATTATTTAATTCCTCATAGGCTTTAGTTACTACCTCCTTACTGTCCACTAACCTCATTTGGTTCCATTCACCCTATCACATTAATTTAATCCCTCCCCAATAGTATTAGCAACAGAACTCCCCAGAACATTGCTTCAGGTCCTGCCCAAGCATAGACCATTCAATTTGTAATGGTTCCACCTTCCCCAGAACTGGTCCCAATGTCCCAAAAATATGAACCCCTCCTCCCTGCACCATCTCTCAAGCCATGCATTCATCCTGCCTATTCTTTCATTTCTATTCTGACTAAAACGTGGCACTGGTAGCAATCCCAAGATTACCACCTCTGAGGTTCTATTCTTTAACTTGGCTCCTAACTCCATAAATTCTTCGTGTAGGACCTCATCCCATTTCTTTTTACCTATATCATTTGGGCTTTTATGCACCACGACAGCTGAGTATTCACCCTCCCACTTTAGAATGTCCTGCAGCCGATCTGATACATCCCTGACCCACTCACCTGGGAGGCAATATACCATATGGGAGTTTCGTTTTCGACCACATCAACCACCTTGAGGAAAGCTGCATGATTGAAATTTAATTGTATTTCTATTTTTAACTACACAGTTATGCTGAAAAGATGCCATTACAAAGGTCAACTTTAATGAAATTACTCATTCAATGACAGAGGTTGGAACACATTAGCTTTTTTTATAGTATTCTCTCTCAACAAAGATCAAAGGCCAGAATTTCCTCAGAAGCCAATCTGCTTGCAACTACAAAGAGTACACTTACATCCTTTGGTAAACTTTATTTTCTTGATTTCTTCTGGATCCTGTCCAACCAAAACCAAGGATAGAGAAAGCGGTCGGGAAGTTCTTATTAAATCAGTTAACATCTGGTACACAAAATGGGCCTTCTGTCGTCCAGGGCAAACAATTATTGCTAATGGCTAATATTTAAAATAGAAGTGAAGATTGTTTTATTAACATTAGTTGCATACATTGTTCAAAAAAATACAAAACTCTAAATATAATGTTTTAGCCACATGTTAAAACACATTTGTCTTAAATCATACTTTATCTTTGCAGTCATGATAACCCCAAAATTAACACTGATATGTTAATTTTATAAACACAAATTATATACCCCAGTGTTCAGTGAACTTGTGGAATACTGAAGAGGTTTCCCAAATGACTGGTAATTTTTTTTTCCTCTTCCTCCCTACACATTTTGATCTCTTATTGAATTGAATTTTTGAACTGAATTGAATTTATTGTCATATGTACTGAGGCACAGTGAAAAGCTGTGTCTTGCGAGCAATACAGTCAGCTCACATAGTTATGTAGCATAGATAAGTAGATTTTGCCCGCCTGCATTGCTCATCCTGTCCTTCTGAACGTTTGGAGCAGCCACAACCCAGGTTATACAAGAAGTAGACAAGAAAACCACAAAGTTGAAGAGAGTTTTTCATTATAATTCTATGGAAAGCTTCTGGTTTAGATCGTAAATGAACATCTGTCAGATCAATTAAATAATATTGAAGTCATTTAGCAGTATTTTGATCTCTGCAATAGCTAATACAAGTAAGGAAATTACCAGGCAGTAGTTAGCTTGTTCAAAAATGTACTTTTAAAATCCTGGCCAATTTAATTGCTAGGATTGAGGAATTTTATGATCATAAAGTTGAGCGTCAAGTAGAACATCAAAGGTTTGAACAATGCTGTTCTATTAAATGCAGTGGTTAAGGGGTTGAAATGGTGATAAGAATATTGCTTTCATGGTACAGGCTAAAGTTGGCTTCTTGGAAGAAATTGCTACTCATGCCATGTGTACTTGTATACTGGTTGAAAGTGTGGTGCTGGAAAAGCACAGCAGATCAGGCAGCAGCCAAGTGGAAAGAGAATCAACATTTCAGGTATAACTCCTTCACCAGGAATGAGGCTTGTTGGCCGGGGTGGGGGCAGTGGAATGGGGCTTATATACCAGCAACTCAAAATCATGGGCTCCCAAAGTGACACTAACCTGCGAGAGGATTGCACCGACACAGCTAACTCACTAGTGAACCAGATGAATTTTTCAACAATCAACAGAGATGAGAGACATTGATAGATATTGAGAGTCCTTTTTCCCAATTCCAGATTAGTTAATGAAATTAAACTTTAATTCCACAAGTAATAGTGAGATTTGAACCTATCTCCCCAGAGCATTATGGCCTGGGCTTCTGGATTACCAAGTTTAATGTGCAATGACCAGGTGATGGCTGATCTGATTTTAACCTCAATTTTACATTACTGTATACCTCAGATATTCTTCCATCCATGTGATAATCGAAAATCTATTCATTTCTGCCTTATAAACATTTAAAGATTGTGTATCCAATACCATCGCAGGAAGGAAATTCCAAAGATCTTCAGAGAAAAATGGCTCCTCTCAATGTCCTAAATGGGCAACCTCTTATTTTTAAACTATAGCCCCTAGTTCAAGATTCTCTCGATCAAGTCCGCTCGGGATTTTACAATGTTTTTCGAAGAAACTGTTAATTATCACCCAGTAAAATGTTCTTGAAATTTATGTGGAAGGGGAGATTTCAGTCAACATGACAATGTTACATGCTCAGGATGAAATTCCTTTGTACTACACCTAGAAAACAATTATCATTTCATTTAACCAACAACTCCAATTGGAGCAACGTTCCAGGGATTCATACTGATAATAAGTCATATTCAAACCCAAAATAAAGCTAGAATTCACTTGGGACAAGATATCTTGTGTACCAGTCAGAAGTGCTTAAACTGAAAACCAAAGCAGCAGTTCAATATGACTTAACAATTTCTTTGGCTCATTAGTGGGCTTGCAGAAAAATATGCTGTAAACTTTTAAGTATGTTATCAGAGACATCTGGCCAGAATTTTTTTCTGGGGAGAAGCTGAACAGTTTGGGTACACCCAAATTAAATTTTTGATCCTAAATTTATTCTGATACCAACTGTTAGCCACCAACTTGTGGGGTTAAACCAAGAGGCAGTACTCTGCCTAAACATTTAATGGAATTAGACAATGTACATGATTAGATTGAGGAGAAAGTGAGGTCAGCAGATCAGAGCTGAAAATGTGTTGCTGGAAAAGCGCAGCAGGTCAGGCAGCATCCAGGGAACAGGAGAATCGACGTTTCGGGCATAAGCCCTGAAGAAGGCTTATGCCCGAAACGTCGATTCTCCTGTTCCCTGGATGCTGCCTGACCTGCTGCGCTTTTCCAGCAACACATTTTCAGCTCTGATCTCCAGCATCTGCAGACCTCACTTTCTCCTCAAAGATTTTAACCTACTGCGAATCCTCTTACAAGGATGCCTTCCTTGAAGAAGCTCTCTTCCTCCCTCTACAAATATTTCAGTGAGTCCCTCTCTCACTGCACCCCTCAGGTCATCTCCTCTGCACAGAAGCTCTTCAGCCACATTCTCAAACAGACTCACTACCACAGCCATATCTCCTTCCTCAGCACCTGCCTACGGAACCGACTGATCCCGCACGGACTACGGACCATTCCTGAAGAAGGGCTTATGCCCAAAACATCGATTCTCCTGTTCCCTGGATGCTGCCTGACCTGCTGCGCTTTTCCAGCAACACATTTTCAGTACATGATTAGATTCCCTACAGTGTGGAAACAGGCCCTTCGGCCCAACTAGTCCACATCAACCCTTCGAAGAATAATCCACACAGACCCATTCCCCATATTTACCCCTGACTAATACACCTAACTCTCCAGGCAATTTAGCATAACCAATTCACCTAGCCGGCGCACCTTTGGACTGTGGGAGGAAACCGGAGCACCTGGAGGAAACCCACGCAGACACAGGGAGAACGTGCAAACTCCACACAGTTGCCAGAGGCTAGAATCGAACCCAGGTCCCTGGTGCTGAGGGGCAGCAGTGCTAACCACTGAGCCACCGTGCTGCCCTTACATGTGAAGGAAGGATATTTAATTCACAAATTATACTGTAGAACAGAACTATTGAGTGGGAGCAAATTGAAGGATAAATAACGGGTATTAATTCTCTAACATAGAATAGAACAAAGGAAAATTATTTACTCGACTTCACGTTAAGTATCTTAGTACGTAATGAGATCTCTATCAGAGCATCTAAAAGACCGATCCTAACAGTCAGCTTGAAATTGACCAGTCTCATTTGTTAAATTAGATTTGATAAGATAAATTAGATATTGACAGTAGTCGAATCTGTATGAACATATAGATAATTCCAATATATATTGAGAAAAAAACATAACTCTTCAGTAGATTTGAGATTTCTCAGAAGGTTCACTTGAACTAAAGTGTTAACTCCAACTTCTCACCACAGATGCTGCCAGACCTGTTGAGCTTTTCCTGTTTCCGATTTACAGTATCCACAGTTCTTTTGTTTTTTTCTGGAAATACTCAGATTGATCAGCATGAGCAAAATGATTACAACTTATGACATCTTTATTGTGTTTGTCACCACGGCCACAAATTCATAACATGCAGTTTCCCTCTAGATGTTGACTGGCCTGCTGTGTTTTATGTTACAGTACCATTGATTAAAGTGGAAAACATGTGAATGAAGGGAGCATCTAAAACCTATAAATTCAATGATATTCCATAGGAGATAGATAATAGAAAATTCACCAAATTGGACCAAGACTCTGATCTGGAAAATGTATTGTCCACAAATCACTGATGGCAAAGAATAAAACAGATAAGAAGTTGTTGACAACTTCTGCTGCCTCACAGCTGCTCTTGATATGCAGACTATGAAGGTCGTGTTCAGGCCTTTCAGGTGCTGGAAAATTCCTATTAACTGACTATTGATAATAGAGTTTTATTTTTAAAACAATGTTAAACAAAACAAATGAGGCTTCTTTCAGGTTTTAAATAAACATCTAGGCAAGGAGGTAAATGATGTGATATTTTTGGATTATTCAGAAGAATTTGATAAAATGTCAATGATAGGCTTTGAATTAAGACTTATGTTCACAGATTGAAGTTAATAGATTAGCATGAATTGAAGATTGGATAATAGGCAGAAATCAAGCTAATTTTCAGGTTAGCTGGCTCCAATTGGAGTAGGCTCGGTTATTTAAGATTTATATTACCAACTGAAAAGGAGGGGACTGAATAAAATCAAAATAAAGTACTGAAGAAAAACACCTAAATGGCAAAGTAAGCTGTGAGAAGGACACAAGAAGGCTGAATAGAGATATGGATAACTTGGGTGAATTGGCAAGAAAATGGCTGATGGAATAGAACGTGAGAAAAATGTAAAAATATTCACTTTGGTTGGGTTAGGAAAACAGATATTTTTAAAAGGTGTGATTATTAAATATTGATATTCAAAAAATTACAGGAAGTTAACAAAGCAATTAATTAGGTTGGCATTAAGATATGTTAAGTATTTATTGCATAAGAATATTACAACATTAAGGAAATATGGCTACAATTATACAGGGCAATGGCAAGTGCATACCTACTGTAAAGTAAGGATTATATCCCTTAAGAGGTAGTGTAACAAAGATTTCCTAGATTTATTCCTAGGACAAAATGAGTAAAACGTGCCTATATGCTCTAGAGTCATCTCACAGAAATATGTACATTTTTTTGCAAGGCAAACAGGATTGACAAGCTGCAGAGTCTAAAACTCGGTCTAAAACTAAAAGCTTCAGTTTGAGAGGGTCAAGCATTTAGGAATACACATTAGGTTGGGAAACCTTGAAATTCTGTTCTCCAGACAGCTGTGGGTGCTCAGTCATTGAGCATACTTAGAAATGAAGTCAACAGTGTTTTGATTTCTCAGGTAACAGAGGGATTTAGGGGCAAAGCAGGGATGAGAACTAAGGTAGAAAGTTGGTCTTAATTTTATTCAAATGGCAGAACAGGTACACAGACCCACCCAGCCTACTCCTAACACTGTTTATGTGTGATATCTCATTTACATTAGGGAAGTCAAGACTGGACTGATTCAACATAAACTGTATTGGCAGCAAATTGAGAAAGATTACACATGTTAAGCTTGCATAGGACAGGTTACACTGCAGACAGTGAAGCCAAATATGTAGACATGTTTTACAAACCCAGAAATGGACTCTCACAAAACTAACAGAAAAGTTTCAGCTGTGAAAAAAAGCAATATGAGAGAATGTAGCAAAAGTGAGTTGCTTTATTAGTCCCTGCTGAACATCATCTAGTTTAACTTTTGGAAAATATCTGTATTTGGTTTCAAATTTTAATTTAAAGTATACTGATAAATAATAGTGAGTGTATCTGGACATGATAGCAAAAAAAAATCATCAAGGTCCTTACCAAATTTCGCCTGGGTTGATAGTTATACATGGATGGTAATTGTAAAAACGTCAACAATGGAGGGAGGTACAGAAGAGGATCATCTCCTTTCTGCGAAACTGCAATCAAGTCACAACCACGGCCTATAGCAGGCCAACAGTAAGCTTGCACAACATTTGGACGAACAATTTTTTTCTTGCACAGTTCCTGAGAGAAAACAGACCAGATAAATATGTCAAAAACAATATGCCATGATTTGACATTTTGGACTAAGCAACATTAATAATGTTGCAAATAATCTGTAAATTCACCCTGTAGCTACACAATCTCACTCATCACAGCCAAGCCATTTTCTAACCGGTACATGGTAGAAAGCAATAAGTGACGCACATTTATTTTAGTTAAATGACACCGACAGTACAGAGGGAAGAAGAGCAGTTTAGATCAGGTGCAAGACAGACATTGTTGAGTAACTTTTGTTTAAAATGTAATCTCTATGATCTTTGGCACGCATTGGGAATGGGGATGCCACTTAGCTGAATCGGTCAGTTGTAAGAGCATTACTAGTGATGCCTGGGAGAACTCAACTTAGGAGGGCACGGAGGCTCAGTTGTTAGTACTGCTGCCTTACAGCGCTAGGGACCAGATTTGATTCCAGTCTCGGGCGACTGTCTGTGTGGAGCTTGCACATTCTCCCAGTGTCTGCGTGGGTTTTCTCCGGGTGGTCCAGTTTCCTCCCACAGTCCAAAATGTGCAGGTCAGGTGAATTGACCACGCTATACTGCCCATAATGTTAGGTACATTAGCCAGAGGGAAATGGGTCTGGGTGGGTTACTCTTTGGAGGGTCAGTGTGGACTTGTTGGGCCAGATGGCCTGTTTCCACACTGTAGGGAATCTAATCTAATCTAAACTGGCCACTGCCACAAGATGAATGTGCGTTTTAAAAATATGTGGTCAGCAATGTTCAGAAATACCAGTATTCCTGGCTATGACGGATGAGTCTATCTTTATTGATAACATAAATCATGAACTAGCTTTAATAAAGCACCTGACATATCATTTGATTCCAATAGCTAATGTTATCCAGATTCCAAGCATCTGAAATTCCCCTTTTGAACCTTGAATGCCAAATGCATGAGAATGTCAAATGTTTAGGGTCTTGATAACAAGGACTTTGTTGTATAAAATATCAAGTTAGTTTCTTTAAAAAGCATATGAGATACTCATTTAGGTTTAACAACAATTGAATGCTTTTGATAATTACATTCCTTCTGCTCAAGGCAGACATTTTTGAAAGTCATCAAACTGCAAGAAATTCAATATGTCCATAATGGAGTACATAAATATATGTGTGTTGAGTCATTGTACAGGCAAGGCAGTGAAGCAGTTACAACAGTTCTATTAAACAACAATGACAAGTTCTATTAAAGATACAAAGAAAAATCTCAAGTCACTTCAAGGGACTGTCAGGAAATAAGAACAGGAATTTTATTTATGAAGTAAAAAATTAAGTTAAAGAGAGACACATTTTCAGAAATTAATGACAGTGACAGAGATTTAAAAAACCTTGACTTAAATTGTGGTAGACCAAAAAGCCAGTGACCTAATCTGATACCACAAAATCAATAGTTCTGTTTTAATATTTGGCATGAAAATAACCCAGATAAAAATTATTAACTTGAATAATTCATGTAAAAGATACATATGCAGGAAATAATTGCCAACTTGCTAGACTAAAAACATCCAAAAAACAGAGAATAAAAGCAGAATGCAAGATACATATTATTTTACCACAAAGAAAAGGAAATGAGCTTGTGCATTGTAGGCCCTTTTAATTCACTGGTATAAGTTTTGAATTTATTCCAATTTTGAACTGAAGATAATTTCTGTAGGAACTTGCAGGCAATTAGTGATATAAAAGAACATTACCTTTTTTAAATCCAGAGAAATAGGTGACATTTCCATGCTCCGACAAGGTCTCAGTTTGATTAGTGAGTGCACCAAGACTCCATTGCAGAGGTCAAAAGCCATTTTGTAGGATGGCTAAAAAGAATAACCAAAAAAGAAAACCTTCTGTAGTCTTGAAAGACAACTACCAGTTTTAACTGCTCAACAATGCAACTGATTTGATTCATGGCCTACTGTCAATGTGTGCTGTTCTGAGAGCATCAAAACTCACTTTTTTATACTGAGACTTTTTAAAATAAATGGTTTAAGTAAAATTTTTAAATTTGTAATTCAACCGAGCTGACAATTCAGTTAAGTTACTTAACACAAGAAATTGAACACCACATGAAAGAATGTAACTCATAAAATATCTGACATTAAGAGCCACTGAGTTTATATCATAAAGAAATCATTCCGATAATATTCATAAATCATTAAAATTCTACACATATATATTGACCAGTATAATACATAGAAAGGATGCTTTGAATTGCTAATGAGGTAAAACTGAGACTAATTTACAACAGTTTAGGAGAAATTAGCCTCTACAAGTGCAAAATGACTTCGCCTTTCCGAATCTTATTAGCTTTAGTCTTTGTTCCATTTTTAATTTTGCACAACATCATAATTTCTCAAGATAGGGATGCACGCAATAGAGAAGTTAGATTTGAAAATAAATGACATTTCTGTACCAAATGTTTTGTACATTAATATAACAGCTCAATGGCTGCAGAAGATTAGTACACTCTGGCCTAAATGGATTTCCATTTGTAGCACCAGTTTTATGGGCAGCCCTGTAATAACACTATACTATCAATCAGTTATATGTTTGTCCAAGTTAGTCAGGTCACAAATTTGAGCATATATCTTACACTTCAGTAAGCAGCAGTGTTCCCCAGTCATACATCTGTATGCAGAGCCACAAAATTGTCACATATATAAAATATATACACACCCGCAAGTTCTTGTGGTTCTACTCAAGGTATACATGTTGTCATGAAATTCAGAGCAATAATTGGAGGATGAGTAGATCAAGGATATTTTATTACAGTTTTTACTGATAAGTTTAATAATAAACAGGGAATGCTTATACATCTGTGATCTTTCATTAGAGCAGACCTGAAATGTTAACTTCCATTTTTCTCACCACAAATGCTGCCTGGCCTAATTTAATCTATTCTCTGTTAAATATTTTGCTTTTGGATTACTGTTTAATTCACTTCCCTTTCCTGTCCAGGAAGGTGGTGAAAGAAAGATGTCAAGAATCTCTGTTTTTCTTTCTACTGGTGTTACCTTATTCAAGTATTTAATCTTTGTTATGTTTTAATAGACTTTCTTGCTTCTGTAATGCCCATGCGTTGTAATGAGCCAAGTATGACCAAACTTACATTCTTTCATGGGGTGTGAGCATCGAGATCAATAATTGTTTCCTATTTTTAATGATACCTGAAACACAGTGCCTTGCCGGACAATTTCAAAGGGCAGTTAAGAAACAGAGATGGGGAGCTCTAGTGGGTGTGGCAGGAGGGGCAAATATCCTTTTGCTTCGCAAGGATATCTGGGATTGCAGGGCAGCTATTTAGATTATGATACTCAGAGGGACTGGAAGGGGCAGAGTGGATAAACGTTTTTTTTAAAATAGCAAAGAAAAGAAAGCGGTTTAAAAAAAGCAAAAATTCATTTCAAAAAGCTTTCAATCCTCTGGATTAGCACCCACCTTTGCTATATTTTACCTTTTTTTCCTTTCAATTTGATATTATCCTTACTTCCTTGGTTAATAGTGTTCAGTTCATCCCTTACCCAGCATATCCCATGGCCATTACACCTGACCAGCGCATCTTTAGACTGTAGGACGACACTGGAGCACTTGGAGGAACCCACGCAGGTGCGGGGAGAATGTGCAAACTCCACACAGATAGTTGCCCAAGGGTGGAATCAAATTTTGGTCCCTGGCACTGAGGGAGCAGTGCTAATCACTGAGCCATCATGCCACCCTTTCCTAAATATTGTGATAGTACAGAAACGATGAAATAAATTAATACAAATAAAATTTTGACACCAATTTACAGATAGACAGTAGCTACTGTTAGCAAATTTCAGCCTCCTATCTCTACTTATCTAAGTCCAAATTGCATGGAGTTTGGAAGAATTTCTGCCACAAGACCTAGTGGGATTTCTCACCACATCTCACTAAACTCACCTAATTTTCAACCGACCTAATATGCCTTCCTACACACTTGATTCCAAACCCATCTTATGCAGCCTTTCTTCAGGACTTACCCCTCAGAGGACATCCCAGAATTTACTGGCATTCCTTGCACCCCTGCAATCTTTAAAAGCCCATTGTAAACTGATCTAGCGTGGTCAGATATGAGCTGCTCTGCACACAGTTAGTGATGTTTGCCAGAACAAAGTGTACTAAACGTAATTGGGTCAGCCAGCTGGACCTCATAGAGCATGAGTTCCCTGATTGGGAATGTAAACCTCGTCCAGTCGGAGGACCTGGCTGGCCTAAAGGATCAATGTTAGCAATATGGAGCCTCAGGAATGTGACTCATTGGTACCCTCTAGCTGTCTTCACCTATCCCCACTTCACCACCCTACCCCTGCCAGTTTTTGATCTGTAGCTTCCTCTACACCTACCTCCAGTCCTGAAGAAAGGTTACAACTGAAACATCGACTTCTCCACTTCCTGTTGCTGCCTGGCCTGCTGTGTTCTTCCAACCTCGTACCTGTCTATTATGGATCCCAGCATCTGCAGTTTTTTTGGTCTCTGATTCATTATGAGGCAGTGCTATTGTCAAAGGCTATACATTTGTAAATAAAGGGTGATTGGCGATCAGTGAAGCATTATCCTGAAAAAGTCAATTTCAGATGTTGGTGGATCCAGCATACGGAAAGAATTCATTATTGCTTCTGGACAAATGACATGGCAGGTGAAAAACAAGTGATTATCATGGCAGCCTGTGCAGCTGCAGCTTTTCCTGTCATTGGGAGCCTAACTTTTCCTGAGGCACGAGTTACTTAAAACCTTTCAAGAATTGATTGACACAGTAAAGGAATATTATAACCACAAGTCACTTTTAATTTTGAGATACTACTGCCTTTACTTGGCAATTTGAAAACCAGGGTAATCAGTGCCAGGATTTGTTACCAGGTTATGACAACTGACCGAAGTGTGTGAATTTGGTTTAACCCTTAATAAGATGCTTGGAGACAATCTCGTATGCAGGTTTCATGATGTGACTAGGCAAAAATTCTTACTGGCTGAAGCTCAGCTGAACTTCAAAAAGGCGCTACATTGGTTTTATCATTGAAAAATGCAACAAATGGTGCTTGTGATTTGCAGGACATTCCAATGGAGTGAACATCCTTGCCAGTTTGCCTGAGCTTGGGCAACACCATTTAGGCCTTTAGGTCCTTTTTAGGTCCCCCCTAGCTAACTTGTAACTCTTAAGCTCCCTGACTGAGCCTTCACGTCTCATCTTTACATAAGCTTCCTTCTTCCTCTTGACAAGAGATTCAAATTCTTTAGTAAACCATGGTTCACTCGCTCAACCACTTCCTTCCTGCCTGACAGGCACATACTTATCAAGAACATACAGTAGCTATTCCTTGAACAAGCTCCATATTTTAACTGTACTCATCTCCTGCAGTTGCCATCCCCATCCCCATCCTATGCATCCTAAATCTTGCCTTATCGCATCACATAATTGCTTTTCTACAGCTATAACTCTTGCCCTGTGGTATGTACCTATCCCTTTTCATCGCTAAAGTCAACGTAACCAAATTGTGGTCACTATCACCAAAGTGCTCATCTACTTCCAAATCTAACATCTGGCTTGGTTCATTACCCAGTACCAAATCCAATGTAGCCTCTCCTCTTGGTGGTCTATCTACATACAGAAACCCTTCTGCACAGATTGGACAAAAACTGACTTATCTCAAGTGCTCCAAGTGTAGCATTTCCAGTCAATATTTGGAAAGTTAAAGGCCCCCATAACAACTATCCTGTTACTTCCACTTCTATCCAGAATTGTCTTTGTAATCCCTTCCTCTACACCTCTGGAACTTTTTGGAAGCCTATAGAAAACTCCCAACAGGGCGACCTCTCCTATTGCTAAACTCAGCCTCAGTAGATGAGTCCTCATCAAACATCCTTTCTGCCACTATAATACTGTCCTTGATTAACAATGCCACACCTCCCCTTCTTTTATTGCCTTCCCTGATCTTAGTCAAACATCTAAACCCGGAAGCTGCAGCAAACATTCCTGTCCCTACTCTATCCATATCTCTGAAATGGCCACAACATTGAAGTCCCAGGTACCAACCCATGCTGCAAGTTCGCCCACCCAGGTTATGTTACAGTTGTATAGGATTTTGGTTTGGCCACATTTGGAATACTGCGTACAGTTCTGGTTGCCACACCCCTCGTAGGATGTGGATGTTTTGGAGAGGGTGCAGAGGAGGTTCTCCGGTATGTTGCCTGGTATGGAGGGACTAGCTCCGAAGACAGGCTGAGTAGATTAGGATTATCTTGATTAGAAAGATGGGAGATTGTTGGGGAAAGGAAACTAATTGAGATCTACAAAATTATAAGTGGCATAGACCAGGTGGATAGCAAGAAGCTTTTTCCTGGAGTGTCGGGACTCAGTTACTAGGGGTCATGCGTCCAAGGTGAGAGGGGACGAGTTTAAGGGAGATATGTAAGGAAAGTTCTTTACAGAGAGGGTGGTGAGTGCCTGGTAGAGGTGGGCACATTAGCATCATTTAAGATGTGTCTAGACAGATACATGAATGGGCAGGGAGCGGAGAGATACAGATCCTTAGAAAATAGACAACAGGTTTAGATAGAGGATCTGGAGGGCCGAAGGGCCTGTTCCTGTGCTGTAATTTTTAAAATTCTTTTTGTCCTCATTGGAATATATTACTGCCAGGAGGCATGAACTATTTTCTTAAATACCTGCTATTTCACTGAATGCACCTTAGTATATGAATCATAATACATGAATTAAACAGCACAAAGAGGTTAATGAGTTTGATTTTATAGCAATTACAGACATAGTTATAACTGGGTATGTAACGTTTTGCGAGGACAGGCAGGGAAGGAAGGATGATGAGGTAGCTTTGATAGAATCAATTGGAGTATGTATGTATGTTAGCAGGAAATGATGTTGGCTAGGAAGAGGTAAAACCCATATGGGTGGAGTTAAGTAGTAACAAAGGGGAGAAGACATTGGTAGCAGTAGTCTTTTGGTACCCATAACAGTGATTCCCATAATCAATGTTCGGCCTATATTAAAGGGATCACTACTGATTCCAGCAGTAAAAATCTGCACATTAAAAATCAAATTCCTCCTTAAATGTACTCAATCGGTTACAGGTTGAAGGGTTATGGAGAGCGAGCAGGAAAGAGAAGTAGAAGCCGAAATGAAAATCAGCCATGGTCATGTTTAATATGATAGACTAGCCCAATCCTCCTCCTCGTTCTTATCGCTGACTACAATAAACATATAGTGATGTGTGTGAACTACTACCTGGAGTTGTATTTTAGAGAGAACACTGAAAGATGATGCATTACCCATCACAGAATGCCAGCCTGTGAAACAAGGGCTGAATATTAAACTCCGTGGAGGAGCTCAGCCAGATTTTAATTCAATTACCATGGGCAAATCTTCAGGTGTTGAAGTGACCATACTGGAATCCATCAAGTAAAAAATCAGCTACCCTCCAGCATCAGAACTCAGAAACTCGTCAGCCCACAGCTCTATCATTTTGCTCAGTACCGTTTCCCTAATGATCGATATTTGGTGAAATTACACTGTTTCTACCTTCCGCTTTGTAGCTACAACTCGAGTGCATTCTGTATTCTCCACAATTCAGCAGCAAAATGTTTGACTATTTCATTAGCCATTTCCTTATTCACTCTTCTGAAGAGCAGCACTCATTTTCTTTTCTGTTCCTTTTGAATATGTGTACAAAATCTCACTTCCATCTCTCCAGAGTTACTCAGGATATTGTCCTTGGTCCAACCACCTTCAGCTATATCAATGATCTTCCCTCCATCATAAGATCAGAAGTGCAGATGTTCATTGATGATCACACAATTTTCAGCACCATATGTAAATCAAGTACTGCAGCTCTTTATGTCCAAATCGAGCAAGACATAGACATCCAAATTTGAGTCGACAGGTAGCAAGTAACATATGCTTCATGCAAGTAGCACCAAAACAGAATCTAACCATTGCCACTTGGCATTCAATTGTATAGCCATCACCAAAGTCCCCACTTACAACATCTGGGGAGGTAACATTGACCAGAAACTGAACTGGATTAGCCAAATACAGAGTGGCAACAAGAGCCGGTTAGAGACTACCAGAACTAAACGAACTGCAAAATTGAAAGAAAGCAGCTCACCAACTTCTCCATGGCAACAGAGGATGGACAATAAATGCTTACTCAGTCTACAACACCTCAAGGCCATGAATGAAGTTTTAAAAAGTAGCTTCTTCTAATAACTCTAATTATTTTCTGCTGATCCATGTTTTGTCATCTTCTCATGTTCTTGAAGTTTTGTCCAATCATCTGACCAGACATTCATCTTTGCAATTATATACTTTTTTCTCAAGTTAAGTGCTGGTCCTCCTCCTTTTAGAATTGTTCTTTATATGAAGAATCTCATTACTTTGACTATTCTGAAGTATCCCCTTAAAATATTTGCAGTGCTTATTCATTGATTTATCTCCTAGTTCACTTCAAATAGGTAATTCTGGATGTAGGTTTGCTCGCTGAGCTGGAAGGTTCATTTCCAGACGTTTTGTTACCCTACTAGGTAACATCTTCAGTGGGTCTCAGGCGATGCAAATGCTGAAAATTCCTGCTTTCTATTTATATGTTTGGGTTTCTTTAGGTTAGTGATGTCATTTCCTGTGGTGAAGTCACTTCCTGTTCCTTTTCTCAGGGGGTGGTAGATGGGGTCTAACTCGATGTGTTTGTTGATAGAGTTCCGATTGGAATTCTCATGCATGTCTTTATTTGGCTTGTCCTAGGATGGATGTATTGTGCCAGTCGAAGTGGTGTCCTTCCTCATCCGTATATGAGGATACTAGTGAGAGAGAATTATCTAACTGTAGTCAAAAAGAATGGGTACCCAATGAAAACAGTCCATCGATTTCTCAGCAACAAACCCAAGCAAGCAGACAAAACGTGTCCAGAAACCCTAGCCACTCTCCCCTACATCAAAGGCATCTCGGAAATGACTGCCAGACTACTCAGACCCCTTGGCATCATGGTAGCCCACAAACCCACCAACACAGTAAAACAGCAGCTAATGAACTTGAAAGACACTATACAGACAACGAGCAAAACTAATGTCATTTACAAAATGCCACGCAAGGACTGTAACAAACACTACATTGGACAAATACGGAACTCAATCAACAAACAGAGTTAGACCTCATCTACCACTCCCTGAGAAAAAGAACAGGAAGTGACTTCACCACAGGAAATAACATCACCAACCCAAAGAAACCCAAACATATAAATAGAAAGCAGGAATTTTCAGCATTGTTTTGCCTGAGGCCACTGAAGATGTTACCTAGTTGGGTAACAAAATGTCTGGAAGTGAACCTTCTAGCTCAGCGAGCAAACCTACATTCAAAACCTCAACCTGAGCTACAAATCTTCTCAAAACCTGCTACAGGTAATTCTCTTATAACACCGTAGTTGCATGCCATGTTACAGAAAACGGTGCAACAGAAATAATGGGGCGTATTGGAAAAGCAGAGTTCAGGGTGAATGACCAAAAATGTCAAGTAAAATCGAAACAAAAATAGTGGTTAGCCGAACACAAATGATAGCACAGTTGAAGTAAATTTTGACCTGTTGTAAGGTACTGTATAGTACAATTTATCAGATTCTCAACTAATTACTCTCAACTGGCATCCATACCTGCTGGCTGCACCACATTCCAGCCAGTCTTCTGATTCCATCCAAATGGTAACACTGCACAAGTCAGATCCCAGAATGAAACCTGCCTTGACAGATAATATCCTAGAATTGACCAACATCCATGGTGCAGCAACATGTTTAAAACTATATCGTGCACCCAGACAACAGCTGTCAGTCCGGAGCAGTCCTGCATGGTTCCTGACATTGGTCTTGAACGTGACAGACAATAGAAAATTACTACTTCTCTTTGTGGGCAGAGACATGGAGATGATGCTGATGGGGATGGGGTTATGCAGAGGCAGGATGTTCTTTTCTCCCAGACTAGAGGACACCATTCTACTGGAACCATGCCAACCTGGACCCCTTTTACCATCCAGGCCAGTGCAGTCTCAACCATCTGAAGGAATGCACAAAATGTAGCAAAAAGATCAATGACCTTCTCCACTCTCCTGACCTGGATTAACCCTGGATCTCTTCTGCACAGCCTACTCACCCCTTCAGTACATTCCCAAACATGCATCAAAAGTTATAGGGTGCCACTCACATTTCTCTCCCTCACCCACTATATGCAGAGTTTCCTGATTCTGGCCATCCTGAGCAGCTGACTGATCATGTTCAAGCCCATGGACTGGTATTTTGCAGTTGGTGACCAGAGCAATCAGTCAATGAAACAGATTCACAAGAGTCTGCAGATATTCTTAAATATCTTTACATGGTTTTCTTTTAAAGTGGGAAAAAAAAAGCTCTTAAGACAAACAAAACAAATTTCAAACTGCTCCTCAACACTGTCATTTTACAATTAGTCAATTCCAGTGAAATTTCACTCATCTCAACTCTTTATGCTTTTAAGTAAACAGGCTTTGGAGATGCCAGTGTTGGATGCACAACACCGGGTTATAGTCTGATACATTTAATTTGGAAGCACGAGCTTTTGGAGCTTGGCTCCTTCATCAGGTGGTTATCCTGATGAACCACCTGATGAAGGAGTAGCACTCCAAAAGCTAGTGCTTCCAAATAAACCTATTGGACTATCACCTGGTGTTGTGTGATTTTTAACCTTAAATAAACAGATTTCTTCTAGTTTCTTGTCCTCAGGCTATATAGAGACATTTTCATAGTGCTTTTCCAAGTCCACTAGCATAAACATTTCACAATACGTTCCACAAAAGGTCTTCACAAGAAAGCACATCAGCCAACTAATCACGTGATGCCAACATAGAGTCCAGTCCTTCGCGCACTGCGACACCTAGTGCCTGAGATGAGAATCATGTAACAGTGAGGAGTTTACTTTATTTTAACAAAGTTGGCTATTCACAAATTGTGTCACAGACAAATAACACTTCATAAAGTTAAAAATCCCACAACACCAGTTAGTAGTCCATAAGACCATAAGACATAGGAGTGGAAGTAAGGCCATTCGGCCCATCGAGTCCACTCTGCCATTTAATCATGGCTGATGGGCATTTCCCCGCATTCTCCCCGTAGCCCTTAATTCCTTGTGACATCAAGAATTTATCAATTTCTGCCTTGAAGACATTTGGTGTCCCAGCCTCCACTGCACTCTGTGGCAATGAATTCCACAGGCCCACCACTCTCTGGCTGAAGAAATGTCTCCGCATTTCTGTTCTGAATTGACCCCCTCTAATTCTAAGGCAGTGCTCACAGGTCCTAGTCTCCTCGCCTAATGGAACCAATTTCTTAGCGTCCACCCTTTCCAAGCCATGTATTATCTTGTTCATCAGGTGGTTGAGCAGTGTTCTGAAAGCTAGTGATTAGATTTTAGATTACATTAGATTAGATTACATTACATTACAGTGTGGAAACAGGCCCTTCGGCCCAACAAGTCCACACCTACCCGCCGAAGCGCAACCCACCCATACCCCTACATTTATCCCTTACCTAACACTACGGGCAATTTAGCATGGCCAATTCACCTTACCTGCACATCTTTGGACTGTGGGAGGACTGTGGGAGTGCTTCCAATTAAACTTGTTGGACTATAACCTGGTGTTGTGTGATTTTTAACTTTGTATACCCCAGTCCAAAACAGGCATTTCCAAATCATGACGGGCATTTAATAAATGCATTTTGTAGGAGAACTACCTGTAGTTCAGTTTATATGCTGTTTTAAAAAATTCTCAAGGTCAGGTTCGTAGGAGAGTAGTCTGACACAGAACAAACGACCAAGAGGCGAGTCTGCTAGAATATGGGCATTTTATTCCCCGCAGCGTCGCCACAACCAACGGGTCTGGCTTATACTCACTCTACATGTTACCGGAACTGGGAGCCGTCAGTTCTCGTAGAGCGGTTGCCAACAACCCACGCTCGGCGGTTAAACGTAACCCCGGAGCAGACTCACCGAACTGGAGACTTTTCCAGCTGATATACTCTTTTCCAGATATAAACATTCATGTGAACAGCAGAGCAAGGCTAAAAAACACATTCCATTCTGGTTACATACAGATAAGAAGATTCACACGGGGAGGTGTGTAATAAGATTCACACGGGACTAAGCAACACCTCCATTCCGGTTAGATTCACACATGTATTGGGACATAATTTTTAACCGTTTCACCTCATATGCCCACTTAAGATTCTAGCCTTAGTCTCATGCTTCTTCCATTCAAACAAAGTAAAATGCAATTGTTTGTGATGACTACAACCTCAGGATGTCTTTACTCCAAGGTCATTAATTGATCCTGTCACATTATATAATATCGACTAACATTAGCTGTTCCCTGTTTGGTTCCAGATAGTTCCTTGGAGAAGCATTCTAGCAACCTCTCATCCAGGCAATTTCATTTTTCCAGTTTACACCTGTACATTAAAATCACCCATGATTATTGCTTCCCCTTTAATCACATGCATCAAAATAATACGACTTGTATACTTTGCCCAACATTGTACTTATTGATCGGGAGCCTGTAGACCACTCTGACTAGTGACTTGATTCTTGACTATTGATTACTGAGCAACTGATTCCCTGTCCTAATCTCTTTACCTAGTCTCCTAATTTTATGTATCATATATTCCTTAATATTCTGGATTCAATCCTGGTCAAGTTTCTATAAAGGCTTTCACACCATACTTACTTACTTCAGTGTGTGCTATTAATTTGTTAACTTTGTTATGAATGCTGCCTACATTCAGATGCACAGCTTTTAGAATTATATTTTGGCAATATTTGTAACATGTAAGCTTAACTGTTGGTTCAGCATTACATGTAATCTCTGTCCCTTTCTGCCATTCTCGGAGCTTCATTTCCCATATTACTGATTTGCTCTCATCTTGCATTTACCTCTTTATCTCTTCCTCCCATTGACTTTCTAGATTCATCCCATTGTATTCATTAATCTCACTCAAGTTATTAAGGTGGACAAATCCCCAGGACCGGATGGGATCTATCCCAGATTGCTAAGGGAGGCACGAGAGGAAATAGCTGGGGCCCTGACGGATATCTTAGGGGCATCCTTAAATACAGGTGAGGTGCCGGAGGACTGGAAGGTTGCTCATGTTATCCCCCTGCACAAAAAGGGTAGTAGGGATATTCCGGGTAACTACAGACCAGTAAGCCTGACGTCGGTGGTGGGAAAGTTGCTGGGGAGGATACTGAGAGATAGGATCTATTTATATTTGGAAAGGAATGAGCTTATCAGTTTTTGGCAACATGGTTTTGTGCGGGGGAGATCGTGCCTTACCAACTTGATAGAGTTCTTCGAGGAAGTGACCAAGTTGTTAGATAAAGGAAGGGCTGTTTATGTCATATACATTGACTTTAATAAGGCGTTTGATAAGGTTCCCCATTATAGACTAATGGAGAAAGTGAAGTCACATGGTGTTCAGGGTGTTCTAGCTAGGTGGATAAAGAACTGGTTGAGCAACAGGAGTCAGAGAGTAGTAATTGAAGGGAGTTGCTCCAAGTGGAGAAAGGTGACCAGTGGTGTTCCACAGGGGTCAGTGCTGGGGCCACTGTTGCTTGTAATATACATAAATGATCTCGAAGAGGGCACTGTTGGTATGATTAACAAGTTTGCAGATGACACAAAGATTGGTGGAGTGGCAGAAAGCATAAGAGACTGTCAGAGAATACAGGAGGACATACATAGATTGGAGAGTTGGGCGGAAAAGTGGCAGATGGATTTCAATCCAGACAAATGTGAGGTGATGCATTTAGGCAAGTCTAATTCTCGAGCGAATTATACAATGAATGGAACAGCCTTAGGAAAAGTTGATGGGCAGAGAGATCTCGGAGTGCAGGTCCATTGTACCCTGAAGGTTGCTGCACAGGTGGATAGAATGGTCAAGAAGGCGTATAGTATGATTGCCTTCATCCGACAGAGTATTGTGTTTAAGAGGTGGCAAGTCATGTTAAAATTGTACAAGACATGGTTTGGCCACATTTAGAATACTGTGTACAGTTCTGGGCACCACATTACCAAAAGGATGTGGACGATTTGGAGAGGGTGCAGAGAAAGTTTACGAGGATGTTGCATGGCATGGAAGGTGCGAGCTATGAAGAGAGGTTGAGTAGGTTAGGTTTAGTTTCACTAGAAAAAAGGAGAATGAGGGGGACCTGATTGAGGTTTACAAAATCATGAAGGGTATAGACAGGGTCGATAGAGACAAGCTTTTTCCCAGGGTGAAGTATTCAATAATGAGAGGTCAAACTTTCAAAGTGAGAGGTGGAAAGTTTAAGGGGGATACACACGCTAAGTACTTCACACAGAGGGTGGTGGGCATTTGGAACGTGTTGCCAGCAGAGGTGGTAGAGGCAGGCACGGTAGATTCATTTAAAATTCATTTAAAATGAATTGACCGACAGGTTTAGACAGTACATTTGGATCGGCTCAGGCTTGGAGGGCCGAAGGGCCTGTTCCTGGGCAGGAAATTTTCTTTGTTCAAATATTTGACTAATGTGATTATAGGGAGTAATATAACTGCAAAACCCTGGCTCCCATAAACTTACTCAACATGATTGCCTATCACCATAACGAGCAAGCACAGCAGAGACAAGGCAACTTTGGAACTCAGATACACCATGGGGCCAAACAGGGTTGTACACTGGCACTAACATTCTTTGGCATACTGTTCACTGCATTGCTATCGTATACCTTGAGGTCAACTACAGTGGGTAGGTACTGTTTTGCGAGAACTGATGGAAAACTGTTTAACCCTGTTTGCCTAATACTCTAAATTTAAAGTCCACCAAATCCTTATCAGAAAGAGTTGCTCTGAGAGGTTCACAGACATCTGTAAAAGCTTGATTTGGCCATCAATATCAAATATCATGGACTAAAGTGTTGTTTATACTACCACATATCAGCAATGATGATCAGTCCTTCAAGGTTTTTGATAGGTTCACATATATAAAGGTTCACAATTGGCAGCAATTGATCACATTATGCCAGAAACGTAAATGGTTTGCTCTCATTAAAGTTAACATAATTGGTGGTGGTTTAATCAGAGGATCTTCACCTCAGGGAATTGGAGAGGTTGAGAAGGAGAGTCTTTCATGGTAACGTCTGCTGATACAGAAATTGAATCCATGCTGTTGGCAATATAAGCCAGCTGTCTGGCTCACTAAGCTAACCAACTCTGGCTAAATATCAATTCAGACATTGCAAACGTTGCACCCTCATGGCTAAACAGCAGCTTGGAACAACAGTAATCTTAGTGAGAACATCAGAGAATCTACCAGACCTGCATCCTTTGCACACTCCTGCCTTGGTGGTTCGATCTTTCAGCATATGCTAGACAGGACCAAAGATTCAACAGCTTTCACCTTCGCTGTCTCTAATGTAACCTTGGCAGTTCTCAGCAGGACAAAGTATCCAACTCAGATGCTCATTCTTCCTATTGCATTTGGCTCTCAGCTTCATTTAACCTACTGAAATTAGCATTGTTCACTATTTTTGAGGGTTTCATTTTGGGACATTTTGCACAGATCTGCAAAGCCCGTGATTGTTGCATGATTACTGGTATCTATCCACCATTCCCCTTTCACTTGATGCTCTTGTTCGCAGTTATCATTCTAAAAAGGCTCTATGCATTAATTACCTTTAGTTAAAAATCACACAACACCAGGTTATAGTCCAACAGATTTAACTGGAAGCACACTAGCTTTTGGAGCATCGTTGGACTATAACCTGGTGTTGTGTGATTTTTAATTTTGTACACCTCAGTCCAACACTGGCATCTCCAAATCTTAATTACCTTTAGACTTTATACCAACCTGTTATTTGATGTACAATGATATGGTGTAAAATAATAAGAGTCATTGGTCAACATCTCTCCAGTAGCCTCAAGTTTAATAGACTTGCTTTGCTTTCTTTTAGCTAACACATGCAACTGGGTCAGCTTCTTGCTGTTGAAGCATTGCTTTCTCCATGCTGAACATGCTTTCTTTTCTTTCATGTGAGGCCATCTATTGTATCAACTTGCTGCTCATCTTGCTGCTGGCTGTTCTGCAAACATTTTTATTTTCTTCTTTGAAGATGGCGTTTTCATTCAACCTGGAATGTCTCTCACTCTTAATTCTCTTTCTCTGCACAAATGCTGCCAGTTCATTCTAAGGTGTGAACAAATAGCTTTCTCTTGTAATTTGATGTACTTGCGATTTTGGAGAAGATTTGTAGCTCAGATTGTAAATTTGCTCGCCGGGCTGATAGATTTGTTCTCAGACGTTTCGTCACCATGCTAGGTAACATCATCTGTGAGCATCCGATGAAGCGCTGGTGTTCTGTTCCGGTTGCTATTTATCTGTCTTGGTCTGTTGTTGTGAGTGACATCACTAATGATTCTTTTTCTCAGAGGTTGAAAAATGGGATCCAAATCTACATTTAGTAATGGAGTTCCAGTTTGAATGCCAAGCCTCTCAGAATTCCCGTGTGTCTTTTTTTAGCCTGTCCCAGGATGGATGTATTGTCCCAGTTGAACGTGTGTCCCTCTTTGTCTGAGTGTACAGATACTAGTGATAGTGGTCGTGTTTTTTGGTGGCTAGTTCATGTATCCTGGTGGTTAGTTTCCTGCCCATATGTCCAATGTAACGTTTGTTGTAGTCTTTGCAGGGCATTTTATATATGATGTTAGTTCTGCTGATTACTGGTATAGGGTTCTTTAAATTCATCATAAGTGGTTTCAGCATGGTGGTAGGTTTGTGGGCTGCAATGCTGTCTAGGGGCCGAAGTAGTCTGTTCGTCATCTCCGAGATGTCTTTGATGTATGGCAAAGCTGGAATGCCACACACTAACCAGATACTCAACTACAGGAGCAAACACCCCAACACCCAAAAATGGAGCTGCATCAGGACATTATTTAAACGAGCCACAACACACTGTAGCACCCAGGAACTACGAGAAACTAAGGAAAAACCCCTATGCATTATATTCAGGAATGAGTACCCGATAAAACGCCGTTCACTGCTTCCTACAACAGAACTTAGCAGGGAGACACAACATGCCTAGAGACTCTAGCCACTGTCGGACTTTGGCTCAATCTATCAACTTACTTTCTTCTATGTGTGAGCCAAGTCCTGCGTGTTCTTTAAATGAAGCAATAGGAGAAGATATTCGGTCTCACAATTTTAATTTATTTTAGGAATAAGTGGATAAAGCATACAGAGCTCTGGGTCTAAACCTTTCTGTCCCTGACAAACTATACAGTGTGTCAGTTCGGAAAAATACACACACTTCTGTGTTGATCCAGTCTTTTTATATAATAAAAAACATCATGCAATCACTGAAATGGAGTGATCTTCTGATTGGCTGTTGATCTGACTCCATTCTCTGCCTCCTTACGTTCCTGGATGTCCGACCCCACGTGACCTTATTTTGCCCGCGAAACGGAGATCCACGTGATCTCGTTCTGCGCGCGCGGATAACGGAGCATCCCCAAAGGCCTCCGAATGCCAAGTATATTTACAGTCGCAGCCAGGTACATATTTACAAGCAAGCCATATATTTACACCACCGTGCCATACATTAACGACATCGCAGAGATGACGACCACACTACTCCAGCCCCTAGGCAGCAAGGTAGTCCTCAAAACTACCACCACACTGAAACAGCTTCTGATGAATTTAAAAGTGCCCTGTTCCAGCAACCAGCAGAATGGACGTTGTATACAAAATACCCAACAAAGATTGCTGCAAACATTACATTGGACAGATGGGAAGGAAACTAGCCACCAGGATTAATGAGCACCAACCAGCCACAACCACCATCACTAGTATCCATACACACAGATGACGAGGGACACCAATTCGACTGAAACAATATATCGATCCTGGGACAGGCGAAACAAAGACATGTACGAGAATTCCAAAAGGCCTGGCATTTAAACCGGAACTCCATTAACAAATATATTGATTTGGATCCCATTTACCAACTTCTGAGAAAAAGAACAGATAGTGGTATCACTCACTACAACATACCGAGACAGATAAATAGCAAGCAGGACAGAACACCAGCGCTTCATCGGATGCTATCTGATGATGTTACCTTGCATGGTGACGAAACGTCTGAGAACAAATCTACCAGCTCGGCGATCAGACCTACAGCCTAATGTACTTTGTTTTCCTTCAACATTGGAATCTGTTGCTTTTACATTTGTAGGCATATTAGCTTATGGAGAAATACATTTATCAGGCCTCTCAGCTATCACAAAGCTTCTACAACAATAATTTGTAGGCAGATCCCATGGAATTTGACTCCATGGCATGCTACTATATCAAATATTTCTTCAACTATACTTTCTCATTCCTAGCTTTATTACACTTGAAGATTAATTTTTAATCTGCTGCACATTTGTTAGATGGTGGAAAAAGTATCCATACCTTCTGATCTTTTATAGCTATTGGGCCTCCTTTCTCTGAAACAAAACTTCCTATATTAATCAGACTGCTCACTGGTAACTTGACAGTTAAGGGGATCAGGTGGACAGCACCTCACTGAAGTAACTGGCAGCTTAATCAAAGCACCCGATTTCTCCAAAGCAAAACATAAATCCAGATAGACAGTGAAGGCTGAACAGGTCAAAGCATCAAAGCCAGCATCACATTTCCTAGAACTCGGTTAAAAACTGGAAAAAATGTAAATCCTCCAGATCTTTCAATCCCAATACTGTACCGTGCTAAACGGAAAACCAGTTGAAGGTAAACATACCATTGGATATTCAAGTACAAACAAAATTATTTTAACTTACATGTTTTAAGAGGAAAGATCAAGTAGCTCCAGGATTTTAATAGATTCAAGAAAGCAAAAATATTTTGTATATTGCTGAAAAAAATTACACATTTTGTTGAAACTTTTCCTTTTGCATTCTTCAGGACATTTCCCAATAATTACCAAAAGTAAAGGGAAAAACAACATTTATGCTGTATGAGAGGAATTGGTAGAGGTACTTCTATTGAGGATGTACCAGTTAACAATGACTGATAGTTAACTATAAAGCTTCATTTTAATTTTAATTTTAAACAAGGCAGATTGTCTCTGATTAGTCAAGGAATTGTCCTGAGAAAATTAAATCAAAGTGGCTGCCACATGTTTTGTTGAGTTGAAACAAACGCAATGTTTACATGTTCTTTTTGCCTGCAAAATAATGCCCTGTTTATTAGTAATTTAAATATATTTTGCACATCCCTTGTAATTACATGATATCAAACTGAGGATTCTGGGTAATCCAAGATGGAGAACAGAAAAAATGTGTTTGTAAAAGCTGATTTTTTTTTAAGGTATTTTCAGTGTTGGAGCTGATTTCCTCAAATTCGAGCAGTAATTACTGTTTTATACTGTTGCATTGTTTTGGAACTAGAGAAAAAAAATGCTAACAATGGCACTTTAAAAAGGAGGAAGACAGACAAAGGGTAGTGACCACTTGGGCAGTGATTCAAACAGAGAAAGAAAGCTACACTGCTGTCTGAATCAGTAGTGACTTGCACAGCTACTGCCTTTGCTATCTGTTTTCAAATATCTCTGGACATCAGAGCTTGTTCTTAGAAAAATAAACAAACCAACAGCCGATTTTGGAGAAACCTGCATGTGGAGCTCACAGCAGGGAGCAGCTACGTAGCCTTTTAAAGTGTAACCTTACTGGCTTTCTTTTGTAAATCTACAATAGGGAGTGGATTGGGACCTTTCTTGATTATATGTTGTTATTGAGAACTGTCTCTTGATTAAACCCAAATATAAAAACATGGGTACTAAGCTAGTCTGAAGCGGTGTTTTTAGAGCAGTAAGACTGTGCTATTTTCTGGGTCTGTAGACTGCTAAGCTGCAAAGATGTCCTTTAGTAGAGTGAGGTGTGCTTCCTGTTGCAATTGGGAGATTAGGAAGAGTTTCCATGTTACTGACCATTATGTCCATAGGACGTGTGTTTAGTTGAGAATTCTGTCAGATCATATGGATCAGTTGAAACGGTAGTTAGAGGCAATGAGGAATTTACAGGAGCTGGGGGTGGTCGGTGTAATGGATGGCAGTTGCAGGTAGAGAGGTAAACTGAAGATACAGTCAGGTAGATGGTGATGTCCAGGAAAGGTCAGAGAAGGAAGCAGGTAGTGCAGGAATCTCATGTGGCTATCCCCATCTCAAACAAGTATGCTGTTTTGGAAAATGTAGTGGGTGATGGATTCTCAGGGGAACGTAGTACTGACAGCCAGGTTTCTGCTACAGAGACTGGCTTTAATGTAATGATGGGTACGCCAGGTCTCAAGCAATCGATTGTGATAGGGGACTCTCTGGTTAGAAACACAGGCAGATGATTCTGCGGCAGACAGTGAGACATCAAAATGGTGTGTTACCTTCCTGCAGACAGGATCAAAGATATCTCAGAGAGGATCCAGATTATTCTCAGTCTGCAGGAAGTCATTGTACATATTGGAACTAATGACACAGGAAGTGAAAAAGACACTATTTGAAGCAGAGAAAGTAGGATGTTCGGCAGGAATTTAACAAAATTGCTTCTTGAGGGTTTCAATATCTCGTTTACGCTCAGTGCCATGAGCTGGTGAGGGGAGGAATAGAAGGACAGAGCAGACGAAAGCATGGCTGAGGAGATCATAAGACATAGGAGCAGAAATTAGGCCATTCACCCCATAGAGCGTGCTCTGCCGTTTAATCACGGTTGATAAAGTTATCAACCCCATTTTCCCAGTAATCCTTGATCCCCTATCTGAGTCTTAAATATACCCAATGACCTGGCCTACACGGTCTTCTCTGGCTATGAATTCCATAGATTCACCCTTCTCTGGCTAAAGAAGTTTCTCTTTATCTCCATTCTAAAAGGTCTTCCCTTTACTCAAAGGCTGTGCCCATGGGTCGTAGTCTCTCTTACCAATGGAAACATTTTCCCAACACCCACTCTTTCCATGCCATTCAGTATTCTGTAAGGTTCAATTAGATTCCCTCTCAGCCTTCGAAACATCACTGAGTATTGACCCAGAGTAATCCAACGTTCCACATATGTTAAGCTTTTCATTCCTGGGACCATTATCGTGAACCTGGAGCTGGTGCAGGGGAGAAGGATGCACATTTTTGGATCATTGAAATCTCTCGTGGGAAAGATGCATAAGGGGGATGGATTGCATCTAAACTGGAAGGGGGCTAATATACTGGTGAGGAGATTTGCTACAGCTTGTCAGGAGGATTTAAACTAGTGAGGGCAGGGAGGTAGTGTGAGGGAGGGAGGAGACCCAGAGTAGATAGTGAGGAACGTGATCAGTCTGAGACTGATACAGCTGGGAAAAAGAGAAAATCAAACAGACAGGGCAGGCAGGAACAAAGTTGAGAACAAGGTAGGTCTAATGAAATAAGAGATTAATTTAATGCAAGAAGCCTAACAGATAAAGCAGATAAACTTAGGGCATGATTAGGAACATGGAACTGGGATATCATAGCAATTCTACAGCTGTGACTTAGGGATGGATGGGACTGGCAGCTTAGTGCTCCAGGGTATAGATGCGAGACAAAGGATTGAAAAGATGGCAAGAGAGAAGTGGGGTGATGTTTTTGATATGGCATAACATTATGGCTGTATTCAGACAGGATATTCCTGGGGATAAGTCCATGGACATTATTTGGGTGAAACTGAGAAATAAGAAAGGGATCATCAACATATTGTGATTGTACTACAGACCCCCCCAGTAGTTAGTGGGAAATTGGGGAACAAATTTGCAAGGAATTCTGAGTTACCTTTAAGAATAATCGGATGGTTATGGTAGGGGATTTTAACTTTCCAAACACAGACTGGGACTGCCTTAGTGTTAAGGGTTTAGATGGAGAGGAATTTTTAAGGGTGTCCAAACAAATTTTCTGATTCAGTATGTGGATGTACCTACCAGAGAAGGTGTAAAACTTGAGAATTATTTTTGGGAAATAAGGCAGGGGAGGTGACTGAGGTGTCAGTGGGGGAGCACTTTGGGACTATCGACCATAATTCTATTAGATTTAAAATAGTGATGGAAAAGGATAGACCAAATCTAAAAGTTGAAATTCTAAATTGGAGGAAGGCTAATTTTGACGGTATTAAGCAAGATCTTTCACAAGTTGATTGGGGGTGGATGTTCACAGATAAAATGACAGCTGAAAAATGGGATGCCTTCAAAAAGTGAAAGAGAGAGTCCAGAGACAGTATGTACCTGTTAGGATGAAGGGCAAGGCTGGTAGCTTAGGAATTTTGGATGACTACGGAAATTGAAGTTTTGGTCAAGAACAAAAAGGAAGCATATGTCAGGTACAGACAGCAGAAATCAAGTGATTTCCTATAAGAGTATAAAACCAGTAGGAATATACTTAGAGGGAAATCAGAAGGGCAAAAAGGGGACATGAGATAACTTTGGCAAACGTGGTTAAGAATAATCCAAAGGGATTCCACAAATAAATTAATGACAAAAGGACAACTGGGGAGAGAATAGGACCCCTCTAAATAGGCCACTATTTAAGACAGTTGGTTAGGAAAAGCCTGGAAACTATAGACCAGTGAGCCTGACTTTGGTGGTGGGCAATTATTGGAGGGAATTCGGAGGGTGAAGATTTACATGTATTTGGAAAGACTGTGGTGCTGGAAAAGAAGGAGCAGGAGAACTGACGTTTTGGACATAAGCCCAAAACGTCGATTCTCCTGCTCCTGGGATGCTGCCTAGCCTGCCGTGGTTTTCCAGCACCACACACTCGACTCTGATCTCCAGCATCTGCAATTCTCACTTCCTTTATGTATTTGGAAAGACAAGGACTGATTAAGGATAGTTAACACAGCTTTGTGCTTGGGAAATTGTGTCTCATGAACTTGATTGAGTTTTTTGAAGAACTAAACAAAAAAAAGGATTGATGAGGATAGGGCTACAGACGTGGTCTATACAGAGTTCATTAAGGCATTCAAAAAGGTTTCTCAATAGTAGACTGGTTAGCAAGGTTAGACCACATGAAATACAGGGAGAACTAGCTATTTGGAGACAGAAATGGCCACAAAGGTCGAAGACAGAGGGTGGTGGTGGAAGGTTGTTTTTCAGACTGGATGCATGTGACCAGCGGTACGCCACAACGATCAGTGCTGGGTCCGTTGCTTCATCATTTACATAAGTGATTCGGATGTGAACATAGGAGGAGGTATGGTTACTAAGTTTGTAGATGACACTAAAATTGGAGGTGTAGAGGACGGCAAAGAAGATTACCACGGCATACAACATGACATTGATCAGATGGGCCAATGGTGTTTAATTTAGATAAATGGGAATTGCTGTGTTATGGAAAAAAAATCAGAGCAGGACTTATACACTTAATGGTAAGGTCCTGGGAGTGTTGCTGCACAGAGACCTTGGAGTGCAGGTTCCTAACTCCTTGAAAATCGAGTCACAGGTAGATAGGATAGTGAAGGTGGTGTTTGGAATGCTTGCCTTTATTGGTCAGTGCATTCAGTAGAGGAGTTGGGAGGTCATGTTATGGCTGTACAGGGCAATGGTTCAATCACGATTGGAATACTGTGTGCAGTTCTGGTCTTCCTTGCAATAGTAAGGATGTTGTGAAACTTCAAAGGGTTTACAGATTTACAAGGATGTTGCCAGGGTTGGAGGGTTTAAGTTATAGGGAGAGGCTGAATAGACTGGGGCCATTTTCCCTGGCGCGTCAGAGGCTGAGGGGTGACCTTATAGAGATTTATAAAATAATGAGGAGCATGGATAAGGTAAATAGACAAGGTCTTTTCCCAGGAGTGGGGGGAGTCCAAAACTAGAGGCATAGGCTGAGGGGGAGAGGGGTAGGTATAAAAAGGAACCTCAGGGGTAACTTTTTCATGCAGAGGGTGGTGCATGTATGTAATGAGCTGCCAGAGGAAGACAAAGCTGGTACAATTAGAATATTTAAAAAGAAATCTAGATGGGTGTATGAAAAGCAAGGGTTAGAGGGATATGGGCCAAATGCTGATATGTGGGACTAGATTGATTTAGGATATCTGGTTGGCATGGATGCGTTGGATCAAAGAGTCTCCGTGCTGTATATCTCTATGACTTTAAATAAGCACACATTTAATGGGAGAACACAAACACATAACTACTTTTTCAACAAACATTTCATGATACAAAATAAATGACAAGAACCATACTATTATACAGTAGCAATTTGTACTATGCCAAAATCACAAAAGATAATCAGAGACGAAGGGTCACAAGTTTCTACGTGAATTTTTTTTAAAAATACTTTTCAGAGACAGATGTGAATCATGAACCTTCCACAATTACATATCATTATTTTTGAATAATGAAAATAATTGACAATGAAAAAATCATTGTGCTTCTCAATCACTTCAATAAATGTCAGTCAACGAAACTGAAGCTTTTTGAATGAGCTTGTGATAATTTATCAAAAATTACCTGTTGGAAATTAAGTTCGAGTTCGTTTTTTGAGTTCAATGGATCTGGATTTAGAAATTGTAGAAGTCTGGAAAATAATTGTGCAAATGATTACAATGGGCACATTTAAATGAAAATGATGCAGAGATATATTTACTCTAAAACTTTATGCCAAAACTCCATTCAACCTTTCGGCTGCAAAAGTTCAAAAAGTATATTTAATCTTCAGCACAGCTATCAATTTGCATGAATATTCCCCAGTAGCATTTATAACTCCTCCACTCTGGAATGCTTGGGACCAAGTCATTACTGAGCTTTGGATTATAGAATTACATTGGATAGCCTCACCATGAGAATCAGGAAACACCTGAAAAAGTTACCTGAAGCATAAAAATGGTCAAGCATTTTAAAAGGGATATTCAAATTTGTTTTACTTATCAAATACTATACAGGTTTATTCCCAAAGTGCTGAACTAAAATTATGTTATGAGAATGTTTGGGATAATCAGCCAACTGATGTTTCTGGACAACAGATTTCCAGACTTCTTCTAAGCAAAATTAAAAGATGCAAAGAGTCAACTGTAGAACCAGTGTATGCATCTCCTCCAAATCCTAGTATAGTTTCAGAACTGGAAGATCTACAATTACATTATCTTCTCAGTTTGGCAGCTGGAAAATAAATATTATTAACAAAGACGATCACTCTATATTGCTCCAATCTCGAACACGACATTTGAACGGACGAGCAGATGCAGTGTATTCAAGCTACTGCAGAAAACTAGCTGCCCACCAAAATCTATTCAATGTGATCTTGGCTTTCCATAACAAGATTCGAGTAAGGTCAGCAGTAATGGAGTAACACTGGAGCCATTTGAGTTCAGTGGTAGAGTTGAGCAACATTCTGTTCTGGCATTTTCATCACTTGGGTGCTGTCATAAGACATCTCCAGAGGTTAAACACAGAACTAATGGGAAGCAGGCCTTACTTGTCTGAGCTTCAAAATTGAAGTGTGCCAAGTCCTCAGAGATGTACACTGTACTGATGACATCACATTCCATATCAAAGAACACCTTTAGCAGTGAATGAACAAAATTCCTCATGCCTGTATCGAGTTTGGTTTGGCCATTGGCATCTGGAAAACCAGATGAGCCAGTATGTTGCCATATCTCCACTTATGATAATGTGGCCCTGTAACACTAAACTCTAAGTCCATCAAGTCTGCGTCCTCAGCACACTTCAAGAGTTGAAAATTCTGAATAAAGGACAATAATCTGAACAATTAACGGTTTTTCTCCATAGATACTGCCCAATCTGAATTTTTCCAGCACGTTTCTTCCCAGATCTGAGACAGCAGTGAGACATACCAACATATGGTGCACAAGAGAACAGACTGGGATATTATAGACTTCAGAACATTAATAACTGTTCATGGATTGAAAGAATCAAAAAAGAGAAATGTTACACATGAAAAGCAGCAGCAATAACTGTCTGGAATAAGCTATTAAGGGATAACTACTGTTACACAGAAATTGAACGCAATTAGTCATGAATGGGGAAATTAAGGAGTCAAGATTATGTAAATTCAAAAGTGGTCAGCCAAGTGCACACCTTCTCAGCTCAGTGTCTGCGACTGCATCAAAACTGGAACAGAGATACCCACGCCAGACAGAGATTCAAGCCACACCAGGCGATGCTTAACCCAAAATAGGTCAAGTTACAGACTATCATCTTATGAGACAAAGGCAATGTTTTAGAATTTCTATCATTTTCCATGGAGCGGTGCTTGACTGTGAAAAAAGGCAGTTTGCCCTTTCTCTCTCAAAATGTATTTTGCTGTCCAAGAATACAGATTCTTTGTTAAATTTGCATCTCATACCTGCTTCACTTTATCTACATGATTATTATTTATCTATTTGACGTCAGTGTTGCCAGGCTACTTAAACACAGCCTAATACAACTCTGATTCTTTCGCAGTCAACACATGCACAATGCTGTACAGCTTACAGAAGCAAGAACCCCAGCCAATTTTCTTCCTCCTAAATTCAAAATGCTGAAGCCAATTAATGCAGCTTTCCTGTGGTCCCAGTCTGCTCAGCGCAGTACAAGGATCAGATTAAGGATTATTCATGACTCAGTTGCTTAATGGATAAATTTCCTTAGTAGTTCATAAAGTAGATAGCAAATTTCAAATGAAGGTGAACTATATCCTTGTAGAATGAATTCTCTTCCATTTAAAGTATAAATTGGATAGAATATATACATTAGGTTGAGATTTTATCATGTATTAATCCTGGAAAATGGCTTTTTAGTCCAAAAAATTTATTTTCAATTTACTTAATAATAAATGGAATAAATACATAACTTCTAGCAGCTGGTATTTCATCACATTCCTGCATCGCCTTGGAGGTGTCCCTGTCCATTCTCATTTCATCACGAGGATAAAACCTGAATTTTAAAAGAGAATATTATTTAATTTCTTGTCAGAGAACAGGTAAGCAAGACATGGCAGCAAATGCACCTAAATTCATACCGTGCCAAGTAGAAATGGGGACAAATAGTTGGTGAGGAGGACATTAAATAATATCAGGATGACAGGGAGTACAGTATATTAGGCAGGTGGGCACTGGATTGAATAAATGATGAAAATTTTTCAATTAACTTTGGGAGAAATTTACAAGATAAATATACATTAAGAGATAGAATTTGATGTGGAGAACAGAGAGATACTTTGGAATGTGCTTAAGGCGGAAACAGTACAAAACAAAAGTCATAATGGTCCACCTATATGAAGTAACAGTTAAGTGGTATTGTTAGGTACTACACGTTTTTGGATACAATATGAAAGCTGTTTTTTTATTTCTTTTCAATTTGTGAAGGAGTGCTGTGGTATTAATCTTTTACTGTGTGTTTAAAAATGTTTGAATGTGTGTGCTAAGTATATAGTTTAGTTTATTCTATTTACCTTCATTTGTTAAAATAAACTTCTGTTTTATTGTTAAAACAAAATCTATAGCATGGTGTGCTTCTGTTTCAGGTATGCACTACTTTGTTATTGCCAAAATGAGATATATTTTATTAAGCCACATTTCAGTTTACCCAAGTTGGCTGATCATAACATCATCGAGGAAAAAGTGAGGACTACAGATGCTGGAGATCATAGAGCCCCAAAACCTAAAAATACTTGCAATTACTTGGTGTCCTCAACCACTTTATTACCAATAAATATTGGGGAGAAGGGCTTATGCCCGAATTGTCGATTCTCCTGTTCCTTGGATGCTGCCTGACCTGCTGCGCTCTTCCAGCAACACATTTTCAGCTCTGATAATATCAGTTGTGATTAGTATAGCTTAAAGATAGAACCTGAACATATCATGTGCAAATGATTTTCATATATCTAAAGTTCAGCTGCAGAAGTTTCACACGTGGAATATAATCTTATGGAATCAAGCAAACTAGCATAGAGATGGTGATAGGTATCATCAACATTTATAGTAATTGAAAACATACCATTTCATTTATTCTGAACAGATCTGTGATAGTAAAATTAATAAAAGGTATGCAAATTAATTTCCCCACTTCATACTGATGCAAATTTATCACATTTAAAAATAGTACAGAACATTAAAAGTTAAACTAGACAGTAAAGTATACAGTTATGCTCAAAGTTAGATATTATCCTGATTCTTGTCTTCTGCTTTAAGTAGAACTGGGTGAAGAATATACATTTCTAATGGACTGCAAAACTGTTAAATAATTATCCTTCACAGCAAGAAAGCTGAATTGAATAAAGCATACACATACCTTGCTCTCTTGCAATCTAATTCTTTTTCCGAAGAACAGAAGGAAAAGCTTGCGAGTGACTCTGTTGATTTTCTGTTGGATAACGATACAGCTGTCTTGGTGTATTGTTTATTTATATTTTCGCTGAATACTCTTTCTTGGGATTGTAGACATTGAGTAACTAACTTTTGGACAGCAGGACCTACAGAGACAGTTCAAATATATTTAAGTAACAATAAGTAAACATGACATAGAGCCCCAAAACCTAAAAATACTTGCAATTACTTGGTGTCCTCAACCACTTTATTACCAATAAATATTGGGGAGAACACAGAGGAATAACTCCCCGGCATATTATAAAGGCATATTCAAATATTGGGAGGGTGGGGGATATGGGTAATAGAATACAGACTAAAATTCCAAAATTTGCCAAAGCCGTAACATATGCTTGGCAGAGGTGAGAATGATAGCAAATCAATTGCAAGAGGACATACAAAAAAACAGATTTAAGACTTTGAGAAAAACAGCATTTACAAATGCCTTAAGTTAAATAATAATGGAAATAATTTCAAACTTCTGGAATGAAGTCAGAAGGTTTGTAAATCAACAAAAGAAGAGACCAGTCAAGAGCAATTTCCTACCTTGGTTTAATGTTGTACGAACATTTCCTTGCACTGTCTCAGACCAAAGAGCCAATGCTGCGTGGCCTACATTCTTCTTAACAGGTGCTTCCTTCTTCTGACATAGTGCCGAAGTGATTTCTGATGAAGAATTCAGACTTTTCACCATACTTTTGGGTGAAACGTAACATGCAAAGAATTTCGCTACCAAATCATCATTCAGACACACCTATAAAAAGGAAGATTAACATCTTGTCCACAAATATTAAGTCTCCATTTAAATAATATTGAACAAGTCTTCCTGCCAAAGTACATTTTTCCAAATTATATTTCAACTGCAAAGTGTTTGCCCACTTACTCATTGGTTTATATCTGCAGACTGTCACACTCACCACTTGCATTCCTACAAATTTTTGCATCATCCACAAATCTGGGAATAATACATTCAATTCCCTCACCTAAATCATTGATATATATTGTCAATAATTGTGGTACCAGCACCAATCCCTGTGACACTTCACTAGTTACAGACTGGTATCTTGAAAACGTCCTTGAATCCAGAGTCTCTCGTTAGTATTTTCCATTCACCAACTATCACGACGTATTTGCTACTCTCTACCAGTGGAACTCTCTCATGGGAACTGGACTACTTCTATTATCTTGACTTTTAACTTCACCTGCATGAATATAGGTAATGCCATGTCACATCACCGCTTCAATGATCTCTGTTCTCAAAAGTAAATCTAAAATCAAATTTTAAATTATATCAATAAAATCTATTTTAAGAAATAAATGCAGGGGGTTGCAGAGAATCTTTCACTCCAAAGGGATATAGTTTTCATTCTGTTGTGAAATTATATATGCATAATATAAAAAATAGATTGAATCAATTCTGTGTTTAACTATCCAGTGTGAATATCTGACTTTTATTTAGTGAAGATGAGGATCACTGCACTTACAAACCTAATTCCAAAATGATCTGTTTTCACAATATATTAGACAGACTTATCAACATTCGCCCTAATGTTATGTACTCAATTACAGGCGCTTTTAAGCTGCAGTCATTAAATCCTACACTGAGGCAGCCTCATTTAAATAGTTTAGGCCCATCACACTTGGCTTTACAGGGCAATAGTCTACATTGTACAGAAATAATAGGTTCTCCAATTCTGCAAAATGTTTTGCCTAAATTATATGGATTTTGTAACTTTCCCTTTCCTAATCCCAATGGTTTTGAAAGTGAAAGCATTTATTTTATGTATATTTATGTAAAGTTTAGTGTACTTAAAATAACTCTTGAAAAAAACCTCTATTGAAAAAAACAATACTGAACAAAGAAAAGTAGGCAAAAGTGAGTACTGCAGATGCTGGAGATCAGTGTCAAGATGAGTGTGGTGCTGGAAAAGCACAGCAGGTCAGGCAGGATTTGAGGAGCAGGAAAATTGAGGTTTCAGGCAAAAGCCCTTCATCAGAAATAAAATATTGTGCAAATACTGTTGAGCTGTAGCTCTTAGTTTGAGATGTAGTATGCAAACACTCTTCAGTTGAGATGTAGTTCTTAATATTTAAACAGTCTGTATACTGACTCTGGACAGCTTGTTCTGTCGGCATCAACAGTTCACCATCTCAATAGACACCAATTACAAAGGTGCTGCTTAAAATGTATTAATAATAGCAAGCCTTTTGAATAGCATAAGCAGAAAAATTCTTTTTGCCTGGGCTGTTCGCTTCAATTTAAAAATCGGGAGTTTCCCAATTAAAAACTTCACAATTCTTGTTGACTGCTCCAGACTGAAATTATCCATCTTTCAAGTATGCACCAACATTACTGACATCTGCAGTTTTCTCTTTGGACCAAACTCCTACAAGCCCTTCTGGAGACTCTGCTTCTTTTAAGTGAAGATAAATGAATTTTTCTTGACCCTGTCCCATGGACTGTCAAGTACAGACTCTCATGCTTTCAGGAACACAGTCCCTATTTCACACACAGTCTTTGGACTGGCAGTACACTCTTGGAGTTTCTCACGTAAAATGTCCCCTGCAAAAAGCCAGTAAATTTTATTGATATCAATGGATCAGATATAAACAAGCAGGATTATAAGTCCCAAGAGCAATCTCATTGCATCAATTCAAAGGAGACCATAAAAAAATACAGATAATAAACTGGTCTTTTAATTTTTTTAATGCATAACCATTTATACTAAAACAATTTACCTTTTCATCATTTAGCGAGAGGTATAATTGAACTGCAAAGGTATCCCCAGTCACACTTTGTAATTTTGCTTCAGCAACATCAGATTCTGTTACAGACAATAAATAAATTCCCATATGTAAAGCAACAATCATGATTTAAACTAATTACATCATACAATGCATCGCAGCTCTAAAACCAAAAGCTTTAAAATTACTATCACACTCAGGACCTTTGGGCTTCTGACTAAGATGCTAACTATTATACATTCAAAAGGTTTAAAAAAAAAAGAAAACTTACTTTGTTCACAAAGCTATGAGATTTGGTACAAAGGACATTCTGTAGTACTACTTAAAACATGATACAAACACAAATCACCAGCTTGAGTCTGAATACTAAGTTATAATACCAGCTCCATTCATCTAAGACTCTCCATGTACAATCAAAATTTTAAAAATGATAAATGCCTGCCCAAGAGGACCATAGGACTGCACACTCATTACAGAAAGACAACTCGTGGTGATCTTAACTACGAAGTCATTACACCTCAGGTGAGGGGAAAGGTTGAGAAGACAGAGTCTTCATGGTAATCTTTGCTGGCATGTGAATTGAACCCACATTGTGACAGTCATTCTGCATTAAAAACCAGCTGAAGTGAAAAAGTAAATAACCTTACCTCGGGACATTTTTTGGAAATACTGTATTGCGGCACTGTCCCATCTTACTGCTGGGCTGTAAAGTCGCAAAAGAAAATGCAATTTGCATATTTAGTAACAGAACAAGATTATAACTTTTTCCTTCCTCTATTTTGAATTAAGAAAATGTTTTAAACCCATTACAAAGTTGAGTGTTATTTCATGTTATGCTTTTCAGAATAAAACGTAAAATATTTGTGAAAACATTTCAGTAACAAGTCCGCATCAGCATATAGATTCTTGAGAAGGTTCAAAACATTTTGGAGATTATTCTGCAGTATTGAAAGATACTTCATTTTAGGAATTGCTGTCTCCCAGAAATGTTAAATTTATATCATAAGTGCATTCAGCAATCAAATTATGGCAGCATGCATTTTAAAAATTGAAATTCAGTTTCACTTATATTAGATCCACTATAATCTTTTGGAAAAGAAATATATTTCCTTACGTGGATTAAATTCTGGCACAAGTATTCAAAATCAGAACTCAACCTCACTTCCAAGGAGTGGAGGTGAGATCCGGCAGTAATCTTTTGCATGGAACTTGCTTTTCCACTGCTTCCCAAGTGACTAACACCATGTAGTTGACTCCTAAACTGCACAATAACCTTAGCTTTTTAATTCCATTTTCTAATGTATGAATCTATATCCCAAATAGAGTAGGATTGGGAGAGAATTCTTTTGATCGTGGACTGTTGGCAAATCAGGAACCCCCTCAAACACTTTTCTCCAGAGATTTTGGCAGTGACCTTAAAGCCCCAAGCCAAGTGAATCATTAACAATTTTAACCATCTTCCAGCAGTCAAGGTCAGCCCATCAAGCAAATCACAAGCTAAATAAAATGAAGCATTAATATTTGCAAATTAGAAGCATATTTTGATATTGATCATTGGTGTTGGCTTTAAAAAAAAACTTAAATGCACACATTAACAGGTTATGACAATTGATTTGCAACACGTGTAATTTTTGGGTGTGGATTTTTACTGTAATATCAAAGCTGATCTTAAACATATCTAAAGATGTGTAGGTTAATTAACATTTTGCAACCTTGACACATACCCAATTTTTGCTTTCTCTTCACAAACATCAACATGCAAGGTCATTGGCTGTATGCCAAACAATGTAAACTTTTTAGCACGGTATGGCAGTTTCCAAAAGACATCAACTGCTCTTCGTACACTGAATAGAAACATGCATGTTGATCAGCGTTTTTTTTTAAGAAAGTCACACAAATAACATTAAAATGACACAAGTTACAGTTAGTTTAAACTTTATGCTGGTTTCAAGGTAATGCACCAAAGAAATATTTATACACACTAGTTCCATCTAGCTGCACAAAATTAGCGACCATCTTAAACACCACTTCTACTGTGACTCAAACTATCAGCTAGTCATTGTACATAAAAACTTGAAAAAGATTGCAAGAAACTTATTTGCAGTTAATATAGCAATAGTTTTAGCAGTCAGAAGAAATTATAAAGTGTTCATTTATTAAAACTGTCATACCAACATATCAATTCCCACTAATACCATACAATTTCATGGTTTTACCTTATATATTTCGGGCAAAATACACAACAGCAAAGTCACAAGATTAATGCTGAAAAAAAAATGCTGAAAAAAAGGTGGATGAAGGTGGGAGTAAAGGTGATAGGTCGGAGAGGAAGGTGCAGCGGATAGGTGGGAAGGAAGATTGGCAGGTGGGACAGGTCATGAGGACTGTGCTGAGCTCGAAGGTTGGAACTGGGGTAAAGTGGGGGGAGGGGAATTGAGGAAACTGGTGAAGTACACATTGATGCCCTGGGATTGAAGGGTCCCAACGCAGAAGATTAGGCATTCTTCCTCCAGCCGTCAGGTGGTGAGGGAGTGGCAATGGAGGTGGCCCAGGACCTGCATGTCCTCGGCAGAGTGGGAGGGGGCATTGAAATGTTTGGCCACCAGGTGGTGGGGCTGATTGGTGCGGGTGTCCCAGAGATGTTCTTTAAGACGCTGTGCAAGAAGGTGTCCAGTCTCCCCAATGTAGAGGAGACTGCATCAGGAGCAACGGATACAATAAATGATGTGTGGAAGTGCAGGTGAGACTTTGAATGATGCGGTAAGCTCCTTGGTGTGTTGGGTGGCGGGGGGGTTTTGGGGTGGGGTGGAGATGTGGACACAGGTTTTGCAATTTCTGGAGTGGTAAGGAAAGGTGCCAGGAGGGGAGGGTGGCTTGTTAGGGGGCGTGGACCTGACCAGGTATCGCAGAGGGAATAGTCTTTGCAGAAAGCAGATACGGGTGGGGAGGGAAATCTATCCCTGGTGATGGGGTCCATTTGTAGGTGATGGAAATGTCGGCAGGTGATGGGATTTATGCGGAGGTGTGGAAGGCGAGGACCGGGGGGGGTGGGGGGCCGCAGGGGAGGGGGTTGGAGGGGTGGGGTTCGAGGACGGAAGTGCAGGATATGGGTGAGATGCACTGGAGGGCTTCTTCAACCATGTGGGAGGGGAGATCTCAGTCTTTAAAGGAGGCGGCCATTTGGTATGTTCTGTGGTGGAACTGGTCCTCCTGGGAGCAGATGCGACGGAGGCAGAGGCTGAGGAATTGGGAATATGAGATAGCATTTTTGCAGAAGGTAGGGTGGGAGGAGGTGTAATTCAGGTAGCTGCGGGAGTCGGTGGGTTTGTAAAAGAAAATGTCAGTGTTGAGTCGGTCTTCATGGACGGAGAATGAAGAGGTCCAGGAAGAGGAGGGAGCTGTCAGAGATGGTCCAGGTGAATTTGAGGTCAGGGTGGAATGTGCTTGTGGAAGTGATGAACTGTTCGACCTTCTCGTGGGAGCACAAGGTGGCACTGATGCAGTCATCAGCGTAGCGGAAGAAGAGGTGCGGTGTGGTGCCGTGCCGATCTAACTCCGGAAGATGGACTGTTCTATGTAACCGACAAAGAGACAGGCATAGCTGAGGCCCATGCTGGTGCCCATGGTACCCCTTTCGCCTGGAGGACGTGGGAGAATTGGAAGGAGAAATTGTTGAGGGTGAGGACCGATTCAGCCAAACGAATGTGTGTGTCGGTGGAAGGGCACTGGTGGGAGAGGAAGGAACTGAGAGCTTGGAGGCCCAGGTCATGGCGGATGGAAGTGTAGAGAGAACTGGATGTCCATGGTGAAGATGAGGCGTTAGGGACTAGGGAAACAGAAGTCTTCGAGGAGGTGGAGGGCGTGGGTGGTGTCCCGAATGTATGTAGTGAGTTCCTGGACTCGGGATGGGACAGTATCGAGGTAGGTGGAGCTGAGTTCGGTGGGGCAGGAGCAGTCTGAGACAATAAGTCGGCTGGGGTAGTTAGGCTTGTGGATATTGGGAAGGAGGTAGAATCGGGCCGCGCGGCGTTCCCCAACAATGAAGTTGGAAGTTGTGGGGGGAGATCCCCTGAGGTGATGAGGTTGCGTATGGTATGGGAGATGATAGCTTGGTGATGGGTGGTGAGGGCATAGTCAAGGGGGCGATAAGAGGAGGTGTCTTCGATTTGGCGCCTGACTTCAGTGGTGTAGAGGTCAGTGTTGAAAATGTGTTGCTGGAAAAGCACAGCAGGTCAGGCAGCATCCAAGGAACAGGAGAATCGACGTTTCGGGCATAAGCCCTTCTTCGGGAAAAGAGGTCAGTGTGCCAAATTACCACTGCACCCCCTTGTCCGCTGGTTTGATGGTGAGGTTGGGGTTGCAATGGAGGGAGTGGAGGGCTGTGCGTTGTGAGGACAAGAGATTGGAGTGGGTGAGGCAGTTTTACAGGTTGAGGCGGTCGATATCACGGTGGCAATTTGACATGGAGAGGTTATGGGCAGATCACGATGGCAGTTTGACATGAGATCAAGGGTAGGTCACGGCGACAGTTTGACATGAAGAGGTCAAGGGCAGCGTCACCTCCTTTGGGGACATCACTACTGACCCCACAACCACGCCCACTTGAGCCACTGTCCCCGCCCCCACCTTGAACTCCAGCCCAACTCCACATCCTAGCTCCCATCCCTACCCTGTCTTCACCATTCCCCCAGATCTTCCCCTCACTGAGGACGATCTCCACGTAGTTGAAGATGCCCTCCAATGCATCTTATCCATGTCCCGCACCTCCATCCAAGGCCCCAAAGGAGCCTACCACATCATTCAAAGTTTCACCTGCACTTCCACACGTCATTTATTGTATCCGTAGCTTCCGATGCAGTCTCCTCTACATTGGGGAGACTGGATGCCTTCCTGCAGAGTGCTTTAGAGAACATCTCTGGGACACCCACACCAATCCACCCCACTGCCTCGTGGCCGAACAGTTCAACTCCCCCTCCCAGTCTGCCGAGGACATGCAGTTCCTGGGCCTCCTGCATTACCACTTCCTCACCATCCGACGCCTGGAGGAAGAACGTCTCATCTTCCGTCTCGCGATCCTTCAGCCCCAGGGCATCAATGTGGACTTGATCAGTTTCCTCATTTCTTCTCTCCCCATCTTACCCCAGTTCCAACCTTCTAGGTCTGCACCGTCTTCATGACCTGTCCCACCTGTCAATCTTCTTTCCCACCTATCCGCTCCACCCTCCTCTCCAACCTATCATCTTTACCTACACCTTCATCCACCTATTGCACTCTTGGCTACCGTTTCCCCAGCCCCACCCCCCCTCCCATTTATCTCTCCACTCCCGAGGCTTCCAGACTTTTTCCTGGTGAAGGGCTCCGGCTGATTCTCCTACTCCTTGGATGCTGCCAGACCTGTTGTGCTTTTCAAGCAGCGCACTCTCGACTCTGATCTCCAGCATCTGCTGACCTCACTTTGGTCCAACGATAATACTAAACAGTTTCATTTTTTGGATAAAATGATTGGTGCTGATGATTCAGCAGATTGCAATGTTATGCTGATAATAGGTAGAACTTCTGTGTCAATTTACAAATTACCTCCTCGATGATTCTTTTATTTGCAGAGCCACAAATGATTTGATAATGGCATGCTTTGTGTGATTGAATATAGTGAGGTCTTCAGAACATTAGAAACAAGTTAGGTAAATATGTAAAAATATTCCATATTAGAATTATTAAGGCATCTGAAAATATGCAATAATGAAATGGAAAGCACAAGCTTTCAGAAAATGTGTTCAAGTGATCTTGCCTATGTTCAATGTGGACAGTTGTGGCTCTTTAAGCTTTGTGCCCATTTTTATACATACACTCGCTTCCACTTGAACTAATCAACCACTGTTATTTCCATCATTGGTATTTCACAGTTCCTTCTCCCCACCTCCGTAATCTTTCATTTCATTCTTCAGTATATGAGGGGTTCCTCATAGAAGTTTTCAAAATCATGAGGGGCATGGATAGGATAAATAGACAAAGTCTTTTTCCTTTTTGGGGAGGGGGGGGAGGTGGTCCTGAACTAGAAGGCATAGGTTTAGGGTTAGAAGAGAAAGATATAAAGGGACCTAAAGGACGTTTTCACGCAAAGAGTGGTGCGTGTATAGAATCAGCTGCCAGAGGAAGTGGTGGAGGATAGTACAATTGCAACATTTAAAAGGCATCTGGATGGGTATATGAATAGGAAGGGTTTAGAGGGATATGGGCCAAGTGCTGACAAATGGGACTAGAATTGGGACTAGATTAGTTTGTGATATCTGGTCAGCCTGGAAGAGTTGGACCAAAGGGTCTGTGTCCATGCTGTACATCTCTGTGACTGTATACAAGTTCTTGATTTCGATGACAACTCAACATAAATTCTCAATCTTCTCTCCTATCAACCCATCAGAAACAATCATTAATCCGTGTATCTCTGAGCATTTTCCATTAGGTCCATAATAGCACCAACTCTCCTATCCCCCAAGGATGGTGAGTGAGATGGGTTGGCATACTAAAATTAACCTCTGTCCTGCTCTATCCATAAGACCATAAGACATAGGAGTGGAAGTAAGGCCATTCGGCCCATCGAGTCCACTCTGCCATTTAATCATGGCTGATGGGCATTTCAACTCCACTTACCCGCATTCTCCCCGTAGCCCTTAATTCCTTGTGACATCAAGAATTTATCAATCTCTGCTTTGAAGACATTTAGCATCCCGGCCTCCACTGCACTCCGCAGCAATGAATTCCACAGGCCCACCACTCTCTGGCTGAAGAAATGTCTCCGCATTTCTGTTCTGAATTTACCCCCTCCAATTCTAAGGCTGTGCCCACGGATCCTAGTCTCCTCGCCTAACGGAAACAATTTCCTAGCGTCCATCCTTTCCAAGCCATGTATTATCTTGTAAGTTTCTATTAGGTCTCCCCTTAATCTTCCAAACTCCAATGAGTACAACCCCAGGATCCTCAGCCGTTCCTCATACGTTAGACCTACCATTGCAGGGATCATCCGTGTGAATCTCCGCTGGACACGCTCCAGTGCCAGTATGTCCCTCCTGAGGTGTGGGGCCCAAAACCGGACACAGTACTCTAAATGGAGCCTAACCAGAACTGTATAAAGTCTCAGTAGCACATCACTGCTTTTATATTCCAACCCTCTTGAGATAAATGACAATATTGCATTCACTTTCTTAATCACGGATTCAACCTGCATGTTTACCTTTAGAGAATCCTCATCTAGCACTCCCAGATCCCTTTGTACTTTGGCTTTAGAATTTTCTCACCGTTTAGAAAGTAGCCCATGCTTGTATTCTTTTTTCCAAAGTGCAAGACCTCGCATTTGCTCACATTGAACTTCATCAGCCATTACCTGGACCACTCTCCCAAACTGTCTAGATCCTTCTGCAGCCTCCCCACTTCCTCAGTACTACCTGTCTGTCCACCTATCTTCGTATCATCAGCAAACTAGAATGCCCCCAGTCCCTTCATCCAGATGCGGCCCCAACACTGAACCCTGTGGGACACCGCTTGTCACCGGCTGCGATTCTGAAATCCCAACTCTCTGCCAACTCTGCCTTCTGTCAGACAGCCAATCCTCAATCCATGCCAGTAGCTCACCTCGACAAACATGGGCCCTCACCTTACTCAGCAGCGTCCCGTGTGGCACCTTATCAAAGGCCTTTTGGAAGTCTAGATAGACCACATCCACTGGGTTTCCCTGGTCTAACCTACTTGTCACCTCTTCAAAGAATTCTAACAGGTTTGTCAGGCACAACCTCCCCTTACTAAATCCATGGTGACTTGTTCTAATCCGACCATGCTCTTCCAAGAATTTAGAAACCTCATCCTTAACAATTGATTTTAGAATTTTACCAACAATTGAGGTTAGGCTAATTGGCCTATAATTTTCCATCTTTTGTCTTGATCCTTTCTTGAACAATGGGGTTACAACAGCGGTCTTCCAATCATCCGGGAATTTCCCTGACTCCAGTGGCTGTTGAAAGATCTCAACCAATGCCTCCGCTATTTCCTCAGCCACCTCCCTCAGAACTCTAGGATGTTGCCCATTGGGGCCAGGAGATTTGTCAATTTTAAGGCCTTTTAGCTTTTCTAGCACTATCCCATTTGTAATGGCAACCATACTCAACTCAGCCCCGACTCCCTTTAATTGTTGGGATATTACTCATGTCTTCCACTGTGAAGACTGATGTAAAGTACTTATTAAGTTCTCCTGCTATTTCCTTATCTCCCATCACTAGCCTTCCAGCACCAGTTTTAATTGGCCCAATGTCTACTTTTGCCTGTCGTTTGTTTCTTATGTATTGAAAGAAACTTTTACCATCATTTCTAATATTACTGGCTAGCCTACCTTCATATTTGATCCTCTCCTTCCTTTGATCTCTCTTTGTTATCCTCTGTTTGTTTTTGTAGCCTTCCCAATCTTCTGATTTCTCAGGGCTCTTGGCCACTTTACAGGATCTCTCTTTTTCTTTGATACATTTCCTGACTTCCTTTGTCAGCTATGGCTGTCTAATCCCTCCCCAGGTAATCTTTCTTTTCTGGGGATGAACCACTGTACTGTGTCCTCAATTATACCCACAAACTCTTACCATTTTTGCTCTACTGTCTTCCCTGCTAGGCTCTGCTTCCAGTCGATTTTCGTCAGTTCCTCTCTCATGCCCTCGTAATTACCTTTGTTTAACTGTAACACCATTACATCCGATTTTGCCTTCTTTCTTTCAAACTGCAGACTGAACTCTACCATTTTATGATCGCTGCTTCCTAAGTGTTCCCTTACTTTAAGATCTTTTATAAAGTCTGGTTCATTACATAGCACTAGGTCCAGAATAGCCTGCTCCCTAGTGGGCTCCATGACAAGCTGTTCCAAAAAGCCATCCTGGAAGCATTCCAAGAATTCCCTTTCTTTAATCCACTGGCAACATTATTTACCCAGTCCAGCTGCATATTGAAGTCCCCCATGATCACCGTGACCTTGCCTTTCTGACATGCCTTTTCTATTTCCCGGTACATGTTGCGCCTCTGGTCCTGACCACTGTTAGGAGGTCTGTACATAACTCCCATTATGGTTTTTTTGCCTTTGTGGTTCCTCAATTCCACCCACACAGACTCCACATCATCCGACCCTATGTCATTCAGTGCCATAGATTTAATTTTGTTCTTAACTAACAAGGCCACCCCGCCCCCTCTGCCCACCTCCCTGTCTTTTCGATAAGTTGTAAATCCTTGGATGTTTAACTGCCAGTCCTGAACCCCCTGCACCATGCCTACCACATCATAATCATTCACGATGATCAGTGCCGTTAGTTCATCTACTTTGTTACGAATGCTCCGACCATTCAGGTAAAGTGCCTTAATGCTAACATTCTTATCATTAGAGATATTGGAAATCATAAGATGTCCTAAATTATCCTTCCTTTTTGTTGCATTCCTAATCTGCCTCAAGGTTAAATCCATATGCATACATACTATCCACCTGCTTATCTTTCCATTTAACTCCATACTCCCTGTCGCTTTCACTTTCCCTTCCCCCCAACTCAGAAGTTTAAAGTCCTACTGACCACCCTATTTATCCTCTTCGCTAGAACATTGGTACCAGATCAGTTCGGGTGGAGACCGTCCCAACGGTACAGATCCCCCCGGTTCCAAAACTGATGCCAATGCCCCATGAAATGGAATCCCTCTTTCCCACACCAATCCCTTAGCCACGTGTTTACTTCCCTAATTTTCTTATCCCTATGCCAATTCGCACGTGACTCAGGCAGTAATCTGGAGATTATGACCCTTGAGGACCTGTACTTCAATTTCCTTCCTAGTGCTTGATAATCCCCAAACAGGTCCTCCACCCTAGCTTTGCCTATGTTGTTAGTCCCAACGTGGACCACAACAACTGAGTCCTCCCCCTCCCGCTCCAATATCCAACCCATCATGCTCCCCTTCTAACCTATTATTATACAATCAGATATTTCTCACCAGAATATTTACTAACTCAAATTGGACCTTTGTCGCTATAGCCTCATCATGTGTGACACTATTAGTATCCTGACAGCAACAGTGAACACATCTTACTGACATTGCACTCCTTCTCCCTTAAACAAGTCTTCCTGGTAGATCAAGGGCTGCTTGATTTAATGTCCAGCAATATTTAAAGTATTAGCTTGATAAATACAAAAAGTAACTTTTAAAATTAAAATGTTTTGTTGTCAGACCATTATTTAAACAAAATGACTTTTTCATCAAACTTAATAATACAAGCAAATTGAGCATGATTAATGCTTACTCATTTGCTTTCACCAGAATGTGTTTTGCGTAGTCAACTAGGAAACACTCTGCAAGGTAACTACTTCCACTTGATACAAGAGATTCAAGTATTGCCCTGCACCAGCAACGTAGTTCATGGCAGTATATAGCACAAATCTGCAAAAAAGACAAATTCATTGGACAATCACAAGAGGTACAAGTCCTGTCACTGTGCATGGATTACTCATATAGCTATACATTTGGCTGCAGCTCCAACTATTATTATGAATTTTTAAACACAGGCGAAAGTTTAGGACACTTTTCAGTATTTGCTCAGAAACAGACAAAATACAGTTAGTACATTAGGAAGTTCTTTTTACTATGCTCTATTATACAATCAGTTAGAATGCATGTAACTATAAAAAGGTACTTCGAAAAGTAAAGAAACAAATTGGATTTATATTGCATTTCATCACATTCTGATTCCAAAGAATTATTTTTTTCGAAGTCAGTCACCATTAAGTGGACAAGCAGCAGTCAGGTTATACTGCTCTACAAACAGTAAAGAAGATGAATAACTGGATAAGTAGTAAACAGACTTTGACTAGGATGCTGTTCTTTAAATAATGCCATGAAATCTATAACATCAAGTTGAGCAGGGAAAGCCTCAACTTCATATCTAGAGATTGTAGTACCCTGTCAGAGTTTCAGTTCAGTAGTTCAGCATGTCAGCACAGATTATCCAGATGAGTTTTAGAGGCTTAGTCATTGATTTTTACATGCTTAGAAATTTTCTCAGGCAGAATAGAAAATCCAAATCTACCTGCCCCTGTTCTAGAACCGCAAGTTTAATTTCTTCTGAATCTTCATCTCTTCTGTTGTAGACTTGATTCATCTTTTCCTCCAATCTTTGATACTGGTTTGCATTTTCAACCAGATCACTGAAACCATTTGTTATTCGCCCCCAGAAACAGCTAGGGTCTTCCACCTAAGCACAAACAAGTAATAAACAATATATCATTTGGCTACCCAAGTATCAGATGACGACCACTGAAGTTTAATGTGAAGTTTAATTGCTGTACCACCATGAAATCCTTCACCGTTACCACTTTGGAGATTGCCATTGACAATGAAATAACTGGAACAGCACATAATCACTGCTTACAAGAGCAGGTCAAGAGAATTGTGCTAAGTAACTCAACTAATTCCCCAAAGTCTGCACACTATTTTTAAAGCACAAGTCAGGAGTGTGATGGAAGACTCTTCATTTGCTGTGTTTGAATGCACTTCCAACACTAGAAAAAGCTCAACATCAAAACCAGCCTGCGTGACCAACATCCCATTCATCACCTTAAATATTTTGGCCCTCAACTGCCACTGCACAGAGGCAACATGTACAAAATGCACTTTTGCCCTCTGATCTTAGAGGCATCCGCCTTTGGGAAGAGATTGTCACAATTTGCTCTGTTTCTGTCTCTAATAATTTTGTACAACTCAAATTTGATATCTATCTCCTGGGTTGCTAATACCTTCTGGGTCTTTGGATTTGTACAACATGGTTCTTTTGTTCCTCAGTAGTCCTTTGTAAATTATCATTCATTGTGTATATCCTTCCCTTATTGCACTTAACAGGATTAAATTCCACCTGCCATCACTCTGCCTAATTTACCAGCTGATTGATATCAGACCTGAAACCGTCTGCCTCACTATCAACAAACAATCTTCATGTCATGTCATCTGCAAACTTACTAAGTATACTTTGTACATACACACCGAAGCTGTTAAGGTGCATAAACAGCAAGAGTCCCATTACCAAATCATGTGGTCACAGGCTTCCAATCACAAAAACAAAACTCCATAATCAACCTGTGCTACCTATTTCAAAGTCAATTTTGGATTTGTTTGCAAACTTGCCTTGGATCCTATAGGCTTTTACGCTTTGGACGATCTTTGTGGGATATTGTGAAAGGCTGTACTGAAGTCTGTGCAACCTACATAAACTGCACTACCTTCATCAATATATTTAGTTACCTTATCAAAACTCAATTCAATTCGCCAGACAGGGTCTGTCTCGAACAAATCCATACTGACAATTCCTGCCTTTCTAAGTACTGATTTATCCTGTGCTTGAGAATTGTTTTGAATAATTTCCCTGTGACTAACAGGTCTGTAATTACCTACCTATCCTTGCTGCCCTTCTTGAACAAAGTACAATAGTCATTCTCAAATCAAAAGGCGCTTCATCTGTGGCCAGTGAAGGATTACATATATCCACCAGGGCCCCAGTCATCTCCTCCCTTGCCTCTCATAGCACTGCAGCGATATACACACCTACATACCTAATATCTCCTTATTAATCTTAACATGGCCCAGAACCAGACCATGCAAATTTAAATCCCAAACTACTATGTCTTTCTCCCCCGTGAAAATAGATAAGAAATATTTATTCAAGACCTCACCCACAAACATTGGGTCCTCACACAAGTTGCCTCTTTGGTTTTCTAGAAGATCATACTCTTTCCCTGGTAATCATCTTACTCTTAATACACATCTAAAAAGATTTAGAGTTTTCCTTGATCCCGTTTTCCAAAGATATTTCATGGCCCCTCTTTTCCCTCTTAATTTTCTTTTTAAGAAACCTCTTACTTTCTCTTTACTTTTGAAGAGCCTCTACTTTTCTCAAAAAAGTGCTGTTTTGACATATGGTTCCTCTTTTTCCTTTATCAACCTCTCAATATCCTTTGACACGCAGGTTTTCCTGGATTTACTGGCCCTGAATTCTCACTGAATTGCATTTACATTACTCCCACTTTCCAAACATAGTTACTTGCCTACAAGTAGCTGCTCCTGGTCTATGTTAAACACTTAATTTCACCTCTTTCGATAATAGATTTTGAAATTTAGAGGGAAATGACGAATATCCCAAAATGTTTACCCACTGAAATCTCAACCACTTGATCGTTCCATTTCCTAGGATTAGATCTAGCACAACTCCATTTATAGTAGGGCTACCGATATAGATTAGATTTAGATTACATTAGATTACATTACAGTGTGAAATCATGCCTTTCGGCCCAACAAGTCCACACCGACCCGCTGAAGCGCAACCCACCCATACCCCTACATTTTCCCCTTACCTAACACTACGGGCAATTTAGCATGGCCAATTCACCCAACCTGCACATCTTTGGACTGTGGGTGAAAACCGGAGCACCCGGAGGAAACCCACGCAGACACGGGGAGAACGTGCAAACTCCACACAGTCAGTCGCCTGAGGCGGTAATTGAACCGGGTCTCTGGGGCTGTGAGGCAGCAGTGCTATCCACTGTGTCACCCACATATACTGGCAGAAAAAAAACCCATCTTGGATGCACTTTAAAAATTCCAGCCATTATGTATGGCATGGACTGGTCAGACTGAAGGGTCTGTATACGTGCAGTATGACTCTATGACAAGAAAGGCAGTCCAAAAGCAGCATCCTTTAAAGATCTGATCACTTTGAACCAGTGAATGGGAGATTCAATTCATATAACCTGACACATTACTCCTGAAGCAGCTGGTCACTGCAGAACTGGGTTATAACAGAAGACTCCCAGGAGGAGAAGACCACAAAGCTACCCTGATGAGATTAAACTTCCTTTCAATCTCATGGCAGTCCTTGGCTTGTGATTAACAAAAGTAAACAGTTATCAAGTTTTGAGAATATTTGTAGTTCAGATTAAGGTTCTGGATGTAGGTTTGCTCGCTGAGCTGGAAGGTTCATTTTCAGATGTTTCGTCATTATAACTCGGTAACATCTTCAGTGAGCCTCTGGATGAGGCACTGATGGTGTAGCCTGCTTTCTATTTATGTGTTATTATTTATCCGTAAATAAGCAGACAAAACATGTCCAGAAACCCTAGCCACTCTCCTCCACATCAAAGCCATCTCAGAAATGACTGCCAGATTACTCTGACATCATGGTAGCCCACAAACCCACCAACACACTAAAAGAGTAGCTAATGAACTTGGAAGCCCCTATACAGACAAGCAAAACTAATGTAATTTACAACATACCTTGCAAGAACTGTAACAAACACTACATTGGACAGTAGGGCAGAAAACTAGCCACCAGGATACATGAACATCAACTAGACACAAAAAGACATGACCCACTCTCACTGGTATCCTTACATATGGATGAGGAAGGACACCACTTCGACTGGGACAATAAATTCATCCTAGGACAAGCCAAACACAGATATGCACGAGAATTCCTCAAAGCATGGCATTCTAACTAGAACTCCAACAATAAACAGGAGACCCCCGAGAAAATGAACAGGAAATGTCATCACCATGGGAAATGACATCACCAACCCAAGGAAACTCAAATACATAGTTAGAAAGCAGGCTACACCACCAGTGCTTCATCCAGAGGCTCACTGAATACGTTACCTAGTATGGTGGCAAAATGCCCAAAAATGAAGCTTCCAGCTCAGAGAGCAAACCTCCATCCAGAATGAACAGTTACATTAAAGAGGTAAAGTTGTCCTAGTCCCAGAAGAACAAGGGGCTGCTCTCACATTAGGGAGTGTGGTGAAACGGTTAAAAATTATGTCCCAATACATGTGTGAATCTAACCGGAATGGAGGTGTTGCTTAGTCCCGTGTGCTTCTTATCTGTATGTAACCAGAATGGAATGTGTTTTTTAGCCTTGCTCTGCTGTTCACATGAATGTTTATATCTGGAAAAGAGTATATCAGCTGGAAAAGTCTCCAGTTCGGTGAGTCTGCTCCGGGGTTACGTTTAACCGCCGAGCGTGGGTTGTTGGCAACCGCTCTACGAGAACTGACGGCTCCCAGTTCCGGTAACATGTAGAGTGAGTATAAGCCAGACCCGGGAGTCTGCTCCAGGGTTACGTTTAACCGCCGAGCGTGGGTTGTTGGCAATCGCTCTACGAGAACTGACGGCTCCCAGTTCCGGTAACATGTAGAGTGAGTATAAGCCAGACCCGTTGTAAGTATGAGACCTGGTTGTGGCGACGCTGCGGGGAATAAAATGCTCATATTCTAGCAGACTCGCCTCTTGGTCGTTTGTTCTGTGTCAGACTACTCTCCTACGAACCTGACCTTGAGAATTTTTTAAAACAGGGAGGGAGAAAGACAGAGGGGAAGACAGACAGAAAAGAAGAAAGAGAGAGAGAGAGAGAGAGAGAGAGAGAGAGAGAGAGAGAGAGAGAGAGAGAGAGAGAGAGAGAAGAGAGAAAGAGAGAGACACACACACACACATAGATGGACAGAGAGATGGCTGGTGTTGGTGTATACTGGGAGCCATACAGCTCAGGCAAGAGCAAGTCAAGAAGATAGGACCTTGATGTTGACTTCAGGCAATACGTGAATTGAACCCATACTGTCGGCATCACAAATCAGCCATCCAAACAACTGAGCTAATAATGCAAAGTTGAGGCAGAGTGTGTGCATCTCCAAACATGTCATGGCCGTTCCAGCATTACCTGCTCTATATATGACAAATTCAGATAGCACTTTGAACTTAACAAACATTTCCGAACCTATTGACCCAAAATGAAAGGAAGGCAATCTCCATCTGACAGATGAAATGAAAAAGCAAACATAGGCCATTCAGCCTATCAACTACATGCCCCCAACTACATCACAGCTAAACTGATCCTCTATTCCACTTTCCTCCTTTTCCTAGAACTCTTGATGCCCCTAGTACTCTGTCTATCTCAACCGTGAATATACTTAATGACCCAGCTTTGACAGACTGTAGGGTCAAAGAAATGCACAGATTCACTATCCTCAGAGGATTAATTCATTCTTCTGAGTCCTAACCAGCCATCCACTCTGTCATGCACCCTCCAGGATTCCTATATTCACACAGAGTGTGATGGGTAACTTCACAATCGTCCCTTAATCAACTGTCTTTTGGAAATCCAAACATATTTCATCAACTGGTTCTCCTTTATCTATTCTGTTTACATCCTCAAAAGAATTCTGATAAGTTTGTCAGACATAATTTCCAATTCGTGAAGCCATGCTGTTTAATTACATAATGTATTTCCAAAGTTGTCCAATCTTTGGACTTCTTGTTGTGCACCAAACCACTAAACATTACCACTAATTAACATCTTGTTAGTGACTATCCCCTATGCTTGATCAAACATCCTGAGCTGGCTTGCCAATGCATGAACACCTTATGATCAATCTCAGATTGGTTACATATGTGTGTCCTGTTCCTTCTTTAAAAGTGCGTGTCCTGTCATTTTCTTTAAAAGTGAAAGACATCTTACCTGATGATATTACTTCCTACTATCTCCTGACTTGCTCCTCAAATCTCCCTTTTATAACAGTGTGTCCCTATGAGCTTAATAACTTCATAAATCTCTACCAAGATAATGTGCCACCAGCAGAGTAATTTGTCTGATTAAAGTATGAAGTGTGAGCTCCAAATGATTCAATATTATCCCAAACACCCAAAGAAGTATCTCAAAGAATTCTCAAAAACTCCAAAGCTTTCCAATATCATCTGTTAAAAGAACATGTCCACAGTAACTGGTGATTCCTAAAACAAATTGACTAAAATTACTTTCAAAACAGCACTACTAAAATAAAAGCAAATTACTGCGGATACTGGAATCTGAAACCAAAAAAGAAACTGCTGGAAAATCTCAGCAGGTCTGGCAGCATCTGTAAGGAGAGAAAAGAGCTGACGTTTCGAGTCTAACCGACCCTTTGTCAAAGCTACTCAGAGCCTGCCTTAGAAATTAACTGAATGTTAAAATGGAACTTAAAATGCATCGCAAGATACATTAAAACACAAAGCTCAAAGTAACCTACAAGAGTAATAGTTACAAACCACCTTTGAGAAAAAGCCTTTTACATCACAGCATTTTTACATTTGCATCCTAAAGTTCACAGTAGCTTGAGCCATAAAAATACATAAACCCATTATCTTACTTTGTACCTGGGCCATATAGCTTTCCTTCCTTATGAAAAGTAGTTTGTAACTAACTCTAATTACACAAAATTTGATTTAACTTCTTACTTGCTTAATAAAGTCATATATATTTTTAAAAATCCAGCCATCTCATTCAGGACAAGAGATCATTCTAGACAGGAGAACAAAGACAATCCATTGAAATAAAACTGATCATTCAAAGGAGTTGATGAAATCAGCTTCTGTGATCGTACTGTAAAATTTCACAAATGAAGTGGAATTTCATGAAGTGCACAATTTTAAATGAACAAACTTTAAAACAAACTGCAGTCTGATCAAATCAGCTAAAACCAAGTATCAGTTTTTTTATATACAAGGAGATGAAGGCACAAATGTTAGTTATGGTTACCTTGATGATGAAAATTTCAAACATCTTCTGTGTGATGGTACACAATTTTAAATGTGTGCAAATTCTCCTGTTTTGAAAGAAAGAAATTTGTCATATTGTTTTTCATATTTGTTTTACCCCTTGAAAAATCCGAAATGTAGTTCAACAATGCAAATAAGAAACCAGATAAAGTTATACTGTCAGAGATATTTTGTTTAGTTTGAGTAAATCATCTTCTTACAGCTTTGGACTTGCCAAACAGAAATTTACAGTTGGTACACATTCAGCTTTATGGCAATTTCACTGGTGCAGCAGGTCTGTAACCTTCTCAACAGTTACTTTATACAAAAATTAACTCCATGCTCTGGTGAGGTTTCCAGCTTGCATATTACTTTACTTCCACACCCTCCCTTCACAAAATTCCAAATGACACAACTGCAGCAAAATCTATTGACCTGTACTAAAATTAGCAGAACAATGGCCAACTAATTGGATACTGTCAAATGGGTAAATTGTTGTACTTAGTGGCAATCCAATACAGTCATTCCTTAAGGGTTTGCAAATTGCTAAGGATGAAATTGCATTGCAGCAGGTCACCCAAATGTCAACATAATCGAAACATTAAGCTTCAGAACAGAAGTCATAATTAAACTGCATAAAGTGGCTGAGCAGAGGCTGATAGCTAAGTTTGGTACCCATAGGGAGGGCCTCAACCGGGACCTTGGGTTCATGTCACATTACAGGTGATCACCATTGCACTACACACACACACACTCACATGCACATGGACACAGATACACAGACTCCCACACATGCACCCCCTCACAGACTTAAGACACTCTGCACTCACTACACACACACACACACACTTTCTCACACTCACAACCCCCACCCCAGACAGACACACACACAGAGACAGACAAAGACCACATGCACACATATATATTGTGTGTGGTGAATTTTTTTTGGTACAAAGTTACATTGCACTTTGCTCAAAAACCACATAGATTCATGTCGAACTCTGAGCTCAAAAACTGCATGAATTTATGTAAAACTCTGTTATTTCACTTTTTAGATTGGAATCAATCTAAACATCAGGTCATAGATAGAGAACACAGGGGGCTAACACCTTCAACACATTGTCTAGCTATCACCATTGTTAACAGCTAACCCGAGAATGCAACTTTTAAAAAAAAGGGTTTTGTGATTTACACATGAAAGAAGTGAAACTATTACTGTATTCTAACAGATGAAAGGCTTAACAGACAATCAATTCTTCAATGTATAATTTCAGTTACATCACACTGCAAATTTTTGCTATAAATTCTGTGTTACGATCGAGCCCTCCACAATCACCTGATGAAGGAGCGTCGCTCCGAAAGCTAGTGTGCTTCCAATTAAATCTGTTGGACTATAACCTGGTGTTGTGAGATTTTTAACTGCATAAATTTCTGGTTGCGTTAACTTTTGTTTAACAGGATCATACGTTCAGACATCAGGCTTTTTGACCAATCGTGGCTTTTGTCAGCTCCTTCAGAGAGTTATCCAATTAGTTATATTTCCTTGCTTTTCCCAAAGCCCAGTCCTATATATTTTTTGCTTTTCTAGTATATATACAAAAACGTTACTGCTCAGTCTGCTTCCATCATTCTTTCTGACAGTACATTCCAATATTTTTTTAAAAATTCATCTCTCTTCTGGTTCTTTTAGCAGTTATTTAAAATCTGGACTACCAATTCATCTGCTAGTAGAAATAGTCATGAGTATCACTATTAAATCTCTCTGTTATTAACCTCTGTTCCAAGGAAAAAACTTCTTGAGTGTCTCCACATAATTGCAGCCCATCATCTCTGGTACTAATCTAGTAATTTGTGCCATTACACACAAAGGAGGCAAACAAGTCTAAAAGTGCAGAGTTACGATGAAAGATTAACAAAAAAATTAGCAGAGGGAAGTCACAGTTAAATTCAGAGGGATATCTCAGATATCAATGTAGAAATATAAATCCAGAGAATTAATTTAACTTATAAATATAGGAACCTTTTCACAGAAAAAGTGATACAATACCATGAAATGAACTCCCAGATGGAGTGGTGGCTCGAAAATGTTGGAATACTTTAAAGAACGAATTAAATGCTAAAATCACAAGACTTCAGAACTCGATTGATCAAATGCCTTTTATGATATAATTTTCTTATGAAATCAACTTCACAACAGTCATAATGCAATACTGTATTCCTAAAAGAAGTACGCTTTGGTGAAGTATGCAACATTAATGTGAAGGCAAATGATCATTAAACAATTAAAAGCACAAAAAACAAGCTTCCAAAGAATTCATTCATTTAAGCAGCCCCATCTCTAAAAACATTCTAATATTGCCTGTTTGCTTGTGCAATCTCATCCAAAGCTATTCTATCTCTAAATATATATTAAAATTGACCCAGATTTCAATAATAACAAATGAGAAAACCTCTTAGCTTCACCACTTTACTGCGTTATGTAAATACTGGGACAGAATATAGGCCAAAATAAGGGAGACAGTAGCATAATGGTAATGCTATTAAACTCATAATCTAGAGGCCTGACTAATGCTCCAAAGACATGTGTTCAAATGTCACCAGTGAATAAATTCAATTAATAAATAAAATAAATTTGGAATAAAAAGACAGCCTCAGTGATGACAATCATGAAACTACAGTGATATCTGCTTAACTGATGCTCTTCAGGAAGGAAAATCTGCTGTTCTTAACAAGTAAGGCCTGTGATTTGAAATTAACCAGAATGCAAATTAACTCTCAACAGCCCTCTAAAGTGGCATAGTAAGTCACTCAGTTGTATCATATTGTTTTGGCCAGGTCAAATATAAATAAAACTGAATAGACAACCCAGCCATCCACTAGAAATAAAAGGAGGTGTACTCTCTCTGGTCAACTCCAAAATCCTCTGAATATAAGGGGCTTATGTGAAGATTATGAGAGTCACCCTAAAGCTGAGTCAAGCAGTACCCTGACACAAATATGCAAGTATGAAGATACCTTACAACCAATATCTCAGACAAAAGGTGTGGTGCTGGAAAAGCACAGCCAACCAGGGAGCATCCAAAGAGCAGGACGGTCGACATTTTGAGCATAAGCTCTTCATCAGAAATATCTCATATACATCCATCACCCTGCCACAGGCAAACAGAGTTGCAGCACAGTGGCATATAGTTAGGAAGGAGTAAGACTAAGAATTCTCAACATGAACCCCATATTCAATTAAGTCTCATGGCATCAGACCCAACATGGGCAAGAAACCATGTTGATGATTCGCACCAACCAATCTCCCTCAGCTGATGAATCACTACTCTCCCATGTTGAACATCATTTAGAAAAAGAAAATTGAGGACACTAAGGATAAAGAAATATACTCCATGCAGGGTCTTCAATATTAAATCACTAGGAGTGGTTCTGATGAGCTAGACAAGTTCTGACAGAAACTTGCTGGTCTGGGCCAGTGATATTGAATCAATAACACGGAGAAACTATTGACCTCAACCTCACTAATCCACTTATCGAAGCTGCATCTTTCCATTTGAGTACTGATAGCAATAATGATCTTTGAGTTCTCGTGGAGAAGTTCCTTCTTCTCAGTGGATGTCCTCCATTATTTTCTGCTGCACTACTAGTGCTTAACGGAACAGATCTTGAACAAGCAGCTCAAAACTGGACATTCATGATGTGCTGTAAGCTATCAGCAACAGAACTGCATTCTCTCACATTCTGTAACTTCATGGAAATGTGTTGGTGATAGCTTCAATTGAGGCATTATTGAGTGCACTGGCTGTTTCTTTAGACAGCAATAGTATGCATGGATATAGTGAAAAGGTAAGATATTGACATTAGACAAAGGTGTCAGACAATATAATAGAGCCAGTGGCAAGCATGATGGGCCACATGCACAGCAATATCTCAACATATCCCTCACTCCACTATTATCATTAAACCAAGTGATAATCTTGCTTCAGCATGGGAGCAGATGAGAGCCATACTTAAAATTAGATATATGCACATGAAGTTCCAGCACAGGACTTGCATGCAATGTTAAACAATGGAAGCAGCGTGTTAAAGAGTTAAGTGATTTTCCAAACAACAGATCAGATCCGTGGTACTACTTTATTCAGACTTGAATACTGGAGGCCATTAAATAATTAATTGAAAAAAATGCCTCAACGAATATCCCCATTCTTAATGCTGGTGGACCTCAACTTATCAGTATGGAAGACAAACTGAAGGTGTTGTAAGTGTTTCCATCTTTGTGTGTTAATGGAAGATTCATTGTGATCTTCTTAGGCTCGCAACATCACTATGCCAGTTTTCAGACAATTTACTTCAGTCCACATCATATCAAGAAACAGATATACACAATGGATGCAGCAATATTTATGGGCTCTGACAACATTCTGTTGCAAAACTGAAAACTTGTGGTCCAGACTTAACCATGCTTTTTGCCAAATTATTCTAGTACAACCACATCATGGGAACCTATCCAACAATGTTGCCCAACCCACTAAAAGAACAAGTCAAATACAACTGAGCTGTAGTCAATGACGATATTAAGGGATACTGTAACAACAATCTGATCACCAATATGCAATTTGAAATCTGCCAAGGGCACTTGGCTCTAGACCTCAATATAGTCTTGGTCTGAAACAAGATTTTAAAAAAAGCAATTTCTAGATGAGAATGACTGTTTTTGACATCAAGGTAGCATTTGTTCAAGAATGGCACTGTGATGATGCTGTCACTTTATAAAGATTATTTGTCCTGGGTTTTTTTTAAAAAGAGGTTGTAAAGGTAGAGGCACTGAAGAGGTTGGGGAGCTGCTTTTTTTAAAAACAGTTTAACAATGGAAGAGGAGTGGTTAGTTCTCCAAGTTCAGGTTCCAGTGTTTTTTAAGCTTAACAGTCACAAGGTGAGAGAGTACCAGAAGGGTTGCAAGCTTCAGTAAATAGTTCTTTACTGAATTTCTCTGAAATCTCTCTAGATTTTGATCCCTCCTGCCTGTAAGAATCTGTGTTTGAATTTACCTTTAGTAAGTTAAGTTGCTGTATCGAGTCGGTTATGTTTTCCAATTATTCAGTTAATCTAAATCCCGCTTTCTTTTGTTCATGGTTCAACTGTAATGCTTAAATAAATTCTATTTTGGTTAAAGCAGAGTGATTTGACCAGTTGCATCACAGCTGGAACAACCACTTCACATCTACCTTTAAACTAAGAAAAAGTTAAGGTCTAGACTACCTTCTTAAAGTATTTTGAGGGGTCTGGCCTGGTCCATAACAGCATCAAGAAAAAAATGGACATAAAAATGGAAGTTAATTGGAACCAGACAGAAAAGCTTTCATTGGCTAGAGTCATAGTCATAGTCAGCACAAAGGAAATGAGGCAAAAGTGAGGACTGCAGGAGATCAGAGTCGTAAGTGTGGTGCTGGAAAAGCACAGCAAGTCAGGAGAATTGAAGTTTCAGGCAAAAACCCTTTCCTGATGAAGGGCTTTCACTCGAAACGTTGATTCTCTTGCTCCTCAGATGCTGCCTGACCTGCTGTGCTTTTCCAGAACCACACTCTCAACAAAGGAAAATGGCTGTGTTTGTTGGAACCCAATTTCAGCCCAGGACATGATTACAGCAGTTCTGTGGGTTGTCTCTTTGGCCAAACAATTTTCTGTTCCTTAAATAACTTGACCTCTTTCGTATATTTAGGAATAAGATTTGCATTGATAATTACAAATAATAATTTAATTCTTTCATGGGGATGTGGGCTGCACCACCGTTTATGGTCAATCCCTAATTGCCTTTGAGAAATAGTGGTCAACCACTTTCATGAACTGCCACAGTCAATGTGCAATGTCCGGGAAGAGAGTTCCAGGACTTAAACTAAGTAATAATAAGTGAACAGCGATATGATTGCAAATCAGGACGTGAGACTTAGAGGGGAACTTGTGAATATTAGTACCTACGTAGTTTGTTTACCACTGAGAAGGACAAGGTTAGGGCTGAGAGTTTGGAAACTTTGAAGACCTTTGATGACCTGTTGTACTACATCTGGTAGATGGTAGACAAGGCTGTGACTGTGCAGTAGTGACAGTGGAAGACAATATTTAAGGAGATATTGGAGGTGCTGATCAAGCAAGTGTCTTTGTCCTGGATTCTGTTGAGTTACTTCAGTGTTGCTGGAGCTGTACTCATCCAGACAACTGGAGAGTATTCCATCAATCTGACTTGTACCTTGCAGATATAGGAAACATGAGAAACTACTCACCATAGAACCCTCAGGCTCCAACTAGCTCTTATAGTCAAAGTACTTATGTAGCCAACTGTGTGGATTTTAGTAAATCCTCAGACGCTGGGGTAGTGCATGCTTGCACATAGCAAGAGCTAGACACTATTTAGGCTTGGTCGATAAGTAGCATTGACACCACACAAGTGCCAGGTGAACATCAAAAGAGAGAATCCAATCTTCCCTTGACTTTCAACCATAATACCACAATTGAAAACCCCCACCATTAACATCAGATATTGAACTGGACCAGTTATACAATTATTTTTGCGAAAGAACAGTGAGTAACTCACATCTTGACGAACCACAGCCTTTCAATCATTTACAATGCAGCAGTCCAAAGTGTTATAATAATTTCCACTTGTCTGCACAAGTGCAATTCTATAATACTAAAGGCGCTCAAAAAAATGTACTATAAAGCAGCCCGATGATCCATATTTTGCTCAACACTCGTTGGACTATAACGTGCTGTTGTGTGATTTTTAACTTTGTTCACCCCAGTCCAACACCGACACATCCATTTCAATGCTACTGGAGGCTCACTAGTGCCTTCTTAGCAAAATGGAAGTTTTCACATCTCACGAATTTGCATTCTTGTCCAAAAGGAAAATAGTGGCATTTTACAACATTTCACCCACAGAAGTTCATCATTTAACAGAGAATGTGAAAATACCTATTCATCAACAGGTGAACTAAAGAACAGCGCTTTTATTTTTTTCTACATTTGACAAACTCTTTGAAATAATGAAATAAACACAAACTGCTGGAGAAACTCAGTCCTGTGACTTTTCTTCAGAACGCAGAGTTTCAGATTTCCGGCAGTTCTTTCTTTCACGTTATTTGTAAAAATATTAACGATTTGTCAAAAACAAAATGGTTTAATTATGCTGTCTGCCAAATACCCGCCCTTCTCTCTTTCTTTCTACCGTCTTCGCCTATCCACCCATTACTCACTTTACAAATTCTAGCAACAGAAGTTCACAATAAAATCGCCAGAGTGCTGAAAAAAGAAGAGTTTTTGTTTGGCACTGGCCTGAAATTTTAAATTTACACCTTCGCCTCGTCCAGTGAGACTCGCCCCAACGAGAGCGTCGGTTACTTCTCGGAGGCGGCGTGCGCGAGAGCCGCTCCCACCGCGCCTGCGCTCTTCGAGGATCTTCGACCTGATTTTGAGACCGACCAACTTTGGCCTGCTTCTGGGCGAGCAGTGACTGAGGACCTGTGAATTCATCCTAGTTGTTACCAGCTGTATCATCTCCTTCCATATTTGGATGTAATAGTTGTATTAGATATGTGTCAGATTTTTCCATGTCCAGTTTCATATTATTGCATAAGACATAGGATCAGGAGTAGGACGTTCGGTCATTTGAGTCTGTTGTGCCCATCAATGAGTTCAATGCTGCTCTGACAATTCTCAACATCGGTCCCCTACAGTTTCTTTATAACCTTTGATTCCCTTATTGATTAAAAATCTATGTGTCTCAGCCATAAACATATTTAAGAATTCAGCCTCAACAGTTCTTTGTGGTAAGGCGTTCTGCAGATAGATTACCCTCTGAGACCTGTTAGGGGAGAGAATATTCTCATTCTTATCAGTAAGACATGCCTTTGGAAGCAAATTCACACCAACTCCATGTTGCACTGGAAGATGATGACAGGACGACACCATAAACTAGGAACCCATAATGGCCCATGTACATTTGAAAAATCATGAACATTTAGATTTAGATTACTTACAGTGTGGAAACAGGCCCTTCGGCCCAATAAGTCCACACCAACCCTCCGAAGAGCAACCCACCCAGACCTATTCCCCTGCATTTACCCTTTCACCTAACACTACAGGCAATTTAGCATGGCCAATTCACCTAACCTGCAAATGTTTGGACTTTGGGAGGAAACTGGAGCACCCGTTTCACTGAAAGCATGTTGAATCATTTTCTCAATTCCAACAATTCACAACTACTGTATCTTTTAAAAAAACTGAGTTCTAAAAGGGACTGGATCAGCTTGTGTATTTGATCTCTCACCAAAGAGATGTTATTGGATCTAATCCCTCCAATCCCTATTTTCTGTAAAGACTGAAAGTTCTCAGCGCCCATATGGAAATCAAACCAAAACTATGAATGTAGTGTAAAACATATTTGCCATCCTTAATACAAGATCATCAAGCAGCATTAATACTAATCAGTACCACAGACAATGATGTCCATGATAAAATATACAAACTTTACATTATAAATATAAAATGAAAATTAAAATTCATTTTGAAAATAAATAGTTTTGTCAATTGGCAATACAGGCTCCAAATTAGCGTGCAAACTTGAATTTTCTAATGTAGCAGTAGCTAATGACCAATTTGTACTAATTACAGAATTTTGTGCAAGTAAATTATGAGATATCAATTATAAACTAAAAGAACATGCTTGCAAAAATACAAGTTCCTTTGAAATCCATAAATTAAGTAAAGATAGTGTTTCATATGCATATTTTACATAATTGTAAATTATCTCTGCAAAATGTCTAGCAAAAAATGACCATCAAAGGATATTCAGTCTTTAGGAAGGACTGACAAAATTTAAAAGGAAATGGTGTAGTGTTGTTGTGAAAGTAAATACAGTGCAATAGTGAAAAAGAATATTGACAAAGAAAATCAATAAGTGGAATCAATCTAGATTGAGCTAAGGGTCAACATGGGCTGGAAACCATTTGTGGAATTTGAGTATAAGCCTCTAAATACTAGAGGTAAGGTAGGGGATAGTTTAAATAGGAAATCAGAGATGCATGCAACACGATAATTATGGGTGACTTTAATCTACATTTGACACGGTGAACCACATTGGCAATAATACTATAGTGGATGAATTCCCTGGCTCTGTACAAGATTTAGTTTAGGGGCCAGGTAGGCGACAGACTATCCTACATTTGATTTTATGCATCAGGAGGGTTAATTAATAATCTTGCTGTGAGAGATCCTGTGAGAAAAAAATAACAATAATACAATAGATTTTTTTGGGAATAGAGCGTGAAGTCAATCTAAAACTGGGGTCTGAATTCTAAATGAGCAAACTACAAAGGTCTGAGGGGTGAATTTGTTTCCTGAAGATAGTGGACAGGCATTAGGAAGGTAGGATATGAATCAGAAGACATGACATTTGATCTGCTTCTGAGGGGTGAATTTGTTTCCTGAAGATAGTGGACAGGCATTAGGAAGGTAGGATATGAATCAGAAGACATGACATTTGATCTGCTTCTGTGGGCACAGAGTTTATGTGGCTGGTCCAGTTCTGAGTACAATGGGATCTTGATCAGATGGGCCCATGGGCCAAGGAATGGAAGATGGAGTTTCATTTAGATAAACATGAGGTGCTGCATTTTGGAAAAGCAAATCAGGGCAGGACTTACACTGAGTGGTAATGTCCAGGGGAGTGTTGCTGAACAAAGAGACCTTAGAATGCGGGTTCATATTTCCTTGAAAGTGGAGTCACAGGTAGATAAGATAGTGAAGAAGGCGTTGGTATGCTTGCCTTTATTGGTCAGTGCATTGAGTATCGGTGTTGGGAGGTCATTTTGCAGCTGTACAGGACCTTATTTGGCCACTTTTGGAATATCATGTGCAATTCTGGTCTCCCTGCTATAGGAAGGATATTGTGAAACTTGAAAGGGTTCAGAAAAGATTTATGAGGATGTTGTAGAGTTGGAGGGTTTCAGCTATAGGGGAAGATTGAATAAGCTGGGGCTATTTTCCCACGTCGGAGGCTGAGGAATGACTTTACCGAGGTTTATAAAATCATGAGAGGGATGAATAGGGTAAATAGACAGTGTCTTTTCTCTGGAGTATGAGAGTCCAAACCTAGAGGGCATAGGTTTAGTGTGAGAGGGGAAAGGTATAAAAGGGATCAAAAGGCCAACTTTTTCATGCAAAGGGTGGTATGCGTACAGAATGTGCTGCCAGAAGATGTATTCGAGGCTGTGCAGTTGCAACATTTAAAGGCATGTGGATGAGTATATAAATAGGAAGGGTTTGGTAGGGCATAGGCCAAATGCTGGCAAATGGGACTGGATTTATATAGGATATCTGGTCAGCATGGGCGAGTCGGACTGAAAGTCTGTTTCCGTGCTGTATTCCTGATGAAGTGCTTTTGCCTAAAACGTCAATTTTCCTGCTCCTCGAATGCTGCCTGACCTGCTGTGCTTTTCCAGCACCACTCTAATCTAGTCCCCAGCTAGTTCTGGAGCAAAGCATTACCACCATTATGTTGGCACAGCTCATAGCTTTTGACCTTACTGCTGCAGTCAACCATTTCTTGATCTCACAAGTCAATTTGATTGTCTGGTTGTCATTCCTGAAACTAGCTTTGTACTCCCGGATTATTTAATTAACTACATTTAAATTCCTCTATTGCCATTGTAGAATTTGAGCTCATGTATCTGAATCATTAAAACAGGTATCTAGATTACAAACAAAAACAGAAATTGCTGTAGAAACTAAGCAGGTCTGGTAACATCTGTGGAGAGAAAGCAGAGTTAACATTTCAAGCCCAGTTACCCTTCTTTAGAATTTTGAAGTTCTGAAGAAGGGTTACTGGACTGAACCATTGTAAATTATAAACATTTCAGTATGATTTTTGCACTCAGGTGCTGGAATCTTCCATTATTAAGGATGTAGTTTTCCATGGATCCTGTAGCTCCTATTAGTTGTTTGAAAGCCCACCACCATTCAAAGCTGGATGTGGCATGACTGCAGAGCACTGTTTATTGCATACAGCACCCATTGTTTAGCAAACATCAAATCTTGTAGCTTCACCAGATTGGCACTTTTTTTAAGTACACATGATGGTGCTCATGCTATCCTCATTTACAACCTTTATGGAACTAGGATTGAAAATTTTATTGACGGTAAACTGAAGAATATGCTGTGCCATGTGTAGTTATAGATAGTAACAGAATGCTATTATATTTCTGCTACAATCAGACTGCATCTCATGGATTCCTTGTATTGAGCTGCTGTATTGATCTGAATTTACTCCAAGTGACAAAATTAAAGTACATGGCAGGTGTCCTTAGTGTGAAGACTGGATTTCGTCTCCACAAAGACTTTGCAGTGATCACTCCAACTGTCATGTACTGATACATCTTCGACAGGTAAATTGTTGAGAACAAAGGTTTTTACCTTTGATTTGGTTCTCACTTTAGTTGTAGTGACTTCAATCTGGCAGATGTGTTCTGATGCTTGAGAATACATAATATACACAAGGACTCTCAGGGCCATTTTGTCCTGACTGTATATCCCTGTACTACCAGTTCTGGTTCCTGTATCCTTTTCTACCAGATGGCAATGGAGGAGTTTGGAATATTGACTGGAAGATATGATTCCATGAGTATAACAGTGTAATTCTGTTTCTTGACTAATGTGTGGTACAAATCTCTGAATTTTGACACATGTCCCCAAATAAAGTAAGGAGGACTGGCAGCATGTACCTTTGTTGTGTCTGATTCCAGGTTGTTTGTCTCGTTTTATTCTTGTTAGATTTTTTTCATAAAGTTTGATACAATTGAGACTTACTGTATTTCTTTTCAGAGGCAGTGAACAGTCAACAATATTGCTGTGGATCTAGAATCCAATATACAATGAACTGGGTAAGACTGCCAGTTTTTTTTTCCATAAAAATTTGAAGAGATGCGTTTTATGACACTCTGGTAGTTTCATGGTTACTGTTACAGACCTTATAGGGGCCTTTGTTTTTGCTTTATTAACTGAATTCATATTCTCTATCTGTCATGGTGAGATTTAACATTTGAATGCATGTCTCAGGATATATAGAAACATATGATATATGAAATAGGAACAGAGGTAGATCATTCGGCTTCTTGAGCTCACTCCAACCATTCAGTAAGATCATGGCTGATTAGTTCATGTTTTGAATTCTGCATTCCCATTTACCCCTCAATGATCCTCAATTCTTTTGTTCAATAACAATTGATCTTAAAAATATTTAACAACCCTACCTTTGCCATCTTCTGAGTAGAGTTCCAAAGTCACATGACTCTCTGAAAGAAAACAATTTCTCCTCATCTCTATTCTGAACGTGTGACACCTAGTTTGGGACTGACTCACCAGAAGAAACATCCTTTCCACATTCACCTTGTAAAGACCACTGATGGTCTTATAGCTTCAATCAAATCCCCTGATGGTCTTCTAAATTCCAGTGGAACAAGTCCACCTTTCATCGTAGGCCATCCAGCTCATTCCAGGTAATAATCTAGTAAACCTGTCCTGAACTGCTTTTAAATCCTTTAAAACATAAGGAGAGACCAAAATTGCACACAGTATTCAAGATGTCATCTCATCAATGCATTGTATAACTGAAGCCAAACATCTTTACTTTTATGTTCAATTAACCTCGAAATAAAGAATAGCATCCATTAGCCTTCTTGAAGATGTACTGTGCTTGCATCAGAACGTTTTGTGAATTGTGCCACAGAACACTTAAATTCATCTGCAGCTTGAAACTCAGCAGCTTTTCTCTATTTAATTAGTTTTCCACATTTTCATTTTTCCTGTCAAAGTGAAGCACTTCATATGTTTCCACATTTTGCTGTAATTATTGAATAATTTGGGTCTTCATGGTAATTCATAGTCTCTTGGTCACTATTATAAAATAGCCTCAAAGTTTATGATTAATTGAAATTAAATTCCACCAGCTGCCGAGGGGGATTTAAATATATGTCACCAGAGCATTAACCGGGTCTCTGGATTATTCATTGTAACATTACTACAAGGCCATGGCCAAATAATTCAATAAAGGAACTATTTCCTTTCACTCATGAAATTCAATGATTACTTCAAACCAACAATTTAAATACTGTTTTAAACAAGTATTTGTGTTCTAAATGAAAGTAAATACATTTACCATATAAGAGCCTTGGAATTTTTGATTCAGTTCATGACACAAATGTATGTTGTTGATATTATAATATCCCCATAATGATTCTCAGCATTATGACATCTGAGTCATAATTTATGATTTAAATGTATTATAATAAAATTATTTGTGAAATTATAGCAGTAAATTTGATTCTTTTGAGGCTTGTGAGATATGTGTTAATATCAAGATTGATTTTTATTTGCATTTGTGACTGGAAATGAAAAATGTATTTGTCCCACCTGCAGGTTTAATTTGTATTGGAGCTTGATCAACAGTAAAGATTACTGAGAGTGTCTTCCTAAATATCGTGAATTAAATGTAACATGCTTGACTAAATTGTTAACAGCACTCTAATCATAATGATCCAGTTGTACTAACTCAAGTTAGCACAGAGTTTGTAGAATTTGCAAAAATTCCAAGCTTCCAATATCTTGTGAATGGGAATGATACTTGCATCGAGTGGAAAAACAAACACCCAGTCAAAAGTTGAAATGCCTTGGAGGGATACTGAATCATTGCTGCTGCTTGTATGCCATCCTGTTCTGTCATGAAAAGTCAGCTTCTAATTGCATTTGGGACTTTTGTCAGTTTAATCTAAGGTTTTGGCAAGCATACTTTTATGTGAAGAACATTGGTCTGCAAAGGTTGAAACTGCTCTGCTATATTTATGGGCTGGCACGCGAGATATGTTAATAACTTCAACATGCATGTATATAGCAAGTGTACCGTAGGAAAATGAGCCAGAGCTTTTCACAGAAGCTGAGCTGGATGAAAATTCCATTCAGTCGTAGAAAATGAGATTAGGAGGGATTCATCAAAGACCTGAACTTTAATGAAAAGTAAAATGGTTAAGTGCAGATTAGGGAAGAAATTCCAGTACTTAGGGCTGAGATGGATTAGTGGTGGAGTGGAAAATGCAGAGTCTTAGAGTCATACAGCATGGAAACACCCAACTTGTCCATGTCGACCATGTTCCCAAACTAAAGTAGTCTCACCTGCCTGCATTTGGCCCATATCCCTCCTGTTCATGTACTTATCCAAATGTCTTTTAAATGTTGTAACTGTATCTGCATCCACCATTTCCCCTGGCAGTTCATTCCACACACTAACCACTCTCTGTGTAAAATGGTTGCCCCTCATGTCCTTTTTAAATCTTTCTCTTCTCACCTTAAAAACATGCCACCTAATTTTGAACTCCCCTACCTTAGGGAAAAGGCCTTAGCTAATCACCTTATCTCTGCTCCTCATGATTTTATAATCCTCAATAAGGTCACCTCTCAATCTCCTATGCTCCAGTGAAAAAAATGGTCCCAACCTATTTTTACAATTCAAACCCTCCATTCCTGGAAACATCTTGGTCAACCTTTTCTGAACCCTCTCCAGTTTAATAATATCCTTCCTATAACAGGGCGACCAGACTGCACAAAGTACTCCAAAAGAGGCATCACCAACATTCTGTAACACCCTCAACATGACATTCAAATTCCAATACTCAAAAATCTGAGCAATGAAGGCAAGTGTGTTCAATGCCTTCTTAACCACCCTGTCTACCTTTGATGCAAATTTGAAAGAATTATGACCCTGAACCCCAAGGTCTCTCTGTTCTACAACACTACCCAGCACTCTACCATTAATTATATTAGTCTTGCCTTTTTTTGTTTTACCAAAATACAGCACTTCGCATTTATCTTAAATGAATTGCATGTGCCACTTCTCAGCCCATTGATCCAATTGATCAAGATTTCTTTGTAACCTTATGTAACCTTCACTGTCCACTATACCACCAATTTTGGTATCAACCAAAATCTTACTAACCATGTCTACTATATTCTAATCCAAACCATTTATATAAATGACAAACTAATCCAAAGTGGCATATCTCTTTAACGGAGGAATGGCCACAGGAGATTTCTGCACTGTCTGCGAGTCCTATTCCCCTTCGACCTGCAGAGTTTTAGTCTGCAGTGTGACTACCTCTTTGTACCTTCTATCCAGCATACTCTCAGCTTCATGGATGCTTCATAGTATCCCCAGCAACTGCTCCAGCTCTGAAATGCAGGCTTTCAGGAGCTGTAGCTGGAAGCAGAAGGATCTCGTTATAGAGGGGCAAGGAGTTCTTGGAAGGCTGCAGGCCTGGAAAAGGTTACAGAAAGATGGGGAAATCAAGCGAGATGGTAGAGAGGCAAAGCTGCTTATGATCAGCCTATATATGGAGCCTAACAATTATGTTGCCACACAGGAGAGGATGAATAAAAGAAGTCTAAAAGTGGACCCTTCTCAAATGCCAAAATTCATAGAATCCCTCATGTAGAAGCAGGCCATTTGGTCCATCGAGTCCACACTGACCCTCTGAACACATTCCCACCCCATCCCTGTAACCCTGCATTTCCCATGGATAATCCATATAACTTACACGTCCTTGGATATTATGGGCAATGTAGCATGGCCAATTCACCTAACCTGCACATCTTTAGACTGTGGGAGGAAACCAGAACACCCAGACAAAACCCATGCAGACATGGGGTGAGTGTGCAAATTCCATACAGACAATCGTCTGAGTGTCCCTAGCGCTGTGAGATAGCAGTGCTAGCCGCTATGTCACCCCACAAGAACAAGACAGGAAAAAAAAACTACTTCAGGGGATTCTCTGGTTAAGATTGAATAGGTATGAGTAAAATCAAGTAATGGTAATCCAGTTAACTGAACAACAGAAAATGTATTAAAAGAGGATGGTGTGATCGGCAATGTCAAAGGTTTTGCGTATCATGAATACAATCAACTAGATTTTTGGCATTGACTTTAATTGGGTCTTAAACATTGCTAAAGAGAGGCATGAAATCCAATTTTGTTTTGTCTTGCAATGATCAGAACTGAAAGACAAGCAAATTTACTTAGAAAGGAAAGGACAATTTAGGCAGAATATAAATAGGGTGCTGATTGGCTGGTCTACGGTTAGTAAGGAGATGCAGCAGGAACTGTTGACTGTTCCAGATCAAATTCAAACAAGATAAGCTAATCTTTGTTAGAGTGTTGCCATGGGGATGCAGTGTGATTGACTGTGTCCTTGGCACTTTTTTCATTACAGTTCAGAATACAAGCACAAGGTTAATATAAAAGTTCAGATAGACATAAAAATATACAAAAAGAACATACTTTAATTTTTTGCATTATACAAGATTGGTTATCTGGAGGCTGAAGGCTGTGGATCTTCGCTCAACTCGTACAGCTGTGGAGGTTAAAGGTTGAAGATTGTCAGGTTGCTCTTCTGCTGCTTTGTAGGTGAAGGGTTGAATATCCATGGGGACAGTTTTTAAACTCTTCTTCAACCTTAGTCAAAGCAGTCACTGGCCAAAATGAATTGAACAAACAGGAATTTGCCCAGGAATGCTGCGTTTTGACATGCATTTATTCCTCTGTGCTGATGGTACTCAAATATGAACTGTGTTAATGCAAATCATAAGAACATAAGAACTAGGAGCAGGATTAGGCCATCTGACCCTTTTAGCCTGCTCCTCCATTCAATAAGATCACGGCTGATCTTTTCGTGGACTCAGCTCCCTTTACCCACACTCTCACTTTATCCCACTGGGCAGGAAATTCCATAGATTTACAACTCTCTGGATGAAGAAGTTCCTTCTCAATTCAGTCCTAAATCTGCTTCTTCTAATCTTGAGGCTATGCACTCTTGTCTGAATTTCACCTACCAATTGAAATGTCCTCCAAACTATTTCATAGTTTTATGTTTCTGTAAGATCCCCCCTCATTCTTCTGAATTCCAATGAATATAATCTCAATGTACTCAGTCTCTCCTCATAAGCCAACCCCTTCAACTTCAGAATCAATCTAGTGAACTTCCTCTGCACTCCCTCCAGTGCCAGTACATCCTTTCTCAAGTAAGGAGACCAAAACTGCGCACAATACTCTAGGCATGGCCTCACCAGCACCCAGTACAACTGCAACATAACCTACCTGCTTTTAAATTCAATCCCTTTAGCAATGAAGGACAAAATTCCATTTGCCTTCCTAATTGCTTGTTGTACCTGCAGACCAGCCTTCTGTGATTCATGCACAGGGACACCCAGGTCCCTCTGCACAGCAGTATACTGCAACTTTTCACTATTCAATTAATAATCCTTTTTACTGTTACTTCTAACAAAATGGATGACTTCACATTTATTAACATTGTATTCTATCTGCCAGACATTTGTCCACTCAAAGTATCTATGTTTCTTTGCAAAGTTTCACAGTCCTCTGCACACTTTGCTCTGCCACTCAATTTAGTATCATCTGCAAACTTTGACACCCGACACTCCCAGAATCATCTATATAGATTGAGAATACTTGCAGTCCCAGCACCAATCCCTGAGGCACACCACTAGTCACTAATTGCCTGCCAGAATAGCACTCATTGATCTGGTCTTTGCTTCCTGGCAGTCAACTAATCCTCTATCCATGCTAATACTTTACCCCTAATGCCATGCATCCTTACCTTATGCAGCAGCCTCTTGTGTGGCACCTTGTTGAAGGCCTTTTGGAAATCTAGGTACACCACATCCACTGGATCCTGTTGTCCACCTTGCTCATAATGTCTTCATAGAATTCCAAAAGATTAGTTAAGCATAACCTGCTCTTCATGAACCCATGCTGCATCTACCCAGTGGGACAATTTCTATCGAGATGCCTTGCTATTTCTTCCTTGATAATAGACTCAAGCGTCTTCTTCACTACAGAGTTTAAGTTAAGTTAACTGGTCAATGATTATCCACCTTTTGTCTACCTCCCTTTTTAAACAGTGACGTCACATTTGCTATTTTCCAGTCTGCTGGGACTGCCCTAAGAGTCCAGCAAATTTTGGAAAATTACCGCCATTCTCCCGCCATCTCTTTTAGTACCCTGGGATGCATTCCATCACGGTCAGGAGACTTATCAATCCTTACCTCTTTCATAATAATGATTGTTTCCGGGCCCTCACCTACTTTGTCTCTTTGTCAATTTATTATGTTATTCATGTCCTGCACTGTGAAGACCAATACAAAATACCTATTCAATGCCTTGGCCATTTCATCATATCCCATAACTAAATGCCCCTCCTCATCCACTAAAGGACCAACATTTACTTTAGCTACTCCTTTATATTTTATACATTTATAGAAACTTTTGCTCTGTCTTTATATTCTGTGCTAGTTTTTTTCTCATATTCGATCTTACTTTTCTTTATAGTTCTTTTTGTGGCTTTCTGTTGACCTTTAAAGTTTTCCCAATCTTCTATTTCATGTTGTTTTTGGCCACTTTGTATGCCTTCTCTTTCAATTTGATAGCCTCCCTTATTTCCTTAGACACCCAAGGCATTTATCCCTTTTCTTACAGTCCTTCCTTTTCACTGGAATATAGTTTTGCTGAATATTTTGAACAATTGCTTTGAAAGTCCTCCACTACTCGTCAACTGTCCCACAGTAAAATCTTTGTTTCCAATCTATTTTAGCCAAGTCCTCCCTCATTATGTTGTAGTCTCCCTTGTTTAAGCACAGGACTCTAGTACTGGATTTTATCTTCACACTCTCTCTATCTGTATTCTAAATTCAACCATACTGTGATCGCTCCTTCCAAGAGAATCCCTAACTATAAGGTCATTAATTATTTCTGTCTCATTACACAGGACCAGATCTAGGATAGCTTGCTCCCTCATTGGTTCCATTACATACTGTTCAAGAAAACTATCACAACTACACTCTATTTACTCCTCCCCAAAGCCACGCTGACCAAGCTGGTTCAACCAAGCAAGATGTAGATTAAGATCCTCATGATAATTGCCATTCCATATTACTGGCATTAGTTATTTCTTGGTTTATTGCCTGCCTCAATGTGATATTATTTGGTGGCCTATAGACTACGCCTAACAGTAACTTTTTCTTTTTAGAATTTCTAATTTCCACCCAAATGAATCCCATCTTATTGTCCATTGAATCTATATCATCTCAGCACCACTCTGATGTTGTCCTTGAATATCAGAGCTACACCACCTCCCTTACCTTCCTGTCTGTCGTTGTGGTTCTGTTCACCGAGCTGGAAATTTTTGTTGCAAACGTTTCGTCCCCTGTCTAGGTGACATTCTCAGTGCTTGGGAGCCTCCTGTGAAGCGCTTCTGTGGTGTTTCCTCCGGCATTTATAGTGGCCTGTCCCTGCCCCTTCCGGTTGTCAGTTTCAGCTGTCCGCTGTAGTGGCCGGTATATTGGGTCCAGGTCGATGTGTTTGTTGATGGAGTTTGTGGATGAGTGCCATGCTTCTAGGAATTCCCTGGCTGTTCTTGCCCTATAATGGTAGTGTTGTCCCAGTCAAATTCATGTTGCTTGTCATCTGCGTGTGTGGCTACTAAGGATAGCTGGTCGTGGCGTTTCGTGGCTAGTTGATGTTCATGGATGCGGATCGTTAGCTGTCTTCCTGTTTGTCCTATATAGTGTTTTGTGCAGTCCTTGCATGGGATTTTGTACACTACATTAGTTTTGCTCATGCTGGGTATCAGGTCCGTCGTTCTGGTGAGTTGTTGTCTGAGGGTGGCTGTTGGTTTGTGTGCTGTTATAAGTCCTAGTGGTCGCAGTAGTCTGGCTGTCAGTTCTGAAATGCTCCTGATGTATGGTAGTGTGGCTAGTCCTTTGGGTTGCGGCATGTCCTCGTTCCGTTGTCTTTCTCTTAGGCATCTGTTGATGAAATTGCGGGGGTATCCGTTTTTGGCGAATACCTTGTACAGGTGTTCCTCTTCCTCTTTTTTCAGTTCCGGTGTGCTGCAGTGTGTTGTGGCCCTTTTGAATCATGTCTTGATGCAACTTCGTTTGTGTGTGTTGGGGTGGTTGCTTTCATAGTTCAGGACTTGGTCTGTGTGTGTGGCTTTCCTGTATACCTTTGTGGTGAATTCTCCGTTTGGTGTTCTCTGTACCATCACGTCTAGGAATGGGAGTTGGTTATCCTTTTCTTCTTCTCTCGTGAATCGGATTCCTGTTAGTGTGGCGTTGATGATCCGGTGTGTTTTCTGTATTTCTGTGTTTTTAATGATTACAAAGGTGTCATCAACATATCTGACCCAGAGTTTGGGTTGAATTTGTGGTAAGACTGTTTGTTCTAACCTTTGCATTACTGCTTCTGCTATGAGTCCAGAGATCGGTGAGCCCTTTGGTGTTCCGTTGATTTGTTCGTATATCTGGTTGTTGAATGTGAAGTGTGTTGTGAGGCACAAGTCCAGTAGTTTGAGTATGCCGTCTTTGTTGATAGGTTCAACGTCCTGTTGTCTGTTCTTTATGTCCAGCAGGTTGGCTATTGTTTCTCTGGCTAGGGTTTTGTCAATAGAGGTGAACAGTGCCATTACGTCGAATGAGACCCAAACTCTGGGTCAGATATGTTGATGACACCTTTGTAATCATTAAAAACACAGAAATAGAGAAAACAGACTGGATCATCAACGCCACACTAACAGAAATCCGATTCACGAGAGAAGAAGAAAAGGACAACCAACTCCCATTCCTAGACATGATGGTACAGAGAGCACCAAACGGAGAATTCACCACAAAGGTATACAGGAAAGCCACACACACAAGTCCTGAACTATGAAAGCAACCACCCCAACACACACAAACGAAGTTGCATCAAGACACTATTCAAAAGGGCCACAACACACTGCAGCACACCGGAACTGCAAAAAGAGGAAGATGAACACCTGTACAAGGTATTCGCCAAAAACGGATACCCGCACAATTTCATTAACAGATGCCTAAGAGAAAGACAACGGAACGAGGACATGCCGCAACCCAAAGGTCTAGCCACACTACCAGACATCAGGAGCATTTCAGAACTGACAGCCAGACTACTGCGACCACTAGGACTCATAACATCACACAAACCAACAGACACCCTCAGACAACAACTCACCAGAACGAAGGACCCAATACCCAGCATGAGCAAAACTAATGTAGTGTACAAAATCCCATGCAAGGACAGCACAAAACACTATATAGGACAAACAGGAAGACAGCTAATGATCCGCATCCATGAACTAGCCACGAAACGCCACGACCAGCTATCCTTAGTAGCCACACACGCAGACGACAAGCAACATGAATTCGACTGGGACAACACTACCATTATAGGGCAAGCCAAACAAAGAACAGCCAGGGAATTCCTAGAAGCATGGCACTCATCCACAAACTCCATCAACAAACACATCGACCTGGACCCAATATACCGGCCACTACAGCGGACAGCTGAAACTGACAACCGGAAGCGGCAGGGACAGGCCACTATAAATGCCGGAGGAAACACCACAGAAGCGCTTCACAGGAGGCTCCCAAGCACTGAGGATGTCACCTAGACAGGGGACGAAACGTTTGCAACAAAAATTTCCAGCTCGGCGAACAGAACCACAACAACGAGCACCCGAGCTACAAATCTTCATCCAAACTTCCTGTCTGTCCTTCGGAATAGTTTGATACCCCTGGATATTTAACTCCCAGTCATGACCATCCTGTAACTGTCTCCGTAATGGCTACTAAATCATATTCATTCGCAATGATTTGTGCGGTTAACTCATCAATCTTATTATGAAAGCTACAAGCATTCAGGTAAAATGCCCTTATGGTAGCTTTCTTAAATCAGTGCTCCATTTTTGATTGATGGGTAGTAAAATAAAATCAGTTATAGTAAAACTGCATTTCTTGAGGACTATTGGTATCCAGTTTTGTTGTATCAGTCCCTGCAGTTATTACTTCTGACCTAGCTGTGAATTGGTGTTTGATTTATATAATGATGGCTGGGTGGGGGAAGGTTGCAGTTAACTCACTTGCCTACATGGCCAGTTTGTGGATCAGTTTAATGCCAACAACACAAGGTTTAATCCTCATTCCAGCTGAGGTGGATTTGGCTTGGCCCTTGACAAAAAACGGTCAGAGCCAACAGAGACTGTTTCTGATTTCTCTCAACTCCCCTGTCTTGTATCGATAAAAAAAACATATCTGACAACTATCCAGTAATTCAGTATCTGTCAATAGAAAAACGTATTCGGGGTCTAGCATTTCAGTTCTCTAAGTTAACATTTATCATAAATGCTGTACAATACATTTAACTTCATTTGTGCAGAATTAATTTACCCAGTTCACTACAGAATACTGGCATTAACACTTAAACATTGCTGGTCATTATGAATACACTTCAGTTGATATACTGGACCGATTCTCCTGTCCTACTGAGGCACAGTCGTAAGATATATGACTACTTAAGACACATTATTTAACCCGCAAGTAACACGTTCCTAACTCTAGGAAGCGCTAGATAGATGAATAACTGATGTGGCTGTCTCCATTTTCCCGAAAGAAAATAAACTGCGAACGTAAACATGCAGCAAGTTACGTAATTGCCTTTAACGAAGTTCTGTTCAATTTTTGATTTTGACACAACCACTTGATGAAGAAGCTGCGCTCCGAAAGCTAGTGCTTCCAAATAAACCTGGTGGAGTATAACCTGGTGTTGTGTGATCTTTAACTCTGTTCAAATTTAATCCTTAAGTTTCAAAAACCAAAATGTAATGGCTGTTTCCTTATGTAAATGAAAACATGTCAACATTGAAGTGTTAAGCAAATTTTACAACACAGAGAGCGAGAACAATGGCAAATACTAATACAGCGGTGAACATCGCGCCAGCAAAGACCTTATTGGTGTCGCACAACTTTTTGTCTGTACCCTCGTTCACGGGCCTCATGCCAAACGATGAAGCGCCCGCACTGGCAGCTGACTTTAGTTCAGTACCCAGTTCTTGCTTCGCCTCCACTGTCCACTGAAGTACATTCACCTTCATCTCCATCTCGTACATCATTTCCCCGATTTCATTGATATCTTGTTCCAAGTCGTTCAGATCGACAGTGTCAATGTTGTTGCCCTCTTCATACTTCATGTTCTGTACACTCATGGCACGGGCAGCCACAGCAGATGTCCCCCCGATCATTCCAGTCTGGATGAGGTGTTTTGTGGGAAGGTTCAGTGGAAACTCCTGACCCAGATCCAGAGCTTTTCTCATATCGATCTCCAAGATCTCCATACATGTCGAAAACACTACCCACAGCCTTTCGAATTCAGCTCGATCATCCTTGCTTATAGTTTTGTCTTTTAAAATAGTTGTTAGCTTGGCTTTATTGGCAATTGCCAGGTTTTGTGCTTTTTGTCTGGTTTTCTTCAGTTCTTCGCGTAAATTCTGAGAGTCTGATGACCCACCAGCACAGATAACCAAGTGTCGATAGCAAGCAGACACTTTGTTAAGGGCATCTAAAAGCGTCTTACATTCGTCCTTCACCATTGCAGTGGTACATATACACAACACAGATCCTTCAGAATAATTTATACTGATATCACGTACGGATTTAGTCCTGTAATATCTACACAGATAATTTTGAATTGAAAACTCAATGCACGCCACAATTATCCAACTTGGTCCACAGCTAATCATTCATCCATCATCTGGCGTTATTGTCTTCTTTCTTGTCGTCGGACGATTTTACATTATCATAATTGTATCTGACCATCCAACTCGGATTACAACACTTTGTTTAAAACATATTGCCCCAAGTAAATATTGAATACAATTCGTAATTCTTGTATAAATCAGTTGTCGTTACCTACATACGCTGTGGGAAGATCGCAATCTGCTCACAGACTAAATACCATGAATACACACAGCCACTCATTACATCACGTGCTCCTCACACCAGGAAGTGAAACCTGTTATTGAATGTTTCCATTTGGTTTCATTTGCCGGTAAGAGCCCGCCCTTAGTGCGGCGCCGATTGGCTGAGGGGCCATCAGTGGAATGCGATGTCGGGATCTGACTGGTCAGTAGAGTTGTCAATGACACGAATGGCGACATTGTTTCCGCTGACAGGAAGGGAGCGTGTAGCTCTGTTGGGAAGTTAAGCACCAAGTGAGGGTGAAATGACAGAGTTAATGGCCATTTGGTGAGTGTTGTCTGGCCTTCCACGTTAAGGCACTAGAGGAGTCGTGTATATATTCAAGTTGGTGAACCAACGTCCCAGACAAGGGCTTATTTTGACCGAATTAGATTCTGTCAGAGAGGCCTTGCTTACGTTTCGTATATTTATTTATGGTGGTAGCGTCACTTTTTTTATGTGGGATGTGGCATCAGTTTGTATCTTGGGAAAAACCAGATTGCATGGTTGTATGCGATGTAGTTGAATCTTTGATAATTAGGTACCCAATTCAGAAAGAAAAATGCTCTTTAGTGGTCACATTATTAGTAAGTTATATCGACAGCCAAGTTACAAAGCGTAAAAAAAAGCTAACTTATTTTTCCAAGTGGTGAGGGTGATTTCCATTTACAGTGGAGAGAGACCACGCTTGATGTGAAAAATAGGATCTATTGCGAACCCAACACGTACGGGTATGGTTATTTTCTCAACTGGCAGGTGGGACTAGATTGGGATATTTGGTCAGCATGGATGGGTTGGACCGAAGGGTCTGTTTCCATGCTGTACATCTCTATGACTATGACTATGACTATAAGTTGCTTAATATGAAAAGATATGGACAATTGTTACAGTATTTTTCTGAATTGTTCGTAAGATGTTGGCTTTGACTCAGTAATGTCACCTTGTATCAAAAAGTCGATATCACTTCAGAGATTTAAACACACATTCTAAAGTAATACTACAATATTTGAGGTACTAACTTTCAAATACCACCATTCAGTTGATGCCTTTCCTTTCACCAAAATAGCTTGCTGCAGTAATTTGTAGAGAGCATTCAATGTGATTATTTACCCGTTAGCTAAGATTACTGGACCCGCAGATTACCTACCTGTGTTTATCTCATCGTCGAGTGTGGCGATCTTGTAGCGTCTACTTTTGGTATTGCTTACAATGGACTGCAGCTGTAAATTTGGCTTTGAAGCCCTGTGGGATATCCGGAGGCCATAAAAGGTAGCAGGAGTTTGTATCAAAGTTTTCTGAAGTAGTACTATCTTGTTAGAAAAGTTCTCAATTTCTTTGGTATACTTAAATAATATGAGTTTAAAATAGAACATGTTTCTGACAGCAATTTCAATTTGCACAATTAGTAATGATTTTCTGTATCCACCGATGCTTTACGTGTGTTGGATACCAAGATTTATCAAAAGATAGTTATCTGAAGGATATTTTATACTATCACTCATTTCTGATTTCCCTAAAATCAAAAGTGAGGTGGAGGAGAAGAAAAGGAGTTCCCCCGAAATCAAAACTGAAGTGTGTAGGTTATTTGGAACATTCTAGTTCTCTTGGTTATTTGTTGTGCAATTATTGATTTTTCTCAGATTCCAAAACTGGCTTTTGTGTTGGATCTTGGCATATCGGCTCAAATTTCTATTAAGTAGCTGAATAAACAGCCTTCGCTTCAGTTATCAAGAAATTTTAAAATCCATGGCATAACTCAGGTAGATTGGAGGCAGTTTTGCAGTGCAGAAAGGGGCTTTGAGATTTCTTGTGCCTTGTAAAATCATCCCAGAGTAATAAGATGAACTCATTGTGGAGGGACTGAGCACATTTTACTTATAAGTGATTGGACAATGAGTTCTAGCCCAATCAGAGTAGTCATGTTCCTGAGACATTCAGATTTAAAAATATGCAGAACTCAAATTTAAGATTTTTAAGGTGAATGTGGGTGGTGTTGAGGATGAGGTTTGTGAAACCAGAAATGCTGCTTGTGATATTGAGGAGAATGAGAGCAGAATCAGGAAAATGGTAGTCTCCAATCATTCTCTGCCCTGATTTTTAACTTGCTATGTTATATTTTCTTCTCCGTTTTCACCAAGCTCTTGCCAGGCTATTTTTTTTTCCTTTTGAAACACACCACTCCCCTGATTCTCCTCCTGAATCAGCACGTCGAACCTCAACTGCCTCTCCTCGATCAGTGCTTAGCTATAGTGCCCTTTCCACTCAATCATTGTTATCACATACTCCCCTCCACCCTTTGCCATCAAAACTGCGGTAGTTGCATTTTAAAAAGAGAACTTCTGTCCCTGGCATTCACTCCGACTGCAAAACTACCAACATTTTGAGTTTTACTCCATATAGAATCATAGAGATATACAACATGGAAAGAAACCCTTTGGTCCAACATGTCCATGCTGACCAGATATCCTAAATTAATCTAGTCCCATTTACCAACATTTAGCCCCTATCCCTCTTAAACCCTTCCTAGACATATACCAATCCAAATGCCTTTTATATGTTTGGAGGTAAGAATGTGGTGTACTGGAAAAGTACAGCAGGCCAGGCAGCATCCGAGGAGCAAGAGAATTGACGTTTCGGGCATAAGTCTGATGCTGCCTGGTCTGCTGTGCTTTTCAAGTACTGCAGTCTTGACTCTGATCTCCAGCACCTGCAGTCCTCACTTTCTCCTAACTTTTTTAAAATGTTGTCATTGTACCAGCCTCCACCGCTTCCATTCGCAGCTCATTCCATTAAAAAAAACCCTCTGCATTTAAAAAGTTGCCCTTTAGGTCCCTTAAACCTATGCCCTCTAGTTTTGGATTTCTCCACCTGGGGAAAATACCTTGTCTGTTTACCCTATCCATGCCCTGTATGATTTTATAAATCTCTAAGGACACCCATCACCCTTCAATGCACCAGGAAAAACAGCCCAGTCTTTTCTGCCTTTCCCTATATCTCAAACTCTCCAATCCTGGCAATATCCTTGTAAATCTTTTTTCTGAATCCTTTCAAGTTTAACAGCATCTTTCCTTCAGCAGGGAGACCAGAATTGCACACACTTTTCCAATAGTGGTCTAACCAATGTCCTGTATATGACCTTCCAATTCCTATACTCAATGTACTGACCAATAAAGGCAAGCTGACCAAACGTTGTCTTCACTGTTCTATCTAGCTGTGACTCCACTTTCAAGAAATGATGAACCCGCACTCCAAGGTCTTTTTGTTCAGCAACAGTCCCCAGGACCTTTCCATTAAGTGTATAAGTCCTGCCCTGATTTGCTTTTCCAAAATGCAGCATCTCGTGTTCTGCTAGTGTAGCAGTGCATTTGATAAATGTCCCTATTGTACAATTCTTGCAGGCTATATCTGAAAACATACATCTGAAACTTTTTAATTCCTTTGAGGCTACAGTGTATGATACACACAGTGCGTTAACAATACTTGTCATTGCCATTCAGAAATGTAATCTAGAAACTATTAGCAGGAGTAGGCCATTCAGCCCTATGAGTCTGCTCTACAATTCCTGGCTGATCCTCTGTCTAAACATCACTTTCTTTCCATAACCCCTTGATGCCTTCAATATTGAAAAGAAAGCAATATTTTCTTGAATACACTCAATGACCCAGTCTTTCCAGACTGCTTGTGATAATGAATTCCACAGTTTGACCAGCAATGAAGAAACATTTCCTCATTTCAGTCCTCGATGGTTGACGTGATATCCTGAGACTGTGACTCCTAGTTCTAGACTCCCTCGGCAGAGGGAATCCAATCCCCATTTTTTTTCTAGCCCTGTTAGGATGTTATATGTTTCAATCAGGTCACCTCTCGTCCTTCTAAACTCTAGTGACTCAGGCCCAGAGATACTAGTCTCTCCTCATGGGACAGCCCTGCCATCCCCAGTATCAACCAAACTAATCTTTGATACACTCCCTCTACAGTAAGTATATTCTGTCTTGGATAGGCAGACCAAAACTGCACATCATATTCCAAGGTAAGATATCCCTACTTCTGAACTCATCCTCAAGAAAAGAAGCTCATTTGCCTTCCTAATTGCTTGCTGCACTTGTTTATTTTCATTGAGTGGTGTACACCCAGATCCCTTTGCACATCCAGTGGCCACAATATCACGATTTAAATAATACTATCTTTCTGTTTACCTCACCAAAGTGCACAACTTTATATTTATCCATGTTATACAGCATTTGCTGTGTTTTTGCCTACACACTCAACTTGCCTAAATTGAAGCCTTTTTGCATATTCGTAACAACCACAATCCCACCTTGTTTTGTCACCAGCAAACTTTGAAATCTTGCATTTGGTTTCCTCATCCAACTAATTCTTATATAGCGCAAACAGCTTGTATCCAAGCACTAATCCCTGCAGTGCACCATGAGTCACTGCCTGCTACTCAGAAAATATACGTTTATTCCCATTTTCTGTTTCTGGCCTGTCAACCAATTCTCAATTCATGTCAGCATATTACTGCCAAACCCGATACATTAATTTTACCCACTAGGAACTTATGTAATCTACATCTTGAAATCCTACTTGAAATTTGAATACTAAATACACCACAGTACGCCGGTTCTGCCTCTATCTATTCATAGAGTTATAGAGATGTACAGCACGGAAACAGACCCTTCGGTCCAACTTGTCCATGCCCACCAGATATCCTGACCCAATGTAGTCCCACTTGCCAGCACCAAGCCCATATCCTTCCAAACCTTTTCTATTCATATACCCATCCAGATGCTTCTTAAATGTTGTAATTGTACCAGCCTCCACCACTCCCTCTGGCAGCTCCTTCCATACACGTACCACCCTGTGTGTGAAAACGTTGCCTCTCAGGTCTCTTTTATATCTCTCCCTCTCACCCTAAACCAATGCATTCTAGTTCTAGACTGCCCCACCCCAGGGAAAAGACTTTGTCTATTTATCCTATCCATGCCCCTCATGATTTCACAAACCTCTGTAAGGTCACCCCTCAGCCTCCACTCCAGGGAAAACAGCCCTAGTCTATTCAACCTCTCCCTATAGCTCAAATCATCCAAACCTGGCAACATCCTTGTAAATCTTTTCTGAACCCTTTCAAGTTTCACAACATCTTTCCGATAGGAAGCTACTTGTTACATTTTCAAAATAAAACTCCAGTAGATTAGCTAAGCGTGATTTCCATTTCATAGAGCCGTGCTGACTTTGTCTAATCCCATTAATGTTTGAGTGTTCTTTATCATATATTTTATAATGAACTCTAACACTACTGATAGGACAATAGGCCTGTAATCCTCTTCTTTTCTTCCTCCTTTTTTAAATAGTGGGATTACATTTGCGACTCTCTAATCTGTATGAATTATTCCAGAGTCTGTCGATTTTTGGAAGATGACCACCAATGCGTCCATTATTTCCAGAACCACTTCCTTTAGTACTCTGGGATGTAAGCTATCGGCCCCTGGGGATTTGTAATTCTTTAACCTCATTAATTTCTCTAGTACCTTTTTTTAAATTAATTTGGATTTTCTTCAAGTCTTCCTTCTCACTAGACCCTTGGTTTCCTAACATTTCCAGTAAATTATTTGTGACCTTGTTTGTGAAGGCAGAACTGAAATATATGTTCAAGTCTTCTGTAATTTATTTATTCCCATTATAATTTCCCTGATGCACTAACCACATATTCTAATTTTCAGTTTAACTCTCCTGAAGGGCTTTGAACTTTTTTTGCCAGTGGACAGTTTCATGTTTTGACCCATCTCCTGCCACTGATGTACACTTCAGGGTAATGAGGTTTTCTGTTAGCTAATTGAAAGGTCATTCTCTATTTGAGGTAAAATCCTTTTTGGAAAATGTTTTACAATTTTGCTACAAGTCTGTTTTCAGAGCAGAGAGTTTCGGAGACTTTTTGTTGATCTCTCTATTCAAAAGTGTTTCAGTGTACTGACGATGGCAAGCTCATAGGAAAGTGAAATCTGATATTTTCCTGCCTTTTTCAATGTTTCTTCCACAGTTGAAATTTAGAGCAGGAAGTGTTTGGTGTCCATGGCTATGTATGATGAAGATATTTCAAGAAACCCTTTTTATTTAGCACTTCAGAAGCAGAAACCTGATACATCCAATTGTGTGGCAGAATTGCATGGGATTGTGAGTATCATTAGCATCTTTGTAAATAAACTTGAACTGATTTTTTTTTGTTTACATGTACTCAAGTTCAAACTGGGATACACAGAACACTGTGTATTTGGTCACCGAGTGCTAACATATGTTGTCTGAGTGTAGCACAGATGGAGATTCAAGACCTTTTGGTCTGTGTTTCGACCTGCCCTGCTGCACTGATCGAAATTTCAAACTTTCCACTTGTATTTTGGCTTCCTTTCTCAACACTATTGATTTGATGTCAATTGGTATGAATTGGTTGTCTGATTAATTAGTTCATTATGAGAAAGAAATCAATCAAACATGGTTTTTGTTTTTATGCAACTACTAGTGTTTTTAGTTCATTATTAGCCCATCGCGCAATGAGTTGGGGTAGGGAGTCAGAAATTAACACATAATGAATGTGTCCCCAAGCTGCTGCATGTGCCCTCACATTGGGTTCTCAGTTGTGCAAGTACATAATGCAGTGCACTGGCCCTTACTAATAAGTACTTAATTTGGTCTCCCATAGTACAGATAAGGCCCTGATTCTAATTTAGCAGTTGCATTGCAGCTGTCCCACTGTTTGTGAATCCTGGTAGAGAGAGAAGCATGAGCTGTTGGTTAGCGAAGGTAAATTCATTTTATAGCATTTGTTGAATGCAAGGGGGAGCAAGATTACTGTTGCATTCACAAAAAGTGCTTTCCCAAGCCTTGATTTCGCATGTGATCATCTCTTAATTTCTGGGATATGGAGATTCTGTCCAGTCAGTTTTGCAGACAAATTGCTCGGGCTAGGTTTGTAATTGCCAGAGTTTCAAAGAGTAAGAGATGGGAAGGGGGTTGCAGTTCACTGAGTTGGCAGGATAGCCTGCATGTGGATCTGATTAATTGCAAATTAATCATGAGGTTTGATCCCTGTTCCAGCTGAGGTAGACTTGGGCTTGTCTCTTCACTGTAACCACAGAAAAATTCAGTTAGCTACCCTCTTGCTCTTAATGTATGTATTTCATGACCCCTTTTAGCCCTCTTAACTCCCTGTTTGAGTTCCTTCCTACTTCTTTTCTCTATATTCTTCAAAGACTTCATTGGTTTTTTGTTGCCTAGAACTTAGGTATGCTTTGTTTTCTTTTTGTTGGACGAAACTGATAATTTCCCCCTATTATCCAAGGTTTGTGAATCTTTCCATCCCTTTTCATAGGAACATGCCTGCACTTCAGTCAACTAATCTTTAAAAGACTCCCACATGTCAGATATGGATTTACACTCAAACACCAGCTCCCAATCCACATTCTCCAATTTCCATCTAATTTGGTCATAGTGGGCCTTCACTTCCCCCTACTACCACCACTTTAACATCTTCATCCAAGGTCCACTCTTGTCCTTATCTGTAAGTGTCTGAAAACTTATTCCCAAATGCTCCCCCATTGAAACATTTGATGATCTGATGGAATTCACTTCCCAATAACATATCCAATATGACCCCCTCCCTTGTTTTACTATCTACATACTGTTTCAAAAAAAACCCTCCTGGACACCTAACAAATTGCTCCCCATCCAAACCCCTGGCATTAAGGAAATCCTAGTCAATATGAGGAAGGTTAAAATCACCCACCATAACAATTATTTTCACGTCTTTCCCGAATCTGACTAATATCTCTATCTCTTGCTGGCAGCTGGGCAGGCTTTAGTACAATCCCAGCATTGTGATTGCACCCTTCCTATTCCTGAGCTCTACCCATAATGCCTCACTGCAAGATCCCACTAGAATGTCTTCCCTTAACACAGCTGACTAGTAGTGTAGAGTTTTCCCACCTCTTTTTGCTTCGTCCTGTCTTACCAAAACACTAATATCCTGGAATGTTAAACTGCCAATCCTCTTCCTCTTTCAGTCATTTCTCTATGATAGTAACAACATAATTGCATTCATTAATCCAAGCTCTAAGTTCATCCGTCTTACCTGTTGTACTACTTGCATTGAAGCAAATGCAGTCTAAGCCTCCAGTTCCGCTGAGCTCAACAACCTCACCCTGACTGCCCTTCCTCTTAGCTGTACTTGCTTTAGTCTCGAGCTCTTCGCCAGTCTCTATATTTACTGACTTTCTACTCTGGTTCACACCCTGCTGCCACACTAGTTTAAACCCTCCTGAGTGGTACTATCAAATCTCCCTACCAGGATATTGGTGCTTTTGTGATTAGGTTGCAACCCATCTTTCTTATACAGGTCCCACCTTCCCTGGAAGACATCCCAGTGATCCACATATCTGAAGCCCTCCCACCACGAGTGTTTTTAGCTGTGTTCAATTGTTCTCTGCCTCTGTTCCTAGCCTCAATAGTACGTGACATGGCGAGTAATCCTGAGATTACCACCCTGCAGGTCTTGCTTTTTAGTTTACTACCTAACTGTTGTTATAGGACCGTGTCACTATTCCCGTCTATGTAATTTGTGCCAATGTAGATATGACTTCTGTCTGTTTACTCTTCTGTTTCAGGATGCCCAATACAAACTCAGACATCCATGACCCTGGCACCAGGGAGGGAACATGCCACCTTAGGGTTTCTCTTGCAGCCACAGAAGCACCTATCTGTGCCCCTGACTATCAAATCTCCAATTACTATTGCTCTACTATGCTTTCTTTCCAATTTGCACGTTAGCAGCCAGCCGTGGTGTCACTGCTCTGGCGGGCTGCTGCTGGTCACCTGACTGGCCATTCCCCTCATCTGTATCCAAAACAGAGAACGTGTTTGACAAGGGTACAGTTGCAGGGGACTCCTGCACTGACTGCCTGCCCCATCTAACAGTCATCCATCTTCCTGTAACTTGGGTGTGACCACATTTCTAGAACTTTGTAACTATGTTGTTCTCTGCCATTCATGTGGTCTTTAGTGTCTCCAACTGCCACTCGAGCTGATCCATTTGTTCGGTAACCAGCTGAGGCTGGGTACACTTTCCGCACATATAATTATCAGGGATGCCCTCAGCATTCCTGATAGACCACAGCTGCTAGGTGGAACACAAAACCTCACCAACTGACATGGCTAACCCTCTATTGGCTATCAGGCTATTGTTTAAATTTGAATTAGCTACCTAAATATTACAGTTATTACTTTCTAACATATAGACCCCCTAACTTGCTCTTTGAACTCCCTGTACTAACCAGAAGATGAACTAACTGTACTAACACTTTAGAAAGACTGAGATGTGCTTACCCTATACTGCAGTGAGATTCCTTCACCTTCTCTCTTTAAAAACTGTCACCATTTAGAGTAAAACTATGATTGCCTCACAAGAAGAAACATCCCCTCTACATCAATCCCATTTAGCCCAAATACCTCAATTAGATGTGTTTTCATCCTTCTAAATTCTAACAAATATCAGTCTAAGCTGATCAATCTCTCCTTAAGTCAATCCTTTCATCTCTGGAATTACTGTGTCCAATGCACTTACTCCCTTTTCAAGTTAAGGGACCAAAACAGTATGTAGTACTTCAGGTACCAATGCCCTGTGCAATTCCAACATCACACCCTGGAATATAAATGCAGGTAGGATATGCATGTATGATCAGTGTGTGCACTTATGCAAATGTTGATATCTCTGAGGTTTGCTAACATGTTCTTGAAGTGCTTTTGTTTTATTGGGCGATAAATAATCAAAGCACCAAGGTATTTTTGGCAGCATATTTTCCAAATCATGAGAACACAATTTAAAATTCAGACCTGGCCTCTGAGACTCCATATTTGCACAGTTGCCCACGAAGTCATAACACTCCTCCTCTAAAACATCAAAAAAAGGGCAATATTTCTTGTCTGAAGACGTGAAGTGTGTACTACTTGGCGATACTTATCTGGGAAATATTTGTAGACGTGTGTAATATGGAAGATAGAGCACGATAATAGTAAAGCAGAACTATAGATCAGGATCCGTATCATGAAGGTACTCATCATGTTCAGACTTATTGACACCAGTTTGTTCAGGTTTACATCGGCCTTATTATTTCTTGCAAGAAAACAAGCCATAGTGAGAAACCAAATCCAGCTGAGGCTTTGGTGAGAAGCACAAATTCTTTTCACCATTTTTCGTGTTAAACCAAAGTTAGGGAGATGAACATTGGACCTACCTTGGAAGGTAGCAGCTGGTGAATTCTTGGGGTGCAACTGAAATAGGAATATTTTCCAGTTATAAAATCCCAATAAATTGATTTACAAATGGGTGGAGTGAGCTTCTATCTCGCATGCTTCTGGCATTAAGCAGCTGGACCAGCAATCTGTAAGATCACCGGTTTAACTTGTTGATTGGATTGGGTGGTGAGCATGAACAAAGGTCGTCATGAGCATATTGGTCTGTGAACCAGGATGAATTAAGTTGATGGCAAAGAAAACTGGCAGCAAGTTAAGTATATGGAGGTAAACACAATGAGAATTTGAAACACAGCAAAAATGGGGATCTGTTTGAGGGTGAAAGAGATTTTCAAAATTTAGGCATCTTCTCCAACTTCAGCTGGATGGAACCTTGGAAACTCAAATTGGAACCTGGAAGAAATTGATATAAGATAATTTATAGTTGTCAGTTACATATCTTATTTTTGTGTCATGGGTATACCTTGATACAATGGAAAATAATTTAATTCCAGCACCATAGTACTAAACATAGTAACTTGTCTGCATTTTGAAGGAAAGTTAACAGATTATTTTTAATGCGTCATAGCCTGCTCTCCCTAGATATTTTTGTTCTATAAGTGATCTGTTAAAGGCTTCCTTCACTGGTATAATATAACTTTCATATTGATTTAGGTATTGGTGCCATGCAGAGGCAGTTTGTCACAAGGCAGTATTGCTGCTGCCCACTTTGAATCTTACATTTTACAGCCTATGGATGATAGTGGGAGTAGTTACCGAACATTAAATGGAAAGGTAAGTGGTTCTTTTAATATGCTGTACTCATTTTCCTTTCCTATTAACTTCTGCTATAAACAGCTTAATTCAGAATGCAAGATTGTTTTTGCAGTGTCTTATTTTTCTTGTATACTTAGGTAACAGAAAATACACCTGCATGAAATTTACTGAGTAATGATAGAAACAACTATTTCCCTTGATCTGCAGTATAAATTTAGACTAATGGAAGTATGGTTGTCAAGAACAGCAATTTTTTTTTAAATTTTAGATTTCTCTCCTGTTGGTTTTCAAATCTGTCCATGGTTAATTTCACCTTTTCTTTGCAATCTTGATACGTGCTACCCTCTCTTTGTACTTCTGTAGCCCCTAATTTTAATTACTTTACAATTGGTGGCTGTGCCTTCAGGCCTTAAGCTCTAGAACATCTTCCTTACATGTCTCCACCTATTTTTATCTTGCTTTCCTCCTTTAAAATATGCTCACTAAACCTACCTCTTGGATCAAGTTTCTCGTGCCTGACTGAATATCCCCTAAAGGGGCTCAGTGTAAACTTTTCATAAATCTTCCTGCAAAGTGCTTTGGGATGTTGCATTATATTAAAGGTATCATTTAAATACAAGTTATTGTTGATATGGTTATTGTGTTCTGATGGTGCATGTGAATATTGGTAACTTTGCAAGTTTCTTACTTTTTGCTATTTAAGCATCATTTTTGTTTCCCCTGTCTCCCCACAACACAACCACTGTAAACAATTTGCAATACCAGGAAGTAACCATCAGAGGAAACCTCATTAGTTTGGGTGTTGGATTTAGCTCACCATGTGCAATAAGAATCCTTTTTGAAGAAACTTTTTACACTGAGAAAGAACAAAGTTTCAGTATCTTGTGTATTGCCGGACCATTGGAAAAGGGTTCCAGTGCCGGTAAGTTAAGAGAATCTTATACCTTGTCTATTTTAAGTTCATAAATGATGTTCATATTAGAGTCATAGGATCATACAACATGGAAACAGACCCTTTGGTTCAACTTGTCCGGACATCCCAAACTGACCTATTCCCATTTGCCAGCATTTAGCCCATATTACTCTTAACCTGTTGCCATGCAGAAAGGCATGCAAGTAATTTGTTTTGTCTAAAATATTGTTTGTCTCTTCCTCTATTTCCTTTTGCAGCATAAAATTATTGCTATGTTGACTTACAAAATTTGAAAAACCATTTTTTGATTAAAAATGAGTTTTTGCCATGTTGATTTGACTGAGCTAAAGTACTTTCCTGATCAATACTAAGTTGTGAACATTTTAAAGTTTATTCTTTACATTTGAAGATGCTAGCTGCAAGATAAGGAGCATAATAGGAAATAACCTGCCTTTTGAAGCGTTTCTGACAGCTATACAAATTCCACACATGCTGAATAGGACTCTGAAATTTGCAGGTTGGAAAAAGTAACATACTACTTGTAGCCTGAGCTGCTTCCCTGGGACAATGTTGCTTACCTCATGTAACAGTTCTTCCTCGTTTTTGGGATGAGTGGGTTGTAACCGCTCAAGAAAACTTGATTGATAGTACAATATTGATCTAAATACTTCAAGTAACTGAGAACATGTGGAAAACCTAGAAGTGGGAGGGAAGAAGTTTGCCACTTTGGTCAGATCAGATCCAAGCCAGTCAGTGTAATAGAAGCCAAGACCCCTTTCTTTGTGGATATAGTTTAACTGCTCAGTCATACAGATTGTTTCACACAACAGTCCTACCTGTTTTCCTCCTTTTTAAATAGATTTTTTTATCAACTTGTTCAGATACTTTTTGACATACCTGTGGAGTGGGTGTGGCTTGAACCTAGGCTTTCTGGCTCAGGAGAAGAGGCGCTAATACTCCTCCACAATAACCATTAGTGGTCGTGATCGTGTCCTCCTTCTGAATGAAGAGGCCTCAGTTCAACTCCCGCCTGAGCTGTATAATTATATCACTGAACAAGTTGTTCAGAAAATGAGACATTTGAACAGAATATTAAATACGTAATTTCATAATCCCTGCTTTTAACTGGTCAATAAGTTATTTTTAATTTTCCATATATTATAGTCACCAATCCATTTTCCTTTTTTTAAGATAGGATGTTTTTAATCTCAAGCAGATAGAAGCAAAATATTTATTTTTTCACATTCTTGTTACACTTCATTGCAGGACTTCCAAGAACTTCTATATCATTTGCTTTTTTAGATTGAAACATTTCATCGTGCAAAAATGCACCTTTTTATGTCAAATGACTTATTCCCGGGGGTATGTTGCTAAATATCTAAGATTTTCAAGTTTGTTTTTTGCAGTTGGGGAATCCATTCTACGATCTTGATCACAAAGTTCTATTCAAACATTTATGTGATCAGGCTAATGTGTTCCCTATCTGGCAACTTCCAGCTCTTCAACTATTTCTTTTTTTTGGTTTGGCATCATTTATTAATATATTTAACTTTGTGAAACCACTAAAGTCTTTATACATACCGCAGTATTCCTTGTTTGATCCATAGCCCCTGTTTGCTTTTTCCTGTGGGATTTGAGGGGCCATGACAAGAAGGCATAGGTAGATTGGCATGGAAAATGAGCAGCCATTGGGTTGGGTGCAGGAGTTTAAGTTGGTATATAGGATGTGGGGGGGCCATGAGGATCGGTATAATGCACGGAGATAAAGAGGAATAAGATCAAGAGGGATGTTTTATGCTTTATTTTAAACGTTGAACTTAATGCCGGAATTCACATGCAGGCCTCCATCCAGCCTGTCTGGACAAACAGCAGCTTCCTCAGCAGTTCCCAATGTTACCTGGCTTGTCTTCCAAGCCAGTTGAATGGTGTAGATGGAGATGTACATGGGGAGAAAGCTAGAAGAGAATAGGATATTATTCTTTTTAAATGGAGGGAGGCAAAAAGCAATAGTGACAACTTGATTAGAAGTAAGGAATGCCAGGCTAAACCATGATGGAGGGGGTGAAGAATACTAGTTGAATTAAGGGAGAAAGTAAAAATGCCAAGATAAATCAGAAGCTTTGAATGAGGAATGACTCTGTTAAAAGTTGAGGAGCTGAATGGATTATTTTTTTTTCTTTCCCTGATTCTGATCATTTGCAGACAAATTACTTCAGTGGTATCACTGAGCACACTAATTACTATAGTCTTAACAATTGGAGGAATTTGTGGTAACTGTGTCTACAACAGTATTCCACTGATGTGCCTCCACTTTCTGTAGTGGAAGTCTATGCTTAAAGGTTATAGTAATTAAAACACTAAATCTAAATCTAAGTTCAATTAATGCACAATACTATTTATCTTTACAGTTAGTGTATACATGTCTGTGCTAAAAATCTTTTTAATTTCAGATGAAAATCCATCTCCCATAGACTCTTACTGTCTGAAAAATTTTGATGATGCTAAAGAATTTTTGGGTCGGCAGTTATCCAAAGTTGATAAATACATTGAGTCGTTCCGAATGTCTTTTAAGGAGCTGGAAATGAAAAGTCTGCGACATCATATAGTTAGTAACTGTTACTTTGGGTTGCATTTCCTTGTATGATATTTGGTCTGCCTTATTTTGCAGTTAAAGTAAAAAAACAAATTAATTTGGAGGCGAAGGAAATATTTTGTTTATTTTTAACTAATTTTTCTTTATTAGAATGGAGAGTGTCCCTGTCATAAGAATACCTTAAGTTCACCAAAGAACACATTCTGTTTGTTTTTTTTTTGTTAATCTGTTTTCAGTGTTTTTGTTTTGGTAGCAGTTTGTCACACTCTTAGCTTTCTGTGCCCTACTTCCTTTATATTTTGTTTATTGCTGTGTTCTCTTCCTCTCATTGGCACCTGTGCCCCCTCTGACTCTTCAAGATTCTGGCCTTCTCCCCTGTGCAAACACCAGCTAGCTCAATATTTTGAAATGGAAGGAATTTGTGGTTGTATGTAGTTGGATGTATTATGTGTGGGGTACGGGTGAGAAGGATGGAATGAACTGCAGAAATGGCCTAAAATCCAGGAAGAATCATCTTTCCTTTAATTGACTGAGATAACGGTGCAGAAATTAAGTATATTGCACAGTCTGCATTAAGCTAAAGCAAGATATCCAGTTTTTATCCATACTTTAAAAAGAGGTTGTAGCCTTCAAGTAAAACAAAAATGTTAATAAAATAATGAAGAGCGAAAATGAAAAATTGCAACTGATTTAGTTTTATTCTTGGCATGTTTTGAGTGGGTTTTGCTATTGGGTGGGTGGAATGGGACATGACATTGTGGAATAGCATCCCAAGTAACCATTGTCCTCATTGAAAATGGAAAAGCTTATTACATAACAGTTGGTAAAACTTGCTGTCAAATGTTATCAGTTAACATTCAAATACAAAAATGAAATACTGCAAATGTTGAAAGTCGAAATTAAAAGTAAAAATGTTGGAAAATATTTAGCAGGCCAGTCAAAATCTTTAGAGAGAGAAACAGAGTTAACAGTTCACTGACTTTGTTTGATCTGGAAAGCTTTAAGAGTAAACAGGTTTGAATATGATTGATCTCAACCTCCTCCTGAGGCCTTCAACATCAAAGATACAAGTCTTCAGCCACTTCAGTTAATTCCCCATGATAAAAAATAAATGGTTGAGGGCACTAGATATGGCAAAGGCTATAGTCTCTGACAACATAATAACAACCGCACTGAGACCTTGGGCTCCAAAACCCGGTAAGCCCTGAGCCAGTTGTTCAATGCAGCTGTAACCCAGGGACATGCCCAACTCTAGAATTTTCTAGCAATGTCCTGGACTTAAAAAAAAAAGTTAATTGTCACCCCATCAGTCTATTCTAGATCATCTGCAAAACAATGGATACTATCTTCAATAGTTTTAGCAAGAAACACTTAAACAGTAGTAAATCTCTCACTGAAGTTCAGTCTATATGCTGCTAGGATCAATACATGTCTTACCTCACTTAAAAGTGGGCAAAAGTGTTGTAATGAGAGTGACTGCCCTTTTACGTCAAGGTAGAATTTGAACGAGTATGGTATTTGGGATCTGGAGAAAAATTGAAATCCGCAGGAATTGGGAGCAACTACTCTACGGGTGGGAGTCATAGCTAGCTCAAGGCAAGATAGTTATAGTTGGGAGAAGCCAGATATTGCTTCAGGTGTTTCTCAGGAAGTCCAACCACCTTAAGATCCTTCCCTCTGCCATAATGTCAGAATTGGGAATGGTCACTTAATAATCATGCAATGTTCAACACCATTCCTCACATAAAGTGGTTAATGTCCAAATGCAGCAAGACCTGGACAACATTCAGGCTTGGGCTGATAATAGGTAAGGAATATTCATGACACATAGGGGCCAGGTAATGACCATCTCCAACGAAGGACAATATAATCATCCAATGATATTCAATGGCATTTTGCTCACTGAATGCCCCACTGTCAACATCTTGAGTACATAGCACAGAAACTATTCTAGACACACCATTCGCAGACCTATGTTTGCAAAAGCAAGTCAGAAGGTTAAAAAAAATCTGCAGCGGGTAACTTACCTCCTGACTTCTCAGTTGCTGTCCACTTATGTCTACAAGGCATAAGTCAGCAATATGATAGAATACTCTCCTTGCCTGGATGAATGTAACTCTAACAAATGATCAATGCCAGACCGGACAAAGCAGCTGAAATAATTCAAGTATGTCATTCAAATCTTATGCATTTCAATTACTCAACTATATTACGTTGTAAGTAATAATTATGTAATCTTGTTTAATTTTGATCCTTCAGCTTGAAGTATTCATTTTTGTTTTTCAAACTATTTATTTTGTTGAAGGAAATATCTGGTGACAGAAGGATAGATTTTAAATTTATTGTATTTGTTTATGATCTCAACTTTTTTACATAGCCAACTGTTGTTTTGATGTAAATTACTGGCAAAATATGATGTGTTCAGATTTATGATATTACTGCAGAATTTAGAATAAATAACTATATATAGTAGCCCGTTACAATGAAACTGAATACACAATGATAATTTGACCAGTGCTTGAAATTACAGTATTCTTAATTGCTTGAATGCTGTGCAAAACATTGGGAATAACCTCCTGAGAGGTTGAAATGTATAAATTAACTGGGCTACCAGTCAGTCTTCTATGCTCCAGGATTGTGATTGCAGTGGAGCATTTTCTACCATTCTTTGAGCTAGATGTTGAAAAAAATATAGTGAACAGATTAAGATTACACTCTCATTGAGTAGTTTAATTTGATTGATTGGATTATGTAATTCTGTACTGTTACTTAAAACTTATAGCATCAAATAGCTGTAATAGGATGTAAACTTTGCACATTTTTTTTATGGATTTTTTTTTTGCAATACAGGATGAAGTTAATGCACTCTATACAAAATGTCTTCAATACCTCCTGAGAGATTCACGATTAGTAAGTTGTTATTCTGTGTCTTTGAGAATGTTTTTAACAAAATGGTGTTGAACTGCTCATTAGCAACTGACAAGTATATTCTTTGTGGCTGTCTGTCCTGTGTAGAAAATCCTGATCAAGCAGGAGGTGCAAATGGCATTGGTGAAACAAGCTGTTGAAGTATGTAAACAGGTTCTTCATTAGTCTTTACCAAATTATGAAAACTAATTTCTAATGTTGAGTAAAATGCTGAGTCTGTTACATGTTTAAAATTAACTCTGCAGATGTATGTACTTCATGGTATCCATGATCAAATATTCAAAAGTGTGGGGACTATAGAGGCCAGTCAGGTATGACCAGCTTCATTTTCTATTTCCTTCTGTTATTGCAGTTAACTTGATAAATATGAAACCTTTTTTGTTTCAGTACAGTTTCAAAAGCCTCTTCATATTATTGGTAAAAATTCCTTTCAACAAACTTTCAAGCTAAAAGTGCACAGATTATTTTTAAACTGAACAATATGTTTGTAACTGTTAGCATTCTTACTGCCTGAAGTGAAGTTAATGTGACTATCCCTTACTGATTTGTGCTGCCTGGTTATTTGAAGGATGCTGCTTTTAACAAAAAAACCCGAGGTTTGCAAGACCTTCAGCTGAAAGATTTGGGAATCCAGTCACAATTCAGGTGAGTTTATTGCTGCTCTAAATGCATACTTAAAGGATGCAAAATCTTAGTCTCTGAACATTTTTATGAATAATATTAAGGGTGAAACTGGCAATATTTTGGTGTTGCATTCTAGTCAGCTTTACTTTTGGCTCTACTTAAATACTCAGTGCAGTACAAATAATTTTTATCTGGAAACAGTAACTTGCTATTAATAATTATACATTTTGTCAACCGTTTAAAAATCTAGGCTGCTTTCAGCCTTAAGAGCCCATGCTGAACATAGCTCAAAACTGAGAATCCCTTCTTTGTACCAGTTGAATAGGTGTTAAGTTATGTTTTGACAGATGTGTTTCTGATACTAAATCATCCTCTGAAAGGGTAACCCTTTCTCTCCAGGAGAGAGTAAGGACTGCAGATGCTAGAGATCAGAGTCAAGAGTGGGGTGCAGGAAAAACACAGCAGGTTAGGCAGCATTCGAGGAGCAGGAGAATCGATGTTTTGGGCAAAAGCCCTTAATCAGGAATGAGGTTCATTCCTGATGAAGGGCTTTTCCCCGAAACACAAATTCTCCTGCTCCTTGGATGCTGCCTGACCAATTGTTTCTCTCTGCTCATGGTGCTCAACCTGCTGACTATTCTCAGTCCTTTGTTTGAATTTTGGCAGATATTCACCTTGTATTCCTGTTACATCCTAAAAAAAAAATTGATATTTTAATAAAAGTAAACATGGTGGTCTGCTGAACAGTGCCTGAGAGTGAATTGTCTGTGTAGCTCTCCTGTGCTTTTGATTTCTGATGTGTTGTCGTGAGGCAGTGTCAGTTGCCAAAGTATTCACCTAAACTTCAACAGTAGCATTGACCAGAAAGATCTCCTATCTTCGTTGTGCAAGAAAACTCAGAGGTTAAAAAGAAAATTAAATTCTGAAATAACCAATCAAATGTTTTCTATTGATGAAGATGTTGCAAACAATTCCCTTCAAAATTTTTAACTACAACATATGAACTTGCAGCAGTTAAATTGAATTATTAAATTTGAATTTAATAAAAAACTGAAATTAAATGCTAGCTGAATATTATTATAGCCCATTTTATGATTGATTGTTTGTTTTTATTTATGTTTCTTCAGAGAAGGAAATTTGCTGTTATCTGGTTTGGTTTACATTTGACTTCTGATGCAGAGCAATGTGGTTGACTCTGAACTGCCCGTCGGACAATAAACACTGGTTTAAACAGCAATGCCCATATCTTACAAATGAGTTTTAAAAAACCTCTTGTGTTTGACTAAGTCTATGTAGTTTATGCTTTTACTCAACAGACATAGTAAGAAATAAATAGTATTACCGTGCGCGCTATGGATAGGAAGGCAATCTTGCCAATGTTTTGATCCTGACTGCCTGTACAAATTAATAAGGAAAGTTGATGGTGTATGTATAATGAATACTGTCCTTGCTGATGCATTATGGCATGATAGCTGTCACTTTGAGTCAGAATGCTAGAAATCAGAAAATTATGTTGTATCACTTCATTTCCTTTTGTTCATGTCCCGCTGTCATCATGTTGTAGTTTCAGCAGAATGTTACCTAAATCAGTATGCTAAATGCTTTTCCTAGCACGCTATCCTAAACTCTTCTTTGGATGCCTGGCTAAGGTGAGTGATATACCAGGCCCCTAGGGCCATAGACCCTGGCTTAGACACCTGGCTCATACCCGGTGATCTTCTGCAAATATGCAGTGGACAAAGGCAACTGAGCAAATACCAACTCCCATTCCTTCGATTCAATTGACTCTCAATCATCAGCAAACTGGTGAAAGAGGTTTCTGAGAGTGCAATCAAGCAGCTAGCTGTCTGACACAGTTGGATTCTGCTGGGAAGACTTGGCTCCTGACCTCATTAAAGGATTTGTCTAAATCTTGATAAGAGTTAAACACCAGAAATGAGGCTAGAAAATAGTCTTGGATATCAATGCATCATTTCACTTGAGTATGGCATCTCTGAGTTGTAGCAAAACTGGAGGGTGTGCAATTCAGGGGAAAAATCACTTGATTGGAGGAATATCTAACCTGAAAGAAGAAGGTTGTGATTATTGGAAGTTAGTTACCTCAGTTCTACTCTGCAGGAATTCTTTAGGCCACCATCTTGAGCAGCTTCATCAATAAGTGTGCAACCAATGAATATTCCTAATGTTTAGCACCATTTATGACTCTTCAGATACTGAAGCAGTCCATGTTCAAAGCAGCAAGACCTGGGCAATATCTAAACTTGAGGCAAGTAAGAACTGTTAATTAACGTTCACACCACACAAGTGCCAGACTGTGAGCATCTCCATCAACAGAGAATCCAACCATTTCTCTACAACATTGGATGACTTTATTATTGTTGAATCCTCCAGTCTCTACATCCTACGGTTTACTATTGATGGAAGAACTGATCTGGACAGCTATATGAATACAGTGACCTGCCTTTGTAGTCAGACTTAGAATTCTGTTGTGAGCAACTTGACTCTCCAAAAAGTGACTGCCATCTGTAAACTGTAAGTCAGAACTGTGATGGGAAATCCTCCCTGTTGACCGACTGCAACAACTCAACATCACCCAGGACAAAACATTCTGCCGATTGTTATCACTTACAAAATGTGCCAAAGTTGTTTCAATAGCACTTACCATACCCACAATCTGGACCATCTCAAAGGATATAGCAGCAATAAATGGGATCATCACCATCTTTAAGTTTTCCTCCAAGCCATACACCATCCTGCTTTGTGACCATATAGTCATTTTGTTTTTTCGGTCTCTGGATTTAAATCCTGGAATTCCACTCCTAACAGCACCTGAGGGTGTACTTACAACACATGGACTGCAGGAGTTCAAGAAGGTGATTGACCGCTACATTCTTCTCTGATGCTGTCTGACCTGTTGTGCTTTTCCAGCACCGCACTCTCTACTCTGATCTCCACCATTTGCAGCCCTCACTGTCTTCCACTACATTCTTCAGAACAACACACCGCACAACAAGATGGGACAGTGTTTTCTCTGTGAGTGTATCCTTATGTTGTTTGTCTCACCACTATATGGGGTCAGGTTGACATCACAACACTCAAGACGTGGCCAGCTTGGTCAGTAAAGACCGTACAAAGTTGCTCTTGACATTTTAAATTTCTCCCAGCCAAAAATTTGCTCTTTGTGCTTCTTGCTGTTTTTGTTTGACATGGAAAAATACTAATTTACCATCGACCATATTTGAGCTGATTGATCTCTTGGGTGGTTTCTTGGTCATGTTTCACCATAAGTCATGTGACTCTGGATCTCCCAGGTCTATGTTGAGGATTCCCCCTGCCAGTTGTGTATTTCTAGTGGGTCTGTATTGCCAATGGAACCAGACACACTCCACAAAGTTGGAATCTGAGATTTGAATTTAGTCAAATTGTATAGTTTGCTGAGTATGACTTGTTCAGGCTGTTGTTTGACTTGAATTTCAGACAATGTTCCTAAAGGCTCCAGAAATTGACGAAAGCCTGGATGTTTCTCTGTCATATTTTGTGGATCACCGGGGTCAATGCCAGATGACCCTTCCTATTTCATTGTAGATTTTGTTTCAAACCAGTCTGTTCACTGATGTGATAACTCTGGAGCAGATAGGTCTTGAATGCAGGTTTTTGTTTTTTTGGCTCAAAAATAAATACTATCTGTTTTATGTCACAGTCGGATATGTTGGTTGCTTTATAGGCTATTTCAAAAAGCAATTTGGAATCATTGCTGAAGGCCAAATCATGTAACCATAGACTTCTTTCTTTGCGGGACACTAGTGAACCAGGTGGATTTTTACAAGCCTAGTACTTTCATGGTGATTGGTATAGATACCTTTTTAAAATTCCAAATTTATTTTCTCAACTGAATTTAAATCACCCAACTGCCAAATGGTGGGATACTGAACCTGCTCCAGGTTATTTATCATTCTGTCCAATTGTCTTGCTGTAATCCAGTGTGTAGCCTCACTCAGGTTATGACCTGATTCGTAGGTATGTCGCATGCATTGCTTGGCATATTCTGCTACACTACTCATTAAACTGTTGGTCTTTTGATTTTGAATAATAGTTGGAATCTAGATTTGTAAATGGATCTTTGTTGGACTTGCCCAACTTTTGTTCTATTTTTGAAAAGTGGTAAGTATTTAGAGAAGAAGTTAGTTTCAGACCAGATGTAAACTGTGGCACAGTTAAGTGCTGCACAAAAGTGAAATAATTGGCATGTGGTACAGTTGGAACTGGGTTGTAACTTATGATTGGAGGCCAATGGAAATACATTGTCTGTGATTGCTGTTTGCAAAGAATCATGTTTTGCAGATTAGTGCTTGAACTGGTGTTATAAAATATTAATTTTGTTACTCGTGTTCATGTAAAATTCCACTGTCCCAAGATTTTAACAGCATGTTAAAATAATGCATTAGTTATTAGTAACAATGTGTTTTTAGTTTGAAAGGGTAGTTTCATTACCTGTAGGAAAATGGTGTCCTTCAACTACAGTATAAGATGCTGACCAGCCTATCATTGCAGTTGACTTTGCTTAAAACTGCTGGTAAGTTTTAGTTGCTTAAAATAGCGCAGTCTTTGCTTAGTTTTTGATTTGCATAATGGTACATTCACCTGTTCAGTGAATGTAGTGAGGGTGTTAATGTGAACCAAAACTGAATTTTAATATTATACTCCTTCTGTATTTTGACCAATCTATTATTATAATATTGTGGCAATTTTGTTAACAAAACACTGTTCTAACCTGATGATTGTTTCATATTTCAGTATTAATATACCTCGTGCCAAACGGGAGTTGAGTCAGCTGAACCAGTGTACTAGCCCACAGCTTAAGCTGATCTGCTTACGAAATGTGATCCACGCGATCATGCAATCACCAAGCCAACGAGGTCAGTACTTAAGGAATAGTTAGAAAAAAATGATAAAGTTTAGCTTTATCTTACTTCTGTGCATATTTGGATAATCTATTATGACATTATTAATATGTCCATTTACAGAGAATGTAGTGTTTTGAAGCACAGTTAGACTTGGTTGCTCCGGTCCCATGTGGGCTAATCCACCTAACCTGTACATCCTGAGACACTAAAGGTAATTTAGCGTGGCCAATCCACTTAACTTGCGCATCTTTGGACTGTGGGAGGAAACCCATGCAGATACGGGGCAAATGTGAAAACTCCACACAGACAGTTGTTCCAGGGTAGAGTTGAACTCTGATCCCTGATTAGATTAGATTAGGTTCCCTGCAGTGTGGAAACAGGCCCTTCGGCCCAACCAGTCCACACCGACCCTTCAAAGAGTAAACTACCCAGACCCATTTCTCTCTGATGGTGTGAGACAGCAGTGCTAACCACTGAGCCATCGTGCCAGTCATCCTCTTGGGCATCCACCTTTTAAATGTGCTTTGCAAAGCCTTCTTTGGCTGGTTTGGTTCCCTCCTTCTGCTTTGTGCTATCCACTCTATTGCCACTCTGGAGGAAATGTATGCCTGGACAATGCAGGACATTGGTCAATTCATCATACTGTCCTGCAGGTGCTGCTGACCTGTTCACTGCAGCACTTCCTTAGTGGTGATGCTGTCTTTCCATGCAGTACCAGAGAGAATGGTGAGTTTTGAATAGCAGTTTGAGACAGGACAGCGCCTCAGTCTGTGCACCGAGAAAAATCTAAGTGTGATGTTACAGGGAAACAGGTCAGTGATTGTTAACTGGGTGAATATTTTGCTCATTTATCTTTCAAAACTCAATTTATTAGTGAATATAAAGTTTACTTGCAGGAGTACAGCTTATTGGGCTTATTAATTATAAATTTCCATATATACTTGTGTATATGTCGATCTCATATATAAGTTGATCTCTTATTTTGGCCAAAAAAAATCTGGTATTTTTCATATACCTCGTTTACGTCGACCCTAGTTTTTCAGGGATCTCTTCCAGACCATATATACAGCCTTAAAGGACGTGATTTGCACATTTTTGATTCAAATGCAATACCTGCGTTGTCACTTGTTACGCGCACCAGTATATATTTGCCCAATGTGATTTTCAAATTTGGCTCGTTTGTTCATTTTTTTTTTGACTCGTGGCAAGTGTGAATTTCATCTCCTCGAAAACAATACCTTATGTATAAGTTGACCCCCTAATTTCAGCTTTTAAAAAAATGGCTTTCAAATCTTGACCGAAACGCGTAGAAAAATGAATGAATTAGTGCAGTAAAAATGGCGGGATAGATTGCAGAATATAAGAGCTGCAGGATGCCAGTGAGATTCATGACAAACACATGCAGCTCAGAGTTTTGATCAGATTGAATGAGCCACTGACCCTCTTGTATCAGCAAGGGGGTAGAATTATCTGGTCACTTGTTCCAGGAGGCAGTCCCATGGTTGTCTGATTTAGGCAAGGATAGGGATGTGTGACTGCAAGTGAGGCAGATCTAGATGATTGAAATGGAGGAGATTCAGCCCTTGCCATTGTCCTGCAGGTTTGAGATTCTGGAGGTTGTATGAACAAAAGTAGGGGGTGCAGGATAGATAAGCAAACTGACTGTGCCACTGTGATACAGGAAACTATTTAAGTGTGGGGAGTAAATGCGAATATGGTCGTAGGTGGACAAAATTATAGTCAAAAGGGTTGACGCCGTTCTCCACACCCAGCAGAGAGGCCATATTGCTTGCGTAGGACATTTGCTGGACTTTCGGACATCTGCCCTGTGCTGGTGAGAAATTTGAGAGGGTGAGGTTTCATTTGTGATTGGTACCGATGTGGGCAATGATGAAATAGGACTAGGAAAAACATTCAGCTTAGACACCACCAGCAGCATGGGGCTAAATTGAAAAATCAGAATCCCTCTGGATTCTTACTTGAGTTAAGAACAATTAGAAGAAGGTAAACAGTGTTCATGGTAACTATAAGGCTCAAAGAATAAAATGGTTTTAATTCATGTGGCATTTACACTAGTTCTGGAAAACTTTGCAGCTATGTACCTTTTATGATCTTTCCTGGAAATATGATAGGCTCTAAGTTGTACAACTAGGGTGGTAGAGTGGGTTTTAATCTAATCACTTGGAGGTGAGGCAACCTATAAGGATGAGGTAAAAATGCAGGTTGGAAAGTAAAGAAAAGGAGAATCACAGCATAAGTGAAAGATGTACAACATACAATCCAAGTGTTTCAGCAGATAAGGCTAGATGTTACAAAAATAACAAAGTTGGAACTAAAGAATTTGTGCGTGGCATTCAAAACAAAATTGGTGCACTGATGGCTCAAGTTGAAACGACTGTACTGAATGCGATATCCATTACTGAGACATGGCTGCAAGATCGCCTAAGGGTAGGACCTAAATACTGAATACATGACATTTTGGAAAGATTGGGGAGCTTTGAAAAGGTGGAGGAACAACTCCTCTTACTATGTATAACTAGGAAATGAACTTGGTTCTGACAGTCAAGATAAACAATTTAATTTGGTTGGGGATAAATCATAAAGGTAGAATGTCACTTGAGAGTAGTTTATAGGTTCCTTTATGGTAACCACACTGTAGAATGGGTATGTGAGGAACAGTAATGCAGGCTTGTTAGAAAGGTACTGAGATAGACATAGGTGACTTTAATCTCCATATAAGTTGGACAAATCAGATTGGCAGAGGTAATTTGGAGTTGAGTTCATTGTACTGCTCCAAGAAATGATCTGAAAACACTTTCTGGAGTCAAGAAAGCAGGTGATTTAATCTGGTAATAGTTAAAAATCACAGCACCAGGTTATTGTCCAACAGGTTTATTTGGAAGTAGCAGCTTTCAGAGCGCTGCTCCTTCGGACAGATACCTGATGAAGGAACAGTGCTCCGAAAGCTAGTATTTTCAAATAAACCTGTTGGACTGTAACCTGGGGTTGTGTGATTTTTAACTTTTTTGTCCACTCCAGACCAACACTGGCACTTCCACATCATAATCTGGTAATGTACAGTGAGACAGTGTAAAAACCATAACTTTTGCTCATTTCTAGATTGTGACAAAAATTGGGAAAGGATAGTTAACTGTTTTAAACCAAAAAATTCTGGAGAAAGATTTTACAGTTTTAAACAAGTTACTAGAAATCATTGAGACTTTGTAAGTACAATGTTGCTTTGCTGAAGCAGTGGAGGAGAATTGCTAAACTCATTAGCACCATGAATATGTTCAGAGCAGTTTTGCTCAGACAGCCTGTTAATTGCTTTTTCAATCAAGATCAGTTGTGGGTCAGGAATTCTCAGCATGGCAAATTCTAATTGGCTCCTGGGAGGTGTACAGCCCATGTGTGAACAATATAGGGATAGAAAACTCAGGTTCTAAAAAAAACATCATTCCCTCCTGACAGACAAAGTAAAAAAAATTGGCTGATAGCTAGCTGTTCTTGTTCTGCTGTGGCCTCTAACCCATGACTGACAGACTGAACAATTAGTATGACATCCCCAATTCATGCAGTGAGGAACTTAGAAGGAGCAACATGACACCTCCTTGAAACCTAGTGCTATTGAACTGTGTTCTCCTAACATAGTTCTCCATTCATTTGTTTGTGGGTGTAGGGGTTTAGGAAGTGATACAATTCAAGTTAGATTTATAAGGTTAATAATTTTTTTTAATTTCCCTTAGTTAGAACTGATTTATTTGTGATGTAGTCATTTCTAGTTGAGTATAGAAACTTGGTAAGTTTGTTTTCCTGTTAATCTGAGTACATCAGCAAGAAAATTTATTTCAAGTGATTTGCTTAAATCTTTAACTTTTTTGTGATGACTGAAGAGGTGTGGGGCTTGAGTGGAAGAACTCTTTTCCAAGTGGGGCCTGTCAAGGAGCTTGCAGGGTTTGATTGGAGTAGTTTGTCTGCAGGTAAAGGGACCTCTGGCAAGTGGGAAGCCTTTAAAAGTGAGATAGCTGGAGTTCAAGGTCTCATGTTTCTGTGAGGGTGAAAGGGAAGAATAGGGAACCCTGGATGATGGAAAATGTTGAGGTTTTGACCAGTAAAAAGGTATGGCTCAGGTACAGGCAGCTGGGATCAGGGAATCCCTGGAGGTATACAGGGAATACAGGAGGTTACTGAAGAAGAAAATCAGGAGGGCAAAAAGGGGGCATGAGAGAGCCTTGGCTGAGAAGATTAGGGTGAATCCAAAGTGGACCTGTATATCTAGAACCGCAGGAGGGTAATAGGATGCAATTCAGACTGAAGTTCTGTGATTAGTGGAGTGCCTCAGGTCTGTGCTGGGCCCATTACTGGTTTTTATCTGTATCAATGATTTGGATAAGAATGTACAAGTCATGATTAGCAGGTTTACTAAAATAGGTGATATCGCAGACAGCGATGAAGGCTATCAAAAATTGCAACAGGACCTTGATCAGCGAGGGAAGTGGGCTGAGAAATAGCAAATGGAGTTTAATAAGTGTGCGATCTTGCATTTTGGAAAGTCAAATAAAAGTTTCATAGTCAATGGTAGGACCTTTAAAGTGTGTAGTGGAACAGGTTTTTTGGAGTTCAAGTTCCCAGTTCTGTGAAAGTGGAGTCACGGGTAGACAGGGCAGTGAAGGAGGCTTATGGTACACTGGCCTTAATGGATCAAAGCATTGAGTATAGAAGTTGGCAAGTTATATTGCATTTGTACAGGATGTTGCTGAGGCCGTGCTTAGAGTATTGTATTCAGTTTTGGTCACCCTATAGGAGGGATGTTATTAAATTGGAAAGAGTGCAGAGGAAGTTTACAAGGATGTCGCCTGGACTCAATGGTCTGAGTTATGGGGAGAGGTTGATTGAGCTAGGACATTTTTCTTTAAAATGTAGTAGACTGATGGGGGGATCTTATAGACATGTATAAGACTATGAGAGGCATGGATAGGGTGAATGTGCTCACACTTTTTTTTTCCCAGGGTTGGGGAATCCAGGACGAGAGGGCATCAGTTTAAGGTTAGAAGGGAAAGAATAAAAAGGAACCTGAGGAGGAACTGCATTACACAGAGGGTGATATGCATATGGAATGAGCTGCCAACGGAAGTAGTTGAGGATGGTACATGAACAACATTTTAAAAGGCATTTGGACAAATATGTGAATAGGGACTGGATTATCAGTATATAGGCCAAGAGCAGAGAAATGGGGTCAGTATGAAAGGACATTTTGGTTGGCATGGAGCAGTTTGGCCAAAGGGCCTATCGCCATGCTGTTTGATTTTTATGGCAATCTGGTAATAAAGATCCCCAAGCTAGCACTGGCCATGACACCATTTTATTTTCAGTTTGAGGAAGTGAAGAGAGTCTATAACTAGTGCTTTATATGTTAAAAATGGATAGCTATACAAGTATGAAACTGGAAATGGCTAAAGTGAATTGGGAAATTAGTTTAATGAATAGATCAGTCAAGCTGCCGTGGCATACATTTTCTTTGCTTCATCACATTCAGCAAAAATGCATTCCAGTGAGAAGCAAGCATTTGTCTGAAGGTAACTAAGGAATTTAAAGCTGGGATCAATTTGAAAGAAAATATGTACAATTCCACAAAAATGAATGGCTGGTCAAAAGATTAGACATAATATTAAAGACAAGTATGATTTAAGAATAGTGAAGGAGAAATGAAAGTATGAGAGAAAGCTATTTAAAAGTTCAACAAAAGATAGTGAGAGCTTTTACAGATATTTAAAAAGGGAAAGGGTGAGTGAGTGTTAGTCTTTTGAGAGTGAATGTCTGGAGATTAATAATGGAACATAAAGAAGTGACAAACCAGTTGTAGAGATATTTTACATTGCTGTACCCTTAACAGTGAAGATCAATCATCCAGAAATGATTGAGGAGAAAGTGAGGTCTGCAGATGCTGGAGATCAGAGATGGAAATGTGTTGCTGGAAAAGCGCAGCAGGTCAGGCAGCATCTAGGGAACAGGAGAATCGACGTTTCGGGCAATCTGGAGAATCGACGTTTGGGACCAACTTTCCTCATTCCTGAAGAAGGGCTAATGCCCGCAACGTCGATTCTCCTGTTCCCTAGATGCTGCCTGACCTGCTGCGCTTTTCCAGCAACACATTTCCATCCAGAAATGATTGCATATCAAAAGGTAAATGGGAAGGAGGAAATTATAATTACCTGGAAAAGGTTACTGAGAACACTGTTTGAAATAAAAACTGACAAATCCACAGGACCTCATGGACTTCAGCCTATCCTGTTCAAAGAAGTGAATGCTAAGAGAGTAGATGCATTAGTTACAATTTCCCAAAATTCTTATATTCTGTAAATATCCATTCTGATTGGAAAATGGCAAATGTAACTTTTGTGTTCAAGATAGGTAAATTAGAGAATGCAGATGTGTTCGCTTAACGTTTTGTCATAGCAACAAATCTATAATATTAAGGATGTTATAATAGGGAACTTAGGAAAACCTCGATGAAATTAGGCAAAGTCAGTGCGGCTTTGTAAAAAGGAAATTGTAAATGACTGACTTATTAGGATTCTGTTATTTTTGAGGAAGTAAAGGAGATCCTGTATCTGAGGTGTATGTGGATTTCCAGTAGATAGTGTCACATTAATGTTTACTTTACAAAATAGTGCTCATTGGTGTAGTGATACATAGACAATAGACAATAGGTGCAGGAGTAGGCCATTCAGCCCTTCAAGCCTGCCCCGCCATTCAATATGATCATGGCTGATCATTCCTAATCAGTATCCTCTTCCTGCCTTATCTCTATAACCCTTGATTCCACTATCTTTGAGAGCTCTATCCAACTCTTTCTTAAATGAATCCAGAGACTGGGCCTCCACTGCCCTCTGGGGCAGAGCATTACACACAGCCACCACTCTCTGGGTGAAGAAGTTTCTCCTCATCTCTGTCCTAAATGGTCTACCCCATATTTTTAAGCTATGTCCTCTGGTTCGGCACTCACCCATCAGCGGAAACACGTTTCCTGCTGCCAGAGTGTCCAATCCTTTCATAATCTTACATGTCTCAATCAGATCCCCTTTCAGTCTTCTAAACTCAAGGGTATACAAGCCCAGTCGCTTCAGTCTTTCAGTGTAAGGTAATCCCGACATTCCAGGAATTGACCTTGTGAACCTATGCTGCACTCCCTCAATAGCCAGAATATCTTTCCTCAAATTTGGAGACCAGAACTGCACACAGTACTCCAGCTGTGGTCTCACCAGGGCCCTGTACAGCTGCAGAAGCACCTCTTTGCTTCTATACTCAATTCCTCTTATGAAGGCCAGCATGCTATTAGCCGCCTTCACTACCTGCTGTACCTGCATGCTTGCCTTCATTGACTGGTGTACAAGAACACCCAGATCTCTCTGTACTGCCCCTTTACCTAAATTGATTCCATTGAGGTAGTAATCTGCCTTCCTGTTCTTGCCACCAAAGTGGATAACCATACATTTATCCACATTAAACTGCATCTGCCATGCATCTGACCACTCACCTAACTTATCCAGGTCACCCTGTAATCTCCTAACATCCTCATCACATTTCACCCTGCCACCCAGCTTTGTATCATCAGCAAATTTGCTAATGTTATTGCTGATACCATCTTCTATATCATTAACATATATTGTAAAAAGCTGCGGTCCCAGCACGGATCCCTGCGGTACCCCACTGGTCACTGCCTGCCATTCCGAAATGGAGCCGTTTATCACTACCCTTTGTTTCCTATTAGCCAACCAATTTTCAGTCCAATCTAGTACTTTGCTCCCAATACCATGCGCCCTAATTTTACTCACTAACCTCCTGTGTGGGACTTTATCAAAAGCTTTCTGAAAGTCCAGGTATACTACATCTACTGGATCTCCCTCGTCCATCTTCAGAGTTACATCCTCAAAAAATTCCAGAAGATTAGTCAAGCATGATTTCCCCTTCTTAAATCCATGCTGACTCTGTCCTATCCTGTTACTATTATCCAGATGTGCCGTAATTTCATCCTTTATAATAGACTCCATCATCTTTCCCACCACTGAGGTCAGACTAACTGGTCTATAATTTCCTGCTTTCTCTCTCCCACCTTTCTTAAAAAGTGGTATAACATTAGCCACCCTCCAATCCTCAGGAACCGACCCCGAATCTATCGAACTCTGGAAAATAATCACCAACGCATCCACGATTTCCCGAGCCACCTCCTTCAGTACCCTGGGATGTAGACCATCAGGCCCCGGGGACTAACCAACTTCAGACTTAACAGTCTCTCCAACACCGATTCCTGGCAAATATAAATTCCCTTAAGTTCAGGTCCTTCAGCCACTGTTAACTCAGGGAAATTGCTTGTGTCTTCCCCAGTGAACACAGATCTGAAGTACCCATTTAATTCTTCTGCCATTTCTTTGTTCCTCGTAATATATTCCCCTGTTTCTGTCTTCAAGGGCCCAATTTTAGTCCTAACCATTTTTTTGCCTTTCACATACTTAAAAAAGCTTTTACTATCCTCCTTTATATTATTGGCCAGTTTACCTTTGTACCTCATTTTCCCTCTGCGTATTTCCTTCTTAGTAATCCTCTGTTGCTCTTTAAAAGCTTCCCAGTCCTCCGTTTTCCCACTCATCTTTGCTATGTTATACTTTTTCTCTTTTAACTTTGTTTCTTAACTTCCCTCATCAGCCACGGCCGCCCATGCCTCCTCCTGGGATCTTTCTTCCTTTTAGGAATGAACTGATCCTGCAACTTCTGCATTATACACAGAAATATCCGCCGTTGTTCCTCCACTGTCATCCCTGCTAAGGTATTGCACCATTGAACTTTGGCCAGCTCCTCCCTCATAGCTCCATAGTTCCCTTTATTCAACAGAAGTACTGTCACTTCCGACTGTACCCTCTCCCTCTCAAATTGCAGATTGAAGCTTAATGTATTATGGTCACGACTTCCCAATGGCTCCTTCACTTTGAGATCTCTGACCAATTCTGGTTCGTTACACAATACCAGATCCAGAATTGCCTTTTCCCTGGTTGGCTCCAACACCAGCTGCTCTAAGAATCCATCTCTGAGGCACTCCACAAAGCCTCTTTCTTGAGGTCCAATACCATTCCTGAGTTCTCCCAGTCTACCTGCATGTTAAACATATTAACATAACTAGATGATTGCTGAACTAAGAGGTTCTTGCAGCATAATGGTTGTGACCCTACCCATGAGTCAAGAGACCTGGGTTCAAGTCCTAAGTGCTCCAGAGGTGTGTAACAACATCTGAGTAGATTTCTAAAACAAATTGCTTAACTAACAAGTGGCAGAGAATGGGAATAAACAAGTCATTACTAAGTTGATGAGCTATAACTAGTACATAGGAGAAAGTGAGGACTGCAGGCGCTGCAGAGTCAGTGTTGAAATGTGTGGCACTGGAAAAGCACAGCAAGTCAGGCAGCATCCAAGGATCAAGAATGTTGACATTTTGGGCATAAGCCTTTAATCAGGAATTCCTGACCTGCTTTGCTTTTCCAGTGCTATGCTTCTCCACTACACCTGGTACATTAATGTGAATGTCAGAGATGGGACCTCAGCTATTTACAATCTGCAGCAATGACTTGGATGAAGGACACAAATTGCAAAATTTGTTAAAGATCAGGATGTAACCTGTGAAGAGGACATGAGGAATATAGGTAGTTTGTGATTGAATAAATATCCGGTAGATGGAGTATAATGTGGGAAAGTATAAATTTGGGAATGTGCACAACATATGTAGAATTTACATATGATGTCATATGTCAATGCTGCTACACAAGCACAGGGAAGCATGCACTTGTGAAATGGGCTTCAGTGGTGGCCAGTGAGGACATTGGATGGGGAGAAAACCCTAGAGAGATGAGGAAGGAACAAACATGCTCAGTGGAAGCTGAGCACCTTGCAACTTTCTGCAATTGCAAAGACCCCAGCATTTTGAATGTCTTCATTCACAAAAACACCCGTAAAAGGACACAAGTCTACAGATAGCCTGTCTTGTTCAGTGTTATACTATGTAATAGATTAGTTGATGGAGTGCTTTCCTGCACGTGTTCAAACTTCTAAAGTTGCTGATGGAGAATAAGGCCATAACCTTGTGTTACACAAAAATGGCAGTTTCTAGAAAAGCTCAGCCTCAAATTTCTAATCCATTGAAAAGGGCCAGAAACTGGTCTGTAACAACTTTGTCCTACAGTTTCTCCATTGCAAGTGGCCTTTGTAACTACATCATTGTTGTTTTCTTGAGCTTCAGACAGATCTTGTCTAATGCAAGATAAAAACTGAAGGAACTGCGGATGTTGTAAGTTAGAAACAAAAAATGGAAGTTGCTGGCAAAGCTCAGCAGGTCTGGCAGCATCTGTGAAGATACATCAGAGTTAACGTTTTGGGCCCGGTAACCCTTCTGAGGAAAGGTCACCGGACCCGAAACATGAACTCTGATTTCTCTGCACAGATGCTGCCAAACTTGCTGAGCTTTGCCAGCAACTTCCATTTTTTGTTTCTGACTTACAACATCCGCAGTTCCTTCAGTTTTTATCTTGCATTAGACAATATCTGTCTGAAGCTCAAGAAAACAACAATGATGTAGTTACAAAGGCCACTTGCAATGGAGAAACTGTAGGACAAGGTTGTTACAGACCAGTTTCTGGCCCTTTTTCAATGGATTTGAAATTTTGAGGCGTAAGGAATCCTGAATTTTTGGCAACAATAATATTGGCGATTAATGTCATTAAAAAAAAATCATCCTCTTCCACCGATGACACGTTTTAGCCTCAATTTGTAAGAAAACAGATTTAGAATATGCCATAATAAATCAGAAGTGGCACAGTCACCAATTTATAGCTAATAGGAGGTGGCAACCATGGGTCCCTACCAAGTATTCTTCAGAGCTAGGAACTGCACCTATTTTACACATTAGATATTTATCCAGCTTTAATAAATACAGCATTTTGAATATGATGTATTTCAAAGACAAAGGAAGAACTGAGATCTCTGTTTAGTCAATAAAATAGTACATTGTGAGGTGTGATCCTGCACTTAACATTACTTAAAAACATTTATGATTGCATTTGATTCACTTCTATTCAATACCAAAATAATGACCCAAAAACATTTATATTTAGGCACTTTATAGATGGGTCATTTTTAAGATACAGAAGGACATCAGACATCAATTCTAATTTGGTGTTTTATGTGCTGCATTTCATTTAATATAAAACTACCCCTATGGCAAAATTGATCCTTGTATAATGTGATAAATTGCAGTAAATTTACATGTACAATAGTCTGCTGTAATGCGAGCAATACAACATCAGAGCCATACCCATTTCAACAATATATCTACAATGCTTGATGCATTATTATTGGTGGAGTTAAAAATAATGAATACATAAATCTATAAATGAGATGTATATAGTTCGAGTCAAATTGTCTGGGGATGATTTAAAATTTATTAAAGGAATGCCAGTAAGTACAGTATTAGAACAAATGTGCTTTTTCCACCAATGGAAGAACTATGTTAAATTGGAAAAAGAATATCAGAATGAATTATTTCAAAATTAACATTACTGTAACTTTAAGGTTTATTCTTCAGGATAATAATAGTTAAAGAAGCCATGATTTCCAATGCTGTGTGGATATTCAGTTGACAGTAACTTATGGTGATATTTTCAAATTTTAATAATATAATTTATTCTTGTCAACATAATTAAGGGAAGCATATTAAAAATCAAGTTTTTATTTAAATAGCATTCCAACATAGGAAGAAGTTGAGCAAATTCATAATTGCGATTGATTTCAATTCTTTGGGGGTGGTTGTTGCAAAGCTGTAACAATAACCTGCTGAATGAAGATACAGTAAACAGGCACAAACATCCAAGGAAATTAGTGAGATGGGCTGTCATTAATTACGTCAAGCCATAATTTCTCGAGGCTTTTGCAATGTAAAATGAGACCTGTGACAAACCACTACATATGCCATTATTAGAGTAGAATTTCAAAAATACAGAATTTCCTGGGACACTCTGTGTGCAGTGTATTTATTGAACATAATTGTGCAGTGTTTACCAAAAACTTGTTTTCGATTTTTCAGTTAACTTGTATTCTATGTCTGCTGATGATCTGCTGCCTGTTCTGCTTTATCTACTGGTCAAAACTGAAATTCCTAACTGGTATGTTTATGAATCTTTAAACCAAAATGTTCTGGGGGTATTAACAAGTTTGGGGAATAGAACATTGTACAGATGATGATTTTTGCTAATGTGCTTGTACTTTAATACTTTTCCAGAAAATAAATAATTTGTAAGGTACTTTTAGTAAGGTACTTTTTGTTTCTCTCATCCAAGATATCTCTTGTGTAGTTGGACTTAATTTGCTTGAATTTGAAAACATTAAAATATTCAAAGAAAGTAGTTAGTTGCCAATTTATTTCCAGTTTGCAGACTCCAGCTGCCATCTCTTTACCATGGACTTGCAATCCCTTTACATGTCCATCCCTCACTAGGATGGTCTTAGGGCTCTCCACTTCTTGATGGAAAAAGGTCTGAACTATTGTCATCCACCATTATCCTCCTCTGCCAGGCCGAGCTCATCCTCACTCCTAAATATCTTTTCTCTTTTAACTCCTTCCACTTTGTTCAAGTCAAAGAGGTGCACATGGTTACCTCCAAGGGCCCCAGTTATGTCTATCTGTTTGTGGGGTACGTGGAACATTGCTTGTTCCAGTCCTATTCCAAAACTCTTCCTCCGGTATATCAATGATATAACTGATATCCACTGCAAACCCATCAGTTACCTTGATTACACATCCTCAAGCTCTTAATTTCTATAAATACTCCATTCCATTTTCCTAGTTCCTCTGTCTTTGCTGCATTTGTTCTGATGATGCCAACTTCAACAAGGAGGTCTCTGAAATGTCCACTTTCTTCCTCAATCAAGGATTCCTCAGCACCATGCCCTCAAGGCTCTCAGCTGGGTTTGACTCATCTCCTGCACTTTAGCCTTCACTTTAGCCTTCTTTCTTTCCTCCCACAACAGTGATAGGGTCTTCTTTGTCCTCACCCACCATTACACCAGTATTCATAGCCAGAGGATCATTAGCTGCCATTTCTGCCACCTCCTAGTAGGATGCCACCATCAGCCCCATACTCCCCTCCCCTCTCTTGTCAGTCTTCAGCAAGGACCATTCATAGAGTCATAGAGATGTACAGCATAGAAACAGACCTTTCAGTCCAACCGTCCATGCCGACCAGATATCCCAACCCAATCTAGACCCACTTTCCAGCACCCGGCCCATATCCTTCCAAACCCTTCCTATTCATATACCCATCCAAATGTCTTTTAAATGTTGCAATTGTACCAGCCTCCACCACTTCCTCTGGTCGCTCCTTCCATACTCGTACCACCCTCTGTGTGGAAAAAGTTGCCCTGTAGGTCTCTTTTATATCTTTCCCCTCTCACCCTAATGCTATGCCCTCTAGTTCTGGACTCCCCAGCCCCAGGGAAAAGACTTTGCCTATCTACCTTATCCATGCCCCTCATAATTATGTAAACCTCTATAAGGTCACCCCTCAGCCTCTGTTCCAGGGAAAACAGCCCAGCCTGTTCAGCATCTCCCTATAGCTCACATCCTCCTACCCTGGCAACATCCTTGTAAATTTTTTCTGAACCCTTTCAAGTTTCACAACTCTTGCCGATAGGAAGGAGACCAGAATTGCACGCAGTATTCCAACAGTGGCCTAACCTATGTCCCGTACAGCCGCAACATGACCTCCCAACTCCTGTACTCAATACTCTGACCAATAAAGGAAGCATACCAAACACCGCCTTCACTATCCTTCTACCTGCACTCCAAGATCTCTCTGTTCAGCAACACTCCTGAGAATCTTGCCATTAAGTGTATAAGTCCTCCTAAGATTTGTTTTCCCAAAATGCAGCACCTCGCATTTATCTGAATTAAACTCCATCTGCCACTTCTCAGCCCATTGGTCTATCTGATCAAGATCATTCTGACTCACTCCAAGGATGCCCTAGTCCACTCCTCCTTCACTTCCAACATCATCCCCAGAGCTCCATGCCACTTTCCCCTGCAATCTCAAAGTGTGACACCTGCCCACTTCCCTACTCCCTCCTCAGTATCCAAGGGCCCAAATGCACCTACCAGGTGAAGCAGCACTTTACTTGCATGTCACTCAATCTACTCTATTGCATTCACTGCTCACAATGTGGTTCCTCCACGTTTGGCTAAGGAAGCATAAATTGGATGACTGTTTTGCAATACACCTACACTCTGTCTGGGGAAAAAAGACCCTAAGCTTCCAGTTGCCTATCACTTCAATACAGTACCTTTTTGTTCCCTGGCCAACTTCTCTGTCTCAGGCTTACTACAGTACTCCATTGAAGCTCAGTGCAAGCTGGAAGAACAGCATCTCATTTTCCTTGGGAACTGTGCACCCTTCTGGGCTCAATAGCAAGTTCAACAATGTTAAGGCTTGAGGAACCTTATTCTATGTCCTTAACTCAACCCCCACAAACCAAGCCTTATTATCACGTGGTCTGCTATCTCACATAATCCACTGTTAGCCACTAATAGCCCCCATTAGCAACAATTCATTCTCATCAGCTGACCATTATCCACTCCTTTGTCTGTGCAACTATTCTTCTCTCTCTTTGGGCTCTGATCTCCTCCTATCTTTTACTCCTTACTCCTCCTCCAACCCTATCTTCTGCATAAAAAGCAACCTTTTCCTGGCTACCATCAGTTCTGAACAAGGGTCACTGGAACCAAAATGTTAACTCTGCTTTCTCTGCACAGATGTACCAGACCTGCTGAGCTTTTTTGTTTGTAGTTGATTCTATATATGTTGGCACTGCACTAACTTGGCTCTGAGTCAGGTTTAAGGATTCACATAATTCAAGTTAAACACTTCAAAATTATCAGAAGCAGTGTCTTTTAGATGGGGTTTGGACTCAGACTTTGGGTGAAAATGTACCACAAATGTATTGTTCTTGCCTAAATCAAAGTCGTCGTACATATTTTCTTTTGTGTTTTGGATATTGTGTGCTGATTTGTGCTTGCCAAATAACAATGATCACTTTGAAAGTAATTCTGTGGTTAAAAAGTTTAGAAAATGGGAAGTTAAATATAAATTCTTCTCTCGTCTGGTGGTTTTACATATTTCTTGCTGTGCTCTTACTTGTGATACAATTCTCGTTCATAAAACTTCCAAACCGTTGAGAGTAGTTGTTGTAGCTGGTGAAACAGAGAATTGATCTAATTTATTAGAGTTTTTTCCACTATTTTATAATCCTTTTATTAACATTTCTCATTACAGGATGGCCAATCTCAGTTATATCAAAAATTTTAGATTTTGCAGTGCAGTCAAGGACGAGCTGGGATATTGTCTAACTTCCTTTGAAGCTGCAGTAGAGTACATTCATCAGGGCAACTTGACTCTTGGTCAACCTGTAAGAACCATTATATATTTTTGAAATACTTTGCAGTGCTTTTTTTTTAATGCACTTTGCTGTTTTACTCAGGGAGACAGTTAAAATAAAAGATGTGAATGAGTTAAATCTAATTAATCTTCCCACATTTAGTGGTTTTTTGTTTTGTTTCCAGGTTCAAATTTGTGATTGTGCATTTTGTAAATGGGAATCTCAAGTACTTAGTTTTAAAAAAAAGTGCCTGCATAATTAGGACTCAGTCAATTTTAAGATCTGCAAATGAGTACAGTTGGAGAGAATATTGATTAAATATCTGGAAGGTTTGCAGGTTTGAGTGTATCTAGAAGGGAGAGATGCAAATTTGGTCTTTGGAATTGTTAGGAAACTACATTATGGAAAGAATAGAGGAGTGGAGTATATTTACAACACTCATGCAGTATGTTGAAGCATTGGAACTTGGTGTTGTGATGATGGAAAATTAGATTTGCATATGTGTGAAATTGTTGTTTGGGGGAACAGTAACAGATCACTGCGTGGAGTTACTGGATACCAGTAAAGATAAAGGTAGACATATTCAAGCTGTTTGGGCCTATACCCATTGGGGTTGAGAAGATGAGAGATGATCTTATTGAAGGGATTTGACAGGGTCAGTTCTGAGATCACATTCCCCCTTGAGGGAAAATCTAGAACTAGGGGCCAACGTTTGAAGGAGGTTTACCATTTAATATTGAGATGTGCATTTCTTTTTCTGAAAATTATTAGTCTCTGAAATTTTGTTCCTTGAGAGCAGTAGATGTGAGGTCATTGTATGTACTGTAGGCTCAACCTTTAATCATTGATAGAGTCAAGGGTTACGGGTTGCCAGTTAGGAAAGTGGAGTTGAGACCGTGATTCGGTCAGCCATGATCTTGTTGGAGATGGGGCAGGTTTAGGGCTGAATAATCCATTATTGCTGTTGACTCCTTGTTTCTGTGTTGTGTGCTGTGTGACTAATATAGGTACACATGTTGTATTCACAAATAACTTAAGAGGGGTAGTTTTGTCAAAATGATCTCCAAGCACTGATCTTCTATTGAAATTATAATCATAAATTGCTATTGCCATTTCCATGCTCATGATTTTCTTTATTAATTTTTAAATATAAAAAGATAGATTATTGCTAGTATGAGGTTTAGGCTGAGAAAGTTCTATATTAGGGAATCTTTTTCAAAAATATTTCCATAGTGCTGTTTTCAATAATTTACACTGGCTAATCAAACTTAACAAAATTACCAACTTAACTGTTCTTTAGATAAAACATGGTGAATATTTTACGATATTTTAAAGCAACTAAATTCATTTCTTGTTATAAATTTCAACAACAAGTGCACTTTTGGAAAAATATTGGCCCCAGTTTTCTGTTAGAGTTCAACTTCACCGAAACAGAGAAGCAGGCAGCCACTTCTGGTGCATGCATATGCTCAGTTAAACATGGAGTCAGAAGTTAATTCCTTGCTCCTCCACAGGGTGTGCCATTGTATTCTCTGTGAAAATGAGTCTTTAGAATCACTTTAACTTCTGCATTTTGAACTGTAATGTTACACAAAAAAGATGTGCCTAGTTGATTATTAAAAACTCAAACACACTTCTAATGTGCTAAGTCATAGCCATCGCTGGAGAACCACTCTGAAGCTAATTATCTAATTGGGAAAGTGACAATTCCTTGGTTTTGTCAATGTTTACTATTTTAACTTGCATCGTATTCTTATCTGTTATATTGCCCTCTTTATAAACTATACAGTAAGTTAATTTTTTAAAATTTTCAATCCGCAAACCAATAAGTAAAATGCCATGATTTTTCAGTACGTTTGGCTGCTTACTACACTTGATCACCATTACCAGATATCTATAGATCCCCAGAACTAAAGTAACATCCAACAAGGTGAAAAACCCCATGCCAGAAGTCACTGTCTCATTGTAGGTGGCTTGTATTTTTCTTGAGGTCATAAGTGGATGCTGTCACTTGAATAGTGATTGCAAAACAAGTCAATATGCAGAATAACTGAGCCGTAGGATATGTTTACATAATAACCAGTTGTAAATCTTTTCTTGATGCTCTGAGGGATTTGAATGTTTAAAGATATTTTGGTATTTTCAACAGCTTGATGTCTGTTCAGTTTTTAAGTTGTGTGCATATGCCCTACATCTTATATGAATTACAGAACATAAAATGTAACTTTGTAAATTAAAATACAAATTGTCTTGTTTTAAAAATCGTCCTTTTAATTTTAGGGATCAGGAGACCTAGATGATAAAGTCTTTTTTAGAGAGAGGATGAATTTGCTGTCTCAGTTGTCCGCAACTCCAATTGATTTCTTGTTTGAGGTAAATCTGAATGAATTGTTTTACAATTCTGTTATGAGCTGTTTAGTGATTGTGTAACTGCATGGTAGCAGCCTGAAACATTTTTGCTTAGAAACATGTTTTTAAAAGTTGACAAAGTTCTCATTCAAAGTGAAACTTTTGTGGTTCAAAATGCATTGCATTGTCTCAGCATACTCGCTACTTGAAGTCTTTTAATGAGAAAATCATGCACTATATATTAGAGACAGAAAATAAGAGCAGGAGTAGATTATTCAAGACAGCAAACCTGCACTAATCCAGTATGATCATGGCTGGTTCTCAATCTCAACAGCATATTGCTTCGCATATCCCTTGATTTTTCTAGGGTCTAGAAATCTACCATTTTCTTCCTTAAATATATTCAGTGACATAGTCTCCATCTCTTCATGGAGCAGAGAATTCCACATTAATTACCCTCTAAATGAAGAAATTTCTCCTCCTCTCAGTTCTAAATGGTCCACTCTGTATCCTGAGGCCATGACCTTTAACCTAGATTCTCCAGCCAGGGTGAACATCCAGTCTCTCCAGCCCAGAGATCAGTCTAGTGAACCTTCACTACACTCCTCTGACAGGTATATCTTTAGTTAGGTAAGCAGACCAAACAGCATCCAGTATTCCAGAGGCAATCTTACTAAGGCCTTGTGCAGTTGCAGAAAGGTATCCTTGCTCATGTTTTCACATCCACTTGTACTGAAGGCCTTAACTGCTTGTTGCATCGACATGCTTTCACTAACCTGTGTACTGTACATGGAAACCCAGGTCCCTTTGTACATCTGCATCTCTGTCTGTCACCATTTAAATAATGTTCAGCCGTTCTGTTTTTCCAACAAAGTGGACAATTTAACATCTATGCACATTGTACTGCATTCGCTATGTGTCTGCACACTCACTCAACTTGTTTAAATTGATGACTTCTTCCTCCCCACCACTCAATTTGTGGTTGATTGTGTCACCAGCAAATTTGAAAATATAATTTCCTCATTCAAATCATTGATATATGTGCATAACATCTCAGTTATCTGGGTCACAAATATCTGGAATTCACATGCAACTAGCATCTGAGATTCAGAAGGGGAATTCTGGATACTTGGGATGTGGAGAACAGAGACTTAGCTGGTATTAGCTATTGGAAGGAATAATTGATTGGATGCTTCTTAACATTGGTTGAAGACTTAGGTTATCAATAAGGACAAAATCACCTTTTGCAGTCAGGATAGCCATGTTTACAGATCGTCCCGGCTGCTCATTTCTTAAACAGGCATTCAGCTTGTGTCAGTATAGATTTAATTTCTCCCAGCTGCCGCAATATTTCTTAAGCAATGCACACCCCTGTTTCCTGTTTGTGCTAGATACTGAGACGATTACTGTATTGTGAATAGCTGGGATCAAAACATTGCAGTAGCCCACTTGTCACTGCCTTCTACTCTGAAATGATCCATTTATATCTGCTGACTGTTTCCTATCTACTAATTAATTTCCAATCCATGCCAGTATATTACCATCAACCCCATGTACTTTAATTTTATATAATAACTCTTATGTAGAATTTAATCAAGAGCTTTCTGAAAATACAAATACACCACATCCACTGTTTCTCCTTCATCCATTCTGCTCCTTCATCCATTCTCCTCAAACTCCAGGTTTGTGAAATTATTTATCTTTTGTGAAATTCATGTTTGCTTTGTCTGATCTTGCTGTTATTTTCTAAGTGTGCTGTTTTCGTATCTTTTAGAATAGCATTTTACCTCCTTACTGATGTTAGGCTAACTAGTCCGCGATTCTCTATTTACTTAATTTTATTTTGTTTTTGGAGTCACATTTCCAACTTGTCTGTCTTGACTGTTCGAGAATCTACAGAATTTGGAAGATGATGGCCAATTTATCTGTAATCTCTATGGCCTCCTCCTTTTCATTGTCCTGGGATATAGATTATCAGACCACAAGGATTTATCAGCTTTCAGATCAATTCATTTCTCCGTCTTTTTTTAAACTGAAACCAAGTTCTTTCAGTTCCTCCTTCCCAACAGACATTTGTTTCCCCAGGATTTCTGGCAACTTATTGTTACGGTGAAGATGGAAATAAAATAGTTCAATTGTTCTACCATTTCCTTGTTCTGAATGATCAATTATTCCATTTCAGGCTGTAAGGGACTGACATTCACTAATTTCTTTTTTACTAAATTTATAGAAGCTGTTACAGTCCACTTCTATTGTCCTTTGTAAGTTTACTCTCATACCCAATTTCTCTCCTCCTCCTTTGCTGATTGTAAACTGCTTCCAATGTTCCTTCTGTATGTTTGTACCAGAAAGGAATGTATAATTATTTCAGTGCATGTATTTGCTCCTTTAATATTAAATGTTAACTATTGCCTATCCACTGTCATGCTTTTTAATGGAATTACCCAATCTGTCGCATCCAACTTGCTGGTCATACCTAGCTTCAGACCATGTTATTTTCTTTCCAAGTGAAAAATTCTGTCACATTGTGGTCACTTCTTCCTGGAAAATCTCTCTCAGTAAGGTTATTAATTAACCTCTTCTCATTGCACAAGTCTAAATGTAGGATAGCCTTTTCCCTTCTTGTTTCCTCAATGTTCTGGCCAAAAAACCAACTTGTTCATACTCTAGGAATTCGTCTGGCTTCACGTTACTGCACATGTTTGCCCAGTCTGTATAGAGATTGAAGTCACTGAAAGACAGTATCTACTAATGTTTTCTGCTCTTCATTGCTTCTTAGTTCCACCCAGACTGATGAGGGGGTAGAGGGATGGGTTAGTAAATTTGCGGATGACACTAAGGTCGGGGGAATTGTGCACTGTGCCGAAGTGTGTTGCAGGTTACAGGGGAACATTGATAAGCTGCAAAGCTGGGCTGAGAGGTGTCAAATGGACTTTAATGTGGAAACGTGAGATGATTCACTTTGGAAGGAGCAACAGGAATGCAGAGTACTGTACTAATGGCAAGATTCTTGGCAGTGTAGATGAGTAGAGAGATCATGGTGTTCATGCACATAGATCCCTGAAAGTTGCCACCCAACTTGATAGGGTTGTTAAGAAGGCATATGGTGTATTAGCCTTGAGCGGTCAAGAGATTGAGTTTTGGTGCCATGAGGTCAGGTTGCAGCTGTACAAAACTCTGGTGTGGCTGCACTTGGAGCATTGCCTACAGTTCTGGTCTCCACATAATAGGAAGGATGTGGAAGCGTTGGAAAGGATTCAGAGAAGATTAACTAGGATGTTGCCTGTTATGGAGCAAAGATTGAGAGACTTAAGGCTGTTTTTGCGAGAGAGAAAGTTCAGAGGTGACTTAATTGAGACATATAAGATAATCACAGAGTTAGATAGAATGAATAGTGATAGCCTTTTTCCTTGGATGGTGATGGGTAGCACAAGGGGACATAACTTTTTAAGTTGGGGAGTGATAGATATAGATTAGATTACTTGGTGTGGAAACAGGCCCTTCGGCCCAAAAGGTCCACCCAGATCCATTCCCCTACATTTATTCCTTCACCTAACACTATGGGTAATTTATCATGGCCAATTCTCCACATTTTTGGACGGTGGGAGGAAAGCGGAGCACCCAGAGGAAACCCACGCAGACACTGGGAGAATGTGCAAACTCCACACAGACAGTTGCCTGAGGTGGGAATTGAACCCGGGTCTCTGGCACTGAGAGGCAGCAGTGCTTATATAGGACTGATGTCAGAGGTGGTTTCTTTACTCTGAGTAGTAGAGGCATGGAACACACTACCTGAAACAGTAGTAGACTCTCCAACTGTAAGGGTGAAAATGAAATAGTGTAGGATAGATAGGCTTCTGGTTCCACAGGCCGGCGTAATATCGAGGGCCGAAGGGCCTATACTGCGCTGTTATGTTCTAAGTATTTATTACAGAGTACATTCACACATTAACTACATTACTCTCATTAACCCTGTCTGCTACCTCATCAAAAACCTCAAATTCGTTAAACAGAATTTTCCCTGAATACTTTTACTACTACTTTCACTTACTGTATATTCTCTGAGGCATGGTTCACAAATGACATCTTCAATGTGCATCCTTTCTTTGATGTTCTACGTAGAACATTACAGTGTAATACAGGCTCTTTGGCCCTCTGTGCCGACCTGTGAAACCAATGGGAAGACCATCTAACCTACAATATTCTATTTTCATCCATATATTTATCCAATGATGATTTAAATGCCCTTAAAATTGGTGAGTCCACTATTGCAGACAGGGCATTCATTGCCCTACTACTGCCTGAGTAAAGAAACTACCTCTGGCATTGGTCACACCTCAATTTAAAGTTATGTCCCCTTGTGCTAGCCATCACCATTTCAAGAAAAAAAGTCCACCCTATCTAACTCTCTGATTATCTTATATGTCTCGATTAAGTCACATCTCAGCCCCTTCTAACAAAAACAGCCTCCAGTCCCTCAGCCTTTCCTCATAAGACCTTTCCTCCATACAGGCAACATCCTAGTAAATCTCATCTGAACCCTTTCCAAAACTTCCACATCCTTCCTATTATGTGGTGACCATAAGTGTACGCAGTGCTCAAAGTGCAGTCACACCAGGGTTTTGTACAGATGCAACATGATCGCATGGCTCCGAAACTCCATCCCTTGACTGCTAATGGCTAAAACACTATGCTTTCTTAACAGTCCTATCAAGCAACTTTCAGGGATCTGTGTGCATGAACACCATGATCTCTCTATTCATCTACACATCCAAGAATCTTACCATTAGCATGATACTCTGCATTCCTGTTGCTCCTTCCAAAGTGAATCCAAGTTGTCCACACTAAACTCCAATTGCCACCTCTCAGCCCAGCTCTGCAACTTGTCTATGTCCCTCCATAACCTACAACATCCTTCGTCACTATCCATAACTCCACCAACCTTCGTGTCATCCGCAAATTTACTAACCCATCCTTCTACGCCCTCATCCAGGTAATTTATAAAAATGACAAACAGCAGTGCCCCAAAACAGATCCTTGCGATATGCTACTGGTAACTGAACTCCAGGATGAATATTTCCCATCAGCCACCATCCTCTGTCTTCTTTCAGCTAGCCAAACTGCTACATCCCCCTCAATCCCATACCTCCATATTTTGTGCAATAGCCTACTGTGGGGAACCTTATCAAATGCTTTACTGAAATCCATGTACACCAGATCAACCACTTTACCCTCATCCACCTGTTTGGTCACTTTCTCAAATAACTCAAGGTTTGTGAGGCATGATCTACCCTTCTCAAAACCTTGTTGACTATCCCTAATCAACTGATTCCTTTCTTGATGATGATGATAAATCCAATCTCTCATAACTTTTTCCAACACTTTATCCAAACTGAAGTAAGGCTCACTGGTCTACAATTACCAGAGTTGTCTGTACTCCCCTTCTTGAACAAGGGAACAACGTTTGCTATCCTCCAGTCTTCTGGCACTATTCCTGTGGACAACTACGACATCCAAGTCAAAGCCAAAGGTTCTGCAATCTCCTCCCTGGCTTCCCAGCAAATCAGAGGATAAATCCCATCTGACTTGTCTATTTTCACACTTTCCAGGGTTGCTAACACCACCTCTTTGTGAACCTCCATCCTGTCTAATCTAGTAGCTTGTATTTCGGTTTTCTCCTCGACAATGTTGTCTTTTTCCAGTGTGAATACTGATGAAAATATTCATTTAGTGCTTCCCCTATCTCCTTGGACTCCACACACAATTTCCCACAATTTGATTGGCCCTAACCTTAGTCTAGTCATTCTTTTATTCCTGATATAGCTATAGAAAGCTTTAGGGTTTTCCTTGATCCTTCTTGCCAAGGACTTGTACACTTTTTTTTCCTTCATCTACAGAGCTCTGGATTGTTTGCCCTACCTTACCCTCTTTCAGGATTTTTAATTCCACATGATCACCTTTCTTTAAAGGCACTTCATTTATTCTTTCACCAGCTGGTCTTCGGTTCTACGTTTATCATTTGTAGCTAACATGGACTCCTCCTGTAGTATTACTGCTTCATTGTAGATATGGTTTTTCATACGATGAATGTTTGTTTATTTTCAATCAGCTGTTCTACTCCAGCATTCAGCTAAGGCAGGTTATTCCCTTCAAGGAAATAAGACCAGTTAAACCCTTTCGTTAACTGGAATAGCAAGCATGCAACATTTCAAACACTTTTTTTAATTTAGTAAAATGGCTGAAGGCACTTCAAACATTCTCATGGAACTGTAGATACCAAGCCAGAGAAGGGCATGATCACAAACAAGCAGAGATCTGAAAACACAATGGCTGGCTTTTTTTTCCTTTCACCAGAGGACATGCATTACGTTGTTTGGAGGGGAGTAAAATAATGAAAATAAAAGGTGAGATTTCATGGATTGTTTCCATACTCTGCAAAGTTTTTGATTTTGTGTTGCAGCATATTGCAGCTGGTAATCAAGCAGATGTGGAAGCATTGTTAAGTCAAGGTGAAGCTGACGAAGACAGTGTTCAAAAGATGTGCCATCCCCTCTGTTTCTGTGATAGCTGCGAAAAACTTGTATCAGGGTAAGGTGGTGATTAAATAATTGGAGAAGCTTACTGATATTTGGTCAACATATTATAATGTCTTTTCGAATTAAAAATACAAATATCTCGATGGTATCCTAGTCCAGGTATGATGTTAAGAGATTTGGTGACAATATTTTGATACACCACTTGCTATCTTCCCAATCGTAAAATTAGGATGCCAATTCCTTAATAGTAATCTAATTTGTGTTAACATCAAGAATGTAATGTAAGAATAAAGTTACTTTTTTATATATGAAGCTTGATTGCTTAAGAGCTCATTCCACATTGTTACCTTTCAGTAAGGCTCTCTGGGTGGTGATATTTAATTGGAGTCATTTGCCAGGAAAGTACTCGGGAGTAAATCAAAAACAGCCAATGCTGAAATGCTCAGCAGATCATGTAGCCTTGGCAGACAGATGTTCTAGTGTGGTGACCTTGGTCAGAGCACTGACGAGTCTGGTATGTCTCAACAAAATTCTTCATGGATACATTTAAAAACATAGAATGTAGAGCAGTGCAGGTCCTTCAGCCCATGATGTTGTGCTGCACATTTATCTTAATTTAAGATCAACCAAACCTACACACACCTCAATTTACTGCCATCCGTATGATTTTCCAGCAGTTGCCTCAAATGTCTCTAATGTCTCTGTCTCTGCTACCACCATTGGCAGTGCATTCCACGTCCTCCCTACACACTGCGTAAAGAACCTATCTCTGACCTCTCCTCAATATCTTCCTCCAATTACCTTATAATTATGACCCCTCGTGACAACCATTTCTGCCCTGGAGTGTAAAACCTCTGGATATCAATTCCTATCTATGCCTCTCATTACCTTGTACACCTCCATCAAGTCACTTCTCTCCAATGTGAAAAGCCCTAGCTCACTCAACCTCTCTTCGTAAGACAAGCCCTCGAATCTAGGCAGCGTTCTTGTAAATCTCTTCTGCACCCACTCTAAAGCATCTACATCCTTCCTATACTGAGGTGACCAGAACTGGACACACTATTCCAAATGTGGTCTAACCAGGGTTTTGCAGAGCTGCTCTTAAACTCAATCCCCCTGTGAATGAAAGCCAAAGCTCCATACGTCGTCTTAACAACCCTATCAACTTTGAGGGAACTATGCAAGTGGACCCCAAGATCTCGCAGTTCCTCCAAACTGCCTAGAATCCTGTCTTTAACCCTGTATTCAGCATTCAAATTTGACCTTCCAAAATGAATCACTTCGCATTTATCCAGATTGAACTCCACCTGCCACTTCTCAGTCCAGCTCTGCATCCTGTCAATGTCTTGTTGCCTGCAACAGCCCTCGACACTATTTACAACACCACTGACCTTAGTAAGCAAACTTACTAGCCCACTCTTTCACTCCTTCATCCAAGTCATTTATAAAACCTACAAGGAGCAGAGGCCCTCTAACGTTTCCCTGTGGGACACCACTGGTCACCGACTTCCAGGCGGAATACTTTCTATCCACTACCACTTGCTGTCTTCTTTCAGTCAGCTAATTCTGTGTCCAGACAGGCAAATCTCCCTGTATCCCATACTTCCTGACTTTCTGAATGAGCCTACCCTGGGGAATCTTATCAAATGCCTTATTGAAATCTATTCACCACATCCACTGCTTGACCTTAGTCAACTTGTCTGAATACATCCTCATAGAACTCAATAAGGCTTGAGGTATGACCTGCCCCTCTCAAAGCCATGCTGACTATCTTTAATCAAACTGTTTTTGCAAATAGTCACAAATCCTCAATCTCTTAGAATTCTTTCCAGTACGTTTCATACCACAGATTTACAAGGATGTTGCCAGGGTTGAGCTACAGGGAGAGGCTGAACAAGCTGGGGCTGTTTTCCTGGAGCGTTGGAGGCTGAGGGGTGACTTTATAGAGGTTTACAAAATGGATAGGATAATTAGGCAAAGTTTTTTTTTTCCCTGGGGTCGGGGAGTCTAGAACTAGAGGGCATAGGTTTAGGGTGAGAGGAAAGATTGATATAAAAGAAACCCAAGAGGCAACGTTTTCATGCAGAGGGTGGTACGTGTATGGAATGAGCTGCCAGAGGACGAGGTGGAGGCTGATACAATTGCAACATTTAAAAGGCATTTGGATGGGTATATGAATAGGAAGGGTTTGGAGGGATATGGGCCAGGTGCTGGCAGGTGGGACTAGATTGAGTTGGGATATCTGGTCGGCGTGGACAGGTTGGACCGAAGGGTCTGTTTCCATGCAGTACATCTCTATGGCTCTATGACTGACTGACTGGTCTGTAATTCCCAGGGATTTCCCTGTTCCCTTCCTTGAACAGAGGGACAACATTCACCTCCCTCCAATCATCTGGTACTAATCCTGTGGGGATTAAGGCTGTAAAGGTCAAATTCAAATTCCTTGTTGTGGTCAGGATTTCAGCACATGCAAGAGAGGAGAAAGCACCAGTTTGAATCTAGCCATGACTATACTGTTGAACATAAGTTAGTGGAGATTTATTTACCAATGGACATAATTGAAACCAGACTGTAGATAAGATTCCCCAATTCTTTACAGTATATGAAAGAAAAGAAGCCAGGTGGACCACGCGCAACAGCCAATTCCTCCTCAGTAATGTCTGGGGGCTAGTGCCAAATTTGGGAGAGCTATGTAATGGATTAATCAAGCAACAACATAGTGCAGCTATAGTCATGGAATCACATCTTACTGAGTGTCTCAAAAACACCATTATATTTTGTTCCGTTGGTATGACAGAGCTGTCAGGCTGGCGACATAGTAGTATGGAGTCAGGAAAGGAGTTGTCCTTTGAATCCTTAGCATTGACTGCAGTCAGTTATTCAGCTTCAAGGCATTTCTGCAGGAATTCCTTCTGTAGTGTCCTTTGGCAAACCACCTTCAGCTGCTTCATCAATGATCTTCCCTCCATCACAAGGTCAGAGGTGGGATGTTCACCAATGATTGTGAACATTATGCATTAGTGCATGTTCAAATGCAGAAGATCTGGACAGTATCCAGGCTTTGGCTGACAATTGGCAAAAAACATTCATGCCAGACATCTCCAACAGACTGAATCTAACTATCCTCCTTTTGATGTTCCGTGGCATTACCATCCCTAAATCCCCCACTACTTATACCCTAAGGAGTTATCATTGACCAGAAAATGAACTGGGCTAGCCATTTAAATATTGTGGCCATGTGATCAAGTCAGAGGCTAAGAATCGTGCAGTGAGTAACTCAACTCATGACTCCAAGTCTGTCTACTGTCTACATGGCAAAAGGTCGGATTGGACAAATTTAAAGGTGATTTGAATGAGGTATATAAAATCTTGAAGGGTTTTAACAGGACATACGTGGAAAGGATGTTTAATGTAATGGCAGAATCTAGAACTAGGGTATCACTGTTTTAAAATGAGTTGCCATTTTAAAATATAGAATAAGTACAACTCTTCAAAGTCCTGAGTATTTGGAGCTGTTTCATGGAAAGGTGGTGGAAGCAGAATCCTCGAATGTTTTTGAGGCAGCTGTAGGTAAATTCTTGTTGAGCCGTGGGTAAAAAGGTTATGGGGTAGGTAGGAATGTGGATTTGAGGTTAGTCAGATCAGCCATGACCTTATTGAATAGCAGAGAAGGCTGGAGGAACTAAATGGCCTACTCCTGCTCTTGATTCATATGTTTCTATACTTTCTACTTGCCTAGATGGTTGCAGCTTCATTGATGTTTGGAACCTTGACACCATCCAGGACAATACAACCCATTTGATTGACAGCACTCTCTCCACTACCAAGATGAGGTGGTATCAGTGTGTACCATCTACAAGATACACTGCAGAAATTCACAGTTGATCCTTTGACCCCACTATCCTCTTAAAAGATGAGGGCAGCAGATAAAAGAGGGTGCCATCACCTACAAATTCCTTTCCAAGCCATTCACTATCCTGACTGGATAGTATATCCTCATTCCTTCAGTGTCACAAGGTCAAATTCTGTAACTCCCTCCATAACCACACTGAATGTACTTCAGCCAACTGAACTGCAGTGGTTCAAGACGACAGTGCACCACCACCTTCCCAAAGGAAATTAGATTGGGCAATAAATGCTGGTCAAGCCAGTGCAGTCTGTAGTTCAGCCATGAACTAAAGTAAATAGAATACCCCAAGTTGTCAGGTTCCCTTCTTTATATATGTGACCCTCGGATGTTCACAACAAGGTTAATCCACAAAGTGTCCTCTTCCTTGTGAATACCTTCCTCTTGAACCAAATTGATTTGCTTTTAAAAGAGCCAATATAACCAGGTTTCCCTAGGTTAACAGAAGAGCTTTTTAATTGTTAAATGTGAAAGGAAATAATAATACACCTCACATACAAGCAAATGGGAAATGTACTCAAAAAAACAATGAAAGGCCACCTCTGTGTTCTTTGACAAGAGGCGATAATGGCACATTGATAGTTGCTTAGTTGATTTCAGGTTCTTTGCTAGGACGTTGTTGGTTTACAAGCCCTTGGACGTTGTCACAATGTCATTGCTTCTCCTAGCACACCTCCTTCCATTAACACAGACAGACCTGATTGAACTAGCTTTTAACCCTTAAATCCTTTGAAAGGGGAAGACCCAAAAATCTCTCAGACTGTAGTCTTTTCTACCATCATATTCATAGTTTGAGATAACTTGCATGGAATTACAATTCAGTTGGTAGTGCATTCCACTTTTTGTAACTGCTGTCTGACCTGTTGTGCTTTTCCAGCTTAGAATGTCACACCTGACAATAGATTTTAAGATCTAGTTCTGCAGGTACCCACTTAATTTCACCGGTAGTATTTTGGCTGTATCCCCTTGTTTTAAATTATTATAAAAGAAAACTTAATATGTCTGTGAGTATTTTGGGGTTCCTCTGTCATCATAACATGTTCTATACAGGTTCCTATTGAACTTCTGGTCCCTATGATTTCCATGTGATTATAAGTTATTTGTTGTTCATTTCTGTTTTATTGGGCTGTAAAAAGCATAAAAAAATCACTGACTGAACCAGTTAGGACTCTTCTGCATAGGTAGGAACTTTTGAATTCTCGTTATTTTGAGCTGGACATAAGGCTATTCACCATATTGTATGGTTCCTAGTTTCAATAGGTGCCAACTTGAACTTGTCATTGTATCCTCCTGAATGCACTTGGGTGCAGTAAAGGCTGTTCTGCTCTTAAGGAGGCAGCAACATGTATGTTCATATGTTCTCCTGAGAATGATACCAAGTATTGCTGTGAACTTATATAAGGGAGGCTGGAATCTGGAAGGAGGGTAGGCAAGCAGAGGAACAGTGATGAATTGGATTAGAGATGGGGAGAAAAGGAAAGCTGGCATGATTGCGTTAAGCAAGGGGAAGGGGACATGTTTAAATGGACTAAAATAAAAGAAAGGAAGAAGGGTGAAATGGACAGTTATGGATTGAGCTTGGATTGTCAACAAAAAACAGAACAGGACTAATAGTTAAGAAGGTAAGTCTTTAATGTTCAAAGAATTGTACTGCTCTTAACAAATGCTTGACAGGAAAGCTGCAAAAATGAATTTAAAATTGCTTTAGCAGTAATATTTAATTCTCCTGCAAAGCATTCATTAATTTATCTCTTAGTATGCTCCAGCTAGAATTTGAGGGGGGTGCTGGAACTAGCTGTTTTAACAGAGCTGAAACTGATGTATAATCCAGTCTGCATCCTTTTTCAAGGTGACTATGTACAGATAATGCCAAAGGGTATTTAAAGTCTGTGGAGTATGTCCAACCTGCAATTTTGATTATGTGCATGCAACCTTCTGAGAGATGTCATTATTACATGAGCAAGTTTGTTTTTTTTTCCTGCGTCAGCTAGTTGGCTGATTTGGTTATTTTAAAATACCTGTATGTGTTTGTTTAATTGATTGCAGTGTCTGGTGACTTTTTTTATTTTGTAGACGATTGAATGACCCATCTATTGTCACACCATGCTCTAGAGACGACCGGGGTTATACACCATTGCATGTAGCTGCTTTCTGTGGTAAGCATTGCATTTGTGCAAAGATCAGGTTTCTACATCTAAGTATCTTGAGTCTTTTTAAATCATTACGCTTAGAATTATTCTCTCACTTTAATGCGTAAATTAAAATATGTAGAGAACTGCACAAAGGGCAGCTTGTTAATTTGGTGCTTTTAGAATAGTTCTGATGAAATGTTTTTTTTTTAAATGAATAGTTGACACCAGTATTTTATCCTCCAGGCCAAGCAGCATTAATTGACCTATTGGTTGAAAAAGGAAGTGCAGTTAATGCTACAGACTATCATGGGTCCACCCCACTTCACCTATGCTGTCAGAAAGGGTATCAAAATGTGACTGTAAGTAAATCCAAGTCAAGTTTCAAAGCATTCCTGAAAGCTGATTGACTGTAATCTTTTATTTTAAGTAAAAGAGAACACTTCCCAGTTACTGGAGAATTTTCTAAGTGTTTGACAGGAAAACTAATTGTCTCTGAAACAACTATTTTGGTAATTATGTAATATAGTAGATATGAGGCAAAGTACCATGTTTCCACCAGTGTGCTCAGGATAAAAAGTAGTACTGCAGTGTTTGAATCAGTGTCCATTACCTGCTGACAGAAGAAAGGAATTAACTGCAGATTATTTCTGCTCAAATAATGTCTCATTTTACATGTAACTTAAAAAAAAAATGTATTTTTGATGTCTCACATGCTAGTTTTACTGAATCACTTTAAGTTGCAGACCGATTTTGATACCTTTCTTTTAAATATTTAGTTGCTTCTTCTGGATTACAAGGCTAGCACTGAAGCTCAAGATAATAATGGCAATACTCCACTTCATTTGGCTTGCATGCATGGTCATGAAGATGTAAGTTTTCATACAAGTTGAATTCTGTACAATATGTAGCTTTTTTTAATATAAAGGTGCTGTAAATCTTATTCCAGGAATATAACTTGACCATTTGTTTTATTATACTCCCACACCCACAGTATTCCATAATGTAGCCTCATCTCTTAGTCTGTCCACATTGCATTCCCACTGGTCTCCTTCCTCTTAACGGACTCTCCAAGGTGTCCCATGTTTGCTTCTGTAACTCCTCATCTAGTTTTTGACCTTGCAATGAGCTTTCTGTAGCTAAATGCTTAACAATATCGATAATAGCAAGCTTGGATTTATCTAATACTTTTAATATAGCAAAGCATCCTACATTGCACCAGTGACATCACTTCTAAAGTGCTTCGTTCATTGTAAAGTGCTTTTAGATATCTTAAGACTCTAAAAGGTGGTACGTAAATGAACACCATTTATTTTCCTTTAGTCTCAATGCATTTCACATAGGTGAAATAAAGTAATGGACACTAAGCCAGAAGCTAGCTGGCTAAATGCGCTGTCAAAATAGATTTTAACGAAGATCTTAGAGGAGCAGAGTAAGCTGGTACGAGGAGGAATTTAAGGAGGAAATTCAGATGTTGGGCCCATACTCCAAAGGTACAACTACCAATGGAGGAACAAAGGAAAATAGGAAACTTGTTTGGGTGGGAAATGATAGGCTTGGAGGGCTTTATAGAAATGGCATTGGCTTAGGATGCGATTTGACCTTCTGAGTGTCTTGAGTAAATTTCTACTACATTGTTGATTGTGGTATGTTTAAAAAGTGTCACCTCAATTTGCTTCACATCAGCATCAGGCTAGCCCCTGTATCTCCCATTCTGTCCTCTTGTCTCTTTGGTCCAGCAACTGGTGCCACTGGCTGAGTTCTGTTTGAATTATCCCAGATCTAAGTTTAGCTACTGATCAAAAGCAGGAATTATAGCTGATAGCATTTAGTCCTCTATTGGCATCTCCTTTCTATTCTGTTAGCAGAGATCAGAGAACCCAATGCATATTTCCAGGAATATGAAAATTTGCCAGCTTGTGCTTTCCATGGTATTTTAACGTGCAGGTTTAGAATGGCCAGAGTACTCACCGAGTGAATGGTGGAGAAGAGCACAGTAACGAAAATCAAATTCAGCAAACTAAATATGTCCCCTTGCTGGTTTCCTAAGCCATGATGCTGTTGGTCTATTGGGTCTTAGATACATATGTAACAGCACAGGGATACAGAGCTGCTAATGACTATCCAGTCTAATAGTTGAATAATAACAGAAATTGCTGGAAAAATGCAGTAGGTCTGGCAACATCTGTGCAGAGAAAGCAGAGTCAATGTGTCGGGTCCACTGACTGACCTTCAGAATTGATTGCAGCTGGGAAAAGGTTGTTATGTATGCATTAGCTGGAAGAACAGCATCTCACTTTCTGCTTGGGGACTGTGCAGCCTTCAGGACTCCTTACTGAGTTCAGCCTGAGCACTGTTTCCCATGTCCTTCCCCCAACCCCCACACACCAGAACTTGTCACAAGTTTGTGGCTGCTGCCACAAACAACCCATTGTCAGCTACCCAGCGACCAGTAGTCCCTATTAGCAGCCATTCATTCTCTGAAGCTGACTGTTACCCATTCTTTTATCTGCCCAAATGTTTTTCTCTCTCTCTCTGGGTTCCATCTCCACCTATCATTGCTACTCTCATCCCAACACCCCACTCCCCTCCCCCCAATCTTCAGCACACATACAAACCTTTTCCTAGTTACAATAACAGTGAACAGGACATAGTTTGTAAAAGTGATTTGAAATACTATTTGAGCAATGTGTCTTTTAGGCGAAAGTGGGTACTGCAGATGCTGAAGATTTAGAGTGGTGCTGGAAAAGCACAGGTCAGGCAGCATTCGAGAAACAGCAAAATCAACATTTCGGGCAAAAACCCTTCTTCAGGATACTTTTGTCCATGTATTTTTTTGCCATTAGTCAAAAGGTTTACTCACAAATAAAGAAGATAAATGACTTGCAATTATATGGAAGGATATTCCAAGCCAAGCCATTTTACAACCTATTAAATGCATGTGAAGTTTAGCCATTGTTGTAATGCAGGAAATATGTCAGTACGATTGTACACAGCAAGCTTTCACAATCAGCAAATGAATACAAGGCCAAATCATCATTTTCGTGTTGGTACTTTCACTTGTTTCACTTTGAAGAGCTAACACCTGAAATTGGAAAATATTTAGCCTCTTCAGCATAGTGTTATCTCTTAACTAAATTTTGATTTCTTAAAAAAAGACTCCTCGCAGCTGTTTTTCAGGATGTGCTAATCAATAAACAGTTCATAACCTATAATGTAATGATGAATTTATCAATATAGCTTTCTAATGGTAAGGGAACATAATTGAAACTCTGGAAAGTTTACTGTAATTATTACAGGAGAAAGTGAGGACTGCAGATGCTGGAGATCAGAGCTGAAAATGTGTTACTGGAAAAGCGCAGCAGGTCAGGCAGCATCCAAGGAGGAGGAGAAGGGCTCATGCCCGAAATGTCGATTTTCCTGCTCCTTGTAATTATTACAGACTTCTTTAAAATTTCCTTTTGGAGGTGACCTTCCAAAACTATTCACATAGAATAAGAATTAGAATTGAAGATGTGAATATACACTGTTTGCTCTTTCCATGAAACTAAATTGTTTATTTTTGTTCTTTTGTAGTGTGTCAAAGCACTGGTGTATTACCATTTAAATACCTGCAAATTAAACATGACAAATGACAAAGGTGATACACCTCTCCACATTGCTGCACGATGGGGTTATGATGGCATCATTCAAGTGTTGCTGGAGAATGGTGCTAGTAATGAAATTCCGAACAAAATGAAAGAAACACCTTTGCAATGTGCACTCAATTCTAAGGTGATATAGGCTAAACTTCATATTGACCTATGTGTTGATGTTTAACAATACATATTGTAAGATCACATTGTTTATGTTAAACATTTAGAAAAAGAAGCAGGCATTGCTGTAGATAATGAATAAAAAGAAGCTGAATTTTACGTAGGATTCAATCTTGAAAAATAGGTTGCTGTACGTAACTATCCACATTCACAATAATATTAGTAATCATGTGGTTAAAATTGAATTAGAAGGCACAAGTATGCAGTCAGCACTTCTGAAGTTCCATAATCACAAAGCTTTGCTGCTGGAAAGGAAATAATCCTGTATTCAAATTGTATTTCAGATTGACCTATGTATTGATGTTTAACAATACATATTGACATTGACATTTCTCTTTTGCCGTTAATTTAATCTTTCGCCGTTAATTACATCTTTCTTCCCAAAATGAAGGAAGGGATGGAACAGTTTGTGTATTGCCCATGTAAGCATTTGAGAACCACATTTTTTTAAAGTAACTTAAATGCTTCAACAGATTAAATGCTTCAACTTTTTATCAGGCACCAGATTATCTCTCAGCAGTTTATTAGTTGAGCGCTATTTACAAAAATAACTGCCAAGTGTGTAAATAAGAAAAAAACATTCTATCTAAAGCTGTATGTGAATTCTCTTCACAAAGCAGCAAAATAATTTTAATTTTATCTTTAGTTATCATTGAGTAAAATCTCTTCATAAAATGAGATATGATGGTCATTATTTGTTTGTCAAATCTTTAAAGTTGAACCTTTTAATATTAAATAGTACTATGTCCTAGGCAGTAACTACCTTATGGAGAGAAAAAGATCAAAACTTTGTGCTCTTTGCAGTTCGCAATCTAAAAATCTTCACAATTTCAATCTTGTGCTAAAAGAAAGCCAGTCAGGAGTAATTTCATTAAATGTCTTGTTATCTTTACTAAAAATAGAAGATATGGTAGCAACAAGAATAGAAGTTGCTGGAAAAGCTCAGTATTTCTGCAGCATCCTCAGAACAGTCACCAGACCTGAAACGTTTACTCTGATTTCTCTTCACAGATGCTGCCAGACCTGCTGAACTTTTCCAACAGCTTCTGTTTTTGTTTCTGATTTGTAACATCTGCAGTTCTTTCGGTTTTTATGGGGACAATTTTGCAAGAAAGCTCACTTGACCATCTGATGTCGCAGTTTAGGCGAGATTATAAGCATGAGTCAAGAAAAGTCCAGAAATTCAAAAATGAAAATTGTCAAAATTAGGAAGAGTAAAAACAAGGTGAATGGTTAGGAGGAACATCACAATATGTTGTGTTGCTGATTCATGTTAACCTTTTGACTTGTGCAGTAAAAGTTTAAAGAAATTTTCATTTTGAACCTAAGCATTTGTATCTACAGACTGAATGAAATAATTTTGTCAGTTGATATTGAAACTTTGTTAAAGAAAAATATTGGTCTCTGCTCTTAGATATTAGATTTGCTGGAAATTACCTATTTTGACCATGACCGGCGACAAAGCATGCCAGAGGTAACTACTAATGTGAAGTTGTCTGTCTAATGTGCTGCTTTTCTTTAAATGTAAAAACAGTCGAGTATACAGGTATTTTGTTAGAATGTTAAATGCACTTACATATTTTGTTGTCTTTCAATATCATGTTGTGTACCTTTTTTTTCTCAAAGCCTTCAGATTTTAGTATTAAACTTTTAGTAATTTACTAGTATTGATTTTACTTGTCCTAACTTAACTATTGTTTTCTGTAGTCGAATGGTAGATCCACTCAGCCTTCCACTGATGCTGGTAGTCAGAAATCATTTCTGTCAACGGTCTCCACTGTATCAGTTGAAATGAAGCCTGAAGAAGATAAAGTCAAATACAAAGAGGTGAAAGATGTTTTATCTTGCCCTATTGTAGATCATTTATCCACGCATTCTTATATCTTCTGCCTCTAAATTTAAAGATTTGACTAAACAAATTGCACTGCTTTGTTTTAGCAGCAATTAGACCATGTTAATTCGATTTTTCTACATATTTGCAAAGATCCCAATTTGATGTGGGAATGTTCCACACTGCTAGATAAAAAAATTATTTCACTGCTCCAACATGTAATCAGTTTGTATACTGCAGAATAACATTTAAATTGGCATACGTATCATCAGTGATCTACCAAATTGATGCCTCAACTGAAAAATATTTTTCAGCCAGTGGTTTTGCCACATTTTTAACTTTGACTTTCTAAGTTTGTTTTACTGCTAAAATCAAAATTCTTTGATGTCATTTCTTGTCTTCCTTGCATTTGACTTCTGCATAACTTATACAAAATTTAAAGCTTTTAAAAATGTTGTTGTGGTTCTATTTGCCGAGCTGGAAGTTTTTGTTGCAAACGTTTCGTCCCCTGGCTAGGCGACATCATCAGTGCTTGGGAGCCTCCTGCGAAGCGCTTCTTTGATGTTTCCTCCGGTGTTTATAGTGGTCTGTCCCTGCCGCTTCCGGTTGTCAGTTTCAGCTATCCGCTGTAGTGGTTGGTATATTGGGTCCAGGTCGATGTGTTTTAAAATGTCATTTTAAAGTTATAAATATACAGTACGTTACCTACATTGCATTAGGTAGATTAATGAGTGAGTATCTAAGCTCTGTACTGGAGCCATTACAATTTTTAAAATTAATTTTACCTATAAATTCACTTTCTTAACCAAAGAGGCAGATCAGTGATGCAAATTTTTACAACGTGCTTTATTATCTTGTTATCTCTAGCCACAAGGCTGGTTGCTCCCAGGTATCACATTAAAGGTGGAGCAGGTGCAGACTCAGAATAATCTTACTGTTTAGAATTTAAAAAAAAAATACATAGGATATGCATGTCATTGACTCAAGAAGCGTCTACTGCTCATCCCTAATAGCCCTGGATGAGTTTGTAATGAGCTATTAACTTATCAACAATGTCTAGTAATGGCATTTATAAGAATAAGTGAATGTTTTAATGATAAGACTGATAATAAATGTAAAATTATTTAGCTTCCAAGTAAATTACAGAAGTTTTTATTATCGGATTTCTGCTGGACAATACAAACACAAATGTTTCAAGGGTTAATCTTTGTTTTATTTATATTGTCACACAAAAACTTTGCTAATATGGTATTTGAAAGCAAAGCTGTCATGTCAAGCCTGCACACAGTTACAAAGTGGATTTTAAAAAAATCTTGACTCTAATTTCAACATCTTTATAATTCCTGCTGATCCGAGGATAGAAGTGCTACAAAGCATTGCAGTAAAGCAGATAATCCTTTCTCTTCCATTCCTCTTTTAAAAAAAGGAGCTTAGCTGTTGCAATTTTATTGCAGGTGGAAAAATTATTGCGTGCTGTCGCTGATGGAGATGTAGAAATGGTAAGTACAGTCAGTCAAAACTGGACCTATTTAAATTACTTGAAGGGATAGATATGTGGTTTCTTTGATTTTTAATTGTCTTTAATCTTGGCAAATTGCCAAGTAAATACTGACACTTGAATCATAGGTTTTGTGATTTTATGTATGCTTTTCATTTGTTTTTCATTTTATGAATAGACCTTGCATTCATATGTACAAGGTAAACTGTATTTGATTGGATACAAACATCATCATCTATACTTTTAAGGAACTGATGTAAAATATAGTTTGGAAAATATTTGAAGACCTATCTGATTTTAAAATTTTATACTGTTTTAAAATAGATTTTTGATTTTACACCATAAAGTTTTAATGTACGGGCTCGAATAATATAAAGGAAAACAGACTTGAAGTGTTTTGCTTTATTTTTATTTGGTTTGCATTCTAATTCTCAAGATCTGAAGCAATGTTTTTTAGGATTATAATGAAGTGGACGTTTTAGAAACATTTCAATCAGAATATGAAACTCTGGGTATTTTAGAGGAACTGTCTTGTTAATTGTGATAATGTACGGCACTGGCATATAGTTGGTGTGTTGTTGTGCAAGCACATAGCCATCGAGGTGTACAACACAGAAACAGACCCTTCGGTCCAACTTGTCCATGTAGAACAGATATCCCAACCCAATCTAGTCCCACCTGGCCCATATCCTTCCAAACCCTTCCTATTCATATACATATTCATATTCATATTCATTCATATTCCCATCCAAATGCCTCTTAAATGTTGCAATTGTACCAGCCTCCACCACTTCCTCTGGCAGCTCATTCCATACATGTACCACCCTCTGCGTGAAAAGGTTGCCCCTTAGGTCTCTTTTATATCTTTTCCCCCCCCCTCACCCTAAACCTATGTCCTCTAGTTCTGGACTCCCCCCACCCTAGGGAAAAGACTTTGTCTATTTATCCTATCCATGCCCCTCATAAACTTCAATAAGGTCACACCTCAGCCACTGACGCTCCAGGGAAAACAGCCTCAGCTTATTCAACCTCTCCCTATAGCTCAAATCCTTCAACCCTGGCAACATCCTTAAATCCTTTCTGAGCCCCTTCAAGTTTCACAACATTCTTTCGATTGGAAGGAGACCAGAATTGCACGCAATATTCCAACAGTGGCCGAACCAATGTCCTGCACAGCTGCAACATGACTTCCCAAATCTTGTACTCCCTACTCTGACCAATAAAGGAAAGCATTCTTATCGCTGCCTTCACTAACCTATCTACCTGTGATTCTACTTTCAAGGAGCTATGAACCTGCACTCCAAGGTCTCTTTTTTTTTTCAGCAACACTCGCTAGGACCTTGTTATTAAGTGTATAAGTCCTGCTAAGATTTGCTTTCCAAAAATGCAGCACCTCGCATTTATATAAATTGTACTCCATCTGCAACTTTGTAGCCCATTGGCCCATCTGATCAAGATCCTGTTGTAATCTGAGGTAAACCATCTTCGCAGTCCACTACACCTCCAATTTTGGTGTCATCTGTAAGCTTACTAACTGCTCACATCTAAATCATACACATAAATGACAAAGTATTGGACCCAGCGTTGATCCTTGTGACACTCCACTGGTCACAGGCCTCCAGTCTGAAAAACAACTACCCCCTGTCTTTTACCTTTTGAGCCAGTTCTGTGTCCAAATGGCTAGTTCTCCCAGTATTCCATGAGATCTAACCTTGCCAACAAGTCTCCCATGGGGAACTTTGTCGAATGCCTTACTGAAGTCGATGTAGATCACGTCCACCGCTCTGCCCTCATCAATTCTCTTTGAGTTTTTTTGAAGAAGTAACAATCAAGTTTGTGAGACATGGTTTCCCACACACAAAGCCATGTTGTCTATCCCTAATCAGTCCTTGCCTTTCCAAATACATGTGCATCCTGTCCCTCAGGATTCCCTCCAACAACTTGCCCATCACTGACGTCAGGCTCATTGGCCTATAATTCTCTGGCCTGTCCTTAACGCCTTTCTTAAATAGTGGCACCACGTTAGCCAATCTGCAGTCTTCTGGCACCTCAACTGTGACTATCGATGATACAGATATTTCAGTAAGGGGCCCAGCAGTCACTTCCCTAGCTTCCCACAGAGTTCTAGGATACACCTGATCAGGTCCTGGGGATTTATTCAATTTGTTTTGAGGCATCCAGCAATCCCTCCTCTGTAATACGGACATTTTTCAAGATGTCACCATCTATTTCCCTACATTCTATTCTTCCATATCCTTTTTCACAGTTAACACTGATGCAAAGTACTAGTTTAGTATCTTCCCCATCTCCTGGGGCTCCGCACAAAGGCCGCCTTGCTGATCTTTGAACGGCCCTGTTTTCTCCTTAGTTACCCTTTTTTCCTTAATGTATTTGTAAAATCCCTTTGGACTCTCCTTTAATTCTATTTGCCAAAGTGCTCTCATGTCCCCTTTTTGCCCTTCTGATTTCTCTCTTAAGTATACTCCTACTGCCTTTATACTTTTCTAAGGATTCACTCGATCTATCTTGTCTATACCTGACATAGGCTTCCTTCTTTTTCTTAACCAAAACCTCAATTTCTGTAGTCAGCCAGCATTCCCTACACCTACCAGCCTTCCCTTTCATCCTAACAAGGATATACTTTCTCTGGACTCACTCTCGTTTTCTCATTTTTGAAGGCTTCCCATTTTTCAGATGTCCCTTTACCTGTGAACATCTGCCCCCAATCAGTTTTTGAAAGTTCTTGCCGAATACCGTCAAAATTAGCCTTTATTCAATTTAGAACTTCAACTTTTAGATCTGGTCTATCCTTTTCCATCACCATTTTAAAACTAATAGAATTATGGTCGCTGTCCCCAAAGTGCACCCCCACTGACACCTCCGATCTTGCCCTGCTGTATTCCCCAAGAGTAGGTCACGTTTTCCACCTTCTGTAATAGGTACATCCACATAATAAATCAGAAAATTTTCTTGTACACACTTAACAAATGTCTTTCCATCTAAACCCTTAACACTATGACTGACAGTTCCAGTCCATGTTTGGAAAGTTAAAATCCCTACCATAACCACCCTATTATTCTTCCAGATAACTGAGGTCTCCTTAGAAATTTGTTTCTCAATTTCCCTCTGACTATTAGGGGGTCTATAAGTACAATCCCAATAAGGTGATCATCCATTTCTTATTTCTCAGTTCAAGCCAAATATCTTCCCTGGATGTATTTCCGGGAATATCCTCCCTCCTGTTAAGACGGACCCGGAGGGTCCCGTCTTTGCGTGTTCTTTCGGAAGGAGAGACTCACACTGGCAACTATGATTAGACGCAGACAGCAGTTTATTCACAGAATCTTAACTGATACAACGAATCTACAAGCATGCATTCGTTGGAGAAGGCGTTCTGCCTTCCCGTTCAAAGTTGACACAATTATACTTCGCGCTGCCTGGAGTCCCCGGTCAGTTCGCCTTCCCCATTGGTCCATTCATCTGCGCGCGCTGGGGATCCGTCCTCCTATTGGCCGCATCGAAGTGCCTGTCCAGCTCCTGCTGTGCTTGACAATGGCTCAGCCATCCCTGGGAGCGGTTCCGATCCCGTATTCAATAGTCCATTGTGTCAAGGAATTACTATGCGTCTGACAGGCTAGCCATTTTCAATAGTTTTAGTTTAACTAAATTGTCAATTACACTTATCAACTTTAGACTTAAATAGAGCCATTCACACTCACTAGTTACAGGTTCCGATAGAGCAATTCACACTTGTCTAACAGTTACAGATTCCGATCAGTTTCTTTATTAATCCCGAGTTTCGATGGGGCAATTGATACTGGCTGGTATTTACAGGCTCCAAGATTTAATTAACATTATGCATATCCCTTACAAGCTCCAGCAGTCATGCAGTCGCCTGCAGCAGCTCGCTTGGCTGTTGTTAACCATTTCAGGGCTGGAAGTGTCACCCTCCCTAGCCCTACATTAAACACCGCAGTGAAATCTCCCCAACACTCCGTACAGCTGTAATACTATCCCTTATCAAAAACGCCACTCCCCCTCCTCTCTTGCCTCCCTTTCTGTCCTTCCTGTCACATTTATATCCTGGAACATTTAAGCTGCCAGTCTGTCCATCCCTGAGCCATGTTTCTGTAATTACCATGATATCCCAGTCCCATGATTCTAACCATGCTCTGAGTTCATCTGCCTTCCCTGTTAGGCCCCTTGCATTGAAATAAATGCAGTTTAATTTATCAGTCGTACCTTGTTCCTGCCCTGCCCTGACTGTGTTTGTTTGACTCACTTCTTTTCTCAACTGTACCAGTCTCAGATTGATCTCTCTTTCCTCACTATCTCCCCCCACCTTAATAGTTTAAATCCTCCTGAGCAGCTCTAGCAAATCTCCCTGCCAGTATATTAGACCCCTTCCAATTTCGGTGCAATCCGCCCTCCTTGTCTACCCCAGAAGAGATTCCAATGATCCAAAATGTGAATCCTTCTCCCATGCACCAGCTCTTCAGCCATGCATTCATCTGCTCTATCCTCCTATTCCTATCCTCACTAGCTCGTAGCACTGGGAGTAATCCAGATATTACTACTCTCGAGGATTTCCTTTTTAAATTTCTCTCTCTCTCTCCCTCTCCCTCTCTCCCTCTCTCCCTCTCTCCCTCTCTCCCTCTCTCCCTCTCTCCCTCTCTCCCTCTCTCCCTCTCTCCCTCTCTCCCTCTCTCCCTCTCTCCCTCTCTCCCTCTCTCCCTCTCTCCCTCTCTCCCTCTCTCCCTCTCTCCCTCTCTCCCTCTCTCCCTCTCTCCCTCTCTCCCTCTCTCCCTCTCTCCCTCTCTCCCTCTCTCCCTCTCTCCCTCTCTCCCCCCTTCAGGAAGTCATCCTTTTCCCTTCCTCTGTCATTGGTTCCAATGTGGCCCCTCATCCCCCTTGAGATCATTCTGCACCCTCTCTGAGACATCCTTGCTCCTGGCACCAGGGAGGCAACACACCATTCTGATTTTTTTTTTCTGCTGGCCACAGAAACATTTGTCTTGTCTTGGACTAGAGAGTCCCCTAACACAATTGATCTCTTGGAACCTGACGTACCAAGACTGCATTACAGCCAGTCTCCATACCAGAAATTTGTTCGTGCTACATTCCCCTGAGAATCCATCACTCCCTACATTTCAAACAGGCATGCTGTTTTGGTAATGGGGATAGCCACAGAAGACTCTTGCACTACCTGCCTACCTCTCTTAGCTTTCCTGCAGTTAACCTACCTATGTGACTGTGTATCTGCAATTCTTCTTCCTTCCTAAAACTGCTATCCACCACACCCCCTTGCTCTTGTAAATTTACTTCATGCCAAACTTTCTCATTATTATGTACTAATGAATTTTCAGCAAATGCATATTAATAAGCTAAAAAACTGTCAAAGTTGTAACAATGTGACACCACTTGCCCACAAACAACAGACCAAGGGTTATGTCCTACAGCATGGTAAAATCCTCAATATGGCAATTTCTGTGAAATTTATTTTAAAATAATAATTCTACTTTATAACTTGGTAGTTTGTGATGTGACAGAAATACTCCAACACCATTAGGAAACTTCCTTATAACAACTGTTACTAACTGTGGGAAAAAATTGAATTTCAGACAATGCTGCACCTCAGAATACTTTACGGTTTCTTCAAATAAACTTTAAACTGTTGTAGGTTTTTATTTATATTGTATTATTAATTTGAAGGTAAAACGCTTCAGAGAGAAAATTCTTTACAGATAAACTCTCTAATTGACTTTCAATAACTATTATAAAACGTTGTTTCTTTGTTTCTAACTGGTGTGAGATGAGCAGTGGCCGCAACATCTCCTTTGTTTTAAAAGCTTCTGATTCAACTTGCTTCTGATCACCTTCAGTCCTGGTTTCTGGTTAATTTGGTTCTGACAGTCTCTTCTTTTCACTTCACACTGACCACATTGGTTATGGCAGCCTCCAGCTCTAGAGAAAAGATTTTGTGAAAAGTCAGCAGGTGAATGCATGGATTTCCCCAGTCCACTATTTGTCACTCTTATCTCTAGCATAGATCTAGTCTGACTCCTTATTCTGCTGGCACTTTTACCCTGTTTTTACCACTTCCTTTTTTGAAACTTGCATTTAAGAGATGGTGCCTTCAGCAGTGGAATGTCCCCTTAGTACGAAATCAGCTTAGATTTTGTGTTCACCTCTGAGTCAAATTTGAACCAGAAACCTTCTGATTTGAAGGAAAGTGTGCTATCAACTGAGCAAGAGTTGATGTAGTCCCAAAGAATGAAATTGCAGAGGTTTGGATTTTGTCACCAGACCAGAAATAAATTCAAATTAATTTTGATAATTTCTCTTTTGTAAAAGAAGTTTTTTTGGACTGTTAAATTGTTGTGCATTCTGATTTGACTAGTGCCAATTATTATGTATTGGAACTGAGTACCATATTGATGCATGCTATTGTCGAGGAAGCCTTGAGCGCAGATAAAACATTTTAAAACATTCAAACAGCGTGCACTCAGATTTCCAGCTTTATAAGGTTGAATAAATAATTTTCATTAGCTGTCCCAAAGTGCTTGTGTACTCATGTGGTAGCATGGGCAATGTAATTGGTATAGTTTAATGATCTACAAGATTTTCATTTATTCTTTTAATTAAAGGTGCATTATTTTGCTTTGTAAAATTAGTGAATTACTGCATCAGTATATTTTAGACCAGTTAGCTGAGTATAGTGCAAGTTTAAATGGAAAACTGCCACATAAATGTTCAGTCATAGTTATTTATTATAATTGGTATCTAGATTGGAAATGAGAAGACACAGCAGGGTAGCTGTTTTAAATGGCCCTCTGTTAACCTTTCCATTATCCTGGAAATCTACTCTAAAGGCATTAACAGTGTCTTCAACTGAAGAGAAAACAGTGATGACTAATTAGACTGCAGGAATTCATGTTTAATTTATTGAACGGTCACTCAATATCCTGCTCTCCTCCTGTCTTTTGCTTAACACAGCAAGCTTTCGTAATTAATTACAGTAAAAGAAAGATTAGTAATTTGGAAAATGTGAATAAGCTAAGCTTAGTGTAGAGAGCACAGTTTATATCTTTTAATATAGCAGGAGTTAGTTTGTGTACGATAGACCTGACCAATTAGTTTTGCATATATTCTCTGTAGAATAAAGCTGTCCACTTTTTAAAATGAGATATTGTGCTAGTTCATTTGCTCAAGTAAAAGTTAAACATATACAGGAGTCCCTGGTTTACAAACGTCCAACGTGCAAACTCTTCTACTTAGGAATGCAAACCCATATTGTGTTGCAACTTTAAAGAGCCAACATATGAACATTTACTGAAGTTATGAACTTCAGTGTCCTGAATTGTGTTCCAACCTGTGTACAAATATATTAATGAGGTCAATTCCTGGAATAGCGGGTCTACTTTTATGCTGAAAGACTGGAGCGACTGGGCTTGTATACCCTTGAGTATAGAAGACGGAGAGGGGATCTCTTATGAGATTATGAAAGGATTGGACACTCTGGAGGCAGGAAACATGTTTCCGCTGATGGGCGAGTGCCGAACCAAAGGACACAGCTTAAAAATACGGGGTAGACCATTTAGGACAGAGATGAGGAGAAACTTCTTCATCCAGAGAGTGGTGGCTGTATGGAATGCTCTGCCCCAGAGGGCAGTGGAGGCCCAGTCTCTGGATTCATTTAAGAAAGAGTTGGATAGAACTCTCAAGGATAGTGGAATCAAGGGTTATGGAGATAAGGCAGGAACAGGATACTGATTAAGGATGATCAGCCATGATCATATTGAATGGTGGTGCAGGCTCGAAGGGCAGAATGGCCTACTCCTGCACCTATTGTCTATTGAACAGATTTCAGAATGGAAGCCACTTACAACCCAGGGACAGCCTGTACAAGATGCAGCATGATGCGTCAGCATGATGGAAGGTGTAGCTGAAGTGTTTTCAAATATCAGTTAGTGATGATCTGGCAACTCCAGCTCTATTTGGGTTCTCTGAAGAGTTATTCAGCTTGTGCCTTTATTATTGCCATGCTCTAACGTGGACAAGAAGAGCTGAATTCTAGAGGTTGAATGAGGATGATTGCCAGTCAGCATTTGACCAAGGTGTGACATCAAACATCCGTAGCAAAATTGCTCTTGATACAAATCTCTGCAGTAGCTCAGGTTCGGTGTCAATTAAGATCTAAACTAGTCAGTCAACTGGAAACGTTTTTTTTGGGAGTGGAGGATAATTTAACTTGCTTTAATATGTCATGAAACATTTCAGGTGGGACTTCAACCTAGATTTTTTGGTGTCAGCTTTGTCAAATTTACTTAGAAACCTCTGACTTAATGAAGGGTCTTGTCCCTGCATTCAGGGATATTCAAATGCTCAAAATGTGCAACTGATTGTCGTCTCATGCCAAGCTGGGTGTTGATTTGAAAATAATTTCTCTTGATAATGAGTGGATTTCTTCCCAAAAAAATAATTTATATGAACTATGTCTGCCAAGCATTTGCAATAAGTTCTTCATATGGATTGCAGTGTCTTCATCCATCCTTTTTGGTCACCACCTCACCGATCAAGTTTGTGAGACTGGAAAGGGTGAGACTGTAGGGCTAATACTGAGACTGAAAGGTTTGAGTTCTAAAGAGAGGGTGGACACGCTGGGACTTTTCTCTTTGGCGCATCAGAGGCTGAGGGGTGACCTTTGAGAGGTTTATGAAATCATGAGGGGCATAGATTGGATGAATAGCCAAGTGTAAGGGAGTCCAAAACTAGAGGGTATAGGTTTAAGGTGAGAGCGGTAATATTGAAAAGGGAATGGAGGGGCAACTTTTTCATGCAGCGGGTGGTGTGTGTATGGAATCAGCTGTTGGAGGGAATGGTGCAATTACAATGTTTAAAACCCATTTGGACAGGTACATGGTTAGGAAAGGTTTAGAGAGATAAGGGTCAAATGTAGGCAAATGGGACCAGTTCAGTTTAGAAAACTTGGTTGGCATGATGATAAGTTGAGCCAATGAGTCTCTTTCCATGCTATATACCTCTATGACCTTTGTTTTGTGTTCATTGTAAGTGGGCAATTAAACTGGATGTGTCTTGCATGATCAAAATAGTGTATCTTTTCATGTTTCACTGTGGGTAGGAATACCTCATTTAAAAATTAATTTCCTCCTGCTATAGTAATTGGAAATTGAATAAGATGGCCAGCCTGTCTATCCAGAAAGGTAGAAAATATCATTGACTGGAGGCAATTCATAAAATAAATAGGTCTGGAGATTCTGCTAGGGGAGTAATTACCCACCAACAGAAATCTGCTGTTCTTACCTGGAGACACAGGTGGATGAGGATGGGGAAGCATTAGGGCAAAGTACTGTTGAATTATTGCAAAGGGGTCACAGATACATAAGTTACTTATTGTGGCAACTCACTTCTGCTTAAAGTTCAGTTAAACTTTGTGCTGTTTAATTCGATTCCACCTGAATTAAACTGGTGTCGTGTGGAAATTTGGGCCACAGAATCAGCATTGGAGTCAACCATAGACCTGAAACTATAAAATGAGATAGGATTACTTAATAATATCATATTAAAGGCACCGCAGGGTATCAATAGCCATAAAATGATTTGAATTTTGCATTCAATTTGAGGCAGAGCAGCGTGGTTCTGAAACTGTGTTTTTAAAATTTAACTAAGAACAATTGAGGGCACAAGAGCAGAGCTGACTAAAATGAATTGTCACATTAGGTTAAAGAATAGCTCAATGGAAATGCACTGGCAGATATTTAAGGAAGTATTTTAGAATGCACAGAATAGATACATTCTAAAGTGGCAAATATTTCTATGGACAACGCATTGAGAAATATAAAACAAATACTGAGTTTATGCCTTTTTTATTTTAAAGAAAGGAGTTATAAATGTGAGTTTCCATTCTATTGAAAATGAGACTAGGGAATTAATGCTGGAAAATAGAGATGGCTGATAACTGATATTTTGCACTGGTCTTCATTAATGAATGATACAAGTAACCTCTAAGACACCGCTTTAAATAAGGAAATGGCATTAAGGAAGGAACTCAGAAAAACTGCAATCACCAGAGAAGTGATACCCTGAAGATTGTTGGAGCTGCGGAGTGAGAAGTGTCGAGGTCTTGAAGGACTGCATACCAGGGCCTTTTAAAAGAAGTCGCTAGTGAGATAGTAGATGAATTAATTTTAATTTTCAAAAACTTCCTTGATTTGTGATGGTGCCATTTGGTTGGATTATAACAAACTACTTTTATTCAAAAAGGATGGAAGACACAGCAGGAAAAAATGGGACAGTTAGCATAACATCTACGATTGGAAAAATGCTAGAAGCTATTATTAAAGATGACATAGCTGGGTATTTGGATAAGCTCAAGGAAATCGGGCAGACTCGACATGGTTTTGTGGAAGAGAAGTCACACTTAATTTATTGGAAGCTCTCGCTCTCGCGTGGGTACACTATCTGGTGTGCGACTCTCTCACGCGCATGCCCTCCCTCATGTCTCTGTCTCTGTCTCTGTCTCTCCCTCTCCTTCACCCCTCTCCCATGCCATCTCTCTTGTGCATTTTCTCTTGCACGCTTTTTCATGCATGTGTTCTCTCTGTTGCTCTCTCAAGCGTATGCCCTCCCTTGTGCCCCCACTCCAGAGATTAGCTACAATATTTTCTACTCTTGATGGTCTAAGACATCAACTGAAGAACAATAGTATTATCCAGTTATAACTTTTTACCTGTGTGTGAAATTATCCAAAAGCTGTATACTTGACATTGCGTTGTTTATCTCCGATTAGCAATAATAAACTTTTAACTATCGAAAACACATTGTTGGGAAGGTTTAGCAGTCTGGCTGCATCCATGGAAGGAAATTATAGATACTATTTCAGGTCCACAGATCCTTCTTCAGAACGGATGGTGGCTAGCAAAAGGTTGGATTTTATGCAGAAAATAGTTGGAGGGTGAGCAGCGAATGCAGTAGACCAAATTGTGTGAAGGGCAGGTAAAGTGCTACTTTACCTTGAAGGTGTGTTTGGGCATTTAGATGCTGAGGAGGGAGGAAGTAAATTGACAGGTTGCAGGGAAAGGTACTGTGGGGGGTTTGCTGGAAGTGAAGGAGGAGTGGATAAGGGTGTCCCAGAGGGAACGGTCCCTGCGAAAGGCTGACAAGGAAATGGAGGGGAATATGTGTCTGGTTGTGGCATCCCACTAGAGGTGGCGGAAATGGCAGCTAATGATCCTCTGGATGCGGATACTGGTGGGATGGTAGGTGAGGACAAGGAGACCCTATCATTGTTGTGCGAGGGAAGAGAGGACTAAACACTGAAATGCGGGAGATGGGTCAGACCCAAGGAAAGAATTGTAATCTCTTGCTGGGAAGAATTTATTGCAGTCAACTAGGGTGGTTGAAAGGAAGGGAGTCGATTCATCTTTCCCACCTGTTTGCGTTACTATTATGGAATTTTGGCTTCAGATGAATTGTGATCAGGTGACTACCTCATTTTCTGCTGAAACAGCTTCAGTGGATCCAGCAGATTGCTCCCCTATCTCCTCCCCTTCTTCTGCTTCGAAGATTGCCTCTTTTGTGTTAATTGTAGGTTCGATATTTGTTAGAATGGATGGACGAAGATCCAGAGGAAGAGGAAGGCCTTATGTTGAAATCAGAATTCTGTCATCCTTTGTGTCAATGTCCAAAGTGTGAACCGGCACAAAAGGTATGTGCTTTTTCCTGCAAAGTAATCGCTTCTAATGTTCAATCCAAAATGCAACTCTTGATTTACAGAAGAAATAAGGTTGCCTGAAAGGTGGAATTAATGGAAATTGGGAAAACTTAACATATACTGTCTTCTAATGACTCTGCCTGGTCTGTAACACTCAGATAATTTACTCTTCTATTATTCATTGTTTTAATAAAGTAGGACAGTGTAATATAAGCATATATTGCTCTACAGTTGTGACATAAAAGGTGAGATAAAAACCACTGTTAGATTTAAAATATTGTGCCATGCATGTTGTTTACTGTGCATCCTTAGCAGAAATAACAAGTGATACAAAAACAGGAAAACATCAGTGACAAAAATCAGTTTTTAAAGAAATTTGTAGTTGACCTGTACTGCAGATCCCTCAACTATTGTATCTGTATGAGTAAATGTCTGCAGAATATAGAAAACCAGAGAATTACTTTGAAAAAGCTAAGACCATGGCGGTTCCTCTGCTATGATAAAAACTGCAGAGAAAATTTGAACTTTGATTAAAAATGAAGTTTACTTCAGTGACTTCAGCAGTGAACTGTTTGGAGAAAGGTAATCTTTGATTGCAGGGCACAGTTATAGTGGCATCCATTGTAGTGCCCATGCTAGTGATGTGATGATGCAAGACACAATGAGGCAGTATGGAATGGCATGAGGTGACATAAGGCATTTTAAGTGAGAAAGCTTTAAATGGGGAGATTTAAAACCGAACACCTGTGTGTATTGCACCATGTTAATCATAAAAGGCTAATGACTAATTTGATCTCCATAGAAACTTTCCAGTGTTACTGTCAATGGTCTGAGTGTGAATTCTGCCAATCAAGATGGTTTTACTCCGTTACATGTGGCTTCTCTGCATGGGCACTTTGACCTGGTCTCACTTCTACTGCGCCATGGTGCCAATGCCAATACAAAAAATTCCCATAATGCAACACCACTTCACCTGGCTTGCCAACACAATGACCTCCAGGTAAGCAAAGAGAAAATAACCTGTATTGAAGTTCAGTATCACACTGTATTCATTACTTAGAAACAGAAGTAGGCCATTCAACTCCTTGAGCCTGTTCTACCATCCAATGAGATCATAGCTAATATACAGCCTCACTCCATATATCTGCCTTTGGCCCATATTCCGTAATACCTTGGCTTCACAAAGATTTACCGATCTCGGATTAGTAACTGATCCAGTGTCCTCTGCCATTAATGGAAACGAGTTCCAAACATCTACCACCCTTTGCGTCTCTCCTGAACAGTCTAGCCCTAAGTCTCAGACTGTCCCCCTCATTCTAGAATCACCAAGCAGTGGGAATAGTTTATCTACTGTGTTTTCCTGTTAATATCTTGAAGACTTCAATTAGATTACCCCTTAACCATCTAAATTCTAGAGGAAACAGGCCTAATTTATAAAATCGCTCCTCCTAACTTAATGCCTGAAGTCCGGGTATCATTCTTATAAACTCATGTTGCATCCTCTCTGAGGCCAATGTATCCTAAGGTATGATGCCCAGATCGGCTGTTGGTACTCTAATTGGAGTCTAACCAGGGTTTTGTATAACTGCAGCATAACTTCTGCATCCTTGTAGTCGAGTTGTCTAGGTATAAAGGCCAGCATCAATTAGCGGAAGTGTTTGTGAATGCCCTGGGAAGTTACAGTTCATGTTATGGGTGCCATTCTTAAACCCCAGCTGTGTACCATATTAAATACTGTTAGCCTGATACTGCCCTTTGTTAATGCTGTTAATTCCGAATGGCTGAGTGTGGCAAGTTGGCACCCTACTTTGCAAACAGTGATGGGGTGGTGGAGAGCAGGGTCGTCATCTCTGCCCATGATCACCAGAGGAGAAAACTGCAAACTGACATTGCAGACCTGGTCTGATATTGCCACAATGTGGTGTCCATGTTCTGACCGGAATGTGCATTCATGTTACAAGAAAATTTAATGACCACCTGCACTCCACAAGGTAGGTGGCACCATCTTGTCTTCACTACCTCCCACTTATACTAATTCTTTCAGTGCATCCACCTCCCACCGTGGCTCATAGGCTACCACCCTCATTATTGCCTGCAAGATTTCCCCTCAATGGTTCTCGTCCAACCACCCCTCCAAACTCGGTTGTTCTTGCCCCCTGCACTTCCTCCTCACTCAGAGCACTGCATCTCCTTTTCTGACTGAGGATGGTGTAGCTCCCAGTCTGACTATAGTCTCCTGATGAAGGGCTTTTGCCCGAAACGTCGATTTCGAAGCTCCTTGGATGCTGCCTGAACTGCTGTGCTCTTCCAGCACCACTAATCCAGAATATAGTCTCCATTGAGTGGACTAGGATTATTTAGACACTCCGACATGGCCATTTGGTTGAAGCACATGTAGTGTTTGCAGCGTAAGCTGCAGAATTTCTGAAGAGTCATACAGGACTCTAAACAGTAACTCTCTTTTTCTCTCTGTTCCATGGATGTTGAGTTTCTCCACATTCTGTGTTTGTTTCAAAATTTCAAGCATTTGCAGTTTATTTATTGCTTTTGAGAGCCCTGAGATGGTTTTGGTGCCTGAGATGGTGCCAGCCTGGCAACAACATTACAATGTAAGGTGTTGATGAGCTCCAAAGTGTAGTTCTGAGGTTCTGAACTGCTATAGGTTAGTCCAAGATCTGCCATGATAATGTGGTGAGGCAGCATTACCGATGCCACTCCTTTGCAGATGGAGGCAGCTGCTGCCCAGGACTCATGCCTTAAGTTTTTGGGGAATGCTGGCTAACATGGAGGTGTTGGGTTACAGCTGACTTTGCAATGAGGAAATTGCCACCATCTTGTTTCTCACCAATACCAGAGATAATAGCAATTTATCTATTAATGAGGTTTTAATGAGACAGTAATTCATGCAAATATGGTCTTTGTTTAATAGTGAAATTCTCGCCTTGCTGATGAAACCTGAGAGAAAATTGGACTGTTTTTCACAACATTCCTTATTAAAATAACTGGTATTCTTCTGTTTTCTCTTTGCATTGACTAACAAATACTCAATTGTAAAACTTGCAGGGCAGCAGAAGGCTGTAAGACTCAGTGCTTGCTCTTCAATTTGAACTGAACTCTAATTGCATTTTCCTGTGCCTTCTATTTGTTAAAATTATTTCTAATTAATAAAGTCTCTGTCTTGAGTAAACTATTCAAACTTGCAAAATACTTCTGTATAAAAAGAATTCTTCTAATGTCTCATTTCGTTCCTCTCATTTTGATTGGGGTTTGTAAACCTGTTGTCATGACTTGAGAATGTAAGTCTGTATCTCTGTATGCCTCTCTCGTCAACTTTATATCCGGTTTAGAACAAATGGTGCGTCAACCAGGTTTTTTTAGTAAATAACAAAATTAATGATTATTCAACAAAGCTGATTAACACTTATGGACTAGGCCAGACCCCTCAAGACATTATAAGCAGGTAGCCCAGACCATAACTTGCTATTTGTTTAGCTAGCTGTATAGTGGATATTCCCGTTGTAAATTAGCTGGGTCGTCTGCCAGGTCTTAAACAAACCAAAATTCATTTACAAAATTACGGAATGAAACACCGAACAAAAAAACAGAATACCGCCTAATTCATCCTGTCCAAATAAAAGCAAATTACTGCAGATGCTGGAATCTGAAATCAAAAGAGAAAATCCTGGAAAGTCTCAGCAGGTCTGGCAGCATCTGTAAGGAGAGAAAAGAGCTGACGTTTCGAGTCTAACTGATCCTTTGTCAAAGCTCTTTTTTTTAAACAAAGGGTCAGTTAGTCTCAACGTCAGCTCTTTTTTCTCCTTCGAGATGCTGCCAGACCTGCTGAGATTTTCCAGCATTTTCTCATCCTATCCAAACCTGGCTTAATTATGATATTCCGAAAATACATGAACAGTCCCAATAAACCAGTACCTTAATCAGAGTAAAAATGAAACTGAGGCTTGCAGGTCAAAGTTAGGGCAGAAGGAGAGAGATTCCAGTATCAACTGTGGCTGATTCCAGCAACCTTTCTTCACACACAACTGCTGAACTGCCCCAAAACCCTCAATGGCTGGGACTAGCCACTCCCCTTTCAGTATGCAAGCTATTTCTAAAACATGAAAGCCTTGGGCCTGAGGTGCTGTTTGTTCAGGGGTAGACAGGAAGGGCCCTAATAAACCATTCATCCCTGCACCGGCTCAGCTGTTTCAGAGACTGGGCTGTTTTATGACCCCTCTGAAAAAAATCAAGGGCATAGTAATCTTGGAACAGAACCACTATTGTGATACCTCCTCCCTTTTAAAAAAAAAATGAACCATCAATATCCAAAGAGCTTCATTTTTAAAACCCCTTTTTAAAAAAAAGTTAGTACACACACACATTAAACTGACAATGCACAAACAAACATGCACAATTACATTTGGATTTAGTCTATGCTACTCCCACCACTGAACACCTCCATATCTCATTCTAGTCTCGACAATGCATCAGCAATCAAGTATTCTTGACCTGCCACTGCACAATTGTCAAATTGAATAGCTGCAATAACAAGCTCAATTTCAACAGTCTGGCATTTTTGTCCTTAAATTTCTCCACAAATGTCAATGGGTTATGGTTAGTGTATACGATTGTCTCAGATGTGTGGCTGGTAATATGAACACTGAAATGTTGTAGTGCCCAACACCAAGCTTAAAGTTTGTTTCTCAACCATCGAATGTTTCTGCTGATGAACATTCACTTTCCTGGAGAAATACCCGATAGGTCTATCTATCTTTTCGTCATCTTCCTGTAGGAACGGAGCACAGCACTGACACCCACATTGTTGGCATCGATATCCACCTTTAAAGGCTTTGTGTAATCAGGTGTGGCTAATACCAGGGCAGTGGTTAACACCGTCTTCAGGCTGTCAAATGCTTTCTGACAGTCTGCTGTCCACTGAAGCTTCTTGCCTTTCTTTAGTAATTCATTGAATGGAGCTACTACACTGCTAAAATTCAGCACAAACTTGCGATCTAATCCATTCAATCCCAGGAACTATAGTACAGCTCTTTTTGTCAATGGTTGGGAAATTCCCAGTTACTTACGTTTTCGCATCCTGTGGGGCCATTTGTCTATGTCCAGTAACATGGCCCATGAAGGTGACTTGTGTTTTGGCAAATTCACTTTTGACTAGGTTTACCACCAAGCCTGCCTTCCGAAGTCAATTGAACAAGTCCAATAAATATTGTAAATGTTTCTTCTGTGACTAAAAACCACCAAGGTCATCGATGTACACAACAAAATTGGATAATCAGGCTTTTACCTTATTAGTTAGTCTCTAACATGTGGCTGGAGTGTTTTTCATATCAGATGGCATGACTTTGAACTGATACAGTCCATTTGGCGTTATGAAAGCTGAAATTGCCTTTGCTTTCTCTGACTGAGGTATTTGCCAGGAGCCTCTGAGCAAGTCCAACTTAGAAATGTAAGTTGTTTGTCCCACTTTTCAACACGGTATTCCAACAGCGGAATTGGATATGCATCAGTCTTTGTAACGGCATTGACTCTGTGATAGTCCACACAACTGTTGGGTACCATCTGGCTTTGGCACCATGACTGTGGGTGAGCTCATCACTGTAACTCAGTTCAATTATGCATCTTGGAACATGCGTTCTATCTGCTTCTGAACCTGTGGCAACTTTAGAGGGTTATACCTATAAGGATGTTACTTAATCGGAACAGCATCTCCTATATTTACATAGTGCACAATTAGTAATAACTCTTTCAGGTCATTTAGATTTTTCTCAGGAAGGTAACTCAATAATTTATCCCAATTTTTGACAACTTTCTCATTGTCCAATTTAATTTGTGAAATGTCCAATTCAGAATTCTCTGAACTTGGTATTTTCTTCTGTGCTGTAATCATTAACGCCTTCTCCTCTTGCTTTCCTTCCCTGTTAGAATACCTTTTGAGCATATTCACATGACAACGTTCTGAGAGATTTTTTTCTTGTCTGGAGTCCTTATCAAGTAGTTTACCTCTTTCAATTTCCTTCCGATTTGATAACATGCATTAAATGTTGCTTTTAGAGGTTCACCTATTACTGGAAGTAACACTAATACCTTATGCCCAATAGCAAAATTGCGCATTTTTGATTTCCTATCCGCTTCCTGTTTCATTGCATGCTGTGATACTTTTAAATGCTGTCTAGCCAACTCCCCCACTCTATTTAATTGTTCTTTAAAATTTGTGGTTTCTGAATTCTGACTTAATCATTTCTCTTTAATCAATTTTAGTGGTCCTCTCACTTCATGCCCAAAAACTCATTCAAATGGATTGAATTTGGTCGATTCATTTGGTGCATCTCTGATTGCAAAAAGCACAAAAGGGACTCCCTTATCCCAATCATCTGGATAAGCCAGATTATAAGGCCTCAACATGGTCTTTAGTGTTTGACGCTATCTTCCTAGCGCTCCCTGCGATTCTGCATGGTACACAGTAGATTTGAATCGTTTTATGCCTAAGCTGTCCATGACTTCCTTGAACAGTTTGGATGTAAATGTTTGACCCTTATCTGACTGTATCTCTATTGGTAGTCCGTATCTAGTTTCTAAAAAAAATTGTAGTTTTTCTACAATCCTTTTAGCTGGGGACCTATGCAATCAATTATGACTCTTATAAAAGGTTCCTCAAATGCAGGGGATAGATATGAAAGGTGCAGGTTTTGTTACTGCCTGTGGTTTTCCAGTTACATGACATGTGTGACACGTCTGGCAAAATTCAACTACATCCTTGTGTAGTCCAGACCAGTAAAAATGTTGTATTTTAGCCTGTGTTTTCCTCCCCCCTAAATGACCTCCAAGTGGTAGCTCATGTGCCATTTGCTACACCTCCTTTCTATGCAATACAATTTGATGAAATTTTGCCCATAATCTGCTTGAATATGTGATGGTCTCCATTTCCTCATTAAGGCATCATTTTTCAAATAACACACCGGGATGCATTCAGAGTCTTCCTTTGTACATACGTTTTGATACAACTGCTTTAAATTTTCATTTTTCTGCTGCAACTCAGTTTTGCAGAGGTCAAGATATTTGCATGTTTATCTATTTGCTCCTGTTCTGTCCCACTTAACTGATAAAACACAGTCTCTGCTAATGACACTTCAGCTTCTTTGTCTGTACCCTTTGATCTCTTCTCCTTCAATTTGTGACTCTGTGATCTCGTTACTACACAATCAGGGAAGATTCTTGGATAAGCATCCTGCATTGCTTTAGTTGCCTGCGTTTCTACTGGCTTTTCAACGAGAGTAGGCAGTGTGCCAACCAGTGAATCAGCGATATTATTCACCAGGACAAGTTGTATTCCTGGAGCTGAGTGTTTGTTCAGTACTCCTATCACAAATTCTCCACTCTAGCCTCACTTTACATAATTTGAGCACTCTTTGTCTCACCATGAATTACTGTTACCAGTACCTTTTCTGGCAATAGTTTCTCAGGAGTACATATCTCCTCATCCTTTAGCATCACAGACTGAGAGGATTCTGTGTCCCTTAATATTGTAACCCCTTTACCTGCGACTCCTGGCCTTTGGGAATAAACTTTACCTTTGCAGTGTATGTTTTAAGCAGATCTGGCACTTCCTCCTTAATGAAACTCTGATCAGCTTGTGCATTCTGATGCAGCTTTCTAGCTTCCAATGTGCTTTCTGGTACGATGCCAATAGAACTTCCAGGCTTATGCTTTCCTATGTCTGGTTTTCCTGTGCTTTTCCTAGCCCAGCAACACTGATTTCATGTGGCCTACTTCATTGCAATGAAAACACCGGAGCTTTTTAACTACTTTGTCCCCCTCAAAGATTTCCCTTTTGCCTTGTGGTAAGTTCTCCTTATGATCTTCACATTCCCTTTCCATGTGAGGATTTCTCTTTGCCCCATCGTCTATCCTTCATGGATTGGAATTGATTGGGGAGTCCAAACTGTATTGTTTATGGACCAACTCGTAGTCATCAGCCACATCAGTTGCTAACATTGCTATTTTTAACTCTCTGCTTTTCCACACGATGCTTACCTTCAGCCTTCATCTCCATCCTTTTATGCTGACTTCCCTGTTTTAAATGTTGCTGAAGTTCAAACTTTTTTTTTCTTTTGCTTTTAATCATAACTCAAACTGGTTTATTTCTGCTGCCCTTCCTTCTCTCCCGCCTCTAACTTAACTTAAGCTGCTTCATTTGCAATTGAATTCTTGTCATCTCGACAGATCCTGATGGTGTTTCCAGCAAATTTAAATGCTGAGCTACTGCTGATATCATCATATCTTTCCTCATATTAGGAGGTAACTTCAACCACAACTTATCTATTAATTCTTGCAGCTTGGTCTTATTTGCTTTTTGTAACATCCCCAAGCTCACTTCTTCCACCTCCAGAAACTCCTTGGTGACTGAAAGAGCCATTGCTATCTGAGTGTTTAAATAACCAAATCAACACCTGAAATAAAAGACACTAATATCCACCACTAATTGTTTAAATCCTGCAAAGAGCCCCCAATCTCTTATTGACTAGGCCAGACCCCTCAAAACATTAAGTCGGTAGCCCAGATCATAACTTTACTATTTGTTTAACTAGGTATGTAGTGGATATTCCTGGTGTAGATTAGCTGAGTTGTCTGCCAGGTTTTAAACAAACCAGATTTATTTACAAGATTACAGAATGAAACATGAAGAACAAAATACAGAATACTGCCTAACTTATCCTATCTAAACCCGGTTTAATTATGCAGTTCTGAAAATACGTGCAACAGTCTCAATAAACCAACTTCTTAAACACTGAGTAAAAATGAAACAGAGGCTTACAGGTCAGAGAGAGAGAGAGAGAGAGAGAGAGAGATTCCACTCCCAACTGTGAGTGACTCTAGCAACCTTTCTTCACTCACACACACACACACCCGCAAATGCTGGGACTGGCCACTCCCATTTCAGTATGCAAGCTAGTTCTAAAGCATGAAAACTGTGGGTCTGAGGTGTCATCTGATTAGGGGTAAACAAGGGCCCGAATAAACCATTCATCTTTGCACCAACTCAGCTGTTTCAGAGACTGGGCTGCTTTATGACCCCTTTGAAAAAAAAATTAAGGGCATAGTAACCTTGGAACAGAACCACTATTGTAACAACACATATTTGGAAATATTAAATATCTGCACAATTGCACCTTGGAAAACAAAACATTAGCCAATAGTTGTTTTATTCTTGACGGCGAAATGAGCAAGATGATCAGCTTGGCATGTTGGTACATGGAGATGGGTATCACTCAATATAAATGATTGCCTTTGGCATCTTCAATACAGTTCCCTCAGCAATTGTCAAGAATTCTTTGTCATTCCAATGTATCTGTTATATCCTTACCATCATTCTGGTAATGGGATCCCCGGAATTGTATATAACGCTTAATTTGTCACCTAACCAATACTAGGTCCAAATTTAGAATCGCCTTTTCATACTTAATAAAATAAAGTCAAATGAAAACATAGCATTGCATTTCAGTAATGAAGAATTACAAAAAGTTATGTTTTCTTAAACAGATAGTTCAATACTTGCTGAATTATAATGCAAAATTAAATAAGAAAGATGTATATGGTAATACATCATTGCTCCATGCCTGCCTTCAAGGACATCTGGAAATTGCTGAGTTGTTGCTGGAGGTAAGAACACCAATTTGCCTGAAATATGCTCTTTTGAGGCTGTTTCTGTAAAGCAGTTAAAACCTGCTTTAAACTATTTTTCGAGCTTGGCTCAGTTGATAACATCTACCCTAGGTCAGGATGTAATAACCCCAGGCCTAAGCTTCACTCCATAGACTTCAGTCCGCAATCTAAAGTGACACTTCAGTGGAGTACTGAGCGTGTTGCACTTTGAGAGGAGATGTGATATCTTAGCCCTATTTAACCCTTCAGGCTTCTGTAACCCATGACTCTGTTTAAAGAGGAGCAGGGTTGTGTTCTTGTCTGTCAAGCAGCACCAGTAAAACACATTAGTTGATCATTTATTGCTGTTTATGGAACCTTATTATACTTAAATTGGTTGCCAGGTTTCCCTACATTAGTAAGCTTAAAATAATTCATTGGCTGTGAGCTTTCAGGATATCTTGAGGGTATGCAAGGTGTATAACTACAAGGTGATACGTGGACGTATTTTGTCTTCAGAATGCCTGTGCCCTTTTGTCTTTGCACAACTTTGTTCTCATGTACTTGCCCCTCTTGAGTTTATAAATGCAGAATGTTCTCAGCAATTTTTAGTTTGCTGCTGTATAAAGGCCAAGCAGCTATTCCAATTTGGCACACAATGCTAGTCTTATCGCCACTATGAAGCATTTATGGGCAACACGATGGCTCAGTGGTTAGCACTGCTGCCTCACAGTCCCAGGGACCCAGGTTCGATTCTACCCTCAAGTGCAAACTCTAAACGGTCGCCTTCTTCCAGTGTCTGTATGGATTTCCTTCAGGTGCTCTGGATTCCTCCCACTGTCCAGGGATGTGCAGACTAGGTGGATTAGCCATGGGAAATGCAGGATTACAGGGATGGGGTAGGGAGGAAGGTCTGGGTGGCATGCTTTTCTTGGGCCAGTGTGGATTTGATGGGCTGAATGGCCTGCTTCCACACTATAGGGATTCAATGATCACGACACAGCAATTAAGATGATTGCTAGTAGCATAGTAACCACACCACTAGTAATAGGAAATAAAGTTGAAGAACTTTGCTGCTTTGTTTGACTTGTTAATGTGTGCGTACTGTTCTGAAACTTGGTGAGTTTTTTAAAATCTGCTTACTCTGAAAACTCTCCAGCATGGTGCCAATGTTAATCTTGCCAACAACCAAGGAAATACTGCTCTGCATGAGGCTGTAAAGGGAAAACATGGAGCGCTGGTGAATCTACTTTTGTGCAACGGAGCATCGGTCAATTTACGAAATAAGCAGCAGTGCACTCCAGTTGATTGTGCTGAGGAGGTCTGTGGGAAGGTAAAAGCTTGTAACTGTCATTTCACTTAGGAATCATAAAATCCTGCACAAAAAGGCCATGTTAGCATCTGTTCTCTGCCAGGTTTTATAACGAGCAATCCATTATTTTCTCTTCTCTCCTCTTTCTAAATAGCTTTTCAAGTGTATAACCAATTTCCTTTAGACAGTTGCCATTTAATCTGCTTGTGGGAAATGATTTCTGAGCAATCACAAAGCTGTTTATAGTGGGACCATTGCATTCCAGCCAATCAAAAAGCTTTTTCACATGTTAGTCCAACTTTAAAAAGAAAAGAGAATGGCAAGTTGCTGAAACTACGGAGAAGGACTAGTTAAATTCTGAACCTAATTTTGTTTTCTCATCCAGGTTTTTTTTTAACTGCATCTGTATTTAGTATCTGCCCATGAAACTTTCCTTCCCATTATCACATTTTTGTCTCACTTATGGATAATGTCTCATTATAAATTCTAATGCCCATGTTAATTATTGAGACTGCTAGTGTAAATTGTTATGCTGTAATTAAGCACAAACACAAAGCTGGAGAAACTCAACAACTCTGGCTGCATCTGTGGAGAGTTAGTTTCGATTCTCCTTCAGAATAATTATATTTGTGTGTTGTATTTACATTCTGTTACCAGTAGGGCCTTAAGTTCACATCTTCAGCATCTAGATTTACTCTTCTGTTCCAAGCAACCCTGCTTCTCTAATTGATGAACATTTTGTGTTGTTTAATGATATGACTTATCATTGACAACTGGAAGAAGTACATGGAAAACAATCTGAGCTTAGTGTAAAGGAGTCAGATGAGAATCATCTGTTGACTGTTGAAGTAATATTTGTTGGGAATAAAAGTTTGGGGAAAAAAATCTGTTATGCCTGACGATTAATTTCATTTCATGAGCTTTTTTTCACTTTGGGCGGCCTTCGAGTACAACATTATTTGTCACACCCAGGTGTACCATTTGTTGGCCTCTGGTTCAATTCTGGATTTCCTTTCGGAAATTGCAATGGTATTTTTCTAATTCTCCCTCTTGAACTTGGATATTGGACATTGCATTGCTTTCATGTTGAAAACCTGCCCAAGAAATTTACTGGCTAAAATACACACAAGAGAAATTGGTTAGCCATAGTTTTCTAGCTTTAAGCTACAGCTTGCTTTATATTCATTTCCAAAATCAAACAAACTTTTTGTGGTGCGGCACTGTTTTGGGATTCAACATTCACAAAAGTAGAAAAGAAATGAACAGTTAGCTTTGACTAGAATATCTGTTTTACTGTGGAAAGTGTATAAGCTCTGTACTATATAAATGGAATAATTTCATGAGAATTAATAAGTGATCTTTGTAGTTTATAAATGGTAACTTATTACTTCCACAAATGAGATTTGCTGCAATATAGTCTTTGTGCTATTTGAGGATGTCTGTGTATTCTTTATTGCACATCTGTTTTTTCCAAATTTAATTTGAATCTTATACTTCAGTTGTTGAATTATTAAATATGAATATTGCACTGCAGGGATGTTTTTCTGTTACACAGTGGTATTATACGATGCTATCAGCAGTTGGTAAATCGGCTAATTGATTTTTCTTTCATTTTATAGTGTTTGATAGTTTAAAAAATATTTCACAGGCTATACCAGAAATGTTGCACTTTACTGAAGTGTAGGCTCGTTTTGAATTATTTATTGCCAATGTACTGCTAACCTAAGATTTGTAGCTTTTTTATTTTCCTGCAATTGCTTGGTTGTGATTGTAACATAGATACTGTCTCTAGGCAATTGGCAACCTGTTTTTGTAATTTTTCATCAGTTTGATCGCTCAATCTATCAGGTTTACATGCTAGTTTCCAAAGTTTGAATATGTAATAGAGGTGTTTATAATTCTCCCTTAAGGGGAGGGTGGAGGGGTGGTTAAAGGGAGACATAATCATTGACATTCTGCGGGGATCTAACACCTAAGAATGTGCTGCGTCATTTTTCATTGGGTTGTGGCTGTCGCTGGCTGGAGCAGCTTTGTTGCCCATTCCCAGTTGCCCTGGAGAAGGTGGCTGCTGCTTTGAACTGTTGCGGTCCATTTGCTGTAAGCTAACCCACAATGCCATTAGGGTGGAAATTCCTGGATTTTGACCCAATGTCACCAAAGGAACAGTGCTATCATCCCTAGTAAAGATGATGAATTTGGAATTGAACTTGCAGTTGGTGTAGTTCCTTCTGAATGGTAATGGCTATGGGTTTTGGTACACACTTGTAGTTTGTACACTCACTGCTACTTTGCATTGGTGTGGAGGGATTGAATGTTTGTGGATGTGGTACCAATCATGTGGGCTGCTTTGGCCTGGATGGTATTAACGTTTTTGAATGTTAGGCACTGTATTCATCCAACTCATCTATTCGGGAGTATTCCATCACGCTCCTGACTGCTGTGTGAGCTGTGCCATGTAGATGGCCGACAGGCTTTGGGGAGTCAGGAGGTGCGTTACTCACCGCAGTATTCCCAGCCTTTTGACCTGCTCCTGTATCCACTGGCGAGTGTTTAAGTGGCAGGTCCAGCTGGTAACCTCTAGCTTGTTGGTTGTGGGGGATTCAGTGATGTTAATGCAATTGCATGTCAAGGAGAGATTGTTAGATTTTCTCTTGGAGATGTTCATTGCCTCACATTCCATCTGGAGTGCTCTTGGATACTAAATCTTAGGAATGATGTGTATTGGCCTTGGAAGCACTATAGTGTTGAATCATCAGAATGAAGATTCCCCAGAACTATCTTTTTTAATCTGACTTTCTGTCACCCCTCTGAATAAATATTTATTTGGCTTGATATTAAACTGTGAGCACATGGAATGCTTTGCTATGTTATGTGAGGCCCCTTTTCGTCATGGCTGACCATGGGTTGCATCCCGTTGTTCTGGCTTTCTACTTCCCTGACGCAGTGTCACTTTTGACTGAAGAGGCCAATGCTGGAGTGACAGTCCCGGTTGCAGAGGGCTAATCTCTATGTAATGGTTGATCTGCTCGAGCTGCTGTACTACTTGTCTGCTGCAGCGCTCATCAGCTTCTTTTCCCCTGTTTTGGTTCGGGGTGTTTTTTCATCTTGTGCAGTCAGTTGCAAGCCATTGCCAGGACTCCGTAACGGTATCAAGCACTTTCATGTTCCTCATGCAGACGTCCTTGTAGTGCAGCTGGGGGTGCCCTGTGGGTTTCTTCCCAGAAGCAGGCTCTCCATGAAGGTTATCCTTTGGGATGCGGCCATCCTCCATGCAGTGGAAGTGGCCTAGCCAGCGCAGTCACTGCTGTCTGGGCAGAGTGTAAATGCTGGGAAAGCCAGCACAAGATAGGACCACTGCATTGGACACTGTCTTGCCAGGATATGGCAGATACTCTTTAAGTGGAAGGTGTTCAGTCTTCTCTTCTGTCTGGCATATGTAGTCCATGTTTCACTGCCTTACAACCGTGTGCTTATGATGCAGGCATTGTAGCCTGACATCTTTTTCTTCAGTGTCAGCTTGGGATTTGTCCATACTCTAATCGAGAGGTGAGCAAGAGCTGAGGCTGCTTTCCTGATCCTCTTGTCAATCTCTGTGTCCAAGGAGAGGTTGTCACTGATGGTAGAGCTAAGGTATGTAAACTGATGGACGACACAGAGTTTGTAGTCGTCGATGGTGATGACCGGCGGTGTCCCAGGACGCTCATCTTCAGACTGAGTCAGTCTGATAACCTTGCAAGTGTAAGAGAGGCAGTCTATCAGTAACTGGAGTTCCTGCTGTGTGTGTGTTGCAACTGTGGCATCATTGGCAAACAGCATGTCCCTGATGAGTGCCATGCTTACTTTAGTCTTGGCTGTGAGGCGGACCAGGTTGAAGAGCCTGCTGTCTGTTCTAGTGCGTAAGTAAATCCCCTCCGTTGGGGTGCCAAAGGCATGGTTCAGGAGTACAACAGAAAAAATCTCGGTGTGGGAGCGAGGACGCAGCCTTGTTTGATGCCACTGCTGACGTTGAGGGCTCATAAGAGCTGCTATTGAACCACATTGTCCCCCTCGTGTTACTGTGGAAGAAGTCTATCATACTGAGCAGTTTTGGTGGGCAGCTGGTCTTCAGGAGAACCTTGAAAAGGCTGTTTCTGCTGACCAGGCTGAACGCCTTGGTAAAGTCAATGAAAGTAGCATGTAGGGGCATTTTCTGTTCTCTGCACATTTTTCCTGCAGTTGGCAAAGGGAGAAGATCATGTCTACTCTTGACCTTTTTAGCTCAGAAGCCGCACTGTGACTCTGGGTATACACGTTCTGCCAATTTCTGCAGGCGAGTCAGATGATCCAAGCAAATGCTTTGCCGACAGTGTTGAGGAGAGAGATGCCTCTATAGGTGTTGCAGTCGCTTCTCTTGCCCTTGTTCTTGAAGAGGGCAATGATCTTGGCGTCCCGCATGGCCTGCAGTGCAGCTCCTTCTTGCTAGCACTGACAGAGGACTTTATGTAATGGGAGCAGGAAGCTAGTCTTGCAGCACTTGATCAGATCAGGAGAAATCCGTCACTACCCAGGGCCTTCCCTGAGACCAGGCTGTCAGTGGCCTTGCTGAGCTCTTCTACTGATGGCTCTGCATCTAGCTCGTCCATGGTTGGCAAGCACATGATGGCATCAAGTACTGAAGCAGACGCTGTATACTCTCTGGAGTGGAGATCAGGGTAGTGTTCAACCCACCTCTCCATATGCTGGCCTTTGTGTGTGATTACTTCCCCAGTCGAGGAATTGAGGGCGATGTGGGGGGGGGGGGGCTGTCTTATTCTGCGCTGGTCCTAGTGCCTCCTTGATGCCTCTGTACATTCCCCTAATGTTCCCCATTATAGCGGCCGTCTGAATTCCCTCACTTAGCTGTGTCCAGTACTCATTAGCACAACACCTGGCAGTCTGCTGAACCTTGTTTCTGGCAGCTCTGAGAATCTGCAGGTTCTTCCTGTTAGCTGACCGCTTGTATGGGGGTCATCTCGATTGCTTTTGCCTCAAACCAGTCGTGTCTCTTGGAGTTCTTCTTCCCAAAGATGGCCAGGGATGTGCGGTACATGGTATCTTGAAAGGTTTCTGTCTTCTCTGTGGCAGAGTCTCTGTGTCACGAGGCACTGAGTTCTCTCTCTCAAGTCTCCGAGAACTGCTGCATAAAATCTGGCTGGGACATCTTGCTGAGATTGGTGCGAGGGTTCGCCTGTTGCTAAGTGTGATGGAATCTCTTAGGTTGCAGCTTAATCTTGCAAAACACCAAGGAGTGGTCTATATGACAGTCAGCACTGTGGGTAAGAGTGAGTGTGGAGAACATGTTTGGCGATGCGCCTAACTAGAATCAGATCGAGTTGGTGTGTCTCCAGGAATTCTTGTGCTGAGGCTTTGTCTGGAAGTTGGAGTTAGTGATGCACAAATCATGGTAAGTGCACAGCTTAAGCAGTCGCTGTCTGTTCTCATTCACTTTGCCCACACCAAAATGCCCAAGGCAGGAGGGCCACAAGTTGTGGTCTGCACCCACTCTGGTGTTGAAGTCACCCAGAAGGACAAGTTATTCCTCCCTAGGGAAGCTGCTAATGAGGGCAGCGAGATTGTTGTAGAACTTGTCCTATGTGTCTGGTGTGGAGGACAGTGTTGGATTATACACGCTGACAAGGTGACTGAGGCGAAGAGTCATGAGTTGTTGTGAGCCATTGCTGCCTGGTTGTCCTGTGTTCATCACTGCAAAGCCGACCCCGTGCTCTGAGTCCTTCCCCAGCCAGTAAAACATGTAGTCCTTCTCTTTCAGTGAACCCACCTCTGTCAGCCTTGTTTCCTGGAGAGCGGCTATACCGATGGTGAGTCTCTTGAGCTCGTTATTTATGACAGCTGATTTCCTAGAGTCGCTGATGTCCTGGAGGGTTTCTGAGAGGCCGGTCATCATTGTCCAGACATTCCATCTGCTCAGTTTTAGAGCTGGTCTTCTTTTTTTGTTGTTGTTCTTTTATTGTTTGGTGCAATGATTACAATCTGCTGTCAGGACAATTCCTAATCCCCATTCACCCAATAAGGATAGTGGGTTGAGGCGGGTGATAGCTGTCCAGTGGGATCCGAAAATTCCTCCTACGGTTGATACCCCTGGCATTGTGTTCTACGCCAATCTTGCGATGACACAAAACCAGTATCTGCTGCCCCCTCGTGTTGTGTCGATGCCGTAGGTGAAGCGGGTGGAGTGTCCTCTCCAGGTACAGTGGTGGTAGGATGCAAGCCTAGGTGGTGTGGTATAGGGACAAGCTGTTGCCCATGAAGCATGTTCTCCCTCTCCACAACACTGGCTAATCTAAAGGAACAGCAGAGCCGTTACAGTTTGGTACCAGTGCCATCGCAGGAGCTGTCAGAACAAGGTTGTAGATAACAACGATCTATCTTTGGGGCCCCCTGCTTTGGATTTTTCCTTGTGGTTTACTCCTGAAGCCTTTCCCAGTGCTATGTTAAAGGCACTGTGTAAATGCAGGTTGTCAAAGAGAGTTAGGTTATGAAGGTCAGTTGTATTTTGTATTCCTTTGTGTTTGAAAGGTTGAGGGGTTATCTAATCAAGTCTTTTAAATTATGAAGGAGTAAATAGTGGATTCAGATAAAGTATTCTATTTGAGAGCATCCAAAACAAAGGGACGCAAATTTGAAATTAATGTTAGACTATTTAAGCACAAAATTGAGAAGCACTTTCATGCACTGGCTGGAGCACCTTCCTGACAAGGCTATGGATTTTTGGCCAAATTAAATTTGATGGATTATTGTAAGGCTTATTGTAAGCATAAAGAGGTATAGAGAAGATGGACAAACTATGTTGAGGTATAATTCAGCCATGATTTGTTGCATATAAAGTGATTACTTTAATCCAGATTAAATGAATGCTGAATATTAAATATTGAAGAATGATATGATACATTTTATAAATAAAAGAAATTACACATCACTTTTTATTTTCTGTTTTACCTGTCCAGAATGTAGAGATTCTGAAAATTCTGGAAACAGCATCTGCTCAGGTAACCGAAGAAGATGGAGTATTCAGACTAACTGCTGCCCGGAAGATAAAGTCAGCTGATGTCAGAAAGAAATGTAAGAAGTTGTTTAAAGTTAATCATCAAGTAAATTGTTCTGGACTGTGGGTTTCTTTAATTTATAGGATTTTCTCAAATCCTTTGCTGGTTTGCTACTGTTCCTGTGCTCGTGGCGTGGATTGTCTATTTGACAAAGTCATGTCAGAAACTGGGAAAGTGAGCCAAGATTCCCACAGCTGAAATTTCTTATGCAGGGACATGAAGTGAGGACAACATTCTGCCTGGCATGGATACCAGAAGCTGAATAGCCAGAGGGTGACTGCCACTTGTAGTGCTGTCTTCTGATAAAGGAATTGAAGTGAGAGGAAAGGAAATCTATATTTGCTTGTTTCCATTTCAGTATCAAAACCACCTACTTTCCTTTTCAGCTGATGCATTTGTTACGAAGCCAGATGAAGTTAATGAAATCATTGATAAAAAAAGGATCCAGCTTGTGCAATCCATTCAGAAATTTAACAGGTAAGTACAACTCTAATGTGGAAAAGAATGTAGATTCAGTAAAGGTACAAATTAGTTACTACTATCAATCAATGTTAGCTTAATTAATTTGGGCTACTTTTGATGTGTATAAACTTTTGCCAAGAAGGTTTTCTGGGTGTGTTGTAAGTGGTCAAGCTTACAGTGCAGCGTATGATTCCATTATATAAAATTATCTAGGATGGAATTTTGAAACAAGTGAGGATGAAGTTGTAACTGCTGTTCCTTGAACTGGATTATAGTCCAAACCAGACAGCTGCCTTTTACATAGCTCGTTCCTGATTAACTTGCTCACATATCCCTTACAGGTGAAAAATGTGTTGCTGGAAAAGCACAGCAGGTCAGGCAGCATCCAAGAAGCAGGAGAATCGACGCTTCGGGCATAAGCCCTTATGCCTGAAACATCGATTCTCCTGCTCCTTGGATGCTCCCTGACCTGCTGCGCTTTTCCAGCAACACATTTTTCAGCTCTGATCTCCAGCATCTGCAGTCCTCACTTTCTCCTCTCTTATCCCTTATAGAGGTTTACAAAATTGAGGGGCATGGATAGGATAAATAGACAAAATCTTTTCCCTGGGTTGGGGAGTCCAGAACTAGAGGGCATAGGTTTAGGGTGAGAGGAGAAAGATATAAAAGAGACCTAAGGGGCAACTTTTTCATGCAGAGGGTAGTACATGTATGGAATGAGCTGCCAGAGGATGTGGTGGCTGGTACAATTGCAACATTTAAAAGGCATCTGGATGGGTATATGATAGGAAGGGTTTGGAGGGATGTGGGCCAGGTGCTGGCAGGTGGGACAAGATTGGGGTTGGGATATCTGGTTGGCATGGATGAGTTGGACCGAAGGGTCTATTTCTGTGCTGTACATCTCTAGGTGTCTATATCATTTATTTTAAAAATTGTAATGAACTTAAAAAGTTATTAGGAAGCTGTGTTAATTAATAACAAGCTGCATTATTTTTATAAATCTTTTAAAATATATGCAATTGTTCATAACTTAGCACCAAATTCAGCATAAAGTAAAACCAAGAACTGCAGAAGCTGGAAATCTGAAACAAAAACTGAACTTGGTGTTGAAACTCAGCAGGTCTGGCAGCATCATGTGCTCTGATTGAAGAGTCAAAAGACTCAGTGTTAACTCTGTTTTCTTACCAAATGTTACGTCCAAATGTTACATGCCAAATTTTGAACCAGCAATTTGAACATTTTTTTAAAAAGATGGGAATTCAAATATGTCTTGAATGTTTGAGAATTTTTCTGTTTATCTTGCTTTAATTAAGTAATCCAGTTACAAGTATGCATTTTGCTTCACTGTCAGCCACCCCTTTCTAAAATGTCTGTTCACTTGTTTCTCTCACAGTTGGCTTCTGCTTTCAGGCGAATTTCAGTTTGATCCCTGGCCTCACTACAGATTAGTTAGATATTCACAAAGGAAAGAATATATCACAGGTTTAGGTGCAAGGATGTGCTTATGTGAGTGGTTTCAGATAATGGACCTCACAAAATTATCTAGAGTAAAATCCAAAAATGGGAAAAGGAAAAAAAATTATGGCAATGTATGTTTTTACTCATGAAGTAAGAGGATAACAGAAGAATTGGTATTTCCATAGAAACAAATCAAATTAGATGGGATAAAAAAAAAACTGCACCTTGCTCTGAATGTGACCCTTGAAGACATTGAAAGCATTTTGGTTAAACCTTTGTCTGTAGATCTGAGAATTTAAAGAAGACTGTTACAAGAGATAAAAGCAGCCCTGAATTTGATGAACTCCTAATCCATCAGGTATGAAATCTAACTGGATTAACTTTACTAGATAATTATAAGAAAATCATGATACCATCTGCTGCAAATAATGGCATGCAATAAAGGCAAGCAAGCCACTTTCAGGAAGCTATGGACTTGCACTCCAAGATCCTGATGGACACCAATGCTGTTCAGGATCCTGCTGTTAATTGTCTGCTTTTCCTTAACATTTGATCTCGCAAAATGCAGCACCTCATATTTATCTGGATTAAACTTCTTTCCCTTGTAATACTGTTACATCTGATTTCAGCTTTTCTCTCTTAAACTACAGGGTAAATTCTGTCATGTTATGGTCACTAGATGTTCCTTCACCTTAAGCTCCCCAATCAAATCTGCCTCATTACAAATTACCAAATTCAGAATTGCCTGTTTCCTAGTTGGCTGTACCATAAACTGTTCGCAAAAAAAAAATACATATTCCTTGATTCCTTTGCTTGAGATCCACTCCCAACATATTGAAGTTCCCCATGATTTATTTTCTGCCCACATTCTGACTACTGCTAGGAGGCCTATACATAACTCCCATTAGGGTATTTTGTTTTCCTTTCTTCAACTCTACCCTCACGGATTCTACGCTTTCAAACTCTGTTACTACTTGCTATCAATTTAATTTCAATTCTTACTAACAAGGCAACCCTGACCCCTTGCAAATATGTCCACGATGACCACAACTTTGTACCTGCCAATTTCAATCTCTCCTACATGCTCATTTTCCTTATTTTATATACTTCATGCATTTAAACACAACACTCAGTCCTGCATTGACTACACCCTTGTCATAGTTGTCCCTTTTATCTGCTATGCCTGAAGTTAAATTCCTGACCTTTTCCATACTCTATCTTGTTACTTGGTCTGGAAACTTCAATAACCTATTTAGAGTGCTACCTGTCCCTTTTTAACTTTTTCCATAATTCTCCATGCAACTGAAGCCCTGCCTATTTAGTTTCTAGCCCGATGTACAGCCCTAGTCCATGCAATCCACCAGGACTCTGCTTCCAACATGATCTAGGTGAAGCCTTGTTAATTTGGATTTGACACTTTTTCAAATAAACTGAACAGTTTTTAAGAATATTTGAAAAGCTTTTTTTATTACTAACAAGTCAGTAGTCTAATTTATATACATTTGCATTGTTTTTATAATTTGATCTGACAGTTGGCAATCAAGACTTTTGACAAAAGAAAATTGAAGCAAACTGAAACAAAGGATCACAGTGCAGCATTGTTTCTTAATTATGCCATTGACCTTGAAACTGAGAAAGAAAAGCTAATTGCAGCAAACCATACAGAGACTAATTATCAAAACAAGAGAGATACAGGTTTTATTAAATCTTTACCCAGTAAATTGAATGATGTAAATGGAAACACCGAATTTGTGGGAATGTGTGGAGAACTTTGTAATCATTCACAAGATTCACCAGATTTTGAGACAGTTAATGTTGCAAAAGTAGGCAACCACAAAGATATTGGTGAATTATGAACCAAAAACTGTTCATAAAGGAGCTGCTAATATAAATGCCTCCAGGTAGGTACCCCACATAATGTACGCACACATGAAAGGACTGCAATGCTCACTACCTACTTCGGCTGGAAAACTGATCTACTAAAACTGAAACCTTGGATAAAAATTGTCACTAAGTATGAAGTTCACTTCCACTGTGCAGTCACAAAGGAGAAAGCACTTAACTCTATGGATAAATGTATTGCAGTAGCAATATTTTACTTTGCACATATATAGGGAAATGGAGCTTTGTCCATGAGCTACTGTGTAGTATTCCATTAGACATGCATCTGTATTTTTGTGTGTATATATTTAAAAAAATCACTCTTGATTATTGGCAGTAATTTTAACATTAAAACATCAAAAATGTATTTTTTTAAACTCCTGCCAATTCCTATTGAGCACAAATAAAGTTTGTTTCTGTTGGTGTCTGTATTTTTCTAGGACTTTCTATAACAATGTGTGCCTTATTTAATTTTATAAATGTGCAATGTTACTATTCATATAAACAAATTATTCAAAAATAAACATTTTTGTGGAAAAGATTGCTATTATTTTATTTACCCCTCGCCCCAGCCATCATTTCAGGGTATACAATGAACACTGCAAGTGTAACCAATTTAAAGTAATTTTCATCATCATTTGAGTCCCTTGGTTGCAATGTTTGATGACACTATTTTAACCACGTCCAGATTAAATACATTAAATGCTAATTTTGCAAATAACACCATTTTTACTATTCACTAGTCTATTTGTAATCTTGTGTATCTCTCAACTGAATTCAGTAAAATACGCTTTCTTGAGTTGATGTTTGAATGCATTTGCAGGTGTCTCTAATGTCAGAGATTCCAGAGCGATGATCCTTCAGCTGTTCCTAGGTATCATATTTTGTTCATAGGGTTGTCTTGGTTTTGAAGTTAAAAATCTCACAATAGCAAGTTCTAGTCCAACAGGTTTATTAGGAAGCACTAGCTTTCGGAGGTACTGCTCCTTCATCAGGTAGCTGCGATACGAAAGCTAGTGCTTCCAAATAAACCTGTTATAGTGATTTTTAACTTTATCCACACCAGTCCAACACCAGCTCCTCCACATCTTGGTTTTGAAGAAGTTAATATGACGGAACAGGTTCCCTGAGTGTGTATTCTGGCTATAGAGTCAAAGAATACAGTTTGGAAGCAGGCCATTCAGCCCATTGAGTCCACACTGCCAGTCCGCAAAGTACCTCACCTCACCCTCTTCCCTGTACCCCTGCATTTCCCATGGCTAATCCTCCTAACATACACATCCCTGGACACTATGGACAATCTAGCATAGCCAATCCACCTAACTTGCACATATTTGGACTGTGTGAGGAAACCACAGCCTCCTGAGGAAACCCACACAGACAGAGGGAGAATGTGCAAACACCACACATGAGGGTGGAATTGAACCAGAGCGGGGAGGGGCCCTGGCACTGAGGCCCAATTTTACTAACATGCTTCCCTACATTTTTTGGAAGAAAAGGAAGTTATAAACTGTTTACCAAAGGATACAAGGTAAAGTTTTTAAAAGGACTTTATAACCTAGAATTTTGACAATGATTCCAAAATCAAATATAGTCTATTTCTAAATATTAGATTAACTTTTATTTCCATAAGTTTCCACTAGTCAATTTTGCCACTAATTTAATTTGAATAATCAGTCATGACTTAATTTGTTGCATGATGGTAAGTATTCTAATCATGCCAAGTAAATAAGCATAAGATTAATTGGTTGTAAAATGAACTCTTTGAGGAGAAAGTGAGGTCTGCAGATGCTGGAGATCAGAGCTGAAAATGTGTTGCTGGAAAAGCGTAGCAGGTCAGGCAGCATCCAGGGAACAGGAGAATCGATGTTTCGGGCATAAGCCCTTCAGGAAACGCTGAAGAAGGGCTTATGCCCGAAACGTCGATTCTCCTGTTCCCTGGATGCTGCCTGACCTGCTGCGCTTTTCCAGCAACACATTTTCAGCTGTAAAATGAATTCACTGACCAAGCTTCCATTTTAACAAAATTATCTAACCCTAATATTCAAAGTACTTAATGTCTACATGATCTTTTACTAAGCACTTAATATTATATCGCCTGCTATTTAGTTCCTATTGCCTCTCCATTTTTTTTAAAACCACTGCATAATTTCAGTTCTCGACAGTAAATGGCATCGCCCACATGCCTGTTCCAATCTGGTTTGCATGCTCCTGAAGTCTTTTTTTCAATTATCATTTATTGCTGTTGACTTTGACTTTTGTAGCATCTGTAATCATTTAAATTGTACCCTGTCTACTGAGGGTTAACTAAATATCTCAAAGCGCACTGGTGCTAAAACTGATCCCTTAGAGGGAGATATGGTGATATACCTGCTAAAATGTAGGAAGTAAGAAGAACGTTTAAGACAATTAGCCCACCAATTGTAGTTTGGATTAATTAGTGATACGAAAGTTACTTAGAGAGAGTTCCTGTAGATGAATGAAAGCATATAATTGCAAAGAACATGTAAACTCAGTGCTAGAACACAGTCCTGTTTAATCGCAATGCAGATGTCAGTTTTGATTAATTTCCTACACCAACCCTCTGAAGGATAATCTACCCAGACCCCATTTCCCTCTGACTAATGCACCTAACATTATGGGTAATTTAGCATGGCTAATTTGCCTGACCTGCACATCTTTGGACCATAGGAGGGAACCTACGTAGGCATAGGGAGAATGTGCAAACTCCACATACAGTTGCCCAAAGTTGGAATCAAACCTGGAACCCTGGTGCTGTAAGGCAGCAGTGCAAACCACTATCTTGGTGTTACCAGCACCATTTGACGTGGCACTATCATAGCTGGCCTCAACTACCTGAGCAGAGATTTAAACAGCTGAATGGTTTAATTTTATTGGCTTGAACTCTTAACACTGTAGATAAACTCTCATCAAGTATTTAGATTACTTGCCAAACATCCCAATTTGCTACTATGTGCTTTTGAACATACAAAATAAATTTAATACGCATCTGCTTTATTGGCTAAACTACCAATTTGCATTCATTTCCCTTCCAACTGTAGTAGTTCTTTGAGGGAGGTAGCAAGTGCATTTGATGACTATTCTCTACAATTCATGTAAAATTTGTGTCAATCATAAAACAGTGAATGACCATTTTTTAATTCACTGTCTTTGTGCATCTCTGGCTGGACCAGCATTTATTACCCAACTCTAATTGCCCAGAGGGCAGTTGAAAGTCAACTGTACTAGTGTGGATCTGGAGTCACATGCAGGCTATGCCAGCTAAGGATGACTGATTTCCTTCCCCAAAGTGAATTAAGTGTATTCCCCCCAACAATCCACAATGGCTTAATGGTCATCCTTACACCCAAAATTCCAGATTCTTTGAATTCAAATTCCACTATCTGCCATGTCAGAACATATAGTTGAGTTCCTGGAATAATAGTCCAGTAAAAATACAACTAGGTCATTGTCTCTCCAAAAATCTTTGGAGTTTTGATGATCTTACTGCCTATAACTGGAGATCATCTCATATGGCAGACTGGATTTATTTTTAACTCAAACAAAACCAAACTTTAAAAGTAAATCAAATTTTCCATTGATCCATACCGAATAGCCATACATATTGTGTTTTGAGTTACACTGACTCAATATCTATTTCTCTCTTTACAGCTCCAGCTGGTTCTGTTGTGCATTCACTGTATCTTGTTTTGATTTCAGGTTTCTAGCAGTATTTTATTTCAGTCAGTGCATATTTCAACAATTTACAACAAGCAGTAATTTCAGACTACACCCACATAACTGAAATGAAGTACATCTTTATTATTGTACAGGCAATGAGGTTTGGACAAAATTTGGGAATTGATTGAAAGGTAACTTTTTAAATTAAATTTCAGAATTGTTACCCACATAATAACAAAACAAAAAAGGCCAACTGCACACTCCCAGTAGGGAGTACATTGTGGTTCATAGAGTCTATGGACTGAAAATCTGTTTGTCTGCCAACAATTTTCCATAAATGCAGTCCCTAAAGATTAAAGTTAAAAAAGAACAACACTTAAGTATGCAAAACAAGTTACATATTTCTTTTCTTGCACAAAATCCCCAATTTACATGTCATGTTTGTTTCTAATATTCCACATTGGAGCAGTTTAATTCAAACTTGATTGAAATGAAACTGCAAATATTTCCTCCATTTAGACATCAGGATTACCTGCACACAATTGTACTTGGCCTTAGTGGCTGTTCTCAGAGTAGTGAGTGGGATAATCAGAGAAATTGTTTTGTCAAGGTGGTGTTCCGCCTTTTCAAAAAGTCAGTCATGTAAATTTCCACACAACCACCCACCTATGCCTTCTAAACAGCATTCTGAACCACCAAGTTATCAAGAATTTGTTATTTCCACCCACAGATATCAAACTATACAGAGAAAAACTCTCTCAGTAAACAAGGGGAAAAATATCAAATACATCCATCCATCCTCTGTCAGCATAGTTTTCTCGCTGTAATTCCCCATATTATTAAATTAAGTTTTTGGACGTTCAGAAGTCAGTAATCATCCTCTTCATCAGAATCCATTACTCTTCTTCTGTTAAACTGAAACAAAGAAAGTATATGAAAAGTGTCAGTTTTTTCAAAACTCTGTGGTTTCTATATCCAGTTCAAATTCTATTAGTTCAATGCAGAGTGTTTATCTTATAATCAAGTCGCTCTTCCAAATATTTAACTCTACCTAAAGAGCAAATTTTGCTCCAACTTTTGAGATAATTTGGGGAGAGGAAGGTAGCTGCTAATCTAAAAGCTCTATTTCCCAACAAAAAATATTTAAGTAACGGGAGCAGCAAGATTAGTATCTGATCACACAACAGTGCTCCAGACTTTAAGCTGCATTTGAGAAAAATAATCCACGTGCTTACATTCCCTGAATCATGCAGATGTTTTAAGATCTATTTATGAAAAGCATTTTTTATTTGTTCAAAAGATCAGCAAAGATGAGCACTTCTATAAAATGTTATTTTCCTAAATGATTAGTAGTGGAGTTAAGCCCAGGAGACTTCCATATTATGAATAAAGCAGAAAGGTATCGCTGTATAGTAGACCTGTAACCAATACAATTGGTTCATTTGTCCCAGATGTTTGAGATACAGTTAAGAAAATTGTGCTCCTAATTAACCAAATAATATAACTTTTATTGGAGGAGTATTGGTGGGGGGAAAGAGATCATATTTCTTTGGAAAATGGGCACTTTACAATTCAAGTCATGGTTTAAATTGCCTTTTTAGGTTGATAACTGGCATGTTCGGATTGTGTGGCTTATCATGCAGCATCTTAAAGGAATGTTATTTATCTCAATAGTGGGGTTTGGACACATTTCAAATTCCTTTAGTAAAATTACAGAATGTTTTAGATCCTGGTCTATATCTTTTGATTTTAATTTTCAAATTGTCCAAAACAAACACTTTACACAATTTCATCAAAATAGCTAAAGCATCTATTTTACTTTCATTTTGAAAAGATGAAGCATCTGTAGCCCCATTATATTTCAAATTGAACCAGACTGTTTTGCTAAAACAGTAAGATAATAAAACAGATTTTTAAAGATTAAATATATTAGAGTTTGAATCATTAGGCAATACAACCCGAATATATCACTTACAAATATCAGCAATTACCTTGACAATAGTTTGCTTTCCTGTTTGTTGGTTGACTTTCTCAAGGATTTCAATCAATTCTAATTCAGAAATCTAAAAACAAACAGTATAATAAGGTTTTCTACGTTTGTCGTGAGGTCATGTCATATTTTGTGTTCATGATGTGTGAACTTTAAATAAATGAGGAACAATACATTCCAGACAGCCACAACAACTGGCCTCATATTCTACTTAAGTTAGGATTTACTGTAAACTCAAACATTGAAAAATATTTAAAGTATTATTTAGCTTCTTCATTTCCCATCTTGTCATGGGGAACTTCCCAAGAAGCCTTGCACGTTTCACATGTCTGAGCACAGCACTCAGAGATACCAGCGGTTTTGCCCAATCATCATTACTAGGTGGCTTTTTCTCAGTGGTCAGCATAGGCTGGGACAACTAGCCACAACTAGCCTCTTGATGGTATAATTAGAGAATGACAAGAATGAAACTGTATCCTACATTTCATGATCAGCCATGATGGGATCAGCAGCACATACCATGTTCAATAAACACTGCAACTAGAATTATTTTCATCATTTTAGTTTGCTAAAGGTAACTGCAGTCAATTAAGACAAAAATAAAAACATTTTCTAAATGCATGAAAAACAGTAACATTAGAACATAACTAGGAGTATTAGGATAGGTGGCCTTTGAAGCTCTTTCTTCCATTCAATAAGGTCAAATCTAATGAACAGCCAGAAATCGTGTTACATATTGGCACCAATGATATAGCCAGGAAAAGGATCGAGGATATAAAAAGTGATGGAAGCTGCAAAGCAGGACGAACAGAGTAGTGTTCTCTAGTTTACTACCGGTGCCACGAGATAGCGAGGCGAGGAACAGGGAGCGGGCGCAGCTTAACACGTGGCTGCGCAGCTGGTGTAGGAGGGAGGGCTTCAGATATGTAGATAATTGGGATGCCTTCTGGGGAAGGTGGGACCTGTACAAGAAGGACGGGTTGCATCTGAACTGGAAGGGGACTAATGTCCTTGGTGGAAGATTTGCTCGAGTAGTTCGAGAGGGTTTAAACTCGTATGGCAGGGGGGTGGGAACCTGAGCTGTATACTGGAGGTGAGAGTTGATGCAGATGAGGCAATAGCAAGAGGTAGGCCAGCTAGTGGGAAGGATTTTCCTGGGAAGGAACCAAGGGATCAGTTAAAGTGTGTTTGCTTTAACGTAAGGAGTATCAGAAATAAAAGTGATGAACTTAGAGCATTGATTAGTACCTGGTGCTATGATGTTGTGGCCATAACAGAGACATGGATTTCTCAGGGGCAGGAATGGTTGCTGGATGTTCCAGGGTTTAGAGCATTTAAAAAGAATAGGGAGGGAGGACAAAGAGTAGGGGGTGTAGCACTACTAATCAGAGAGGGTATCACAGCTACAGAAGCTTCCATTGTCAAGGAAGATCTGCCAACCGAGTCAGTATGGGTGGAAATTAGGAACAGCAAGGGAGCAGTCACCTCGTTAGGGGTTTACTACAGGCCCCCCCCAATAGCAGCAGGGAGTTGGAAGAAAGCATAGGTCGGCAGATTTTGGAAAAGTGTAGATGCAGTAGGGTTGTTGTAATGGGTGACTTTAACTTTCCCAATATTGATTGGAACCTCCTTCGAGCAGAAGATTTGAATGGAGTTGTTTTTGTAAGGTGTGTTCAGGAGGGTTTCCTAACTCAGAACATTGACAGGCCGACGAGGGGAGAGGCCATTCTAGACTTGGTGCTCGGAAACGAGCCGGGGCAGGTATCAGATCTTGTGGTGGGAGAGCATTTTGGAGATAGTGACCACAAGTGCCTCACATTCTACACAGCTATGGAGAAGGAGAGGATTAGGCAAAATGGGAGGATATTTAATTGGGGAAGTGGAGACTGTTTAAGGAACAGTTGCTGCAAGTGATGAATAAATATGTCCCTCTGAGACAAGCAAGAAGTGGTAAGATAAAGGAACCTTGGATGACGAGAGCGGTAGAGCTTCCTGTCAAAAGGAAAAAGGTAGCTTACGTAAGGTGGAGGAACCTAGGGTCAAGCTCAGCTCTAGGGGATTACAGGCAGGCGAGGAAGGAGCTCAAAAATGGTCTGAGGAGAGCCAGGAGGGGGCACGAGAAAGGCTTGGCAGAACGGATTAGGGAGAACACAAAGGCATTTTACACTTATGTGAGGAATAAGAGAATAGTCAAAGAAAGAGTAGGGCTGATCAGGGATAGCATAGGGAATTTGTCTGTGGAGTCTGAGGAGGTAGGGGAAGCCCTAAATGAGTTTTTTTGCTTCTGTCTTTACGAAAGAAATGAACTTTGTAGTGAATGAAACCTTTGAAGAGCAGGTGTGCATGCTGGAATGGATAGAGATAGAGGAAGCTGATGTGCTGAAACTTTTGTCAAACATTAAGATTGACAAGTCGCCAGGCCCAGACCAGATTTGTCCTCGGCTGCTTTGGAAAACGAGAAATGCAATTGCTTCGTCACTTGCGAAGATCTTTGCATCCTCGCTCTCCACTGGAGTCGTACCTGAGGACTGGAGAGAGGCAAATGTAATTCCTCTATTCAAGAAAGGAAATAGGGAAATCCCCGCAATTACAGACCAGTAAGTCTCACATCTGTCGTCTGCAAGGTGTTAGAAAGGATTCTGAGGGATAGGATTTATGACCATCTGGAAGAGCATGGCTTGATTAAATGCAGTCAAAACAGCTTTGTGAGGGGCAGGTCATGCCTCACAAACCTTCTTTGAGGATGTGACTAGAAAAGTTGATGAGGGTCGAGCTGTGGATGTGGTGTATATGGACTTCAGCAAGGCATTTGATAAGGGTCCCCATGGTAGGCTCATTCAGAAGGTCAGGAGGAATGGGATACAGGGGAACTTAGCTATCTGGATACAGAATTGGCTGGCCAACAAAACACAGCGAGTGGTAGTAGAAGGAAAATATTCTGCCTGGAAGTCGGTGATGAGTGGTGTTTTACAGGGTTCTGTCCTTGGGCCTCTACTGTTTGTAATTTTTATTAATGACTTGGATGAGGGGATTGAAAGATGGGTCAGCAAGTTTGCAGACGACACAAAGGTTGGAGGTGTCGTTGACAGTATAGAGGGCTGTTGTAGGCTGCAGCGGGACATTGACAGGATGCAGAGATGGGCCGAGAGTGGCAGATGGAGTTCAACTTGGATAAATGCGAGGAGATACATTTTGGAAGGTCAAATTTGAAAGCTGAGTACAGGATTAAGGATAGGATTCTTGGCAGTGTGGAGGAACAGAGGGATCTTGGTGTGCAGGTACATAGATCCCTTAAAATGGCCACCCAAGTGGACAGGGTTGTTAAGAAAGCATATGGTGTTTTGGCTTTCATTAACAGGGGGATTGGGTTTAAGAGTCGTGAGATCTTGTTGCAGCTCTATAAAATTTTGGTTAGACCGCACTTGGAATACTGCGTTCAGTTCTGGTCGCCCTATTATCGGTAAGATGTGGATGCTTTGGAGAGGGTTCAGAGGAGGTTTACCAGGAAGCTGCCTGGACTGGAGGGCTTATCTTATGAAGAGTGGTTGACTGAGCTTGGACTTTTTTCATTGGAGAAAAGGAGGAGGAGAGGGGACTTAATTGAGGTATACAAGATAATGAGAGGCATAGATAGAGTCGATAGCCAGAGACTATTTCCCAGGGCAGAAATGACTAACACGAGGGATCATAGTTTTAAGCTGGTTGGAGGAAAGTATAGAGGGGATGTCAGAGGCGGGTTCTTTACAGAGAGAGTTGTGAGAGCATGGAATGCATTGCCAGCAGCAGTTTTGGAAGCAAGGTCATTGGGGATATTTAAGAGACTACTGGACATGCATATGATCACAGAAATTTGAGGTGCATACATGAGGATCAGTGGTTGGCACAACATCGTGGGCTGAAGGGCCTGTTCTGTGCTGTACTGTTCTATATTCTATGTTAATCAACTCCGCCTTCCCACATTACCGTCACAATACTCAGTACTCAAAAGCTAATTAGATCAATTAACTCAATGCATCAGGCACTGAGAATTGCAGTGCATAACTCTACACAGTTAAAAAAAAAGGATTCTCATCAAACTCCTAAGCGAGCTTATCTATGACCCCTTTCTAGACAGCCCAGCATCCACCCTGCCAAGTCCTTAATAATTTTGTCAGTTTCAACCTCTCATTCACCTGAATTCTAGGGAATAAAAACTTTCATTGCTCAACCTCTCCTTAAAGAACAATCACCTCATCAAAGGAATCGAACAAACTTTACTGTACTTCCCTGATGTAGGTCCATCCATCCTTGGGTAAGAAGACTGAAAATATACACAGCATTACATTTCTCACTAATAACTGTTGTAAAACAATCCCTTTGTATCGTACTACATGCATTCTTAATTGCTTCCTATAGCTGCATGTTAATTTTTTTTATAAGACAAAAATGATGAAAACTCAATTTTAATAGAGAGAAGCGCAGAAGTGATATTGCCTTACTTTTCCACCAAGCTGCCCAAACCTTGCCATCTGTATAAGGTAATTCTCCACCGATTTGGCTTTCTCAGGCTTCACCAGAGCCAAATTACTCACTGGAAATGAAAAAATATAAAATGACATGAAGGACACAGGAAATATTTTAATGGAAGATTTCAGAAAAGGCCAACAAAAAGATATTTGCTAACCAAGGCATTTTGTAAAATCAGAATGCATCAATACTTTTTAAAAGTTTCCCAATCATTATCCCACTTGCTGGATGAAAGGAAATGTTGTATTCTTGCAATGCTGTGCAAGAAGTAATACAACATATTGCTAGTTGGAAATGTTATTCACACTAAGCACTAAGGGTGCAAAACATCCATCTCACAACCCAGCAATTGATTTCACTTGAACTTCAAAGTTAAAAAAAAATTACAGGTAAGTTTGCTTTTAGCATTTAATCACAGGAAATTTTAGTTAACCAGACAATTCTCACACAAGTTACTGACAAGACTAATACTTGAACCATGCCTTTTAAGAAAAAAAACTATACACAATAAACAAGGGTATAATGCTAATTTTTCAATCATGAACAGTATATGGACACCACCAGGTGAGCAACAATGAGTAAATGGTTCTTTTACTTTCATCACCTGATATCAAAACCCCAGTAATACTCAGTAGGACAGGCAGCGTCTGTGAAGAAAGGAACAGTTAACCTTTTGGTGTGATGACTTCTCATCAGAACTGGAGAAACTTCAAGATGTAACAGGCTTTAGGCAAGTACAGGGAAGGTCTGTTGCAAGATGAACAGCAGGAGAGATAAAACAAAAAAAACAAAAAATGCTGTGAACTAAGAGATGGCAATTAGACAAGCAAAGAAACAAAAAGCTGCTGAGGTGGTGAAAATGGAAATCACAGAATCATCATCAATAGCTGTTGCCTGCTAAAAGATTTACACAAAGGTTTTGAGCTGAAATTCTTGAACTAAACATTTAATCCTAAGGGCTATCAAGTGTCCGTTTGAAAGATGAGATGCTGCTTCCAAAGATTACATCTATCTTCAATGAAACAGTGCAGAATGCTGAGGTTAGTGAGAATGGAACGGAAAATCAGAATTGTTGGCGAGTAGCTCCAGATGATATTTAGGAAGTATTGGCACACTCACAGGATTCACCCAATCTGTGTCTGACCCATCCAACCCTCTCTCATCCACTCAATGTACAGGAGGTCATACATAAATACTGAATGCAATACACTAAATTGAAATGATATGCAATTAGCACTTTCATCTGAAAAATACGTTTGGGACCATGGATGACAGAAAGTAAAAAGGTAAAATGCAAATATTGCATTTCTGATCTTGCCTGAGATGATAGCTTGGCTGGGGTGCTCCTTTCAAATGCAAAGGGCACTGGAAAGGGAAAGAAGAGTTTGGTGGTGACAGCATGCAGGAGGTGGTGAAAATGAGGACAAAATGTGGAATAGAAGGTGAAAATAAGGGAGACCAGACTGAGGTTTTGTGTGGTAAGGAAATTGAAGACCAGAAATTCAGGACAGAGAATGGACGTTGCGAGAATCCTGTTAACAAAAGTGGAGGGAAACACACAGAACATACTGGTTTGGAGGTGGGATTGACGAATTTGGATAAAGAAGCTGGAAAAAAATAGATTCTTTGAGGAAAGGGCATAGTATGAAGTATAGTTAAGACAGTTGTGGAAATGAGTGGTTTCTACTAGATGCTGATTGATAGCCTATGCCTACCCCAACCCCTGAAATGGAGACAGAAAAGGGAAGAATCCAAAATGGGCCACTAGAAAGCAAGGGCAGGGTGGGAACTGAAAGCAACTTAAATTGAAGTTTCCAGTTCTGGACACCCCAGGAAACACCACTGATACAACTGTCAATATATTCGAGAAAGAAATACAGAGATAAAATGCGTCTCAGTAAGTGTGTAACAACAATATTCAAAGTTAAAGCAGGTCCAACCCAGGCCTGTACAGGTCCAACCACACCATTTATTGAGGATGCGAAAGGATTCAATAGACAAGCTATCCTATACAAGGACGAGTTCAGCATGGCAGAGATGGTGGGGTGGACAGGACCAGTTGGGTCTCTATTTAAGAGAGAGATGGTATGCTTCAGACTCTTGTGTCTGGTGATGAAAGAACAAAGTGATTGGATGACCGGAAAAAGATGAAAACGATGGATACAGCCAGAAAACTGGAAACCATTAAAGTGGCAGAGGATGTCAGAAGAGTTGGTCAGAAAAGTTGTAGAGAACAAGTAGAATCGAGACGTGAAGAAATCAGTTGTATGTGGCAAGAACAGAGCGAAACAAGGACTTAACATAAACAACTGCATTATGGATCTTGGGAAGGAGACAGAGGTAGAGTGAGCATTCATGTGGATCTCCTCTCCATTGGGAAGAGGAAATGCAAATTGGGAGATTGCTTTACAACCACCTCTTCACACTGAAAACATCACCCTGAGCTTTTGGTTGTCTGTCATTTTAATTCCAAATACTCTGAGTCTTCTGCCTCCTTCACTATTACAGTTAAGCTTAATTTAATGACAGGGAGCAGCACCTCATTTTTGAATTGTGGATATTATAGTTCCTGACACATCACTGCATTCAATAATATCAGACTGTAGTCTCTGCTCACATTTTTCAGGATAGCAGCAATTTTGCTGTGCCTTCCTCTGGAAACACCTTTTATTTCTTTGTTTCATTGTGATCTCCTTCCACTTTCACTATTATCATTTGGTCATGTCATCAATCCTGAATTCCATCATGCATCTGTTACTTGCTAAAAACATGATACATTTCTATTTTTCTCTAGTTCCAAGGAAAGGTTATCAAACTGAAATATTAACTCTGCTTTTCTCACTGCCTGACCTGTCTTTATTTCATATTTCCAACATCTGCAGAATTTTGCTTCAGTATCAAATACCTATTCAATTTGTTCTTTGGCAGTTATGATCATGTGCAAATGACCAGATTATAGAGACATTGGTAAACAAATTAACTGCTAGAACCATTAGTTATACATACTATCACTGCAACCACTAAACATATCCATTAATGGGATGAGAATTTTAACCAAGGTTTGAGGAATGGAAGCCAGTACAGCTCAATGAGTACCAGAGTACTGCATATACTACACCAGTGTGTAAGATAGGAGAGAGGAAGCAGAGTTGTGGACAAATTAATGTGTCCAGTTGGTGGAGGACTTGTCGGCAGAATTCTTGAAGAGCTGAACCTGTAAATGACAAAGGCACAGTGTTTCAGCAACAAATTAGTTAAAGGAGAGACAGATGTGGAGGATACTGGAGACTGAGTTGGTGGCATTCGTAAAAGAGAGGATATGGAGTCAGAGGCTTAGTTTTGGTCAAATATATTGCTGGGGTTGCAAAGTGATAATGGAAGGAATAGCAGTTGAACTGGCAATGGTATGAATTTGTGTTAGCTTTCAAAGTCAGTGGCCTTTGTCTTCCCAATGTTTAAATGGAGGAAATTGTAACCCATCCATAACTGGGCAGGGATAAGCTATGTGATGATACAGAGGCCAAAAGGGTTCTGAGAAAATGTCCAAGAGGTTGAACTTGATAAACAGAATACATGTGAAACATTAATCTACATGTCTGGAGCACATTGCTAATCAGAGAATCAAGGAATCCCTACAGTGTGGAAAAAGGCCATTTGGACCATTGAATCTGCACTGACCTTTCGAAGAGCATCCCAACTAACTTCAGTCTTCTACCCTAGCCCCATGGCTACTCCATCTAGCCTGCATATCGCTGGACACTACAGATAATTTAGCATGGTCAATCCAGCTAATCTGCACATCTTTGGACTGTGGTAGGAAACTAGAGCACTCAGAGAAAACCCACAACATGGGGAGAATGTGGAATCGCATCTGGCACTGTGAGGCAGCAGTGCTAACCACTGAGCTCCCCTTACGATTTAGACAAACATACAGAAGCAAAAGATTCTTTGTAAAATCCTGAAGTAATGGAGCCGGGGTCAGGAGACAGGTCCCTGCCAGAAACACTTTGGCTGCAAACAGATAGTAAAAGTGTAAACAGGCAGGAACAGTACACCAAATTGGACAATAGAAAGGAAGCATTAACAAATCTCACCTACGTCAAAGATTATTAAATGGTTGAGAAGGATGAGAAAGAATAATGCACATATCAAAGGATTTCATTTATAACTTAAATTAGCTGGTTTGAGGGGCAACTTGATTGAAAAGACTCAAACACAAAGATAAAGGAAAGTTCAGCACAGATTTGAAAAGACAATGACATTACAAAAGACAGGTATGCTCAAGTTGTAGCTGTAATTTGTGAAGACAGAGGATTAGAATGTATTTTGCTTTTGATGATAGCCAATTTGTGAAGGGGTCTGTATCAGAGGAGAGGAAACTGTTGCAATGACAAGAAAGAAGCCTAGAATGATCCTTGGGTGGTGTCTGCTACTGGGAAAATTAGAAAATGCAGAGCTTGAAGTGGCCAAATCATATAAAGCTTGGACTAATTCAATTTTGTCTGAGATCCAGTAAACCTGAGGAAGTGAAGATAGGCATCATACCAAACTGAATGTCCAGGATGAATAGGAGTAACAGTGTGCTGGTCACAAGGACATCTGTTAATCTTTAAAGAGAATTAAGACAGCTTATTCCGCAAAGGTGAATAAAGAAGACAGTGGAGTTGAATGAAGGTAGGCCAATGTCAGGGATAAGAAGTACAAGGAAATGGTAAAGAATACCTGTCAGATTAGAAGGTTGAGATGGCTGTAAACATAAGACAGAGGGGATGGTTTTGATAAAACAGGAAGGCCATGAAATCAGAAAAGAAGGCAAGAGGAACAGAGATTAAGGATGAGTTTGGTCAGTACAGAAGCTGAGGAAGGAAGATAAGATGAATATCTTGATGAGAAACTGAGAATGTGGGTCTTTCGTGTTGCTACTGCTTGCTGATTTTGACCAACAGAAAACTTTGATAATGTTTTTCATTTAGTGTCTGGAATTCATTCTGTTACACCAATCATTTTAAAGACCTTACAGTCTAGTAAGTCACTTTCGACAATATTTTGTAATTTGAGCTGTAACATGCAGTCTTCTATTACTTACATCTAGCACGAGCAGATTGATCTAAGACCTGAGCAAGAATACTGTTCCTCATTTCTGACTCCCTGCAATCACAATTTATTCACAATAAGAAGGCATAAATAAAAAAATGCAACATTGCATTACATCCAATAAAATCAAAAGCAAGAAAATATATAAGTTACTAAAGGAGGACTACAGCAGGCTTTTTACAGTAGAATCAAAATATGAACTTATAGTAATCAGAAAAGTCGGAATTAATGACACCTTCAGTAGAAAACTCTGATAAAGAAACCAAGTTTAAAAACAGGAAAGCACATCAAGGACTACACACCCTTTACATTGGGTGTGTTAAAACGTTAAATCAGATCAATTATTTCTCTAAGGGACCATAAAAGATAAATATGGAGGAAATAGCATTCATCCCATCTCACTCTTCCATGACCTCCTCCCTCACAGATCCCTTTTGCAGGCAGGCTTTTTTTGAAAACGTTCACTGGGAGGTACAATTGGTAAATCAGGCAGTCTGTATTTTCTTACCGCTGTTTTGCTTCTTGCTGGTTTTGCTGATCATCAGGTGCATCCTAAATTCAGATAAAATAAACATAATTAACAAATAGTGACATCTGATGTACAGATTCTGACTGATTTAACAAGTTGACAATTAATTATGATAACATGTCTAAGACATGATTATTGAAGAACCTTGCAATACCTCCATTAGGTAATTATGAGGGGAAAGATATAAAAGACACCTAAGGGGCAACATTTTCACACAGAGGGTGGTACGTGTATGGAATGAGCTGCCAGAGGATGTGGTAGAGGCTCGTACAATTGCAACATTTAAGAGACATTTGGATGGGTATATGAATAGGAAGGGTTTGGAGGGATATGGGCCGGGTGCTGGCAGGTGGGACTAGATTGGGTTGGGATGTCTGGTCGGCATGGACGGGTTGGACCGAAGGGTCTGTTTCCATGCTGTACATCTCTATGACTCTAAAGACCTGTCACATGAATGGAATGTTTTCATCTAGCAAACAAATTGTAAATGGCAACAATCAGTAACTGATAGTCAGACAGAGGCAAATCAAAACACATGCGGTACTGCACCCCAAAAGTCCATGAATTGCCCACGAAAATTAATTTGCAAAACAACCAGGGAAAAGTCATTCATATAAACAGAATAGAAGGAAATAGTGAAGAGTTTGCTTCTGTAATCACAGGCTATTCAATCCTGTGCTGGCTATTGATTTGCTCATGACTGAACTTATCAGCAGCAAAGGTGGGAGGGAAAGAGCCCGTGCTGGACAAGCAGTGACCTATTTGAAAAGTCAGTGGTGATTGAGCACCTTCTACTGGGAACCGATAGTGTTGCACCATTCAGGAGCCAAGGTTGGGAAGATTGGGACAAGAGTTCCTTTGGCAAGATCCAGGAATTCTGTCTGTTGGGTCTAAAGTGTGGTGGGGGGCTTGCTACAGCAGTGTTCAAGGAGGAGGAAGGTGGCTCTAAGAGTGGAATAGAGGAAGAGAAGAGAGAAGGAAGCTGCAAGAGAGGTGTGGGGATTAAAAAGACTCAAAGGATAAATGAGAGGGTTGGGAAATGGAGTTTCCAAGGAAAGGCTTCAAAGGAAACAGAACAGCTTTAAACCTGTTGACAAACAAATACTCAGGTAACTGGGATCCAAGAAAATTTTAAACACCAACATAATAAATTCCTTGAATATGAATATGGAAACTCCAGGATTGTGTAAATTTAGGAGTCACTATTCTTGGAAAAAATGTAGTGGATGCTACTGTAATATACGCTTAATTGTTAAATCTACATCCAAGATTAAGATCCAAAATGCAGTAAATAGGGTTTTAATTGCTTAAACATTCCAGCTTCATTCAAGTACAATGGAGATGCATCGGCTGGGACCTCACCAGTCTATGCAAGATGTATTTAGGGTAATGGCTTTTCATGTGTAGAAGTGTTTGTCAGCTCTTTCGGAAAAACCTCTATTAGTTTACACCTGTTGTCTTGCAGCAATTTAAATACTGCTATGTCTCAGAAATTATTGCTTTCTTTGAGATTCACTACTCAAAAAAGAAATTTCTCATTTTAACGAGGAGTTGATAATTAGATATCAATTAATTTTTCAAATTTGCTTTTGTCTGCTTCCAAATATCAACACAAATACAAAAATCATGGTTGCTATGTGACAGCATCACTTAATAAATAACTGAGTTACAGTAAATGAAAAAGTAGCCATTAAAACCCTGGAAACACTCAAAAACATATTCTGAATAAAGATAATGTTTACACCGGTGTAGTAGTTTATTTGTGTAAACAATTTATGCCTATGAAATATCCCAAAAACTAAAGGAGGGATTTCAACACATTTGATGCACAGTTATGGTCCAAGGAAAATCTGATTAGTTTTTTGCAAATGTGTAGTTCCAGATTCTGGAATTTTTGAAAGGACCCAGTAATATTAGGAGATATGGCAAGTTGATTATTATTTCAAATGCACTGGTTGTTTTACTTAGAATGTTGTTGACTGTCTCAGCTGCTGTGGTAGAATTTGTCAAAGCTGTCAAATGTGGGCGGAGTTTTCAGTTTCCATTCTGAAGAAGGGTTACTGGACTTGAAATGTTAATGCTCATCTTCTCTCCACTGATACGGCCAGACCTCCTGGGTTTCTCCAGAAACTTGTTTTTGTTTGTTTCAAATCTCTAGCAACCATAGTTCTTGATTTTATTTCAAGGTAGGGTGTTGGATGTGGATTGGCCTGAAGTCTCTTCAATAAGATGAAAGCCCTTCATAAAAATGTCAGGTTTGTGCTAACAGGCAGGAAAAAATTCTTAAGGAAGAGCTGTGTAAATGTAATGACATTGAGTTAATAAAGCGAGGCAGAGGTGTGCATTCTACTGATTGCCCTCTTCACTTGCTCCTTTTGAAATGCTAATTTAAATCACATCTTGTGACATTATTCACTAGTCTAACATGTTTTAAATAGTGCTTCTGCATTATATTTTAACATAAGCTTATTCACAGCATAAGGATTTTGCTTTCCATGTAAGAGACACCAAGCCAGAAATTTTTACCCTCTGGTTTTGTCTATTCTTAAGATCCAAAGCCAACCAAGAACCATTTTCCTGTCTACAACAACTAATATGTCAACTCCTAGTCACAAGATTCTGACAAAGCATTATTAAGCTGAAACATTAATTGTTTCCTACCATAAAATTTGCCTGATTTGCTGAGTGTTTCCTGTATTTTATATTTTCACAAGCCATTCTAGACACCTGATTGTTTCATTCCTATATGTACACATAGAACAGAGTTTAGATTGTCTAGCTAGCAGCAACATAAATTTGATCATTAAAAGGGTGGACTTGTGTTGACTGTTAGGGGCTTTTATCTTCCCTAGTGGGTCTTTGTAAGGTAAGTGACGAAGCAAACTGTCTAGCATACTACAGCCATTTGCAATTCTTCAGGCATTTCTTCCTTAACACCAGTCCTTGAATGATTAATTGTTGAGACAATGTATTTTGACAGCAAAACATTAAGTATAAACACAACTAAAACTGCCAACAATTCTGAGTTTAACAGTTTTGTTTCACTGTGTATTGTAAACATTCTAACAATCTGGTCATAAAATCAGATCATACTAAATGTCTGGTGGTAGTGAACATGTGACAACTAGAGCATTTCTTGGCTGCCTTAAAAAGGGTAAGTCAGCTGGTATCTTTGCTGTAGACAGTAACCAAACTTCTTTCCAGCATGACGGGCGGGGGGAACCAGTGCGAGACAGCCCTCCTCTGGCAGAATAACGTTCTCTATCTCAGAGATGGTCACAGGTGAGATGTTGACAGGATATTATTCAGCAAAGAGTTAAAATAAAAGCATAGGGAAAGGTGACTAAAATATAACCGACAAATATGCAGCTAACCAAGACGTGAGGGGAGTTCCAGACCATCTGTGCCTCAGCATAAGGTCAGGGAGCTCCCCTGCACAGCCTCGCCAGCTCCCAAGCAGTGGTGAAGGGGAATACGGCCCACTACAGCGGCCAGATCACCAGGCCCCCGGGGGGTGAACTCGGCCTCCACACTCTGCACCAAATGGTGATCAGCACCCGCTGTTCACGGCGAGCGGCCTTACCCCGCGTTGTGCCTGTAGCTCAGCGAGTCTCTGCCGCCGAATCATTTCCAACTCCTGATCCTCCATCGTTAAAGGCCTCCGTTCGGTTTAAAAAAAATGCACAAATACACCGACAACCAAATTACCGCAGCGCGGCCAACGGGAACTCTCAGAACAGCGCCACCAGCGGAATCTAATTTAACTACAGCACCCTCCACCGACAGCGCCACGAGCGGAATCTGATTTAACTACAACTCCCTCCATCGACAGCGCCGTTATAGGAATCTGATTTAACTGCAGCACCCTTCACCGACTGCGCCAGCAGCGGAACCTGACCTAACTATAGCATCCTCCATCGACAACGCCACCAGCGGGACCTGACTTAACTACAGCACCCTCCACTTACAGTGCCCCTGGAGGAATCTGATTGAGTTGGAAATGCTTGAGGAGAAAGTGAGGTCTGCAGATGCTGGAGATCAGAGCTGAAAATGTGTTCAGGAATGAAGAAGGGCTTATGCCCGAAACGTCGATTCTCCTGTTCCCTGGATGCTGCCTGACCTGCTGCGCTTTTCCAGCAACACATTTTCAGCTCTGAGTTGGAAATGCCCCAACTACCAGCATAATTTGTACTGCACTGAAACTTGTAGAAAGGAAGAGTTCCATTTATAGCAGAGCTTCTCAAATCTTTTCTTATTGTGACCCATTGGAAGGCTGGAAATTGTTGCAACTGCTCAGTGGGATCAGAGAGAACCAGTGTGGCTCGTGGTCGTAGGTGTCTACATCGATAAAGGTTCTTTGGCTACTCTAATCCAATTTTCCACCCTTTAATCCATAGATTTGCATGGCCTGGCTTTGCAAGTTCACATCTAAATACTATTTACATGTTGTGTCTGTCTCTACAACCCCACCAGACAGTGAATTCCCAATTCCCTCTAAGTAAAAAAAAACTTAAGATTCCCTTTAAACCTCCTGTCCCTCACTGAAAATCTATGTTTTGGTCATTGATCACTCCACTGGAGGCAGAATTTACTTCCTGTCTACCTTGCCTATGCCCCTCAGAATCTTATACATTTCAATCATGTCTTTCTCAGTTTCCTCTGCTATCCAATCTCTCTTCATAACTAAAACTCTCCAGGCAACATCCTGGTAAATTTTTTCTGCACTCTTTCCATTGCTATCATATTCTACCTTTGAAGTAGATTCCACAGCTGCGTACAATACTTTAGCAGTGGCCTAACCAACCTTTCATCAGTATTGTTTCAACACAAGAATCAGTTCATAGAGCGCAGCAGGCCAGGCAGCATCCGAGAAGCAGGAGAATCGACGTTTCGGGCATAAGCCCTTCTTCAGGAATGAGCCTCATTCCTGAACAAGGGCTTATGCCCGAAAAGTCGATTCTCCTGCTCCTCGGATGCTGCCTGGCCTGCTGCACTTTTCCAGCACCACACTTTTCAACTCTGGTCTCCAGCATCTGCAGTCCTCACTTTCTCTCAGTTCATAGAGAATTAATTCCCAGAAAGAAATAAGTTAGCTGGAATGTTTGTTAAAAAAACATTCGTTGGAATACCAGATGATTTCTTGTCTCAGAATTGTGCATATTTACACAGCAAATTAAATGGATTATCCAAACCATTCTAGTGATGTTGTGTCATTAATATTGGAGTAGTTTTCATTCAATTAAATTCAGGTGAGGCACTGAACCTCGCTGTCTACATCCTGTCCTTTAAACAATTCTTAAAACTGAACTCTTGTAGGATGTGAGGAAAGTTTCAGGCAATGGGTTTTCTGTCCTTATTTTGTTGCATATGAAGCTTGTAGTGTCAAATTGTTGTCTGATGATTGCTCCTCTGAAGATCCTTGGGACACTTGCTAAATCTAAGTACTTATATAAATGCATAACCAAACTACTGAGGATTCTATAATTCTGAAATAATAAAAATGCTGGAAAATCTCAGCAAGTCAGACAGCAGAGCTGATCAACTTGAAACATTAACTGTTTCCTGCCACAGTTGCTGACTAACATAGAGTCATAGAGATGTACAGCATAAAAACAGACTCTTTGGTCCAACCCGTCCATGCCGACCAGATATCCCAACCCAATCTAGTCTCACCTGCCAGTACCCAGCCCATATCCCTCCAAACCCTTCTTATTCATATACCCATCCAAATGCCCCTTAAATGTTGCAATTGTACAAGCCTCCACGACTTCTTCTGGCAGCTCATTCCATACACGTACCACCTTTTGTGTGAAAAGGTTGCCCTTTAGGTCTCTTTTATATCTTTCCTCTCTCACCCTAAACCTATGCCCTCTAGTTCTGGACTCCCTGACCCTATCCACGCCCCTCAATTTTGTAAACCTCTATAAGGTCACCCCTCAGCCTCCGACACTCCGGGGAAAAACAGCCCCAGCCTGTTCAGCCTCTCCCTATAGCTCAAATCCTCCAACCCTGGCAACGTCCTTGCAAATCTTTTCTGACACCTTTCAATTTTCACAACATTATTCTGATAGGAAGGAGACCAGAATTGCATGCAATATTCCAACAGTGGCCCAACCAATCTCCTGTACAGCTGCAACATGACCTCCCAACTACTGTTCTCAATATTCTGACCAATAAAGGAAAGCAAACCAAACGCCTTCTTCAGTATCCTATCTACTTGCGACTCCACTTTCAAGGACCTATCAAGGATAATCCTTTCAAGGCACTCCACCTGCTGAGTATTTGCATTTCTTTTCTATATCAATAGAAATACAAATTATTGTTCATTCTATTGCTTCCATGCCTTCAGCATTTTTTTTGGAAAGACTGTTAGCAGTTTGCCATTTGGAACAATAGCAGAGAGAAATAAATCTTGCTTTTTGAGCACTTGGAGGGGAATTGAGAATCTCTGGGAAGAGATATGAACAGCTTAGTATTTTCTGTAAGAGCTAAGTCAATGTAATTTAGTTTAGTGATTGCTAGATTCTGAAGCGGCTCAGCCCAACACAACTGTGTTTGTTATAATTTTGATGTTATGTAGAGCCACGGGGGTCACAAGTTTCTCTTCGTATCAGGAGATAGTACTCTTCTGTCATTGTAAACATCTCAAGAATTTTGGGTGGCAGGCTGTACTGGGGCTCAGCTCTCACTGCCCTGGAGATGAGTCTGCTACATGATGTGCGAGTGGACATAGGCCCCAAAAATCCTTAGCTAGGTGCTTTGAGTCATTCAGCAGCTTTGTTATACAGTTAAACCTTCTGCCCATTTTAAAAGTCCCTCACCCATCTCTTCACCCTTACCTTCCCTCATGGTCATCATTAACCCATCAGCTGTCTCCCACCATCCACTTTATGTACAGAACTCACTAGCCATACTGTAATGGTTGGAAGTCATTCATAAGCCCATAAAATTTTAAGTAAATAAAATGACTTTAGAATTGCCATATTTCAAATGAATACATAAAAGCACAGAGGAAAAAAAATTACATATGGTTATTGTACTAGACTACCCCTTGAATAGTGTGAAATGCACTTTACCTTTTTATCCATTAGATTATGTTGTGCCCAAATCCAAATTTGTTAACAGTTCCAGAACGGAAACCCACAAATCATTAAGCTCATAAGTAAGGAGCAATGAACTAAGCCCTTGGTTATTCACTATCCCTTGTGGATACTCATCTTACCCAAACTCAAATGATGCTTTGTTATTACTTTAAGCCAGTCTAACAAGGCTTCCTTGAATTAACAAAAGAATGAGTTTACGATTTACAAAATGAGAAATAACAAAGTGTAGAACTAAGAGTCCAAAAACATAAAAATAAAAATTAAGATTATTCGTATTAGTCTTATCTGCTCTTTATGAACAAATCAGAAACTAAGTACTGTCTGTTACTTGATGGCATTTGTAGTGTTGACACTGACAGTTGACCAGTCAGTTTCGAGATCCATGGTTTTTCATGTTAGTTGAAATTCTGTTCTTCTCACTCCTTTCCTCAGTAACTAAATCCACATTCACTAAGATGGCATTTTGCTACATTTTACCTGCGTTGCAGGGGTTGTTTAAAATGACTGTTCTTAAAACTGGCCCTTACAGCATTCTAGCCCTGAAACTATGATGTCTGGCTAATATAGATAGTCTAGTGTTTCATTCAGCTTTTAATCCCGTTTTTTTGTACTCCTTGTAACATGTTTGCAAAAGGTGTCTTTCTCCTGAGCAGTCAGACCCCGCCCCATCTCGTTATGTTCCCCTGTTTGAAATTTCCCTCATAGTTTACAAGCGAGACGTTCCATGGGTTTCACAGGACTTTGCTAGTCACTGAATTTGTATTCACCTTTTTTAAAAATGTGTAGCAGTTCATTTTTTTGAGAAGAAAAATACAAAAAAAAAACAAGGGCACAGATTTCAGGTCATTGGCAAGAAAAGCAATGGTGACAAGGAAAATATTTTATACAATGAGTGGTTATGATCTGGAATGAATTAAGTGGCTATTTGAGGTGGAAGCACATTCAGCTGGAGCATTTAAGATGGAGCTAAATCATTGTCTGAAAAATAGAACTGTGGAGAATGATGGGGAAAATGGTAGGGAATTGCTACCAGGTGAACTGCTCATCTGTAGTGTTGGTACTGACATGACAGGTGGAGTAGCCGCCTGTTCAGTAAGGATTCCCTTGATGAATGCTTTCTTAATGTAAAGTGTTTGTAAAAATGGCTCATATTTAGTTCAGTTCCTTCAATATTCCCACATGACAGCAGTGAGACTGTGAACAGGTACTACAGATGTGTGCCTATTTGAAAAGTTACTAAGGATTCAGTTTGAAGGATTACAGAATTCAAGAGGTTCCATGTTTGACTCCTTTACAAATTTAAGTTTTGAAACCTGTTTAAAGTATTTTAATAAGTTATAATTTGGTAAGAAAGGACAATATTCATATGAATAATAAATTTTTTTTAATACTTAAAAATTTTGCCAAACAATGTAGTGGAATGAAACAGTTAATGCACACTGGTGCATTTCAAAATCTATATTTGCTGTACAAAGTGGATAAAGAAATTAAACATACTTTTAAAAATATAAAATTCAGTAGTGACACTAGTAGCATTTTTCAACTGCAATGTTGCCACAGAAAACCAATTGTTTCTTTTCACATAAGTTAGTAGTTTGAAGACAAAAATACAGAATCAAGTACCAATTGGAATATTTTTACATTACTACAACCTAATATCTATAACCTTATAAGGGGTGAGCTCTGGACTAGGAAGAGGTTTAATACTGGCAACGAGCAGTGTATGTTTTGTGTCAACAGAATAATACACTGGGTTATATTACCCTCAATACTGAAAAGGACAACACAGGATTAGGGTTTAACTGGTTAAGAGAAATGGTCAAAGGCAGCTGTTTTTAAAAAAAAAAAAGCTAACCACTCTGGTTTCCAGAAGTGTGGCCGATATTATACAACACATCTCAGTAGTGTTAGTCTTATTAGTTGTTGCCAGTATTTAGTTACAAGCAATAATTTTAATCATGCAATTACTGTATCCAAAAATCTTATCAGTTTTACATTCAGCTGAACTAAACGTTTTCCAGAAATGGATAATGCTACAACATATAGCCATCAATTCGGAGGCTTGCATATGTATTTGGTGGGAAAAGCAAAACTATCAGCTAAAAATTTCCTCCATTGTCAGCTGAAGTGGTCCATTAATTCAGTAATTTTAAAGTACACAAAAAGGCTCATAACAGTGGACAGCATCATAATAAAAATATTTCTTACATTGTGATACTGCCCAACAACTTTAATCATTTAGTTTGGCACAATTTATGTAGAGGTGTTAACATGCTATAATTTAAGACCATTTACATTACCAATAATCTGATCACAGATTTTAACTGAAAGTGTAACTTGTTTTACATGAATGGTAACAAAAAAAATTGTCACATGACATAAAGCACAGAATGCATACAAGTATGTGATTATGCAGATAAACTTCTAAAAAAACCTGTAAGAAATGTGTCTCCAATGGCAATATGTATTAACAATTCAAATAAATACAGCCATTAATTCAAAGATAGGATAACAAAAACCTTTTTGCTGATATCTGTAACATAACATTCAATTTCTAGGAGAAAAAGTCAGCTTGTATGAATGAAATATGAATTATGTGAAATGAATAGAAACTTAAAAGAAAAATACTCTGTTTGAACTAGTAAACATTTAAATGAAAAAGGTCTTTATCTGACTATTATCTTAAGTTTCAATCCAAAGTGTATGATAATTAATTCTGGAATTCAGCAGATAAGTACTCAATTCCAAACACAAGATTAGTCCTTCCATAAATGCAGTTTTGTATTTTCTACTTGTATGGCCAACACCTATTCTTTCGCAATGTAATGAATAGCTGCAAACATTCTAATAATGTACATTTTTCTTCTTCTTTAGCTTGTAAATGTGGAATGTTTTGTTTTTAAACACACGAGAGAAATAAAGTGTATAGGGAGGTTTACTATATTTTATTTCATCACAAAAGCGTGGATAAGGAGAAAGCTTCAAATCAGGATCATTTGCTCCAGGACCATCCATTACCTGCAAAAAGGATAATTACATTTATGTTTTAAGAAATCTGACCTTAAATGAGCACAGTGCAAAAAAAATACAAGTCACATTACTATATAAATATCTGCATAAATCAAGTTTTTTGACAATGGAGTTAGATTGTTCTGCATGTTGCAATTTAATGAGATGAATCAATTTATTTTAACAAACAAAAATACACATCAAACCCAGTACCATGGATGGAACCTTTTGGTCCTGAAGGTGGTGGGCAGAGAGGCAGGAACATAATTTAATTAGGCAGAATGGTGCAGTTCCCCACTTCCACTGCCAGGCACAAGTGAGGACTGCAGATACTGGAAACCAGAGTTTAGATCAGAGTTGTGCTGGAAAAGCACAGCAGGTCAGGCAGCATCCGAGGAGCAGGAAAATTGACATTTCGGGCAAAAGCCCTTCATCATTCTGGGTGGGAAGGTCATACCTTGACCTTAGTCAAGTATTAATTTCTTAGTACTTCATGAAGGGGCAGCGCTCAGAAAGCCTGTAATTTCAAATAATTCTGATCACACACAGAACTCTACAGCTCTTTAAAGTCAAAACATCATACAATACATTTCAACAATCTCTCCCAAGACCTCAAAAGTGACTACTCTGTCATCTCCCCCCTCTCCACACAGTCTTGTAACAAGGTTGGTATAATTAATTGATTTCTGTCATTACTCTTCTACACAATCTCAGTTGTATTCTGCACCTTTTTAATCATACTCTCTTAGCATGTCATCTTGTCTTCTTAAAAAGAAAATGGAAAAATGTCAGCAGACAAGCAACATAGAACTATAGAATAGATGCCAGACAGGGGTCATTTGCCTGTCAGGTCTCTGCTGGCCCCCTAGAAAAGCAATTCTCCTTGTGAAACAACCTACCATGACCCATAATCCTTTACATGTTAACTTTTAAATAATGATCCAATATGCCATTTGAATGCTTTTATAGGATGCACCTCCACCAGAGTCTCAGACAGCGCCACAACCACTCAATGGCTAAAAAAAGTTTGCCTCATATCTTCATTGCTTCTTTTGCTAATTACGTTATTTGGTGGACATAGATTATTCTGATGATTAATTGCTAATTTGACTCTTTAAAGAAAGGTTTGTTTGTAAATCCAGGTAATGTAGCCATTTGAATTGGGAGGTCAATTACTTGTAAAATCAGGGTCTAGGCCAGAACCCCAGCTTTGTAATTCTGAAGCAGGAATTTCCAGGCATTCCCTAGATGACCAGTAGATCTACCATCATTGAATGAAATTATTTTTCATTTATTTCATAAATCACCAAGTAAGATTTGCTAGAAAATTTTTAGAACTACTGAAATGACAAGTCATGCCTTTATAAAATAAAAGGGGTCCTTTTAGGTATCTACAAGACTACACACAAATGTTACTTACATGACCATTTGCGACATCAAGCAGGTCTCTCAAACGGCAGCCTCTACTGTGTCTCCTTTCGTAACAAATACTGTCCTCAAGGAGAATGTAGTCTGTTCCATATATCCGTAGGATATTGTATACCTCTTCTGGAGACCTTTTGGAGTATATCTGATAGATCTTTATAGAGGATGACATAAGATTAGATTAGATTACAGTGTGGAAACAGCCCTTCGGCCCAACAAGTCCACACCGACCCGCCGAAGCGAAACCCACCCATACCCCTACATTTACCCCTTACCTAACACTACGGGCAATTTAGTATGGCCAATTCACCTAACCTGCACATCTTTGGACTGTGGGAGGAAACCGGAGCACCCGGAGGAAACCCACGCAGACACGGGGAGAACGTGCAAACTCCACACAGTCAGTCGCCTGAGTCGGGAATTGAACCCGGGTCTCTGGCGCTGCGAGGCAGCAGTGCTAACCACTGTGCCACCGTGCCGCCCTTAAGGCTAATGAATGTCTTCTAACCAATTGTGTCAGCATATGCCATCACAGACTCTTCCTGTCTGAAATATCTGTTTGTAAATATGACTGAACATTTGTATGTCAGACCCTTAAATTTAACAGCAATATAGGATCTCGTTCCTAAGTCAGATGTTCATTAGTTGGGGAGCACATACTAAAAAGAATATTAATTCGTAAAAGCTACCTTTATTATTAGAAATTAACATCTAACCTTCTAGCTAATTTTATTGATATGCTTATTTGTGGAATAAGACAGTTGGAAAACATTAAATTAAGGCATGGTATAGAAGGGATACCAAGGTAGGGGGATTCTGGGAGTTGGTGTAAAGTTTTAAAATTACTTAGATGAAGTAAAAAAAAGACGTCACTCTCTCCCAAATTTAAAAAAAGGGAATATTAAAGTATTGAAATATAATACGTAAAATTAGCAAGTCATAACCTAATCTTGGTTGGTCAAGGAAAGTATAGGCATACATGAGGCTGAAGAGAATCGATTAACCGATTGCAGCCAGAATAAAGAATGCCCTGACTTTGCCTTGTTCATGTTATAGAAAAAGGCCATCCAGAGATAAAAAATAAAACAAGTCAAGAGAAAGAAGCTTGAAGAATCAAAAGACCAAAGCTGTGAGAGAAATCAATATGACCAACTGTTTGAGAGATAGTTACCTGTTTTGTTCTTTCTCTTAACTTTTTGTCTTCATAATGAGGGTGATTAGTTATGGATCTCCCAGTACACAGTTTGACCCCTGCTAATAATTGCATACTTCCAGCAAATACCGCATTTTTGGATGTTTTTGACCTATGAGGAGAGAAAAAAACTATATCCTAAACATTAATATTTAGGTTTCTTTATAGGTTTTTTTTTGGTAGCTTTAGTTTTTAAAAAATACATGCTTAACTTAAACCTTTCTCATAAAATAAGTGCAAGAAACACATCCTTGATAATCATGAGAAGTACAATTATCAAAGCACAAACTTCAAGAACTGGAATCCTAACAGGAATTGCATCAATGTTTTATTAATTCATTCAAATGCTGACTGGGCCAGCATTTGTTGTGTGGCTCATTCCAGAATAATGTCTCCTTCCAGCCTCACCAGGACAAATCCTGTAAATTTTAGAATGACATAGATTCTTCCCTTTGACCAGAGACTGTGCTACCCCAAAGATCTATTGCCTTCCCCTCTCAGTGGACCGCACTAACTGCAACAAGACCATGGTCTCAGTCCAAAAACTGAGACAGGAAGTCTGCCTGCAGTCAAGCCAGACTCTGCCGCTTGGTTCTCGGGTGTGGAACATTTAGCATGTTGCTCTCACTAAGTTTCATTCTTGACCCCAGTCTCCATGGTAAGCAAGCCACATATGTAGTCTTGTTAATCAGAAGTAGTATCAAATCACACCACATCTCTTCATTTCTTAATTTTACAATGAATTAAAGAGTCAGTCCAAAACCTTAAATTTCATATTCATAACTCAAAACTCCTGCACAAAATTTCTCAGATGCCCTGGAACAAACCACACTGCTAGACAGTAGTTCATTGTCTTCTCCTATAATTTGGAAAATTCAACCCAATAAACTGTAAAAGCACCAACTCAAACGCAAGAAACATAAGTTATGTGTCAGGCTCAGAAACTTTGCACAACTTTGATATTAAAAATTCAAATGCGATTTTATAGGTAGAAAATTATTTAACTTACTTTATCCAGTTCATTAATTCAACTGTATCAGGGTCATAAAATTCCCTCAGATCTGACAGTTCAATCATTATCTTTGGCCAGAACTACAAGAACAACAGACGAAATAATGAATGAATATAATGATCCTGTTCCTATTTCTCACATTACCAGTCTGAAGATAGGTACTTCAGGGTTCCTGCTGAAAAACAGCAGATGTGTAACTAAAGTATATTCCCCCAAAGGATGCCACGTTCTGACAAGATCACATGGATAGGGGTTATTAAAGGACTGAAGCTTGATCAAAGTGAAACTGACCACTGCAATATATTCAAATACTTTGCTCCACTGCATCAAAGATCCAGCAGCCATTTACTGTCCAAGAAAACCCAAATTCAAATATCTGTTTAACTGAGTCAGGCTATTAAATGTAAGCACTACATTACTCATTCAAATGGGTATGAATTAATTTAAGTATTTTTCACAGATATATACAATTAATTAAGAAGATCCCAACCTATGCAAGACAATATATTAAATTTTAATTCATAAAATGCAGTTATAAACTTGTAATAGGTCATGTGTAAACATGCCTACAATTTACTTGGATAAAACAGACCTGAAATTGCAAGATAAACAAATAAACTTTTACAATAGGTCAGATGTGAGCATTAACTCCATGTTTCCACACTGAATAATTATAGCTATAAATTACTCAATAAGCCTTTATAAAACCAAAAATGCAACTTCAGTTTATTAATAAACTCTATGTACAAAGGACAAAAAATGTAAGATCACATGTCCAAACAGTCTACAGGTAGTTTTTGGATAATGCGCGTTCCGGCAGTGTGATTTGGCTATAATGTAGCTGAAGAATTAGGGAACAGTATTTTCAAAAACACTTACCTCTGTTCGCAATAGTACTATTCCAGTGGGGACCGGTTTGCGCGCTTTGTGCTAATCTCCACACCGAAGTCACCGTGCTGTTTTGCGCATGCGCAATGTCAGCGCCAGTCTTTGTGCCGTCCTGAGCATGCGCGATATCAGCTGCTGACAGGAGCTTTCATTTTTTTTAAGTATACTGGGTTAAATTTACTTTTATTTAATTAATAAATATGATTTCAAGCTTCATTCAGGCTGTGCTACACTTTGCGTTAGACGTTTGGGTGATTTTTGAGCAATCCTGAGTGGTATTCTTTGCTGGCCTGCCCCTGCCCCAACCCCAACCCCACTTTTCCCATAGGCCCCGTTATTTATATTGAGAGATTTTCATTTAAACGAGGTTTCGCTGGAATGCAGCTATGGCATTATAGGAGAACTACTTATATATGATCTATTTGTGAACTTTGCACTGTTTGTAACATTGAAGAAGTGTGAACTTTACAATGTATTTTCCCATTAACAAAAGTTAGAATACAAAATCCATTTCAGAACTAGAAATGTGTTGCTGGAAAAGCGCAGCAGGTCAGGCAGCATCCAGGGAACAGGAGAATCGACGTTTCGGGCATAAGCCCTTCTTCAGGAACAGACGTTCAGCTGAACGTCTGTTCAGCTTATGCCCGAAACGTCGATTCTCCTGTTCCCTAGATGCTGCCTGACCTGCTGCGCTTTTCCAGCAACACATTTCCAGCTCTGATCTCCAGCATCTGCAGACCTCACTTTCTCACCATTTCAGAACTAGCCTTAGCATAAATAGTTTTAATCTCTACAGTCACAGACAAAATGGATATGGAGTAGAATACTGTTTTACAACAACAATCCATTAACACAAACTTGGAAATGTTAGTTTGTTAAGCTCTACACCCGAATTAGCATTACTTCTGTTTGAAACCATAAATATTCTCTGAAACATTCATTGCAACCAGTAAGCTATAACCAACAATTGATAAAACACCTTATAAAATGCAAACAGATGCTAAATAACTAAAACTAGGGCTTACTTAATTTTGCCTGCAGAGCAGATCAAACAAAATACTTGTAACCTAAGGAGATAAACAGATAATGACAAAATGGAGATCCACCTGTGAAAGCAATATACTCATGTGATTTCGTTTTCACTGATACCGATACCTTAACTGATTCTTCTGTCTTTTGTCTCCTGCACATTTAACTGGCTTTTCTGCTGCATTAAAATTTAAAGCTACTTAATATAATTAAAACTGACAGATGCAGAATACCTCAAAAGCAAGAAATAAAAATAGATACACCAAGTGGAAGAGTGGGACTGGCGTTTGAGTGAGCAAAGGCCAAACCTTCTTGATGGTATTGATTGACATGAGACCTGTGTTAAAACCTGGGACTCATGTCCTATTGGTCACCAGCCCAGTTAAGTACTGTAAACAAGCTGTTGGCTGGCTGCCTCCAAGTAAAGAACAGATGGTCACTCTGATAAGGTATGAAGTAGGATTTCAAAAAGCTGGTGGGAAAGTGAAGGGGACAAACCTTGTCAAGCAGACCCCCATAAATAATAATACAAAAACAAATGTTTGGGCTTGTCATTCCTGTGTGAGGAATGTTTTCTCTAACAGAGTTCATTCTTGGAATGTGTGTGTCACTGGCAGGGGCAGCATTTATTTTTCATCGTAGAGAAGAGTGTGGTGACCTACCATCCTGAACACAACTGAGTGACTTGTTCGGTCAATTCAGAGGACAGTTAAAGGTCAACCACATTACTTTGGAGCCACATTCAGGCCAAAGTAAAGAGGAAGATTTTGTTTTATGACAATTCAGTAACTGAAACTAGTTTTTGTATTCCAGAATTACAAAGTCAAATGAATTTAAATTAGCTGGCTGCCATGGTGGGGTTTGAACTCACGTCAATCATTCATCAGTCCAAACCTCTGGATTGCTCATTCAGTGAAATAATCACTATGCTATTTGTTGCACTTCCAATTGATGGCGCTACTGTACAAGTCAGATCCTAGAATTAAACTTCATTTCATTGATCATAGGTTTCATTTTTGTATTCAGTTTTTATGGTGCTTAGACTTAGAAATATATTTCCACAAGTTGCAGACGTTCTTTACAACAAAAATGAGGAAAGATATGATAAAACAAATCCGTATCCAGTTAGAAAGATACACTCAGAGATGTACAGCATGGAAACAGACCCTTCGGTCCAACTTACCCATGCCATATCCTAAATAAATCTAGCGTCATTGCCAGTATTCGGCCATATCCCTCTAAACCCTTCCTAATCATATAGCCATCCAGATTTCTTTTAAATGTTGTAATTTTACCAGCCTCCACCACTCTGGCAGTTCATTCTGTACATGCACCACCCTCTGCCTCAAACAGTTTCCCCTTAAGTTCCGGTTAAAATTTTCCCCTCTTACTTTAAACCTACAGCCTCTAGTTTTAAACTCCCCACCCCACCCTAATCAGGGAGAAAGACCTTGTCTATTCAGCCTACCTATGCCCCTCATGATTTTATAAACCTCTATAAGGTCACCCCTCAGCCTCCGACACTCCAGGTAAAAAGTCCCAGTCTATTCAGCCTCTCCCTATAGCTCAAAGCCTCCAATCCCTAAACCTATGCCCTCTAGTTCTGGACTCCCCAATCCCAGGGAAAAGACTTTGTCTATTTATCCTATGCATGCCCCTCATAATTTTGTAAACCTCTATAAGGTCACCCCTCAGCATCCGACGCTCCAGGGAAAACAGCCCCAGCCTATTCAGCCTCAAATCTTCCAACCCTGGCAACATCCTTGTAAATCTTTTCTGAACCCTTTCAAGTTTCATAATATCCTTTCTGTAGGAGGGAGACCTGAATTGCACACAGTATTCCAAAAGTGGCCTGACCAATGTCCTTTACAGCCGCAACATGACCTCCCAACTCCTATACTCAATGCAATGACTGATAAAGGCAAGCATATCAAATACCTTCTTCATATCCTATCTACCTGCGACTCCACTTTCAAGGAACTATGAACCTGCACTCCAAGGTCTTTTGTCCAACACTCCCCAGGACCTCACCATTAAGTGTATAAGTCCTGCCCCGATTTGCCTTTCCAAAATGCAGCACCTCACATTTATCTAAATTTAAATCCATCTACCACTCCTTGGCCCATTGGTCCATCTGATCAAGATCCCTTTGTACTCTGAGGTAACCTTCTTCACTGTCCACTACACCTCCAATTTTGGTGTCATCTGCAAACTTACTAATTGTATCTCCTATGTTCACACCCAAATCATTTATATAAATGACAAAAATCAGTGGTCCCAGCACTGATCTTTGTGGCACACCACTGGTCACAGGCCTCCAGTCTGAAATGCAACCCTCCGCTGCCACCCTTTATCTTTGAGCCAGTTCTGTATTCAAATGGCTAGTTCTCCCTCTATTCGATGTGACCTAACCTTGCTTACTAGTCTACCATGAGGAACCTTGTCAAACTATCTTAATACAAACAGCAAAATCAAAGTTTTAATCTGTTCCCCATTGCTACCGTTTCACAGATACTCAATTTCAGAGAAATTACACCTCTCACTCAGTTTTATAAGTGTTTACTAAACTGACTTCCCTCAATTTTTTTCATGGAATTTATTATTCCTGTCTGAGTCTGCTTGCAAACACCTTTCACAATTCTGATGGTCAAGCCTTTTCAGTTCCAAGCTCTTCTGTTTATAAACTCCACAACTAATGCACTTAGGCCAGGATGACTCTTCCCTGAACTAAAAGGCCAATTTTTCTAATCAGAGAAACTACTCGCTTCTGAACTGAACTCTTGATTCTCCTGAATGGAATTCAATACTAAAACGGATAGCTTTCAGGTCTATAAACTCAGCATTATAAACATTCCATCCATTAACACACATGACAGGGGTCTGCTAGGCACTTGACTGTAGCCACATGCTTCCTTGGAATTGATACCACACAGGCCACTATTTCAGTGGGTTTTCTGACCAGTTCTTTTTTAAAAAAAGTCTTTGCATTGACCTAGATTCATGCGTCTCTATTTCAAAATATAACATATATGGTATACACCTTTCACAATGTAATATAAACATGAAGTAGGAATGTAATAACATATAGAAGCATGATTTGCATAACTAATAGACTCAACATAGTCGAGTAGACATATCAGTTTTCTAAAATAAATGATCAATTAGGGTGAAGATGCTGGCTGTGAATGGAATGAGATCGGATCTAAAAAGTTTATAGAAATTTTAACTGAGCACTTCCTGTTAGATAGGTGGGTTAAAATCAGCCTCTATATGCCAGGTGACGTTCAAAATGCGAAGCGATCCGCAGAACTTAATTGAAAAATGGCAAACATTCACAAAGTATTTTCATCCTCTTATTCAGAAATTTATGTTGTGCACGTATAGGCTTCAAGGACTAGATAGTTAAAAAAATTACAGATCAATAGAATTTGGTCTTCATATGCCCAATTAATAGTTTCACAATACCTCAAGACTTAGCTTTGCTATTTGCCGAAACTGAAACTTATTTTAAAGAATGTTTTGTAATGGGATGCTCTGAAATAGGTAACAGTATCATTGGAACTGTAGGAACAGATTTAAAAATAAGAAAAACTGGAAAGTAAAAATTGGTACCTTTCACAAAAAACTCCCATTCAGCAATAATTTTGAGTATCGTTCCTGTGCGAACAGTAGTTCAGTAGTAATGCTACCAAATCAGTTGGATACAAGGCTAGACTAAGGCTCTAGAGCAATACATTCAAATTCCACTAACGGTTTTTCAAAAAATAAATCTGGAATGAAAGGCTAGTCTCAACAATCATGATCACACAAATACCAGGTTATTGTAAAAACCCATCTCGCTTACTGATGTCTTCGGGGAAGAAAATACACTGTCCTCATCTACTCTGACCTACGTGTGACTTTTGACACACAACAGTATGGTCAACTCTTAACAGCCCTTTGGAATTGGCTTAGTAAAGTGCTCTGTTGTATCAAAAAACACAAATTAAAATACTATATATGGACTGTAGCGGGTCAGCAAGGCAGCACATATACTTAACATGGGAACTTTGAGATGGGCAATAAATGAGACTTCCAAACAGAATGAGAACAAATTGAAAATATGAACACATTTTTAACAAAATTATTTCTGAAGTTAAGGACAGAAAATAAACAGCAGGTCTATCAGCATCTACAAAGGTAAAATATAACAATAATTCAGTTGTGCATCCTTCACCAAAACTGTAAAGTACAAGATTAACAAAAGGCCTTGTAAGGTGAAGGTGAGGAAAAAAAAGGGTTTGGGATGGAAGAGATAACATACATTCTAATAACCTAGAGGGTTTTAACTGGTTGAATGACCTTCAGGAACTTATCAAAAGATGTAAAACAATCACTTGAATAAATGATTGAAAAGGTGGATTAAAGCAATGTGTACTAAGGGATAGCATGACTAACATTAATAGTCAAAGGCTGCAGAGTTCCTGGGAAATAGAAGAGATACTCCTACTGAAGCTATTGGTTGGTTAAAACAGAGTAGGAAGCAAAGGTGTAGAAATCAGGATGGATATAGAAGAGATGGCATGTGATAAGGGGATCAATGGCACCAACCCAACTGGTCTAGGCTGGAGTGTAAACTCAACACAAGCACCCTACTATCTAATACCAGTTTCTACACTGCCCCTCCCACAAAAGATAGGCAGAGTGGTCATTTAATTTGCATTTGGTCACCCCAACATAGCTTAAACCATACAATGAGTAATAAATGCAGTACATTGTTTAGCGGAGATACATGTAAATTTCCGTTTCCCATTAAAGAAATAATTTTGGAATTCCCTAGTAATGTTGAAAGTGGTATAGACAGAGGTTGTTTCTCCTATAGCTTCATGGGAAAATGCCAGAATGGTCAACAGATAGAGGTGATCATGGTAAAACATGGAATTATTCCACAGGCAGATGGATTGCAAGGTTTCTGGGTTGGAACGTGTCAACAGTTAGTGAAAGGAGCCAGGATGAGAAAATGCAAAACAGGCCTGCAGTTCTCAAAAACAGAGGAAAAATAACTAACATACACTAGAACTGATGCAGGGCAAACCAATCCATGTTGAAGTGCTTATTCCGTAGAATTAACCTACAGTTCTCATTATCTCCTACCACTTTGCTCCTTTACTTCCTTATTCCACTCTCTAAGATGTTCACATAATACTTCTTAACATGTTTTCTACCATAACCCTCTATGTGGCAGCAAGTTTTACATTCTCACCACTGTGTTAAGGCATTCTCTGCTGAATGCTTAAATTAATTTGTTAGTGACTATCTTACATTAATGCGAACTTATTCACAACTGGTAAGTGTTTCTCTATTTTTACCATATGGAATTACTTTGTGATTTTAAAGACGCCATTAGGTTGGATCTTCATTTTCTGTTTATAGACAAAGAGCGCAACCCACTCAATCTTTCCTGATAGCTACAGCGTCTCACATGTGGTAGTCAACATTCCCATTAAGCTGCATGGCCACTCCAAGGGTCCATGCATGGCAGTGGTGTGCCAGCACCATTTCCAGAGTTGACTTCCGGTTTCGGAAGTTACCACCACACGTGGACCTGGGAGGTTTGCACAGAAGAAAACAAAATTAAAGGAAATGTAGCTGGTGGCATTAACTTATTTTTTTTGTACACTTTATCCCTATTTTTTCTCGGATTGTTACCTTTGTGCTACCATGAAGATACCACTTTCTCAACCTCACCTCTCAGATTAAATATCACCAGTTATCTCTTTCTAATGAGAGCAGCCTATGGTCCTCTGGGACTATGGTGACTTGAGTTTATTATTTTCTTCTATTTTCATTTTATATTTCCTCCTTGTCTTCCAAATTGTCTTTTCAACCTCTTTCCAAAGTTTGTTCTTCAAACCCACTTCCTTGATCAAACTTTTAGACACCTTTTCCAAATTGTCTTTGACCAGGTGTCAGTTCTTGTCTGAGTATGAAGCATAATTCAGCTCTCATTGAAAAAAAATTAAGCTCACAAATGTGTCCCTGACACTACTGAATTACATAATTACACAGAATTTAAACATAAAGCAGATCATTCTCTCAATCAGTCCATGGCAGTGTTTATATTCTACATGAGCTTCTTCTAAATCTCACCCAAATTCCTTTCCACTTCATGCACTTATCTGGCTCCCCTAAATGCTGCTTCAGCCCATTGAATACCTTCGTATACCTCCGCCTGGAGGCGGAGAAGTCAGAGATAGAAGTGCATATAGTCAAGTCAGATTGTTATGATCCCAGCTGATGTTAATAATGGACAAGTCAGGCTACTGAGTGACGCCTGGCATATGTTTTATTTTTGCAGTTTGGTTACCATGGTTGTCAATCACTTAATGTATTTACAAGAGGCTACCAATGTTCTTGTAATAAAAGAACACAAGTTTATTATGCAAAACAGAAGCAAAATTGACAAATTTAGAAAGATAAACATTAACACCAAAAGAAAAATTCAACCCTTCTCCCAGAAATATATTTTACAGATACTCAAGCCAGTAGAGTATCACTCCTATATGACCTCCTTAATTTCTTTCTTAACTGACAAGTTTGCATGAATCCTTCTGGTAACTTGCTATACATTCACTAGATGCGATTCTCTTCATTACTTTCTCTTGTATACATATAGCAGATTTTTCACTGACGTTCCCAAATGAACTTTAAGAAAATGCAATTAATGCAATTAAAACTCTTTTAGAACTCCTTTCAGGCTCTGAAAACCTGGATTGCCATAAACCAAACCACTCCTCCTGTACGAAATGATTCTTCTTAATTGAAATCTGATTGTGACTCACTGTTTATCATTCTGTACATTTTAAAGGTTCAACTTTGTAAACAGTTCAACAATTAACTCCCTGGCTAGTTCATCAAGTCATTTAGATCAAGTCACATGCTTTCTTGGAATTATTTAACTGCTCTAAAATTATTTTCTGAAGTTATCTTTGCAGAACTAAAAGTCAAACTCTGTTTTACCTTAATTTTAAAATCCAAGTTCAAAATCATAATGTATAATCAGAATTTTTTATCATAGGATGGATATGTACCTGATCCCTGTTGCCCTTCCACTTCCACTGGAATTAAAATTTGGGTGGGAAAATTCATGACTGACTTTCCTCTCACTTTAATTGTAACTGTTAAGTGGCCAATAAACAACCATTTAATTTTTCAGGCTACTGCAGGGATTAACCCAGTGCAGATGGACTGCTGACAAGTGACAGCTAGTTGCTTTTTTGGGGGAGGGGGAAGAAATGGGTTAAAGGCATCATTTCCTGATTGAGAGCTTGGACATTGAGCAAGGAGATAAATACTGAAAACTATTTCCTTTCCCTTGTTTCCAACTCACCCTACCTCCATCTCTTGATGATCCCCATGTTGTATCTCTAAACTCCAAGACCTAGGTCTCGGCTCACCACTTTCTAACTGGATTCTTGACATCCTGACTTGTAGGGTGCAATCAGTAAGAATAGGTGACAACACCTCCTCCACCATAATCCACAATGCTGGTGCCCTACGAGGCAATGTGCTCAGCCCCCTACTATATTTGTTATATACTTATAACTGTGTGGCCAAATTGCACCTTGACTCCATTTATATGTTTGCTGGTGATACCATCATTGTAAGTGGGATCACAAATAACGATGAAACAGAATATAGGAAAGAGATTGAGTGTTTAGCTGCATGGTGTAAAGACCCAACAATTTCTCCATCAATGTCAGGAAAATGATGTCAGGATGCAGAGTGGAGGGTACGCCCCTGCTGAGTTGGAGATGGTCAAGAGGGTCAAGTTCTTGGGAATGATGACCACCAATAATCCGTCCTGGTCTACCCATGTCGACACCATGATCAAGAAAGCACAACGCCTCTGCTTCCTCAGGAGGTTAAGGAAATTCGGCATGTCCACAAAGACACTCACCAATTTTTATAGATGCACCAGAAAAAACACTTTATCTGGATACATCACAGTATGGTGTATGGTTCCCATGTTCCCAAGCCTGCAAGAAACTACAGAGAGTCATGAACACAACCTAGTCCTTCATGCAAACCAGCCTTCCATCCGTTGACTTCACCTATACATTCTACTACCTCAGGAAAGCAGCCAACATAATCAAAGACCCCTCCTACCCCAGTTATACTCTCTTCCACCTTCTTCTGGCAGGTAGAAGATATAAAAATTTGTATACATGTATGAACAGATTCAAGAACAACTTCTTCCCTGCTGTTATCAGACTTCTGAATGGACCTCTCAAATGTCAATTTTGATTTCTCTCTCCACAGCTGTAACACTAAAAGGACTTATCTTGAGTGTCAGGGCCTTCGTTTGCAGCAGCAGCAGGAACAGTGAGAGTAAAGAACAGAGTGGGAACAGTCAAATTGTGCTCTGGGAAGGTGAGTGAACCAATATTTGGGCAGCTGAATCTGAGACACTACATGTGTGGGGGGGGTCTCCCACTTGCCGCCCTCCTCTAACCAAACAAAAACTCTGTGGTGTCTTGATAAGGTAAGATTTTTCAATTTTTTTTATTGTGTGATTGGTAAAATCTTTTCTTTCCTTTTTCATTTATCTAAGTTAAAACATAGTTCAGCTTAAGATTAAAAAAAACGACAGATCTCAGACTCGTGTTATGCTCCTCTTACTCAATGTGGGAGCTCAGGGACGCGGCTGATGTCCCTGATTCCTTCACACGCAGGAAGTGCGTCCAGCTGCAGCTCTTGTTAGACTGCATGACGGCTCTGGAGCTGAGGATGAATCACTTTGGAACATACATGATGCTGAGGAGGTTGTGAAGAGCACATTTACTGAATTGGTCACACCGCAGATTAGGATTGCTGAGGCAGAAGGGGAATGGGTGACCAAAAGGCAGAGAAAGAGCAGGAAGACAGTGCAGGTATGCATTGTGGTTATCTCCCTCCAAAACAGGTACATCATTTTGGATAGTGTTGGGGAAGATGGCTCACCAGGGGAAGGCAGCAGTAGCCAGGTTCATGGCACCATGGCAGACTCTGCTGTAGAGAAGGGTGGGAAAGAGTGTGGAAGGGCTATTGTCATAGGGGATTTAATTGTAAGGGGAGTAGATAGGCGGTTTTGTGGTCGAAAACGAGACTCCCAGGTGCACGGGTCAGGGATGTCTCAGCTCGGCTGCAGAACATTCTTAAGGGTGAACAGCCAGCTGTTGTGGTGCATATAGGCACCAATGATATAGTTAATAAGTGGGATGAGGTCCTACAAGCAGAACTTAGGGAGTTAGGAGCCAAGTTAAAAAGTAGGACCTCAGGAGGTAGTAATATCAGGATTGCTACCAGTGACACATGCTAGTCAGAGTAGAAATGAAAGATTAGGCAGGATGAATGTGTGGCTTGAGAGATGGTGCAGAAGGGAGGGGTTCAGATTTTTGGGACATTTTGATTGGCTCTGGGGAAGGTGGGGCTATTATAAATTGGACGGTCTACATCCGGACCGGACTGGAATCAATGTCCCTCAGGGTGCTTTTGCTAACGCTGTTGGGGAGGATTTAAACTAATGTGTCAGGAGAATGGGAACCAAATGAGGAGGTTAGTGGACGGTAAGGAGGTAGTAACTAAAGCTTGTAAAGAACTAGATAATGAAATCAACGTGACTAAGGGGAAGAGTAGACAGGGAGCAGATGATGAACGCAAAGGGACTGGTGGTCTGAGGTGCATTTGTTTTAATGCAAGAAGCGTAGTAGGTAAGGTGGATGAACTTAGGTCTTGGATGAGTACCTAGGAGTATAATGTTATTGCTATTACTGAGACTTGGTTGTGGGAAGGGCACGATTAGCAACTAAATATCCCAAGATATAGATGCTTCAGGCAGGATAGAGAGGGAGATAAAAGGGGTGGAGGAATTCCATTTGTGATCAGAAAGGATATCACAGCAGTTCTGAAAGAGGGCACTATGGAGGATTCGAGCAGTGAGGCAATATGGGCAGAGCTCAGAAATAGGAAGGGTACAGTCACGATGTTGGGGCTGTACTACAGGTCTCCCAACAGCGAGCATGAGATCGAGGTAGATTATGGAAAGATGTAGGAGCAACAGGGTGGTGATGATAGGAGATTTTAATTTTCCCAACATTGACTGGGATTCACTTAGTGTTAGGGGTCTAGATGGAGCAGAATTTATAAAGAGCATCCAAGAGGGTTTTATAGAGCAGTATGTAAATAGTCCAACTTGGAAAGGGGCCATACTGGAACCTGGTGTTGTGGAATGGGCCCGGCCAGGTGTTGAAGCTTCAGCAGGGGATTACTTTGGGAATAGTGACCACAATTCCATAAGTTTTAGAATACTCACGGACAAAAGACGAGAGTGGTCCTAAAGGAAGAGTGCTAAATTGGGGGAAGGCCAACTATACCAAAATTCAGCAGGAGTTGGGAAATGTAGATTGGGTACAGCTGTTTTGAAGGTAAATCCACATTTGATATGTGGGAGGCTTGTAAGGAGAGGTTGACTTGAGTACGGGAAAGACATGTTCCTGTGAAAATGAAGGATAGAAATGGCAACATTAGAGAACCATGGATGACAGGTGAAATTGTGAGACTAACTAAGAGGAAAAAGGAAGCATACATAAGGTCTAAGTGAAAGAAAACAGAAGCAGCTTTGGAAGAATATCGGTAATGTAGGACCAATCTGAAATGAGGAATTCAGAGGGGCCAGGAAATATCTTTAACAAACAGGGTTAAGGAAAATCCCGATGCTTTTTATTCATGAGGGTAACTAGAGAAAGGGTTGGCCCACTCAAGGACAAAGGAGGAAAGTTACGTGTGGAGTCAGAGAAAATGGGTGAGATTCTTAATGGATACTTTGCATCAGTAATCAACAAGAAGAGGGAGATGATAGATGTTGAGGTTAGAGATAGATGTTTGTTTACTCAAGGTCAAGTTGGCCAAAAAAGGTGATCCAGCAGGCAGCATTCTCTCTTAGCTGCATTAAGGTGGACAAATCCCCAGGTCCGGATGGGATCTATCCAAGGTTACTGAGGGAAGCGAGAAAGGAAATAACTGGAGCCTTAACAGAGAGCTTTGCAGCATCCTTGAACATGGATGAGGTCCCGGAGGACTGGAGAATTGCTTATGTTGTCCCCTTGTTTAAGAAGGGTGGCAGGGATAATCAAGGTAACCACAGACTGGTGAGCCTGCATCAGTGATACGGAAGCTGCTGGAGAAGATACTGAGGGATAGGATCCATTTACATTTGGAAGAAAATGGGCTTATCAGTGATAGGCAACATGGTTTTGTACAGGGAAGGTCATGTCTTACCAACTTAATAGAATTCTTTGAGGAAGTGATAAAGTTGATTGATGAGGGAAGGGCTGTAGATGTCATATACATGAACTTCAGTAAAGCGTTTAATAAGGTTCCCCATGGTAGGCTGATAGAGAAAGTGGAGTCGCATGGGGTCCAGGGTGTATTAGCTAGATGGATAAAGAACTGACTGGGCAACAGGAGACAGAGAGTAGTCGTGTGAGTTTCTCAAAGTGGAGAACAGTGACCAATGGTGTTCCACAGGATCCGTGCTGGGACCACTGTTGCTTGTGATATACATAAATGATCTGGAGGAAGGTATAGGTGGTCTGATTGGCACTAAGATTAGTGGATTAGCAGATAATGAAGGGAGATAGATTGGAGTTGGGCAGACGGAATTCAATCCAGGCAAATGTGAGGTGATGCATTTTAGAAAATCCAATTCAAAACCGAACTATACAGTAAATGGAAAAGTCCTGGGGAAAATTGACGTACAAAGAGATCTGGGTATTCAGGTCCATTGTTCCCTGAAAGTGGCAATGTAGATCAATGGAGTGGTCAAGAGGGCATACGGCATGCTTTCCTTTATTGGACGGGGTATTGAGTACAAGACTTGGCAGTTCATGTTCAGCTGTATAAGACTTTGGTTCAGCCACATTTGGAATACTGCATACAGGGAGTGGACACGAGGTTCATCAGGATGTCGCTTCGTATGGAGGGTGCTAGCTTTGAAGGGAGGTTGAGTAGATTAGGATTATTTTCATTAGAAAGATAGGGGTTGAGGTCTACAAAATTATGAGAGGTATAGACAGGGTGGATAACAAGAAGCTTTATCCCCCCGAGTGGGGGACTCAATTACTAGGGAACATGAGTTCAGAATGAGAGGGGAAAAGTTTAAGGGAGATATGCATGGAAAGTTCTTTACAGAGAAGGTGTTGGGTGCCTAGAATGCATTGCCCGCAGATGTATCTAGACAGATACATAAATGGGCAGGGAGCAGAGGAATACAAATCCTTAGAAAATAGGTGACAGGTTTAGATAGAGGATTTGGATTGGCACAGGCTTGGAGGGCCAAAGGGCCTGTTCCTGTGCTGTAATTTTCTTTTCTGCTACATAATGCACTTTGTATGGTATGATCTGCCTACATAGCACGATAAACAACACTTTTCGCTGTATCTCAATACATGGGACAACAAACTCAAAAAATCAATTTGAGTTTAAACTCAAACTACTCAAAAAATCAATTACCTCTGGCTGGAATCCTTGGCCCTTGGATTTTGAGGTTGCTGACGTAGCAGGAGCTACAGAGTTGAAAAATGTGGTGTTGGAAAAACACAGCATGCCAGGCAGCATCCAGGGAACAGGAGAATCGACATTTCTGGCATAAGCCCTGAAGAAGGGCTTATGCCCGAAATGTCGATTCTCCTGCTCCTCGGATGCTGCCTGGTCTGCTGTGTTTTTCCAGCACCACATTTTTCAACTCTGGTACTCCAGCATCTGCAGTCCTCACTTTCTCCTAGCAGGAGCTACAGTCTTCTATGTGGTGCTACTGACTGCAAGAGAAGCTAGTCTGCTTGACCAGGCTCCTCCAGCATCCCTGGAGACCTGATTCTAGACTGACTACCACTGGTGCTTGATTGGCAGAAGACCCAGCAGGCAGCATTCCCTCTTAGCTGCAGCTGCTCCGGGAGTACATGCATGCAAATTGGCTTGCTGACAAAGTGATTTCTGGTTTTGGAAGTTGCTGCTGCACATGGATCTTGGGGGAGGTCTCCACAAAAGAAAAATAAATCTGAGGGAGGGTAGCACAGGTCTTCATTAGAGATCCACACCACCACTGGGAGATTATGCCTTTAATTTTGAAAACCTTTATTAGGTCACCTCTCAGTTTTCTCTTTCTATAGAAAAGTGTGTTATGGAAAAACATGAAATAGATAATAGTTGTGTCTTTTCAGATCTTTTTCTACACTTGTCCAATGTTTCCATAAACTTCTTGCAATGTGAAAATCAGAAACATGTATGGTACTCAAGCATGCCCTAACCATGATTCCTATATATATTTGCTTTTGAATTATATTCTGACAAAACTAACCTTAGTGTTTTTCATTCTACAGTTTTCTTAACTAGCTTTGGTGTATTTAATGATTTTTGTATCTGTACTCCAAGATCCCTTTCTGCCTCTACCCTATTTGGACAAGTTGGTCTCATTATTTCATCAAGATAGACTACATCATACCTGTCTATAAGAATGGTACTCCATTTGTAGATTTCCAAGTGATTTTGATAATCAGTAAACTAAGTCATAAATTAACACATCAGAAACTTAACATGGATGAACTAAATGTTTTCACTTTCTCAGGTATAATATATAGTGGAGTGAGACTTACTTCATGATAAAGGTAAATGAAGATTAATATAGGAACTGCAAACCTCATCACACGGACCTATAAAAACAATTACATAAAGATATAATTACATAACAATACATTAGAAAGAGACTAAAATGACAGTCATTTTCAAATAGGACAGAAAACAAAAACAATGAACAGTAAAGACCCATTAGAGTTCATTCGAATGGTGTAAAACAATAGCATTAATTATATCTAGTAAAACGTTGGATTAACTTTTAAAATAACTTAGATACGCTATTCAACATGGATTCAAAGTGAAAACATCCTGTTTAACAGTCTTCCTGGCTTTTTAAAGGCAATGTCATGCCAATACTGTTAGGGTAAGCACACAACCTAGTGTAGCTAGCTTTTTAAAAGGCATCCAAACACCTGGAAGCAAAAGTCTATAAAATTAAGGTTAGAACAGTAGGAAATTCAAATTAAGTCTTCAGATTTTTCAACAAATACTAAGTAGTTATGTCAAAGTAGATTTCCTCAAAGATCAGTAGTGAGAGCAAGCTTTCTAATTTCCATCATTGCCTTGAATTTAGAAATTAAATGCAAGAAAGTCACATTAGTGGATGTTACTAAAACAGGAAGAAGTAATTGCTTCTCCAAGTTAATCGCAGATACCTCCTCCTACTGCCCCCTTGACCATGACCCCACCCCCTACCACCAAACCATCATCTCCCAGACCGTCCATAACCTCATCACCTCAGGGGATCTCCCATCCACCGCCTCCAACCTCATAGTCCCACAACCCCGCACCTCCCGCTTCTACCTCCTGCCCAAAATCCACAAACCTGACTGCCCCGGCCGACCCATTGTCTCCGCCTGCTCCTGCCCCACCGAACTCATCTCCGCATACCTTGACACCGTCCTGTCCCCCTTAGTCCAAGAACTCCCCACCTACGTTCGGGACACCACCCATGCCCTCCACCTGCTCCATGATTTTCACTTCCCCGGTCCCCAACACCTTATTTTCACCATGGACATCCAGTCCCTGTACACCTCCATCCCCCATCACGAAGGACTCAAAGCCCTCCGCTTCTTTCTTTCCCGCCGTACCGACCAGTACCCTTCCACTGACACCCTCCTTCGACTGACTGAACTGGTCCTCACCCTGAACAACTTCTCTTTCCAATCCTCCCACTTCCTCCAAACGAAAGGAGTAGCCATGGGCACCCGCATGGGCCCCAGCTATGCCTGCCTCTTCGTAGGATATGTGGAACAATCCATCTTCCGCAACTACACTGGCCCCACCCCCCACCTTTTCCTCCGCTACATCGATGACTGTATCGGCGCCGCCTCGTGCTCCCACGAGGAGGTTGAACAGTTCATCCACTTCACCAACACCTTCCACCCCGACCTCAAATTCACCTGGACAGTCTCAGATTCCTCCCTCCCCTTCCTCGACCTTTCTATTTCTATCTCAGGCGACCGAATCAACACAGACATCTACTACAAACCGACCGACTCCCACAGCTACCTGGACTACACCTCCTCCCATCCTGCCCCCTGTAAAAACGCCATCCCATTCTCCCAATTCCTTCGACTCCGCCGCATCTGCTCCCAGGAGGACCAGTTCCAAAAACGCACAACCCAGATGGCCTCCTTCTTCAAGGACCGCAATTTCCCCCCCGACGTGGTCGACGATGCCCTCCACCGCATCTCCTCCACTTCCCGCTCCTCCAACCGCCACCAGGACAGAACCCCACTGGTCCTCACCTACCACCCCACCAGTCTCCATGTACAGCGCATCATCCGCCGTCATTTCCGCCACCTCCAAACGGACCCCACCACCAAGGATATATTTCCCTCCCCTCCCCTATCAGCATTCCGTAAAGACCACTCCCTCCGTGACTCCCTCGTCAGATCCACACCCCCCACCAACCCAACCTCCACTCCCGGCACCTTCCCCTGCAACCGCAGGAGGTGCAAGACTTGCGCCCATACCTCCCCCCTCACCTCCCTCCAAGGCCCCAAAGGAAACTTCCATATCCGCCACAGATTCACCTGTACCTCCACATATCATCTATTGCATCCTCTGCACCCGATGTGGCCTCCTCTATATTGGGGAGACATGCGGCCTACTTGCGGAGCGTTTCAGAGAACACCTCTGGGACACCCGGACCAACCAACCCAACCACCCTGTAGCTCAACATTTCAATTCCCCCTCCCACTCCACCAAGGATATGCAGGTCTTTGGACTCCTCCATCGTCAGACCACAGCAAAACGACGGTTGGAGGAAGAACGCCTCATCTTCCGGCTAGGAACCCTCCAACCACAAGGGATGAACTCGGATTTCACCAGTTTTCTCATTTCCCCTCCCCCCAGCCTGTCTCAAATTCAGCACCGCCTTCCTAACCTGCAATCTTCTTCCCGACCTCTCCGCCCCCACCCCAGTATGACCTATCACCCTCACCTTGACCTCTTTCCACCTATCACATTTCCGACGCCCCTCCCCCAAGTCCCTCCTCCCTATCTTGTATCTTAGCCTGCTGGACAAACTGTCCTCATTCCTGAAGAAGGGCTAATGCCCGAAATGTCGATTCTCCTGTTCCCTAGATGCTGCCTGACCTGCTGCGCTTTTCCAGCAACACATTTCCATCTCCAAGTTAAAATCAACTGGAAGAAATAAGTGGACTGATCAATGGTAAACTAACTCCACATTCACTCATTCAATACAGTCATTATTTATCTGAAGAGTTGAAATTGTATATTTTTTAAAAAACCTCCAGTACACTGGTTTTCATCTACACTAGTTGTTACATGGTTCATAAAAAGTATAAAATAATTGCAATTTTGAGAAAAATATGCAGTATAATTATCAAACCGGAATGGGTCTGAAATAAATTATTGTTTGAAAGGCGCATTAATTATGAGTGAAAGTAATCTTGTTTTATAGAAAGAAGCATCTTTCAGACCACTGACACCTCATAGCAAGGTATAATTACTATTTAAATTCAAATAATTAGAATCATCAAAATATAAAACACTTACCAATTTTAGGCTAACAATCCAAACAAATTAACAGCAATTGTCTTAATTTATAAGCCCTGTACTCTTTTAAACATATGTTGGCTGCACAATGCAATCTTAAAATATAAAATCTCATCACACAGTTGCATTTGTTTGCATTACATCAACTTATAGTTACTGTGAATGGTTCAATAGAAGCAATTACTGTTACCATACAATCATAATTCTGACAGCCTGCAGCAGCAACAGCACAGAGACTCAAGGCTTTGGGAAGGAGGCCCCCTTACCTTATGGAGACATCACCACCCTAGGAGTCATAACTTTAGAAGTTTCAGATCTGGATGCTTCTCTCCTTTTTGGCTTTTTTAAAAAAATCTGTTTTTTGTATCTAAAATGGTTGCTTGTTTTTTAATTTAGGTTTTTTTTTCTGAAGATGGCATTGGAGAATGGCAATTTTGTACAATTTTCACTGTACTTGAGTACATGACAATAAAATCTAATTCTGAAAAAATCTAATTCTAATTTTTGCTGCACCTAATTTGAGTAATTCATATAATTGCAGTCACAATTCCTATGTAAAATCTGCATGTAATTATATTCTTAGTGAAATAATATTGACATCATGCAAAAAAAACCTCAGCTATTAATTAGACCACTTATGACTCCTAAATGTAGGCAACAAAGAAGGTCCAAATAAATGACTGCAAATAGCTTTGGCCAAGCATGCTCAAAGTGCTAGGATATCGTTGTACTGATTTAAAATACAAGTATTAAAATGGTTGTGGATTAATATAGTACTTGAATATGTTTAGTGCTTAGTGATGCTGATGGGTAACATGTCAGAATAATATATTTAACTTATTCTTAAAGAAATAGATATGCAACATCTGTCATTCCAGAGGCTGAAGAAATCGCAGATGTCATCTCATTTATACAAACACATTTGATAGTGCAGAACAAAACTAATGAAAAAAAGTCACTTTAACAAAATATGCAAGTCTACAATTAATAGCCACATACACACTTATTTTCATTATGCAGAACAATGGACATACATATTCAATATTCTATCAGGCATTTTGTTAACAAAGTACATTAAATATAAACTTGAAGTTTGAATACAAAAATAATGGTGCACTGTATCTGTGCAAATGGCACTGACCCACTGAGGAGAATGTAGTCGAATTGCTTTGAGACTCAGACTCCATAAATGGCTGCTACAAATTGCTGCTGATGCAAAGACACACATATGAGATGTCCACAGATATTTCATCCTGTAACAAAGAATAATTGAGCTAAAAAAACTGAGGTTAATCACAGGATCTTCTCTATCTACAACAACTACTGCCTAGAAAGACACAATCAGCAGGTACATAGGAACAAAACTGTCTGCAAATTCTTCAGTCATGCAGCATTCTAACTTAGAAATATATTTCAGTTTCTTAATTACTGCTAGTTCAAAATCCTGGAACCTCTTACATTATAACACTATGGGAACACCTACATGCGTATAGCAAAACTAAACTCAAAGTTGTAGAAGAAAATAGGGAAGGTAAATACATATTTCAGTAAGGCACTTTATTTAACTTAGATTCATGATACAGAAAAAGCATCAAAGTGTATTGTAATGAGCATCATATGCATTAGTTCCCTTAAGAAAAATGAAGAAATCATTCCAATATTGTTAAATTTGAATTTCTGCATGATAATCTTTTGAAAATTACAAATACATTACAATATGAATCATAGTTTAAGCAACAATATAACATTTACCATTAAGTTATCTAGCATTTTAATTCATAATAAATCAGAAGGAGGACTAATTAGTCCATCAAAACTTCATTGCAACTATTACAATTGCTTGGATTTATTTAGCTATTATTTTTATATATATCACTTTATATGTGTAATAAAATGTCAAAGCACTTAGCAATTGTCAGTCTGCAAAAACAGGGTCTGATAACTAAAACTTGCTGTCAGAAACACCTTAATGGTGATGAGTGGTGAAGAGGCAGAGTGTTTATGGTCTGGATGACTGAAGACATGGCTGTAAATGATAGGGTGAAGGGAATGGGAAATAAACGAGCTCAGAATTGGAGGAACACAGAACGCTTGGAGGGTTGTAGGGCTGGAAAATTCTGCTGATAGGGTGTTGTAAGGGCCTGGAGGTCTTTGAACTTGAGGACAGAATTTTAAATGAATCATTAACCCTAGACCCAGAGCCACTGTAGGTCAGTACGCAAAGGGGTGAAATGTGAACAAGTCCTGGTGCAAATGGAGATGCAGGCAATAGATTTCTGGTTGATCTCAAATTTATGAAGAGTGGAAGGTCGGAAGCTAATCAGGTGGGAATTAAAGTAGAACCATTCAGAAATAACAAGAGCATCAATGAGACTTTCAAAACCAGACAAGTGGATGCAAGGTCAGACAAGGGTGATGTTGAGAAGAATGAAGTAGGTGGTTTTTCTGATATGAAGTAGAGAAACTCAAACAAGACAATGTTGTGATGAGTCTGGTTCAGCTTGAGTCTGGCATAGGCGAACTGATTCAGTTGGAAGGGATTAGATTCTATACAACGTTTGTTTGGAATAAATTGTGATTGATCCAGATCTGAGCAATAAGGAGAAAGAAAACAGAAATAATGGAGTAGGGTATGGAGGGAAAAATCAAAAAGTGGCACACAATTGGACACAGGGAAATTTGGATGACACAGACATGGCAAATATTTGGGGAAGAAATGTCCTGGTTTTTAAATCTCTGCAGGACAGACAGTAAGATAGAGTCCAAAGTTAAAATCAGAGATCCCGTGGAAGAAAGAAGTTGATTTTCAGAAAGTGGAGTGAAATTTGGCCTAAGTAGGATCTAGGATCAATGGCAGATGTAGGCAGCATATGATCTAGTAATCTAATGATCATACACTAAGTTTACGATAGATTATAGATACATATCCATATAATTAGCCTACACATGGAACTATTAATGGACTAATTTACTATGAGATTACAGGATTTGAAATGTTAAAAAATGTCTGTGTAATTATATTTCCTGTGTAACTAATTTATTAATAGCACAGGTCTTCCAAAAGGAAGATAGTAATTGCAGCAGCATAGACAGTAATTGCTGCAGCAACCATGTGGAAGTCCCACTACACCAATCCCTGCAATTACCAGAAAGTTGAAAATTCTGACATGCAGTTACCTAGCATCTGGAATCCTCCACGTAATTCTCCAACTATGACTTATAGTCAGAGGCTTCACTTGGTTTTGACTTGCCTGAATTTTTAGCCAGGAAAGGTTAGAAAAAATAATATCTGCTGTAACTTATGATGAACTATAAAACCAACAATTTCCACTCACTCACTTGCAATCTTTCTTCAACTCTAGAACTAAAACTCCGCACACTGCTAACCTGAGCCCCCAAATGTACTCACCTTCCAAAGATCAACTCCTTCTTCACACCCCCTCCACAACCTGACTTGACTGCCTTGATCCAATGACCCCTGAGTCAACACCCCATGGACCTGACACCCCAACCCTGACTGCATCTTAGCCCAAGCAAATTGATCACTTCTCCCAATTCCCCACTTGTACCCCCTCCGATCCAATACTTTCTCCTCCCACCTTCATTTCTCGAGGCCCAATACCCCATTCCACTCTGCCTAATAGTCCTTCTGCCCACCAGAAACCAATACCCAATATCCCTGGCCAAATTCCCTCAGAGTTAACAGATCCCCTCATCCTGAAGCTGACCTGCCCACTCTCTCAACTGGATCTGCCCTCACAGCTTCCAGCTCACATAGGCACAGTCCCTAACCACTCTAACCTCCAACCCACGCTGACCCACTAAGGACCCTACCCCAACAATTGCTTTATTTCAGTATCTGTGAACGCAGCTTCAAGACTTTTAATCTACTGAAAATGGCACCTACTGCTAGAAAAGCAGCCTTTGTCCTGGACCTAAGTGGAGTCCTGGACTCATCCTGCTTTGGCTGGGAAGGTCCTGCCCAGAAGTTTTCAAAAATCTCAAAACATAAGTGGGCAAACTTTGAATAAGTGGGCAACTTATAGACTGATCAGTGTTGGAAATTGGGATTATGACTCATACCTGAAGATTCGGGTTAATATTTGGTCTGTACTTGCATATTGGGCCACTGAAATCAGGGTTTTAGAACTTTATTTTGTTAAAATTCTATTTTATTTTTATTTTCAGAAAAAAACACCCACAAGACATTTGAACTAATGTCATAGATTACAATACCTCATTGTACTTAAAGCCAGCAGACCAAATAGCACATTGTGCAGTAGATTGTAAGCCATGTCGGGCCTCAACATAGTCATGTTCTGTTCTTTAATGGATGTGCTCTGGATTACAGCTGAACTACAGCTGGGGAGACAAATTACAGTTAAATTAGTTAGTGATAAATGAAGGAGTCAAGCTGATTATCTCTAAGTATATATGTTGCTTGCAATGACATCAGCTCAAAATATTGAATTACTTCCATTTTACTAATTCCTGACCTTAAGTAATTTAAAACAAAACTGCATTGAGCTCAAAGTTTCACAAAGCATATGTTCATATAACAGTGCGTTCTGTTCTCTTTGTGCAGGAGATAAATGCTGTACAATTAAAAAGCACCACTGTAGCAAATCACACAGAATAGTGTCGGAACACAGGGAAGCACAGGAAGAAAAGGATTAATGCAGTACCTCTTTCTGCCCATCCACAATCACTCAAATCTTTCTCCAATTCTCCCAGAGCCTTCAAATCTCATACCTTTGCTAAGACCTGTGACCAGGAAAACCTACTCTATCAAGGCTCATTGTTATTAGTTCACCGGTCAGCGCAACATCGAGGGCTGAAAGGCCTGTTCTGCACTGTATTGTTCTATGTTCTAGGTTAACTGGCTTTGAAATCTCACAGGTTTGCAATATATTGAGGTTGTCATCAGCTGTGAGATGTGGGACAAGCTTTTGACAAGTAATGCAGGATTACTCATCAAGGTTACTTTAGGCTGGTCAACAAACTCAGGTTAGAGGTGGTATTTAACACATAATATTGCAAGGAGGCAATTAAGATCTTCCAAGTAATCGATGAAAGTAAATCTGGAACTGAAAGCTAGTCTCAGTAATGGTGACCATGAGCTACTGGTAACCATGAAGCTACTGGTAATTGTCGTGGAAATCCATCTGGTTTACTAGCTTCCTTCAGAAAAGGAAGTTTGCCATCCTTATCTAGTCTGGACTACATATTTTAGATTTAGATTTTATTGTCACATGTACTCAAGTACAGATGTACAGAAGTACAGTGAACAGTGTATAATGTCAGCACACAAGGCGCCATGTTAGATACTAGGGTACAAAAAAAACTTAGGTACACAGTCATCAACAAACAATGAAATTCACAAGTAAATTTGGAGGAACCTGTTTAAGAGAAATCACAGCACAGAAACTGATAAGAGAATATTTTAAGTGTAGCCTTACAGTAAGTCTGCAGTAGTAAATAGAGTGGGTTCTTTCTTGATTATATGTTATATTGAGATATGTCTCTTTATTAAACTTAAAAGCCATAAGTATTAAGTTAGCCTGAAGCAGTGTTTTGTAGAGCACTTAGACAGTACTATTTTCTGGGTCTGTAGATTGAAAGAAGCAAAAATGGCCTTTAGTAGAATATGCTCTTCTTGTTGGATGTGGGAGTTTAGGGAGAGTTTACATGTTACTGAAGATTATATCTGCAACAAATGCCGTTGGTTGCGAATCCTATCAGATCGAATGGATTGGTTGGAGAGATAGTTAGAGGCAATGGGGAATTTACAAGAGCAAGGGGATGTGATGGAAGGCAGTTATAGGAAGGGAGAAAAGTTGCAGATACAGTCACATAGATGGGCTAACTCTAGGAAAGTTAAGAGAGGTAAGCAGGTGGTGTAGGAGTTTTCTGTAGCCATCTCAATTTTAAACAAGTATACTGGTTTGGAAAATGTAGAGGTGATGGATTTTCAGGGGAATGTAGCATAAACATCCAAGTTTCCGATATTGAGACTGGCTCTAAATATCAGGGGAACGTCGGGTTCCAAGAGATCGATTGTTTTCGGGGAATCTCTAGTCCAAGGCACAGACTGATGTTTCTGTGGCCAGCAGCGAAAAATCAGAATGGTGCTAAGATCAAGAATGTCTCAGAGAGAGTGCAGAATGTTCTCAAGGGGGAGAGGGATCAGCAGGAGGTCATTGTACACATTGGAACCAATGACAGAGGAAGGGAAAAGGATGAGATTCTGAAGGGAGAATATACAGTTAGGCAGGAATTTAAAAAGGAGATCTTGAGAGTAGTAATATCTGGATTACTTCCAGTGCTACAAGCTAGTGAGGGTAGAAAGAGGAGGATAGAACTGGTGAATGCATGGTTGAGGAGCTGTTGTATGGGAGAAGGATTCACATTTTTGGATCATTGGAATCTGTTCTGTGGTAGAAGTGACGTGTACAGGAAGGATGGATTGCACCTAAATTGGAAGGAGACTAATATACTGGCAGGGGAGATTTGCTAGAGCTGCTCAGGAGGATTTAAACTAAAAGGGGAGGGGGGTGGGTGAGGGGAGAAGAGAAAGACCCAGAAAGATAGTGAGGAAAGAGATCAATCTGAGACTGGTACAGTTGAGAAAAGAAGCGAGTCAAACAGTCAGGGCAGGCAGGGATAAAGCAGAGAACAAAGTAGGACTGATAAATTAAACTGCATTTATTTCAAAGCAAAAGGCATAACACAGAAGGCAGATGAACACAGGGCATGGAACTGGGATATTGTAGCAATTACAGAAACATGGCTCAGGGATGGACAGACTGGCAGCTTAATGTTTCAGAATAGAAATGCTACAGGAAGGACAGAAAGGGAAGCAAGAGAGGAGGGGGAGCAGCATTTTTGATAAGGGATAGCATTACAGCTGTACTGACGGAGGATATTCCCGGAAAAACATCCAGGGAAGTTATTTGGGTTGAACTGAGAAATAAGTAAGGAATAATCACCTTATTGGGATTGTATTGCATACCCCTAGTCAGAGTGAAATTGAGAAACAAATTTGTAAGGAGATCTCAGTTATCTGTAAGAATAATAGGGTGTTTATGGTAGGGGATTTTGACTTTCCAAACACAGATTGGGACTGCCATAGTGTTAAGGATTTAGATGGAGAGGAACTTGTTAAGTGTGTGCAAGAAAATTTTCTGATTCAGTATGTAAATGTACCTATGAGAGAAAGTGCAAAACTTGACCTACTCTTGGGAAATAAGGCAGGGCAAGTGACTGAGGTGTCAGTGGGGGGGGCACTTTGGGGCCAGTGACCATAATTCTATTAGTTTTAAAATAGTGATGGAAAAGGATAGACCAGATCTAAAAGTTGAAATTATAAACTGGAGTAAGACTAATTTTCACGGTATTAGGAAAGAAATTTCAAAAGCTGATTGGGGGTCAGATGTTCGCAGGTAAAGGGACAGCTGGAAAATGGGAAGCCTTCAGAAATGAGATAAGATTCCAGAGAAAGTATATTCCTGTTAGGGTGAAAGAAAAGGCTAGTAGGTAAAGGGAATGCTGGATGACTAAAGAAATTGAGAGTTTGATTAAGAAAAAGGAAGCAAATGTCAGACATAGACAAGATAGATCGAATGAATCCTTACAAGAGTATAAAGGCAGTAGGAGTATACTTAAGAGGGAAATCAGGAGGGCAAAAAGGGGACATGAGATAACTTTGGCAAATAGAGTTAAGGAGAATCCAAAGGGATTTTACAAATACATTATGCACAAAAGGGCAAGTAGGGAGAGAATAGGGCCCCTCAAAGATCAGCAAGGTGGTCTTTGTGGGGAGCAACAGGAGATGGAGGAGATACTAAAGGAGTATTTTGCATCAGTGCTTACTGTGGAAAATGACGTGGAAGATAGAGAATGTTGGGAAATAGATGGTGACATCTTCAAATATGTCCACATTACAGAGGAGGAAGTCCTGGATGTCTTGAAAACATACAAGTGGGTAAGTCCTCAGGACCTGATCAGGTGTACCCTAGAACTCTTTGGGAAGCTAAGGAAGTGATTTCTGGGCCACTTGCTGAGATTGTTGTATCATCGATAGACATAGGTGAGGTGCCGGAAGACTGGAGATTGGCTAATGTGGTGCCACTATTTAAGAAGGGTGGAAAGGACAAACCAGGGAACTGTAGACCAGTGAGGCTGACCTCGGTGGTGGGCAAGTTGTTGGAGGAAATCCTGAAGGACAGGATGTATTTGGAAAGGCAAAGACTGATTAGGGATAGTCAACATTGCTTTGTGCGTGGGAAATCATGTCTCACAAACTTGATTGAGTTTTTTGAAGAAGTAACAAAGAAGATTGATGAGGCCAGAGTGGTGGATGTCATCTATATAGACTTCAGTAAGGCAGTGGACAAGGTTCCCCATGGGAGACTGGTTAGTAAGTTTAGATCTCATGGAATTCAAGGAAAACTAGCCATAAGACCATAAGACATAGGAGCGGAAGTAAGGCCATTCGGCCCATTGAGTCCACTCCGCCATTCAATCATGGCTAATGGGCATTTCAACTCCACTTACCCGCATTCTCCCCCTAGCCCTTAATTCCTTGTGACATCAAGAATTAATCAATTTCTGCATTGAAGACATTTAGCGTCCCAGTCTCCACTGCACTCTGTGGCAATGAATTCCACAGGCCCACCACTCTCTGGCTGAAGAAATGTCTCCGCATTTCTGTTCTGAACTTACCCCTTCTAATTCTAAGGCTGTGTCCACGGGTCCTAGTCTCCTCGCCTAACGGAAACAATTTCCTAGCATCCACCCTCTCCAAGCCATGTATTATCTTGTAAGTTTCTATTAGATCTCCCCTTAATCTTCTAAACTCCAATGAATACAATCCCAGGATCCTCAGCCGTTCCTCATGTGTTAGACCTACCATTCCAGGGATCATCCGTGTGAATCTCCGCTGGACACTCTCCAGTGCCAGTATGTCCTTCCTGAGGTGTGGGGACCAAAACTAGACACAGTACTCCAAATGGGGCCTAACCAGAGCTTTATAAAGTCTCAGTAGCACATCAGTACTTTTACATTCCAACCCTCTTGAGATAATTGACAACATTGCATTCACATTCTTAATCACGGACTCAACCTGCATGTTTACCTTCAGAGAATCCTCAACTAGCACTCCCAGATCCCTCTGTACTTTGGCTTTACGAATTTTCTCACCGTTTAGAAAGTAATCCATTCTTCTATTCTTTTTTCCAAAGTGCAAGACCTCGCATTTGCTTACATTGAATTCCATCAGCCATTTCCTGGACCACTCTCCCAAACTGTCTAGATCCTTCTGCAGCCTCCCCACTTCCTCAGTACTACCTGCCTGTCCACCTAACTTTGTATCATCGGCAAACTTCGCTAGAATGCCTCCAGTCCCTTCATCCAGATCATTAATATATAATGTGAACAGCTGCGGCCCCAACACTGAACTCTGCGGGACACCGCTTGTCACCGGCTGCCATTCCGAAAAAGGACCTTTTATTCCAACTTTCTGCCTTCTGTCAGACAGCTAATCCTCAATCCATACCAGTAGCTCACCTCGAACACCATGGGCCCTCACCTTGCTCAGCAGCCTCCCGTGTGGCACGTTATCAAAGGCCTTTTGGAAGTCTAGGTAGAACACATCCACTGGGTTTCCCCGGTCTAACCTACTTGTCACCTCTTCAAAGAACTCCAACAGGTTTGTCAGGCACGACCTCCCCTTACTAAATCCATGTTGACTTGTTCTAATCCGACCCTGCTCTTCCAAGAATTTAGAAACCTCATCCTTAATGATGGATTCTAAAATTTTACAACAACCGAGATTAGGCTAATTGGCCTATAATTTTCCATCTTTTGCCGTGATCCTTTCTTGAACAAAGGGGTTACAACAGCGATTTTCCAATCATCCGGGACTTTCCCTGACTCCAGTGACTTTTGAAAGATCTCAACCAACGCCTCCGCTATTTCCTCAGCCACCTCCCTCAGAACTCTTAGGATGTAACCCATCAGGGCCAGGAGATTTATCATTTGGATACAGAACTGACTCAAAGATAGAAGACAGAAGGTGGTGGTGGAGGGTTGTTTTTCAGATTGGAGGCCTGTGACCAGTGGTGTGGCATAAGGATCAGTGCTAGGTCCACTACTTTTCATCATTTATATAAATGATTTTGATGTGAGCATAAGCGGTATAGTTAGTAAGTTTGCAGATGACACCAAAATTGGAGGTGTAGTGGACAGTGAAGAAGGTTACCTCAGATTACAATGGGATCTTGATCAGATGGGCCAATGGGCTGAGAAGTGGCAGATGGAGTTTAATTTAGATAAATGTGAGGTGCTGCATTTTGGGAAAGCAAATTTTAGCAGGACTTATACACTTAATGGCAAAGTCCTAGGGGGTGTGGCTGAACAAAGAGACCTTGGAGTGCAGGTTCATAGCTCCTTGAAAGTGGAGTCACACGTAGATAGGATAGCGAAAAAGGCATTTAATATGCTTTCCTTTATTGGTCAGAGTATTGAGTACAGGTGTTGGGAGGTCATGTTGTGGCTGTACAGGACATTGGTTAGACCATGTTTGGAATTTTATTGCAACTCTGGTCTCCTTCCTATCGGATGTATGTTGTGAAACTTGAAAGGGTTCAGAAAAGACCTGGGTTAAAAACCTCTCCCACAGACAGCTCACAGACACGGAAAGAACAATACTGGCCAAGTGACTCAACTACAACCACAGGGACGCCAAGACAGCAGACTTCCTAGCAGCACTAGAATGCACACTCAGGAACAATAGACTAACAGAAGAGACACAACAAACAGTGAGGCAAAGTATCGTACCCCTGATAACAAGGAAAAGACAAACACATAACTTCAACACCAAGGAGAGGGAAGCACTAAAATCACTAAGAAACGATAAGAACATAATCATACTACCAGCAGACAAAGGCAGAATGACGGTCATCCGGGACAAAGCAGAGTACACCCAAAAGCACAACAACTACTTCCAGATACCAACACCTAACAAAAGAGGGAGTTGGACCCCACCCCACAGCTCACCAATAGGATAAATAACACACTGAGGAATCTACAAAAAAATGGACAGATAACCAGGTCGGACCTACAAAGAATGAAACCTGAAAGCAACAACACCCCCAGATTCTATGGACTACCTAAAGTGCACAAACCAGACATCCCACTCAGACCCATAGTATCACTACCAGGGACACCATCACACAAACTGGCTAAAGAACTACAGCAGAAACTGAAACACCTGATCAGCAGATCCAGACAATCTATACAATCAACAGAGGAATTCTTGGACATCATCAGAAATATACACATAGACAAGGAAGAAACTATGGCCTCATTCGACGTAACGGCACTGTTCACCTCTATTGACAAAACCCTAGCCAGAGAAACAATAGCCAACCTGCTGGACATACAGAACAGACAACAGGATATTGAACCCATCAATAAAGACGGCATACTTAAACTACTGGACTTGTGCCTCACAACACACTTCACATTCAACAACCAGATATACGAACAAATCAACGGAACACCCATGGGCTCACCGATCTCTGGACTCATAGCAGAAGCAGTTATGCAAAGGTGAGAACAAACAGTCTTACCACAAATTGAACCCAAACTCTGGGTCAGATATGTTGATGACACCTTTGTAATCATTAAAAACACAGAAATAGAGAAAACACACCGGATCATCAACGCCACACTAACAGGAATCCGATTCACGAGAGAAGAAGAAAAGGATAACCAACTCCCATTCCTAGACGTGATGGTACAGAGAACACCGAATGGAGAATTCACCACAAAGGTATACAGGGAAGCCACACACACAGATCAAGTCCTGAACTATGAAAGCAACCACCCCAACACACACAAACGAAGTTGCATCAAGACACTATTCAAAAGGGCCACAACACACTGCAGCACACCAGAACTGCAAAAAGAGGAAGAGGAACACCTGTACAAGGTATTCGCCAAAAACGGATACCCCCGCAATTTCATCAACAGATGCCTAAGAGAAAGACAACGAAACAAGGACATGCCACAACCCAAAGGACTAGCCACACTACCATACATCAGGAGTATTTCAGAACTGACAGCCAGACTACTGCGACCACTAGGACTTATAACAGCACACAAACCAACAGCCACCCTCAGACAACAACTCACCAGAACGAAGGACCCGATACCCAGCATGAGCAAAACTAATGTAGTGTACAAAATCCCATGCAAGGACTGCACAAAACACTATATAGGACAAACAGGAAGACAGCTAATGATCTGCATCCATGAACATCAACTAGCCACGAAACGCCACGACCAGTTATCCTTAGTAGCCACACACGCAGACGACAAGCAACATGAATTCGACTGGGACAACACTACCATTATAGGACAAGCCAAACAAAGAACAGCCAGGGAATTCCTAGAAGCATGGCACTCATCCACAAACTCCATCAACAAACACATCGACCTGGACCCAATATACCGGCCACTACAGCGGACAGCTGAAACTGACAACCGGAAGCGGCAGGGACAGGCCACTATAAATGCCGGAGGAAACACCACAGAAGCGCTTCACAGGAGGCTCCCAAGCACTGAGGATGTCACCTAGACAGGGGACGAAACGTTTGCAACAAACATTTCCAGCTCGGCAAACAGAACCACAACAACGAGCACCCGAGCTACAAATCTTCACCCAAACTTTGAATTTACAAGGATGTTGCCAGGGTTGGAAGATCTATAGGGAGAGGTTGAAAAGTCTGGGGCTGTTTTCCCTAGAACGTCAGAGGCTGTGGGGTGACCTTATTGAGGTTTATAAAATCATGAGGGGCATGGATAGGATAAATAGACAAAGTCTCTTCCCTGGGTTTGGGGAGTCCAGAACTAGAGGGCATAGGTTTAGGGTGAGAGGGGAAAGATATAAAAGAGAGCTAAGGGGCAACCTTTTCACACACAGGGTGGTGCGTGTATGGAATGGGCTGCCATAGGAAGTGGTGGAGGCTGGTACAATTGCAACATTTAAAAGGCATTTGGATGGATATATGAATAGGAAGGGTTTGGAGGGGTATAGGCCAGGTGCTGGCAGGTGAAGTTGGACTGAAGGGTCTTTTTCAATGCTGTACATCTCTATGACTCTAGTAACAGAAACAGAATTAAAAAGTTAAATATTACTTCATAGAATAAGTATAAATTTTAAAAAATTAAGGTAATGGTACCAGATCCACAGCAATGTTGGAATGGAAATGGAAATTTGTGATGGGCAATAAATGCGGCCTTGGCTAACGACCCACATCCCATGAAAAAATGTACAAAAAGTGGCCAAGTAAAGATGACAAATGGGCCTTCATTCACAACGCTAGCAGCAGCAGAGAATTCAAGAGCATCTCCATTGTGTGATGTCATCAGAAGGGTGAATTCGAATACATTTTTTTGCATGTCGAGCATAAGGGGCTCAACAATGGAAGAAAATCCTTCAGCGCAGCACTTGTGAATCATTTACTGTCAGTGGTTGCAGTCCACCTCCATGCACAAATAAGTAATAATTCTTTTTGATTTCATGATAAAGAGTAATGCTGTCAAAATATTTAACACATGAAATAACTATACTTACCTGAGATTCCGAACGGCAACAATTATAGCAATGACCACTGTGATAACCAGAATTAAAATATATGAAGGCAAAATCAGTGTGTTCAAAAGTCTTTGGAAAGTATCAGAAGGCAGAAGGCCAAAAGCATCTTCACACAGGTATAACTTAGCATCAAAATCCCTAAACATGAAGAGAAAAAACATTTCAAGTCAATATATTTGCATACAAGGGGTGTCGATGATCTCAATCTGGTACTAGTTTACCTTATTAAATTCTTTGAGGTAAACATTTTTCAATATATATTATGGTGTTCACGTATCCTGGTGGCTAGTTTCCTGCCCGTTTGTCAGATGTAATGTTTGTTAGTCCTTGCATGGTATTTGTATATGACGTTGGTTTTACTGATCATTGGTACAAGGTCCTTTAGATTCATCAGGAGCTGTTTCAATGTATTTGAAGGTTTGTGGGCTACCATGATGCCTAGGGGTTAGAGTAGATTAGATTCCCTACAGTGTGGAAACAGGCCCTTCGGGCCACACCAACAAGTCCACACCAACCCTTATGAAGAGTAACCCACCCCGACCCCTTTCCCTCTGACTAATGCACCTAACACTGTAGGGCAATTTGGCATGGCCAATTCACCTGACCTGCACATCTTTGGACTGTGGGAGGAAACAGGAGCACCTGGAGGAAACCCACGCAGACACTGGGAGAATGTGCAAACTTCACACAGAGTCACCCAAGGTGGGAATCGAACTTGGGTCCCTGGTGCTATGAGGCAGCAGTGCTAACCACTGAGCCACCGCGCCGCCAGTAGTCTGGTTATCATCTCCAAAATGTCTTTGATGTATGGTAGTGTAGCTAGAGTATCTGGACGTGTTGTGTCTTTCTAATTAGATTTGTTGTCGAAGAATCAATGGACAAGCCACCAGGATACACGAACACCAACTAGCCACTAAAAGACATGACCAACTATCACTAGTATCCTTACACACAGACAAAGAGGGATACCAGTTCAATGGGCACAATACATCCATTCTGGGACAGGCTAAACAAAGGCACACACGGGGATTCCTAGAAGCCTGGCATTCAAACTGCAACTCCATCAAACACATCGATCTGGACCCCATTTACCAACCTCTCAGAAAAAGAACCGGAAGCGGTACTACCCATCACAACAGACCAAGACACATTAATAGAAAGCAGGACAGGACACCAGCACTTCAACGGAGGCTCACTGATGATTTTACCTAGCATGGTGATGAAACGTCTGAGAACAATCTACCAGCTCAGCAAGCAAACTTAGAATCATGTCAGGTTTCTAACAAAATGGCATATTTTGGAGATTTAGCTTCTCCCATTTCCATCTGTGGTTGAACCTACCTCACGCTGTAGCAAGCAGCTATTGAGGCAAACATTTTACCACTTAAAAAGGAATTTTTCCATTTTAAAAATATAAGTCAAGGAAAAAGCAGCAAAACGGAATTAGACAACTGCAGTACAGATGCAACAGACTGAATGTCTCTCCTCTCCTCCCAATCCCTAACGGTGTAAATGGTATGATTTTATGAAAGGAATTAACACAGCTATTAAGCTAACAGTTATTTTCTTAATTAAATTCAACTCTCCTTTTTTCTCAATACATAGAAAATAGAAGACAGCTTGACAAAGCAGCTAAAGAGAGGCATAGAGTCAAAGCACGGAAATAGACTCCTTGGCCCAACACATTCTTGCTGACTAGGTTTCCTAAACTGAACTAGACCCATGTAATAAAATGGATTGATACTTACATTTGGCCCATACTCCTCTAACCTTTCCTATCCACGTACTAGTCCAAATGTCTTTTAAATATTGTAATTATACCTGCCTCTACCACTTTCTTTCTATTTACACACTACCATGAGAGAAAACATTGCCCCTCATGTTTCTGTTAAAACCTTTCTCCTCCACCTTAAACCTATGCCCTCTAGTTTTGGACTCCCTTACCAGACCTTGGCAATTCACCTTAGCCATGATTTAATAGATCTGTATATAGGTCACCCTCAGCCTCCTATGCTCCAGAAAAAAATGTTCTAGCCTATCCAGCCTCTCCTGAGAACTCAAACCTTCCAGTCTCCGTAACATGCATGCAAATATTTTTTGCACATTTTCCAGTTTAATAATATCTTTCCATAGAAGGGTGACCAGAATTATATGCAGTATTTAGTGGCTTCACCAATGTCTTGTACAGCTGCAATATGACACCCCAACTCCTACACTCAATATTCTGACGAATGAAGGGAAGCTTGCCAAGCGCCTATCTACTACCACTTCCAAGGAACTAGGTACCTGAACCCCTCAGTTTGACAACACTCCCCAGAGCCCTATCATTAACCGTATTACTCCCGCTTTGTCTTATCAAAATGCAACAGCTCACATTTACCTAAATTAAACTCCATCTGCTATTCCTCAGGCCACTGGTCCAGTTGATCTTTTAGATATCAACTATCCACTATAGCGCCAATTTTGCTGTCATCTGCAAACTTACTAACCATGCCTTTCATATTCTCATCCAAATTGTTTATATAAAATGACAATCAACAGTAGACCCAGCATCAATCCTTGCAGCACACAGCTAGTCACAGGCCTCCAGTCTGAAGAACAACCTGCTACTACCACCCTCTGACTCCTACTGCCAAGCCAATGTTGTATCCAATTGGTCTAGCTCTCCCTGAATTCCATGTGATCTAACCTTACTAACCAGTCTTCCATGTGGAACCTTGTTGAAGATCTTGCTGAAGCATGAGATACCTTGGCCTTGGAAATAGAAAATAACGTATGACTAGCACTTATGTTGTGCCTTTTTAAAGCTACTAAATGTCCCTACAGCCAATAAAGTACTCAGATGATTATTATGACCATGATTATTATCACTTTGAAAATCAGTGGTGGAATCAGATTCCAAAGAAAGTTTTAAAAAGGTAGTTGGACATGAACCTAAAGAGGACTATTGTTCAGGATTATGGGGCTAAAGCTGGGAAGTGGAACTGAATTGTGTGGTTCTTTCAAAAAGCTAGCACAAATGTAATGGGTAGGGTAGCCTCCTTCTGTACTGTTAAGAATTGATCACTTTATCTTGTTACAACAACTTGATGTATCATGGTTTGCATGAACTTTATAAGCACATTTTTACCTCAGGTTTGAAGTCTGGGGGGAGAGGACAGATTACAACTGTAGTCATGCAGCTAGTCTTCTGTACAGGTTGTGAATTGCAATAAGTTGGATTTACATTTGTGTACTATAATAAAAATTGAACTTGTACCTTGTTGCCCCAAATCCAAACTTTGCTTTAAGGAATTTAAAAATATGTTCATCAGATTCAAGCCCTAGAATTTTCTACAATAAAAAGGAAAACACTGATGAGTTCATATTAGCAATACTATTAAATTGTTTCCATTCAACACTATTTATCATGGGTTATTCTATCACAAGTTACAATCCAAGATATTAGAATGTAAATAGTTAACAAATGAGAGAAGCCCTGAAGAATTGAAAAGGAATAGAATAATACAAATAATTCAACAAGCATTTCTGTTGCTACACTTAAATTAGATTTTGAATTTGTGGATACATAGAATAAATTACTGATTTATGCATAATGAATTCTGAACAAAGTAGCTGTATGAAGCTTCTGACCAAGATTTGTTGGTCACAGTAAATTTACTCCAACAAGCAGTTTTGATGTTTGGAATGTGCTATCTATCTAGTATTTCTTCTGTAAACCTGTATAATAAATAAGAGGTTTGAATAGAACATAAATATCCTCACAAATGGACGGTTGGGTCAAATGGACTGTTTATTTTGATTAATAAAAGGATCATAAATGGGAAGATACATGTTATTTCACATTGGCAAAAACAACACAAAATGTTGGAAAAGCTCAGCATCTCTCGAGTGAGAAACAGAGTTAATGTTTCAAATCTAGTATGACTTGTCTACAGAATTGAATTTTAATGTATACTTGTTAACTGAGGTGGAGTAGCAGCAAAGGGTGGGTGGTGTAAAGACCTACTGCAAAAGATAAAAGATTGTTAATGGTGGTGAAAAAGGAACAGAAATGTAAAAAGAATGTTAAGCAGCTGTGGAAGAGAGAGAATTGATCCTCTCCATTAAGAATCAAAAAGTGTGGTGCTTGATAAAGCACAGCAGGTCAGACAGCATCTGAGGAGCAGGAGAGTCGACGTTTCAGGCATAAGCCCTTCATCAGGAATGTGTAAGTGGAAGGGAGCTGAGAGATAAATAGGGGGTGGATAGGCCTGCCCGACCTGCTGTGCTTTTTCCAGTGCCACACTTTTATACTCTGACTCTCCGGCATCAGCAGTCCTCATCATCTCCTCTCCATTAAATGCAAAGTAAAACGTGTCTGTGAGTGTGCCTGTGTGTGTTATTCTGGAGGGGAAGGAGAAAGGAAGAAGGAAGAGAGAATGTAAGAAAAATGGAGAAATAATGTGGTCAGTTTCTCAAATTTTGGAATTCAGTATTGAGTCTTGACGTTGTCATATGGAAAATAAGGTATTGCTCCTCAAACTTGCATTGTGACTTGTTGAAGCATTGTTCTGAAGAGTCAAACTGAACTTGAAATGTTAACTCTTGTTTCTATCTCCAAAGATGCAGCCAGACTTGCTGAGTTTGTCCATCATTCTATGGTTGCTTCAGATTTCCAGCACACATAGTATTTTGCCTTTACCAAAATAAAATCTGGAAGCAACTTGTTTTGGAGTTTCCTCAAAGTTTCACAAAACAGACTTCGATTAATTTTACTTACATACCTTAGTTGCATTATTTGTTAGGATTGCTAAGCTGAATACTACAATTAAATGTAGCAATAGTTTCAAAATTCTTGCAAAAAAACTGCCAGACTTTAAATTCCTCTAAAAGAAAAGGAAAGATAGCAACATTAGATTTCTCATTCCCATAAAAAATATGACAGCAAATGTAACAGAGAGAGAGAGGTTCAAACTCAAAATACTTTGATTTGATAATTCCAAACGTTTAAGTTATTCTAATTTGCTTCAATATTGTACTACACTGACATTGTCTTGGTGCAAATCAATATTATTTCCTTGAAGGTGCAATGTCTCTTAAAAAGAAGAACATTGCTTCTACTTTTCTCACCTCATGACAGCCCTGAGTTCTTGCGCTCTCACTCACTTTAGTTGAGTAAAGAATGGAACACATTAATGAAATAGCATCCTCTTGTGGCCATTTGTGTTATGTTTCATTGATTCCGAAATAAAGTAGTTGGGTGTTTGAGTTCATGTTCTCCAAAAATAACACAAATGGCAAGAAGATGGGATTGTGAATGTCCCTGACTGAACAAATTTGAGTTGGAGAGACCTTTGGCAAATCAGTAGTAGAACTGACAGCCCTTCTGCTTGCTGAGAAATAATTTTAAAAATCTGGACTTGGTGAAAATATGAGAATGGGTTTTGACAAGGACTGTGTCAACAGGTATTAATGGGTGACTGGCAGTGCACAGTCACAACCAAAGTCTGTCAGTGCTTAAATGTGGAGCAACTTACGATGTTTTTCACTTCTAATAATGTCCTGATATTCCTGCTAATGTGGCTGTTAATAGGGCTGTGGGGAATATTTCTGAGTGAAGCAGGCCCAGAGGTGTATGAAACAATCAAAGCTTAGCTCCTGCTAAACCAAAAATCTTGCTGTCAGACATTTTTCTTCATTATTCTTTCCTGGAATGTGGGTGGCAGTAGCAAGGCCAGCACTGTTTCCTACTCCATATTGCCCTTAGAATAAGTCATTTGCTAGGCCTTTCCAGGGAGTAGTTAAGAACCAATTACATTGCTTTTGATTTGGACCATGGAGACCAGAAGAGCAAAGAATCACAGATTTTGTTCTCTAAAGGACATTAGTGAACCAGATGACATAATTCATATATAAATAAACTAAAATCCCTCATATTTCTCAAATGTTAATTTTCCATATCTCTTCGTGCTTTGTGGGAACTCCCAATGATTGCAGCATTTGGTGGTGAGAGGCTGCCGATCTCCAATTCGGGAGACTGCAGATGGTGTTGGTAGATGATCTCAAGAAGTTCCAAACTTCAGGATGCAGTATCTTAATCACAGTAAGAAAATCCTTAATCCTACAACAAGGGCTCTGGTGAAATGTGAGGGATCAGAGAAAGAATGTCATCAATCCTGAGACAGGATTGTTGGCTAATGCTGTCTGGATAGCTGCCACTCTTTTGGAAGACACCTTAGCAATAAAAAAAACAAACACATGAATTAGAAGCAGGAGTAGGCAAAGCAGTCCCTCGAGCCTGTTCTGCCATTCTAGATGATAGTTGTTTTCGCTGTAACCTTAAATCTGCTTCTTATGTATCCTTGATAACTTTTCACCCTTTTGCTTAACAAGAATCTGATTATCTATGTCTTAAAAATATTCAAGGACTCTGCTTCCATCACTTTTTAGGAAGAGAGTTCTGCAGACTCATGACTTGCAGAGAAAAGCCTTGCAAACAGATTGATAAATACTGCTGTGATGTCTTGGATACTGCTTTGAACAGTGATATTCGGAGTCATGGCGACAGTAATCTGAGCTTCCACCATGGCACTCAGAAGCTGTTTGGACTGCAATGAAAGCAGTGACATCAGTGAATAGATGCTGTGTCACAATGAGCTCCACAGATGCTGATGGAAGTGGCCACACATTCTATGTTAGAAAGGATGAACTCCAATTTCTATGACAAGATGGTGCTTGACTTCTTCATGTTCTTGATCATTGGGTGCAGGCTTTCCAGTGCTGCAAGTATTTAATTACGTGCATCTATCTGCTTTCTTCTGTATCCGAGCTCTCAGTAAAGTCCTCATTTGATTTGTCTGCAGTAAAACCTGTATGCAACATTGCTCTTCAGCTAATTAGCATCTGAGCTATCCTCGCCTGACATTCTTCACTTTTGTGTACCTCCCACTGGAGTTTTGTTTGATGTGGGGAGAAAATAGGTGTGGAAGGGAGAATCAGACCAGATATGAGCCAATTCAATTACAAAGCAGGCTCAAGGGACCGAATAATGTTATCCTGTGCCTAATTCTTGTTTTCTTGTGTTGGTATCTCCCCACTATCCTTGCCTCTATCTCAGAAATAGCTGTCAGTCTCTGAGCTGGTGGCTGTGACCTTAAGATCAAGTGATATTGCCATTTCATCTTCACTGTCCTCTTACTTTCTGCACTGACTGACAAGATTTCAGTTCCTGAATTTCTAAAATGTAAAAGGGCAAATTGAGTTGTGTTGAAGGGAGAGGAGAAAGTGCATGCTTACACTACCTGCAGCTCCTATGTTGGGAGTGATAACTAGGTTAAGAGGGAAAAAAAGTATTCAACCTAACAGGAATGAAGGGCTTTTGCCCGAAATGTCGATTTTCCTGCTCCTCGGATGCAACCTGACCTGCTGTGCTTTATCAGCACCACTCTAATCTAGACTCTGATTTCCAGCATCTACAGTCCTCACTTTTACCTACATGTACCTAATGTGTGTATCATAGTTGAATGGCTGCTGGTACGTGCAAACCCCGATTTGTGGATATGTGATTTAACAGTACTAAGGGTAACGGTGAAGCAAAGCACGGTAATTAGAGAGTTGAATATTGGTGGATAGAAAATTGGTAGTATATGGCGATAGAGAGAATGGATCAGTGGATTAGGCTATGGTGCAGTCACAATATACCATAAAAATATTAATTCACTGACCACTATACTCAAGTCAGGTCATTAAATTTATTCCTGCATACGTTCCATTTTGTGGAGAATGTGTCATGGCATTGAACTCCACCAGTACCTGTTTCTAAGCCTCTTGAGCACATGTTTACAAATCCTCTTGCCTCTTCTTTCCACCTCACCCAATAACATTTTCAGTTCATTTCACTCTCTTAGATTGGACCATCGTTCAAATCACCACATAGTCACTTGAAAATACAGTCACCACTTCTTGGCAGCCCATAATGCTTCTCCCTTTTAAGTGATACCTTGAGAGTGATTAGCCACTCATGATATCAGGCATCCTGCTAATTTGTGCAGCCAATGATCAATGTAAATTATGCTTGCTGCAACCAGCTATCATTCAAAAGACCAGGAAATGGCAATATAAAGATGTAGCTTCCATCACAAGGGACTGGCACAGGTTAAAATGCAAGCACATTCCAACAACATTTTCAGCAGTTTATGAATTACTCCCTGTATATTCTTTTTAACTTAGGATATTTCCTACCTGTATTTCAAAATGAATATAATAACTATATGAAATGAAGTTTGCATTCAATAATGTTATTACTACCTGCAGATGCCGCACTACTAAAGCAGCCAGAATGAAACTTAGAACCAATGACCCCAGGAGCATGGAGTTGTTAAACTGCAGGATCCAGACAAGAAGCAAAGAAGCTATATGCACAAGGTATAGTGATGTAACCTGCAATAGAAGCAATATGATTTCAACGAATTGTTTTGGAAACAGAAACATGCAAAAATATGAAGCATGCAATTAGAATTTCTCACACAAAATAAATTTTGAAATCCAAAAATACAGAAAACTGTGAACCACATTTGTGCATTGTATTAAGATTTTAAAAGAAAATAATGCTTTAAATTTCTCACATTCACTAAAAGCAGACAGCTAAATTTGGCTTTTTCTAACAAAACTTTAGAATCTGCAGTGATCATAGCAGTTATCTATTTTACAATGATATTTAGCCTTCTCTTTATTTATTCTGTTTTAAGAAGTGTCTGGCCAGCAATTTTAAAATTGCTTTAACTTCTAGGTAATCACCATTTCAAACACTAAATTAAACTGACTTTTTAATTGAAAGCTCACTGAAGGTCTAGTTTTAAAATAGATTTGGTATACTTTTTAACTGTACTTTGAAAGCATTACATTAAAATAACTATATGTGATGGCTTCAAGTAGGAGCATGTGGATGTGGGAAAAAATACAGATAAATAATCTCACTTGTTTTAAGCAAGCGCTTACAACACAATACACCACAGAACAGGCCCCTCCGCACCCCCCCCCCCATTCACGTATCTGTTGCTAACATGCCTGCTTCCATCAGCTTCGAAGCACCCACCATCCTGTGTGAAAAAGTTTCCTCACATTTCTCCCCTAAACATTCCCTCTGTGACCTTGAATTTGTGCCTTCTTGTAGTTGACCTTTCTACCTGGGAACAAGTCTCTGACTATCTATGCCTTATAATTTTGTAGACATCTAACAGGTCGCCCCTCAGCCACCTTCTTTTCAGTTTTAGATAGAGGATTGTGCAGGAATTCTGTGCTCAGTTCCTCTCTTCTCCAGTTATTTAGTCTCCCACATCCACATGTAATTTGTGAATTCAGCAAAGGCATCAGTATAAAAACTGAAAGAACTGTGGACACTGTAAATTGCTGGAAAAGCTCAACAAGTCTGGAAGAGACAGAAACTGAGAGAGAAATCAAAGTTAACGTTTCCGGTCGAAAGACGCTTCCTCAGGACTCAAGTTCCGAGAAAGGGTCACTCAACCGAAAGCGTTAACTCTGATTTCCCTCCACAGATACAATCAGACCTACTGAACTTTTCCAGCAACTTCAGTTTTTGTTTCAAAGGCACTTTTGCCTGACAGTTCACTGAGAATGCTTAAATGAAAATGGTAATTTTATTGAACAGTTTATTCTTTCTTTCTATAAAATTGAACAAACCAATCTTCTAATAGACACTACAGTGAAATTCAAATTTCACACCATCACTGCAAAATTAATAACCTTTGCAAAGCCTGTAAGCATTCCCTTTGAAATGGTTTCCAAAACCCAGAAGCTTATACACGAACTGACTAAGTTCCTTCCTCCATTCACAGGGCTTCTTCATACACATGTTGTATATTAATCTCCACCTATGCAATCCAACACTGAAATCAGCTTGTTGAATTAATCTGGATTCTTCTCTCCCAGGCTACATTTCTTATGTTATCTTATACATGCACACACAAGATTTATTGCAGTGTTAACCACATATTACCTTTGATGCAGGCACCATATCTAAACAGTCCATGGAAAAGAGAGCCAGGGCTTGTATTAGCAAAATAAATTGGTTAAACTGCCAGGTAATGCAGAAAAGGAATGTTGATATTATAATCAATGTGAATGACCACCACTGAAAATACAGGAAGAGAATAAATTAAATCATAAACAAGGAATGATATTCATTTTGAGCATTTATGCATTCTAATTGCAATGTATTTTTAGTGGTTCAACTCTTCATTTGTCAAATTGTCAGAATAAGTAAAATCTGAGAACCTGAATACATTAGGTGTGAATTCTAAACAAAGTGGAAAATTTAATCTCAACTTCCAAGAACAATATAGTGTTATGTATGTACAGATGGATAATATTAAAGTTTAATTCAGTAAATCATTTCCTTTTTGTTTGGTGATTTTGTTAGAGTGCATTGTAAGACTAGGCTTTTGGCTGTGCCATTGCTGAAAATGTACCAGGAAACCTCTGTCACTTGTGGCATGAGGAGCACAATGACAAAGCTGATGCTATTAGAAAGCAAGATTTTTTTAATAATGATTGTAATAAAGTGGAAATTTTTGAAGTGAAATGGGGAACTGACAATTTTTGATGCTGTTAGGAATTTTTTTGCCATATTATTTGGATAGTGTACTGAAGATTAATTTTCCTAATGTTTGCAGAAATTAATAACTCCAAAATTTAACTGAGAAGTAACAGTATTTACAGAGGTTCTGCAGTGAGTTACATAGCTAATGTATATGTTCAACAAGGAGAAAGGAAAGCGCTGAACAGAAACTAAATTAGATGGCATGAAGAACCAACCAGTGCTGCTGCCCACCACCCTGACTGAATCAATTCCCAGACCTAGAGGGAGTGTAACAGGAAGTTGCCAAGACAGCATGGCTGATCGGTCATCACTTGTAAAAACTAATTAACATGAAATAAGTGCAGTCTGCTCATATGCTGGCATCACGGTGCACCGAACATGATGATGTGCACAAGTGCTGTTGATGTCAGTCATGGCATTAGGATGTCAGTAACATATGTGCAAATGCATTCTAAACCTTGACAGGCCAGTTGACATCACTGGCCCTACCTGTGCACATGCAGGGGTCAATGGTCATTTTATTGGACATTCTGAGTAGCACATTAAAATGCTGGAGTTATAAGATCATAAGACAGAGGAGCAGGAGTAGGCCATTTGGTCTTTCAAACTTGATCTGCCATTCAAGAATATCGTGGCTGATCTAATTGTGACCTTAATTCCACCTCCTGCCTGTGCCCCCCCACAACTCTTTACTCCCTTGTGCGTCAAAAATCTATTTAATTCTGCACTGAACATATTCAATGAGCCAGCCTCAAATGTTTTCTGAGGAGGAAAATCTTTAAAGACTAATAACACTTAGAGAATAAATTTCTCCTCATTTTAGTCTTAAATGGGAGATCCCTTGAACATAAACCCTAGTTGTAGACTCACCACCAAATGGAAACAAACATTCTCTCATAATCAACCTTGCCAAGCCTCCTCAGAACATTGGATGTTTCAATAAGATCATTCTTGATTCTTCAAAACTCCAATAAGTACAGGGCCAACTTGCTCTATCTTTCCTTTTGAGACAATCCCTTCATCCTAGGAATTAACCTAGGTGAACCTTATTTGAAATACTTTCATATAAGTATATTCTTCCTTAAATATGGAGACAAAACATGTACACATTACTTGGCCTGACTAATGCCTGTACAGCTTCAGCAAAACTTCACTACTTTTGTATCCCTTTAATGAATGTCAACATTCCATTTGTCTTTCTAACTACTTGCTGTACCTACCTTGTGACCCATGTGTAAGGACACCCAGATTTTTCTGTACCCAATATCCTGCAGTCTCCTTTCATTTAAATAATATTCTGCTTTACTGCTGTTACTCTCGAAGTGGACATGTTTCCACATTATACCTCATCTACCAACTTTTTCTTCCCCCCAGTCCAGTGACAATCTACCTATGGCCCTTTGCTGACTTTTTGTTTCCTCCTCACAATTTAGGTACCAAACTATTTTTGTATCTACCAGAAAATCTGGCTACAATACACAATCTACCGTTTCATCCAAATCACTCATAGAGATCTAAAATAATTGAGATGCTAGCACTGATTCCTGTGGCACCCTACTAACAATCCCATAACCAAACTAATAGACCACTTCCAACACTGTGAGGTCCCACCTTGTGTGGTACCTGTTGTGACACTTTATTGATTGTTTTTTTGGATATCTGAATATACCGTGCAGACAAAGGGGGACCAGGCAACAAAGATATACATCGTTATCCTCAAAGAACTTTACAGAAATGTCAACATGATTTCCCTTTCACAAAAGCATGCTGACTCTGCTTGAATAGAATACAGAACAGTACAGCACAGGAACAGGCCCTCAATCCATTATGGTGGTAAAAACAATGACTGCAGATGCTGGAAACCAGATTCTGGATTAGTGGTGCTGGAAGAGCACAGCAGTTCAGGCAGCATCCAAGGAGCTTCGAAATCGACGTTTCGGGCAAAAGCCCTTCATCAGGAATAAAGGCAGTGAGCCTGAAGCCTGGAGAGATAAGCTAGAGGAGAGTGGGGGTGGGGAGAAAGTAGCATAGAGTACAATGGGTGAGTGGGGGAGGGGATGAAGGTGCTAGGTCAGGGAGGAGAGGGTGGAGTGTATAGGTGGAAAAGGAGATAGGCAGGTAGGACAAGTCCGGACAAGTCATGGGGACAGTGCTGAGCTGGAAGTTTAGAACTAGGGTGAGGTGGGGGAAGGGGAAATGAGGAAACTGTTGAAGTCCACATTGATGCCCTGGGGTTGAAGTGTTCCGAGGCAGAAGATGAGGTGTTCTTCCTCCAGGCGTCTGGTGGTGAGGGAGCGGGGGTGAAGGAGGCCCAGGACCTCCATGTCCTCGGCAGAGTGGGAGGGGGAGTTGAAATGTTGGGCCACGGGGCGGTGTGGTTGATTGGTACAGGTGTCCCGGAGATATTCCCTAAAGAGCTCTGCTAGGAGGCGCCCAGTCTCCCCAATGTAGAGGAGACCGCATCGGGAGCAACGGATACAATAAATGATATTAGTGGATGTGCAAGTAAAACTTTGATGGATGTGGAAGGCTCCTTTAGGGCCTTGGATAGAGGCGAGGGAGGAGGTGTGGGCGCAGGTTTTACAGTTCCTGCAGTGGCAGGGGAAAGTGCCAGGATGGGAGGGTGGGTTGTAGGGGGGCGTGGACCTGACCAGGTAGTCACGGGGGGAACGGTCTTTGCGGAAGGCGGAAAGGGTGGGGAGGGAAATATATCCCTGGTGGTGGGGTCTGTTTGGAGGTGGCGGAAATGTCGGCGGATGATTGGTTTATGCGAAGGTTGGTAGGGTGGAAGGTGAACACCAGGGGCGTTCTGTCCTTGTTACGGCTGGAGGGGTGGGGTCTGAGGGCGGAGGTGCGGGATGTAGACGAGATGCGTTGGAGGGCATCTTTAACCACGTGGGAAGGGAAATTGCGGTCTCTAAAGAAGGAGGCCATCTGGTGTGTTCTGTGGTGGAACTGGTCCTCCTGGGAGCAGATCCGGCGGAGGCGGAGGAATTGGGAATACGGGATGGCATTTTTGCAAGAGATAAGGTGGGAAGAGGTGTAATCCAGGTAGCTGTGAGAGTCGGTGGGTTTGTAAAAAATGTCAATGTCAAGTCAGTCGTCATTAAGGGAGATGGAGAGGACCAGGAAGGGGAGGAAGGTATCAGAGATGGTCCAGGTAAATTTAAGGTCAGGGTGGAATGTGTTGGTGAAGTTGATGAATTGCTCAACCTCCTCGCGGGAGCACGAGGTGGCGCCAATGCAGTCATCAATGTAGCAGAGGTGGGGAGTGGTGCCGGTGAAATTACGGAAGATCAACTGCTCTACGTAGCCAACAAAGAGACAGGCATAGCTGGGGCCCATACGTGTGCCCATGGCTCCCCCTTTGGTCTGGAGGAAGTGGGAGGATTTGAAGGAGAAATTGTTAAGGGTGAGGACCAGTTCGGCCAAACGAATGAGAGTGTCGGTGGAAGGGTACTGTTGGGGACGTCTGGAGAGGAAAAAACGGAGGGCTTGGAGGCCCTGGTCATGGCGGATGGGGGTGTAGAGGGATTGGATATCCATGGTGAAGATGAGGCGTTGGGGGCCGGGGAAACGGAAGTCTTGGAGGATGTGGAGGGCGTGGGTGGTGTCTCGAAGGTATGTGGGGAGTTCCTGGACTAGGGGGGATAGGACAGTGTCGAGGTAGGTAGAGATGAGTTCAGTGGGGCAGGAGCATGCTGAGACAATAGGTCGGTCAGGGTGGTCAGGCTTGTGGATCTTGGGAAGGAGGTAAAACCGGGCAGTCCGGGTTCCCGGACTATGAGGTTGGAAGCTGTGGGTGGGAGATCTCCTGAGGTGATAAAGTTCTATATGGTCTGGGAGATGATGGTTTGGTGATGGGGGGTAAGGTCATGGTCGAGGGGGCAGTAGGAAGAGGTGTCCTCGAGTTGACGTTTGGCTTCAGCGGTGTAGAGGTCAGTGCGCCAGACTACCACTGCGCCCCCTTTATCCGCTGGCTTGATGGTGAGGTTGGGATTGGAGCAGAAGGATTGGAGGGCTGCGCGTTGTGATGGTGAGAGGTTGGAGTGGGGGGGGAGGTAGACTGGTTGAGGTGGTTAATGTCCCGGCGGCAGTTGGAAATGAAGTGGTCGAGGGCAGATAATAGGCCAGCGTGGGGTGTCCAGGTGGATGCAGTGTGTTGGAGGTGGGCAGGAGGTCTCCTCTACATTGGGGAGACTGGGCGCCTCCTAGCAGAGCGCTTTAGGGAATATCTCCGGGACACCCGCACCAATCAACCACACCGTCCCGTGGCCCAACATTTCAACTCCCCCTCCCACTCTGCCGAGGACATGGAGGTCCTGGGCCTCCTTCACCGCCGCTCCCTCACCACCAGATGCCTGGAGGAAGAACGCCTCATCTTCCGCCTCGGAACACTTCAACCCCAGGGCATCAATGTGGACTTCAACAGATTCCTCATTTCCCCTTCCCCCACCTCACCCTAGTTCTAAACTTCCAGCTCAGCACTGTCCCCATGACTTGTCCGGACTTGTCCTACCTGCCTATCTCCTTTTCCACCTATCCACTCCATTCCTCATCCCATTATGTGCCAATACATGCCATTCTAAACTAATCTCATCTGCCTGCACATGGTCCATATACTTCTATTCCCTGCCTGTTCATGTGTCTGTCTAAATGCCTCTTAAACATTGCTATTATGTCTGCTTCTATCACCTCCCCTGACAGCACCTTCCAGGCAGCTACCAAGAACAAAGAACAAAGAGAACCAAGAAAATTACTGCACAGAATCAGGCCCTTTAGCCCTCCAAGCCTGCGATGATCCAGATCCTCCATCTAAACCTGTCGCCTATTCTCTAACGATCTCTATACCTCTGCTCCCTGCCCATTCATGTGTCTTTCTAGATACAGCTTACATAATGTTATTGCACCTGCCTCTACCACCTCTGCTGGCAACATGTTTCAGGCACCTGGGGATTAGTCCACCTTAAAGCCTTTTAGAATACCCAATACTTCCTCCCTCCTTATGCCAACCTGATCAAGAATAAATAAAAACCTTTCCCTAACCTGAACATCCATCATGTCCCTCTCCTTGTTGAATACCAATGCCAAAGTGCCCACTGAGAATCTTACCCATTTTCTCTGACTCCACGCATAACCTTCCTCCTTTGTCCTTGACTGGGCCAACCCTTTCTATAGTTACCCTCAGATATGAATAAAAGGTGTTGGGACTTTCCTTAACCCTGTTTGCTAAAGATATTCATGACCCCTTTTAGCCCTCTTAATTCCTCGTTTCAGATTAGTCCTACTTTCCTGATATTTGTTCAAAGCTGCTTCTGTTTTCAGTCGCCTAGACTTTATGTATACTTCCTTTTTCCTCTTAGCTAGTCTCACAATTTCACCTGTCATCCATGGTTCCCTAATGTTGCCATTTCTATCCCTCATTTTCATGTCTCTCCTGTACTCTAATTAACCTCTCTATAAAAGCCTCCCACACATCAAATGTGGATTTACCTTCAAACAGCTGCTCCCAATCCACATTCCCCAGCTCATGCCAAATTTTGGTATAGTTGGCCTTCCCACAATTTAACACTCTTCCTTTAGGACCACTCTTACCTTTGTCCATGAATATTCTAAAACATACGGAATTGTGATCACTATTCCCAAAGTAATCCCCTACTGAAACTTCAACCACATGGCTGGACTCATTCCCCAACACCAGGTCCTGTACGGCCCCTTCCCAAGTTGGACTATGTGCATTCTGCTCTTTAAAACCCTCCTGGATGCTCCTTACAAATTCTGATCCATCTAGACCTCTAACATTAAGTGAATCCCAGTCAATGTTGGAAAAATTAAAATCTGCTATTACTACCACTCTGTTGCTCCTAATTCTTTCCATAATCTGTTTACATATTTGTATGTCTAGTTCACGCTCACTGTTGGGAGGCCTGTAGTAACAGTCCCAACATTGTTACCGCACCCTTCCTATTTCTGAGCTCTGCCGATATTACCTCACTGCTTGAGTCTTTCATAGTGCCCACCTTCAGCACAGCTGTGATATCCTCTTTGACCAGTAATGCAACTCCTCCACCCCTTTCACCTCCCTTTCCATCCCATCTGTAGCATCTATATCTTGGGATTTCATTATCTAGTTCTTTACAAGTTTTCGTTACCAACTCCTTACTGTCTACTAACCTCCTCATTTGGTTCACATTTCCCTGTCACATTAGCTTAAACCCACCCAACAGTGTTAGCAAAAACACCACACAGGACACTGGTTCCAGTCCAGCCAAGGTGTGGACCGTCCAATTTGTACTAGTCCCATCTCCCCCAGAACCGGTCCCAATATCCCAAAAATCTGAACCCCTCCCTCCTGTACCATCTCTTAAGCCAACATTCATCCTGCCTAATCTTTCATTTCTATTCTGATTAGCACGTGGTACTGGCAGCAATCCTGAGATTACTACCTCTGACATCCTGCTTTTTAACTTGGCTTCTAGCTCCCTAAATTCTGCTTATAGGACCTCATGCCATTTTTTTTTAACCTCGAGCATTGGTGCCTATATGCACCACAACAGCTGCTGTTGGCCCTCTCCCTTTAGAATGTTCTGAGACATCCCTGACCCGCGCACTTGGGAGGCAACATACCATATGGGAGTCTCATTTTTGACCACAGAACCGCCTATCCACTCCACTTGCAATTGAATCCCCTATGACTATAGCCCTCCCACCCTTTTTCCCACCCTCCTGAACAGTACAGCCAGCCATGTTGCCTCGAACCAAGCTACTGCTGCCTTCTCCCGGTAAGCCATCTCCCCCAACAGTATCCAAAATGGTATACCTGTTTTGGAGGGAGATGACTGCAGGGGACACCTGCACTGGCCTCCTGCTCTTTCTCTGCCTTTTGGTCACCCATTCCCTTTCTCCTCAAGCAATCCTAATCTGTGGTGTGACCAATTCACTAAACATGCTATCTATGACTTCCTCAGCATCGCGGATGTTCCAAAGTGAGTTCACTCGCAGCTCCAGACTCATCATGCGATCTAACAAGAGCTGCAGCTGGACACACCTCCTGCACATGAAAGTGTCAGGGAGATTAGCCACGTCCCTGAGCTCCCACATTGATCAAGAGGAGCATACAACTCTTTGTAAACAATAAAAACTTGCTTTGCACATCTCCATTACATTTTCCCCTTCTCACTTTAAACCTATGCCCCCTAGTATTTGACATTTCCACCCTGGGAAAAGACTCCAACTATCCACCCTATCCCTGCCTCTCATAATTTTATAGAAGCCTATCAAACCCCCATCACCCTTTGGCCCTCAGCTCTTGCAAAACCAATCCAAGGTTGTCCAACATCTCCATGTAACTTATACCCTCTAGGCAACCTCCTGGTAAAGTTCTTTTACATAGTCTCCAAAGCTCCTATAACCTTCCTATAATGTGGTGACCAGAACTGCACACAATACTCTAAATGTTTTATGCAGATGCAACATGACTTGCCAAGTTATACTCAATGGCCTCATTGATGAAGTGTGCCGTATACCTTCTTTGACACCTTATCCACACGTTACCACCTTCTGGGAGCATCGGTGAGGACTTGTTGGGCCGAATGGCCTGTTTCCTCACTGTTGGGAACCTAATCTAAGGTTCCTGCCATTTTCTGTATACTTTCTTCTTGCATTTGACCTCCCAAACTGCATCATTTCACTTTTGTCCCAATTAAACTTCCTCTCCCATTTCTCTATCCAACTGATCTATACCCTGCTGTATTCTTTGACAAATTTCCTCACTGTCTACAACTCGAAGGTGTGTGTTGTCTGCAAACTTACTAACCAGACTACCTACATTTTCCTCCCAATCATTGATATAAATTACAAAATAACAGACATCCCAGTACTGATCCTTGTGGAACACCACTGGTCACAGACCTTCAGTCAGAAAAACACTCCTGCATAACTATAGTCAGTCTTCTATGACCAAACCAATTTATTATTCAACTTACCAACTCACCATGGATCCCGTGTGACTTAATCTTCTGAGAAACCGACCCTGACGGACATTGTCAAATGCTTTACTGAAGTCCATGTAGACAACATCCATTGCCCTACCCTCATCAATCATCTTTGTCACTTCCTCAAAAAACTCAATCAAGTTTGTGAGCCAAAATCTCCCCAATGCAAAACTATGCTGACTATCTCTAATAAGTCCATTCTTTCAAGAGTAAAGAGTAAATTGTGTCCCTTACAACCTTCTCTAATAATTTTCGTACCAACAATTAGGCTCACTGACCTAATTTCCTGGATTATGCCCATTGCCCTTCTTAAACAAAGGAACACTGGTTATTCTGCAGTTTTCTGGGACCTCACCTGAGGCCAAAGCCTATACAAAGATCTCTGTAAAGGCCCCAGGAAAACTCCTCCCCTGCTTCCCTCAGTATCCCAAGATCAGGCCGTGAGGACTTAGCTACCTTAAAGTCTTTCAGACACCCAACACCACCTTCTCAATATCGACATGCCCCAGATAACTCAACATACCCCCCCTCATCTTCCCATCATCCATGTCCTTATCTTTCTCCTTGGTAAATACTGATGTAAAGTACTCATTAAGGACCTCACCCACTTCTTCTATCTCCACGCATAAAATTCTCTCTTTGTCCTTGAGCGGAATTACCCTTTCCATGATTGTACTGTTATTTTCTAAATGCCCTACCACTACAACTTATCAAGGTTTTATTTTATTTTCCAATGAGGTTAGGCAAACTAGTCTATTATTTCTCATTTTCTGTCTCACTCCTTTCTTGAATAGTGTTGTTACTTCTGAAGTTTTCAAGTTTGCAGAATGAAGAGAATTATGGAAGATTATGAACAATGCATCAATCTCTGCAGCCACTTCTTTTTAGATTCTAGGATGCAGGTTGTAATGTTTGGGATTTTCACTTGAGCTTTAATTGCAAGTCTTAAGTCAATTCAACAGAAACAAAGAAGATATTTTGCCAAAGTTTTCATCATTTACTCATCAGAATATTTGTAAATAATACCAATGTAAAAAGGAAATGTTATATTATACGAGGAGAGTGCTGATGATTGGTTGGAAAGTAAACTTTGATTGGTCGAGGCATTGCCATGGCGCAAAACTCAAGGTCTGTATTAACAAAAGACTATGTCTGTAATTATAACGACCTTTGATTTTAACATTCAATAATTTAATTTATAAACATAGTTCCAAGAGTGAGAAACTTCAGTTGTAAGGAAAGACTGGAGAGGGTGACACTGTTACTTCCTTAAAAATGAGAACAAAGAGGATTGAAGAAGGCAGACCGGTGGACGTGATCTATATGGACTTCATAAAGGTGTTTGACAGGTTCCTCATGGTGGACTAGTAAACAAGGTTAGACCACACAGAATACAAGCAGAACTAGCCATTTGGATACAGAACTGGCTCGAAGATAGAAGACAGAGGGTGATGGTGGAGGCTTGCTTTTCAGACTGGAGGCCTGCGACCAGTGGTGTGCCACAAGGGTCAGTGTTGGGTCCACTGCTTTTCATCATTTATATAAATGATTTGGATGTGAACATAGGAGGTATAGTTAGTAAGTTTGCAGATGACACCAAAACTGGAGGTATAAAGGACTGCGAAGAAGGTTATCTCAGATTACAACAAGACCTTGATCAGATGGGCCAATAGGCTGAGAAGTGGCAGATAGAGTTTAATTTAGATAAATGTGAGGTGCTGCATTTTGGAAAGGCAAATCAGGGCAGGACTTATACACTTAATGGTAAGATCCTGGGAATGTGGCTAAACAAAGAGACCTTGGGGTGCAGGTTCATAGTTCCCTGAAAGTGGAGTCTCAGGTAGATAGGATAGTGAAGAAGGCATTTGGTATGCTTTTCTTTATTGATCAGAGCATCGAGTACAGGGGTTGGGAGGTCATGCTGCGGCTGTACAGGACATTGGTTAGGCCACTTTTGGAATATTATGTACAATTTTGTTCTCCCACCTATAGGAAGGATGTTGTGAAACTTGAAAGGGTTCAGAAAAGATTTACAAGGGTTAAAGGGTTTGAGCTATAGGGAAAGGCTGAATAGACTTGGGCTAATTTCCCTGAAGCATCAGAGGCTGAGGGGTGACCTTATAGAGGCTTATAAAACATGAGGGGCATGGATAGGGTAAATAGATAAAGTCTTTTCCCTAAGTGGGGGGGGGGGAGGGGTTCAGAGCTAGAGGGCTTAAGCTTAGGGTGAGAAGGTAAAGATTTAAAAGGAACCTAAGGGGCAACCGTTTCACGCAGTGGGTGGTGCGAGTATGGAATGAGCTGCCAGAGGAAGTAGTGGAGGCTTGTACAATTACAACATTTAAAAGACATCCGGATGTGTATAAGAACAGGAAAGACTTTGAAGGATATGCGCCAAGTGCTGACAAATGGGACTAGATTAATTTAGGATATCAAGTCGGCATGGACAAGTTGGAGCGAAGGGTCTGTTTCCGTGCTGTAAATATCTAACAATCTAAAAAGATGGAAAGGAGATTTCATAGAGGTTTTCAAAATCATGAGCAGGCTAGACAGAATAGATGGGGAGAAGCTGCTCCTGAAACAAAAGGACACAGAAAGAATAGGAGGATATATATTTAAAATGATGTGAGTAGAAGCTTTTTCACACAGGGAGTAGTAGACTATGGAACGCATATGAATTGTCTGTAGGCAAGTTGCATGTGGTACTCAATCAACAGTAGGATGCATTGAACACCAATATTTTCTTAATTAGTCCTACTTATTTTAATCTTGAGTTTTATCATATATTTTGTCTTGGAATACAAGCATCTCAACAATTACAATGCACACTTCCATACTGAGTCACATTCAGTTGCTTTACAACAATAAATGTCGATACGTACCTGTTGAGTAGGTTTGAGTTGTGGTTTAAGGTAATATGTGAGTGCCATTATTTGTAATGCAAAAAATGGAAGTGACCAATTTTCCCTCAGTGGAATGGTGAATTCCACCCTTGTTGTATCCACTCTATAAAAATCAAACAAAAATAATTGTAAATAGGAGCTCAATTTATATGGATCAGTACTTACAGTTTCTATAGCTCAGGGCTTACTAAAGTGGGCTCTGGGATCCCAAGGGACGTCACAAAATGAAACTGTGGGGGTATCAGCTCCCATGAGCCACAGCCGCCTTGAAACTCTGGACAGAAAAGACCTATGAGGGCTAGAAAAATCACCCCCTCTCTTAATTCTCACCAAGGGGTCACAACAATGCTCAAACCTCAAAATGGGGATATATTCACAACGAGTGATCTTGTACTGAGTACATATAATGATGATATTTTTAATAAATATGTTTTATAATGTTTCTACACCAGCAGGTATTGATGCCTACCTGTTTAGAATGTACCATATAGCTGCCAGTGCTCCTGACATCCAGGTTCCACTTAGTAACCAGCTGGTAATATACATTGAAGTTACATAGAGGGCCTGGAGTCCAAATACGGTGTACAGGTAGAAGTAGACTGGTTCCAAATATCTCTGTTAGAAATATGAGAGAAATAATCTTCACAATACTTCAGAACAACAAAAACTAAGACAACAACTTACTAAAGCTTGGAATAAGCTACAGATATTCAAATTCAAATACATTCATTGTATTGCAAAAGCTGATTTGGGTCTTACCTCAATAAATAACATTTTGTACAATATGCTTAGGACAACCTCTTGGTAAATGTTCATCCGCTTCAGCAGATTTATTGTTCTCCTTGATTCAGTTTTGTTGTCATACAAGAGTTCCTTCAATCCTTTACATAACAAATCACAACATTTGTAAAAATGAACAGGAATCTAAGAATAAACATGAAGACATTAGCACGTGATATTCATTTTTAAATATCAAAACATCCTACAAACGTGGTAACTGCTGTAGACACCATAAAGTACTGTAGCCTTTCTTGTTTTTGGTTTTGTCTGAGTAAAGGGATACATTAAAAACTTCTCCCCTTAGAATAACCCACTATAGACTCCAATATTATATTCAGAGTGTTTATAGTTATCATGCTTCAATTCCTGAAAAAAAACAAGAATTTTTTAAAATATTAACTGCAAATTTGGGGTTTTAAGAGATTAAAACAAATGTTCAAAGCTTAATTTCTTTACAATTTGCATCAGTATTAGATTCTACCGAATCGTTCAGGTTTCAGAATTAAACCAACAAAACTGTTCGAGCAATCAGACTTACAGAGTAGGTGAGTTGTCTCATAACCAATAACCAACCTTCTTTCCTGAAGAAGGGCATGTGCCCGAAACGTCGAATCTTCTGTTCCCTAGATGCTGCCTGACCTGCTGTGCTGTTCCAGCAATAAAGTTTCAGCTCATAACCAATACAGGAAAGGTTAGTATTGCAAGTGTTGAAAATATAAATTATTGATATTATATTGTCTCTTATACAAAAGTATACTGTAAAAATTAACAGTTTGTGCAATATCCAGTGCTCCTGACATCCAGGTACTCCTTAGTAGCCAGCTGGTAATATACATTGAAATGACATAGAGGAGCTAGAGTCCAAATACGGCGTACAAGTAAAAGTAGACTGGTTATTGCACAAACTGTTAATTTTTACAGTATACTTTTGTATAAGAGACAATATAATATCAATAAGAATGCAAAGCTATTATATGAAAAAAAATTTCTTCTTGAATGGTGTTTCCAATTAAACCAGAGGAAAAAAGCATCAGTTTGGTTAGATATCTTATAAACTGACAGTAATAAAATGTCCCAGTGGAGTGCACATCAAAAATTGAATTTATGGTGCATGAAGCGCCTCTGTAATATTTCTTATACATGCCGTTCATAGTTGCATACTTACCCCAACTTTGATAGTATTAAAGTATAATTTACAGTAGTGTCAACACAAACCTTAGAAGTATATAATCACCTTGGGTTATGGTTGGGGCCTGCAGCATCTGCTTGTAATATGAATAGTATAGGCCACACTCTGTCCTGAAGGAGATTTCCTGTTCAACCACCTGCATGTAAAACAGATTGCAATTGTGTTCATTAAGTGAATTAATATTTACTTACAGAACTAAATTGTAAGGTACACTTAAAAGTTATCTTCAAAAACATATTAAAAACTAGGAAGTTTTTAATCTTAGTGGAAACAGGATGCCGACTACTTCATACATTTCAAATAAAGGAACTGCAGATGCTGGTAATTGAAAACAAAAACAGAAACTTCTGGAGAAACTCAGCAGGTCTTGCAGAGAAAAATCTGTGCAGAGAAAATCAGAGTCGAGCTTTGAATTGAGTGACCCTTCTTCACAAGGGTTTCCTCCGGATTTTCCGGTTTCGTCCCACAATCCAAAAATGTGCAGGTTAGGTGAATTGACCATGCTAAATTGTCCGTTGTGTTAGGTGAAGGGGTAAATGTAGGAGTATGGGTCTGGGTGGTATACGCTTCGGCGGGTCGGTGTGGACTTGTTGGGCCGAAGGGCCTGTTTCCACACTGTAACTAATCAAATCTAATCTAAAAAAAAACTTCAGTTGACTTGCTCCAACACTTTATCTTTTTAATTCATACAAATAACTGGGTTGAAAAATTTGCTTTATGGAACAGACTATTTGCTGTATAAAATATTTTAAAAATATTTAGTAATTTTCCAAACAATTAATATTATTTGTAAGTAGCAGGTTAATGAATACAAATAATCCATCCATCTATAATACCAGCTGACACACAAAAACAGTATGTTTCTAAATTCCAAACTTAAAATCTTCTGTTAGATTAGATTAGATTCCCTACAGAATTGACACAGGCCCTTCAGCCCAACAAGTCCACACCAACCCTCCAAAGAGTAACCCACCCATACCCATATCCATATTTACACCTAACTAAAGCATCTAACACTACGAGCAATTTATGAACCAATTCACCTGACCTGCACATCTTTGGATTGTGGGAGGAAACCGGAGCACCCAAGGAAATCCACACAGACATGGGGAGAGTGTGCAAACACCACACAATCGCCCAAGGCGGGAATCAAACCCGGGTCCCTGGCGCTGTGAGGCAGCAGTGCTAACCACTGAGCCACTGTGCCACCCTTTTTTGCCAATAGTAAGGATGGTCAACATTTTGTGAACATTGCCAATACAAAGAGTTCGTCAGTCTATCCCTTCACTTCCATTACCACTTGATCCAGGATAAAACCTCTGTATTCAAAAACAGAGAGATCTCCTGTAATGCTAAGTTGGCCTGAACCTTCCACATCCAGAGTGAGAAAACAGTGCTATTTTTTCCTATGAATCTCCATTGCTGCCTGCAAGTGCTGGGATTTTGTCAATGATTGATGAGTCCAAGCTGCCCTCCACACTTTCTTGCATCATATGCCAAAATTGACACAAGTCTCTGCTGAGTTCTGTAAGCAAAACGTTCAGAAGCTTCCAAACAAAAACACTGGCAGCCTTTTCAACTTTGAAATATATAGCTGATCTGATGACTGGTGATGAAAAGGCAGAACTAAACTTTAAATTACGAAAATGCAACCCATTAATACTGGATCTCGAGATGACTACTGCAAATTTAAGAAGAACTTCCTTGTCTCCCAAAACGTTTGCAAAAAATACTACAAAAGTACTTAGGGATCACATAATCATCATCTGTAAGACACAAAATCCTCCAAAGCCAAAAATATTTTGAGTGGAAGATAGCCTATTTAGAACAAACACGAGAGACAGAATTAGACAGTAGAGCTAAAGCTCCAACTGAGTCATGGGAAGTTAAATAATTTGTCACACTTTGACAGAAGATATTCCCATGCACTGAAGTGAGTATCAGGATTGTTAACAAGTCCAGATGGGTTAGTGGTAGCATTCTAACCCCCAGGTCAGAAGGTTGTAGATTCTGGTTCCACTTCAAAGACTTGACTGTATAATATAGGCTGACACTTCAGTCCTACACTGATGCAGATTCAGTCCCAACTGACAATAGCAGGCAAGTTCAAAAATGTGGGATGCTTTCTGCCTGCATTGTTCACTATCGGAAGCAGAGCCGTAAATGGAAAGTAAATGGCAATCTCAGTTATGCCTCCCATAAATCAGTGAGTTTGCAAAATGTTCTACTTCAATGTAGAACTTCTAATCACCCGCCAGAAAGCCAAAGGAAATCTGATGAGTTTTAAAGACTTTTGGATAAATATGTGAATAGGAAAGGTTTGGAGGGATATGAGCAAGGAGCAGGCAAGTGGGACTAGTTTAGTTTGGGATTATGATTGGCATGCACTGATTGGACCGAAGGGTCTGTTTCCGTGCTTTATTACACTAACTCCCTTGCCATCCTGCCCTAAACCATCTCAAATATCAATACAGCATGCCCAATTACTGGATTCTTAAATGAATACTAAACTAATCATGTAGGTTTCATCTGGGTGACAATCACACAGTTAACAAAAACAATAAGAGACAAAAGGTCGGTCCATTTGTCAATGAAGCTTTTCATCATGGATTTATAAATTAAAGGCTACTGAGTTGCTAAGAATCTGGATTTTCTGTTTTGGAACTGTTAATGTAAAGTTTTACTTCTTTGATGTCGATTCTACAGCCATAGCTGCTGACTATTTCCACAATTTTCTATTTCTTCTCCATGTTTCTTTTTTGATAGTAATCTTAAATGTACAATATGCAGGGCATATTTAAGTGTAGTTGAATTTTGATGTTACTGAAAAACTGAAGATTGCAGATTACACTTGGATAGCATTGAAAACATGAATGTCCAAGGACATAAATGTGCTTCCTCAAGCAGTAACATAACAACAGCAAGGACAATAAATTTAAGGGATTACTTTCTCAATATAGCCAATATTTTGAGTGGGCAAACACAGAAATCAATTTGAGTACTTTCTCAATGGTTAATAAAATGGTCCAAGATGAAGCACACAAATATCTTATTCCTGATAGCGTTTTTTTGAGAAAGATAATCATGAACAAAGAACTTAATTCTGATTTAAAAATTAAACAAAATAACCAACATCATATACAATATTTTAAGACTACTGCCAGTTTCTACATATTTACAGCTGGCCAAATAAGTACTCTCATTTCTACAGTGAGTTGAAAATATTCCAATTTATTAGCATGTTAACTGAAGGCACAACTGCTGCCTTTGGAAACCACTTTCTTTCAAATATATCAGCAAAGAACTCACCTGTATATTTGAAAACCATAGGAAATTCTCATGTAGTGACTGAACATACCAGGAGTGAAAGCATCCTAGAATTACTCCCACTGAGAGACCCAGCAATGGGATAATCTCTATTGTCCGCAGAAATGACCAGATTCTAGTTGCTGCCAGTTCCCAAGATGAGGTGTTATTGTTTTCATGAGTGGCAGCATGAACAATAGTTAGTTTATCATTTCTTTCCAAACTATACTGGGATAGAACAGCAGAAGTTTCAAATTGACGTTTCCTCTTCTTCAAAGTCATGATGAGATGCCATTGAATGTAACAAAATCTCAATAGTCTTTCGCTCTCTGCCTCAAGGCCATAACAGCTGTTACACTGCTCTGTTCAATGTAGCACCTATCTTCATTAAAAATCCAATGCACAATCAGGCAATATGAGTCGTGCTGTGATTTGCTGAAGAGTCATAAATTGTAATCTTTCAGTCTAGAATATTACTTCACTTCATTTAGAGATTGCCAATATCCTCTTAAACTTCTACAAACAGCCAAAGTAGAAAATGTAAATAATGCAGAGACCACAATACCATGCAGCACACAGGATAATGGTCTATACTGCAGCTTATTGAGTTTGACAACAGGAATGCTAAACAATCGAAAGTGCTGTAGATTTGTAATAATAATTAAACCTATCCAAAATAAACAGGAGTAGAATTATCAAAAGTACACCTTTCAAAATGCACAGCATTTAGAGTCAGTATCATGAAACATCACAGAAAGGAGGCCATTCAGACCATCAAAATCTGCACTACCTCTTCCAAAGAACAATCCAGTTAGCCCCAATCCTACTCTCTCCCACACTCCTTCAATTATTTTCATCTGCCAAAAATTTTACCTGTAGACAGTCCTTACTCCAATGGTTTACAAACTCGATTGTGGTCTTGCCCTATTCCATTGATGTAAGCCTCTTCAGTCTTACAACTCCTCGGAATAACTTTGCTTCTCCAATGCTGATCTCTTGCACATTCTCAATCTGTTTTTTCTCCACTTACCACGGGCCACCGTGTCATTAGCTTCTCCGACCCTAACTCTAGAATCCTCTCCTAAAGCCTATTAATCTTCCTCTTCCCTCTTTAAAGGCACAGTCAAACCCACCTTTTAGACTGCATTTTTAGTCACATCACTCCTTTGAACTGCCTCTGACATTTTACTATTTTAAAATGACTTCTTGTAGTTCCATGAAACACTCGCTTCAATTGTTTCACTGCATGAAATGCATACAAACTCAATCTAAAGTAACTATGCTGCTGTGCTGAAATTCCATTACAGGCAAACTCTACTCACTCAGCTTCCTTCATACTCTGTTAGTCTCTCCCAAATCATACTTCTTTAGCAGCCAAAAATCACACTTGCAAGCATTAGCTTATTCTAGTTCTAATACTTTGGATTGGATACAGCTGTTACATAATTTAAATAATTAACTCCAAGCTGTTACACAAACATATTAGCAGAAGCTGGTGGATCTAATCTGGCTACATCCTGGAGAAAAATGTCAAAGCACAGTAGCGTAGAATAAGGTGTAAGGTCAAACCAATTTCTGTTTGGAATGATCACCTGCCATTGGCTAAGCAAAAGCAGCTCAGGCATGAGCACAATACTGTCATTCAAAGATCCAGACATAGTAGTGTTCAGTGTCTGTAGGAAAGGAAAACAGCAAAATTACTTCAACCCAGCTTCTATAAATGCAATCCCATGTACTCCAAGACAAATAGCAAGTACCAAGAGACAACAAGTCGTAACATCACACCCACTTCTCAAATGCCTTTTACGCAGATATTTTTGAATATGCACTTGCTTCTTAGTTACAGGAGGTTGAAATTCTCATCCAGGATGTAGCCAGATTGGGCCCACCATGGATAATAATGTGTTTATGCAGAGGCTTAGGGGCAACAGAGGTATGTAATTAAATTAAGCAACAGCTGTACCCAACCAAAAATGCACCAAGCTGCAATGTATGCACCATGACAGAAAGAAAGTTTTCCAACAGCTGCTTTTCTTCCAACTTTTCCATATAATTTTCCAAGCGATTCCAAATGCCATTCCAAAAACACTTCTGAAAAGCTATTCTCAAGAGTCTTCGACAGAACTACTGAAAAAAATATCTTTTTAAGTTGAAATATTTATTCAAAAACCAAATTGGCATAAATAAATAAAATATAACATTTGAAGATATTTCCTATTCAGTTGTCTATTCATTTAAAAATGATCATGAATACTCATCTTACAAATTTTATTAAGTTTTTTAAGCTGTATGCTCGATACACATGTACTATATGCTGTGTACACATGTACTATATAATGCTTCAGGGATATGCTCAAGGCCTCACTGGTGAACTGCAGCATTCCCACTGACACCTGGGAATCATGGAGCCAAAACTGTCCAACGTGGAGAAGGAGCATCCGGGAAGACATTGAGCACCTGGAGACCTGCTGTCGGGAAAAAGTGGAAGTCAGGCATAAACAGCGGCTGTCACACCAATGCCCCACCAACCTTTCCCCATGACCATATTTTGCCCCAAGTCTTACAGAGTCTGCAGAAGCTGCATCGGACTCACCTACAGGCTCACTCTGAGTGTGAGACAGAGTCATCCTTGTCTGCAAAGGACTACCAATGAATGAAATGAAAATATACTGTGAAAAAAGAAAGGAAGACATTGCCTATATAAAGTCAAACAGCTTACGTCAACATGGGAAGGAGACACAGTATTAAAGAGTATGAGGAGGAGTTAAATCAGACTGGATAGAGATGAGGGATAGTAGGGGAAAGAAGTCACTTGTGTAAGTGATCTATGACTTAACAATAATTACAATGTGGGACAAGGGATCTTAGAAGAAATATTGGATGCTTTCAATAAAGTGATAGCAATATCAATGAGTGACTTTAATCTACATGTAAACTCGAAAGAACAGATTAATATTAGTAGCCTGGATGAGGAGTTCATAGGATGTTTTCTAGATAATTTATTTGGCAGCACATTAGATAATATGTTATATTAGACTTGGCATTATTGTGACAAGATTAACAAATGAGCCCACAGTAAAAGCACCCCTCAGTAGCAGCAAACACAATAGGATTGAATTTTACATCCAGCTTAAAAGGTAGAATATTGGATCCAAGAATCATATTTTAAATGTAAACAAGGGCAGTCATATGAACATAAAACCTGAACTAGCTGAGGACAATTGGCATACCAAGCTAGGAGATCGATCAAAAGTGAGACATTTAAAGTCACATTTCTAAATACTCAGAATAAGTATATTCCTATGATAAAGAAGTATTCTAAAGGGGTGATTCAACTAAATAAGTTAGGGAAAGAAATTATGGAAAGCTGAGTAGTAGGTCAGATGACTGGTCAGAATATAACAAATGGAAGAGAATGCCTAAAAGGCAGGAAGAAATTATAGTCTCAGACGGAAGCTAAGTAGGAATATAAAAAATGGATATCAAGAGTTTCTAAATAAAAGGAAAAGAATAAGAAAACTGAGTGTTGAGTCTCAACAGTGTAAGAAAGCAGAATTAAAAGTGGAAGCTATAACAGTTAAAAGCAGGTCAATGTGTGGAGGTTTGCACCACTACTGTGCATACAAAGGACGCCACTTAATCCTGGAATCTCTACTCTGGATGACTGAAGGATGCACTGAGACTATGTGATGGATTATGAGAATCTGTGAGAACCATAGCATTGTACTGAAAGAATTGAACATTCTGCAGACGGAATGGTATCTTCAGCATCCTACAGCACAATAGGACTGGCCAAGGTAACACAGGCAGGACTTCTTTGTCAACCTTCTTCAATGGAATGGAACTGCATGAAGTCATCTTTCACTGAATGTAAATGTTCTGATGCTGATGAGGCCAGCATCCGTCGTGTAATTCCAACTGTAAGTCCAGCTTAACACATTAATATACTGTTCATATTCATTAATAAAAGTTAAGATTATAAACAAATGGAAGTCTTCGTAGCATCTGATGAGCCCTTATTCAATTATGGTGAAGTTTTATACAATATGGGTGGTATTGAAAGGATAATTAACACTCAGACAGAGTTAAAACATTGTCAACTGCTAAGGATGGCTAGCCTCTATACCTCCTTTCTTGTAGTTGCAACTAAAAAGGCATTTATTCAAACAGATAATGGCAAATGTACATATATTCTCAAATGTGAGAAAATATTTACAATGATGTGACATCCATATCATAAATATGTTCTTATAATGTTTTTGTTTTCCTTTCACTCCTACTAGGTATAGTTGCAATCTCAGTATCTGCAGCTAGAATGAAGGGAACATGGTGTGCAGGTCTGTGTGTATATCTGGAACATACAGAGTGTGCTAGACCTGAGTGTCCATGGAGCTGCCAACATATCCATAGAGGCAACTAGACACTTGCATGCCAGAAACAGAACAATACAGATTACCTAGGTGGACTCCTTCAATCTTCACATCGTTTTCCCGAAGTGCCTCCAACAAACCTGCCTGCTGTTTCAGTTTGTGGTTTTTAATAAAGTTCTTGATGGTAGTGATTTTTGAGAAGATTTGTAGCTCAGGTTGATGATAATTATGTAAGTTAGCTTGCTGAGCTGGAAGATTTGTTTTCAGACATTTGTCACCATCATTAGAGTCTCTGGTGAAGCGCTGATGGTATGTCCCGCCTCTTTATTTATAGGTCTTGGTTTCTTAAGGTGGGTGATGTCATTTATGGTTCTTTTCTCCCCCCAAAGGAAGGTAGATTGGATCTAAGTCGATGTGTTTATTGATAGAGTTCTTAATGTCTTTTGCCTGGAGTAATGCAGGTACATGATCTTAGCTGTCCTCAGAGTACTAGTGACCTGAAGTGTTTTTTCCTCAACTAGCAGCGGAGATGTGGCCATCACATGTCCACCAGAATGTGCCCAACTCTACTCTAGCTAACGGACCCACCAAGGTGTCAGTACCCGAGGAGACAGCCTTACTGGTGCTTTTTCTGAGGGATCTATGGCTTATTCCTCAGACAGCAAAGGAGGAAGTGGTATCCTGAAGGGCTAGCCTCTTGATTGTGGTGACTCTGCCAATGTCACTGGTGCCTGTAGGAGACGAGAGAATGAATTTTGAAATAGGCGTAGAAGACTGAATGTATTCTTAACATGCTCACAGTGGTGATAATGGAACTGCAACACAGCACTTGACAATGAATCTTATCTGGATGATAGGACATGAAGATTCTCGGTATCACCACATGAGCAGAGTCAAGGTCATTTCCAGCTGGGCAAGGAATTGCTCTTCATTTCTCTTCAAATGAGACAAAGAGATAGAATAAGTGAGATGAAGGTGGGTGGCAGAACTGCTGATGCTAGAGCAGGCGAGGGCTAGGTGCTGAGGTGTTGTATGTCAGTGGGTATGCAGTTCAGAAAGCTTGCAAGATTAGTGGTCTGGGGTGCAAGGGTTAAAGAGAATGAGTAAAGAAAGATGCTAGAAGCAACAATGACAATGGTAGGCCATAAACCTTGGTGTGAGTGAGTGGGGCTGAGGTATAAAAATACCACTGTAACCAACGGCTCTGCCACACCACTGTGATGTCATCACTGCCAGTTGTGCAGTCATCTGGCAGCCACCTTTGCTGCACTTCTCAGCACTGGCATGAGATATCCCGATTTGTATTTCACTCATACCCTCAAACCATTCTGAGTAAATTCTTTATGTGAACTGGCTATATCGGGGCAGTTGTCAACTGCAGATTGGTGACCAGCTAAAATACTACACAGAATTTCAGTAAATTATCTGTATTTGATTTTTCTGATTTTAACACTAAAACTGATTTTAAGTTGCTGAGAATAGAACTTGGGGAAAATAAAATGAGCAGCTATATTGCCATAAAAAAGTGCAGAACAATGGAAAACTTTTAATAGTGTTCAAAGTTTAAGAATATGGTTCTCAGTGAAAAAAGTTAAATGCTAAACACTAGCAAGATTTCATGGATGAATAATGACATAACTGATCATGAAAGAGTTGGAAAGAGATATATATTGAGCAGAGGCAGCAGAGAGGTGAAATATGAGAAGATCAGGAGAGTATTAAAGAAAACAAATTAGGATGGCAAAGATTAAAGCATTAAGGAAGACAAAACAAAATACCAGTGATAAAACATAAGCACATCTAAAAAGGAAGAATGGGATTAGGACCATCAAGTATAGCCTCAGAGGTAACCCCAAAGAGACAGGAAATATTAAATAATTATTTTGCTTCACCATTTAAGCTGGCCAATTAAGTAAATACATTTTAGATACGAGCGAATATATTGAAAAGAAGATCACTCTCAGGTCCAGACAGATTGCATTGCATATTTTAAAAGAATCTAGGGAAGACCTAACAGAAGAATTACTGCACAATGGACAACTTGTTCGAAAAATGTGAACTGCCACAGGTCTGGAGGATAGCTAATGTAATTTAAAGGGAGAACAGAACTATAGACCTGTGTATGATTAATGGCAAAGAAAAAAAAATTGACAATCAAGGTGAGCAAATTGTCGATGCAACTTGAAAAATTTGATTTTTACCTCTCTGAATCCTGTCACCTAATACCATTAATACTTGATCTAGCATTCTGATTTGTAACATCAGGTTTCCTTAAGGGAATGCAATAGTGGTCTGACTGGGTAAACTGCAGATCCAACGACTGCTGAAAATAATAGTGTTAACATGCGCCATGCTAGGTTTTATCTGCCTTTTTTCCAAAAAAAAGAGTAGGTTAAATCAATAGGAGAGAGTGTTGTCATCACCTAGTCTAAAACAAGTAGTCTTTCTCTAGCCTTTAACTTTGTGCTTATGGTCATTACCTAGCTAGATCTATCCATGTACCAGTGAAGAACAAGCACTATCCAGCACAATACGCTTAAAGGAGCCATGACTCACATATTCAACACAGAACTAAAGCTGCTAGTGCTTTGAGACTCTTGTGTTGTGTTATTTCAAGGTCTTTGTCAATTAATCAGGCAATTAATCACATAATTTAACTTTGTGCCATAAATGAAGCATGTATTAACTGTTCATTGGGTACTCGTGGGATTCATTTGCCTACTATTGTTCTCATCTTGTCTTCTGCTTTAGCAGCCAAATTTGCTAAGGTTCATTTTCCTCATTTTTAAAAAAAAAATCATTCCATTGCATTGATGCCTGCATCCAGTACCTGGCCATTATCAAATTTTCTACTCGTTGTGCCATCCCGTTTGTTTCAAAAAAATTGTAAGGAAGGATTACTTCGACAGGAACCTTTTCAAGGCAGTAGATATCTGGTCCAACAAGGTTTTCCTGTCAGAGAATGAAACACCAGTTTGATTCAGGTGCTTGTTCATGGGATACCTTAGCAGAATCCAGCAACTTTAACAGTAGTACTAATCCAGGACTCTCCAAGTGGGACTTCATCAATATTTTATAGAACATGTTTAAGTCCATAATATGTTCCTCCTTGGAATGACCATCTGCCTTCCCCAAGTTCTTCAAAGGCTATCATGTCTTATAGGCATTTATCAGGTCATCTTCCTTACACATTTCATCCAAAACCTCAGAAAAGACAGCAACCTATATCATGACCAATTGGTGATCATCCAGCTCAAAAAATACTTTACTTTTGATAACAAGTGATTTTGTCAAGGCAGTATCTTGTTTCCTTCTTGGTAGGGACTTAGTCCACCCCCAGCGAGTCACTTATTTCCTGTATTGGTTGTGTGGTTCAAACTGAGAACATTGAAAGGTAATCACATCCTGATTACTTACATTTGTATTCTGACAATTTTAGTAATGGCATCAGGAATGAAGTTTCTGCCTGATTTCTTTTCTTAACTTCTAATCTTCATCTTTAGACTTGCATGTTCTATTCCAGAAAGCCAGTTAGTAAAGTGTGGAACTATGGCTAATCTTTTATACATATCTACATAAAAAATTATATCCCTGAGCCAACAACTACAATTTTGGTCTATATCACTCAAATTAATTCCCATTTCTTGCCAATCACCCATTTACAATTAAACACAATAACACAGTCAGAGAAGAGTGTTTCAATTGACTGTGATTTAGCTGTTTAGGAGTAAAAGGAAAAGGATTAAAACAAGGAGACTTGTAAAAATAATTTTTGAAAAACAAAACATAGAAAATTTAAAAAATGGCTGCCTATATGTTTTATTCCCCTATGTAGAATCATCTAGTTAGCCCACATCAATATTGAGACTGGACTGGTCCACGTTTGGCATGTTATTAGAGATCAATCTGCAATGTTTTAAGCTCAATATAATATTTCACTTACAAGTATACACATTATTAACGGACGAGATTTCCAGTGGAAAATATTCAATGCAAAAAATTAAACCAAATTATAATCTAGGAGAAGAAAATTCAAAATCAAAACAACTGCCTTTTTACAAAAAGGAATGACCATCCTCAATGCCATTTTACTCATTCAACTTTAGCGTTATTAACGGATTTCAGCCTTACCTGGATTGAAGAAAACCACAGATCATTCTCGTGCAAAGTTGCAAGATAAACTGAGGTTAGAAGTCCTAAGAAAATTGCCAGAAATCCACCAAGCAGGAAAGTTATATTCTTCAATACCAGTGGACCTATGGAATTACACAATTGTTTATAAAAATAACCAATAATTCTTAAGAAACCCACTTGTTTGAACACTTATTTCAGTGTTTTTATTGCATTGTTTCAAGAACAGATAGGACTTGAAACCTTAAAACGAAACCCATCGCAGTTGGAATGGGATGTTACATTAATTGTAATTGAAATTGAAGGCCAAAAGCTCATAACTATATCAATTATTTTCCAAATGTCTAGCTATGCAAAGTATAACACAAATAAGAATAGGCAATTTCAGATCATGTTTAAATGTTGTATGTAACTTAGTAAAATTGTTGGGGAGAAGCAAGTGATAATAGCATCCTCAGGTGTCTTTGGCATTTATATTGTAATGCTACTTTTATGTGAAAAAGTTCCCAATTTGCCCTGTAGCCAGAAATGAATTCCAGCAGTAACAATGAAAAAGAATACATACACATCTGTAAACAGTTGACTGCAGTTTTGTTCTAATAATAGAGCTTTTGAAAAAGATTGACACAGTTCAGAAAACAAATAGTGTTATGGTGGCCTGTATGAACAGCTGAATGTGTTGTATATCAATGATGTGAAGAAACAGCAGATTTGCTAGTAGCAGCTTTAGTGACAGAACTTCATCAAGTTGGATCAATTAGCACAGTCAAAGCTAGGCAGCAGCACCACAATTTAAATGTGGTATTTGAGGAAGCAATAAGAGAGAGAAAGGAGTGGCGCTTGGTAATTATATAGGCAATAAAGTCACAGAAAGCTAACTGGTACATGGAGAATCAGTATTTGGAATATTATGAAAACCAAACCTTGTACTGCACTGGCAACAGTCCAGTACATAGACAAATTAATCGTAGTCAAAATATGTCATGGATTAGACACAAAGTGGCAATAGGCTTGGCAAGGAGCTCAACTTTGTGGATAAATTGAGAGATAAAGTACACAAAGTAAATTGTCTCAAAGTGTATAATCCTTTACACATGAAAGGTCAGTGAATGAAGTTACCAATGTACAGATACACATACACTTACATAGAATTTATAGCACAGAATCCGGGCATTCAACTCAACAAGACCATGCCAGCTTTTACGTTCCATAACTGATGTCATCGAATCATATCAGCACATTTTTTTCATTCTTTTATCCCTCACCTATGTATTTAGTTCTAAGATGCATGGATGTAAGTTACCTCAACTACTCCAATACAACTGATGCCTTTCCAGCATTATCTAGGATCCAATGACAAAAGCTATTATAAACAATACTATAACCATATAAACAATGGTGATAATTACTCACCTATTTAATTTCACAGAAAAGCTATCAAACAGATAATTACTTTTATTCCAATTTGAGAATTCTACAGATTCTGTCTGACAGACCTCTTAAAAACCTTTACTGTCTTGATTAACTATCAGGCTTATATTTTCTTACTGAAATATGCATCAGCCTTTCTAATTGTTTTCTCTTCCTAAACAGTAAGTTGGTCTCTAACCAAAGATCATTAAATTCTCCCCCACCACAGATTTCAAACAATGTACCTGTAATTACTTAGGTTACTTTGTCTCCCTTTTATAAACAATATTATACTAATCCATCTCACGCTCTGAAACAGACATTCACTCTTAATAGAGTCCTGAATGTTTTCCTTTTAGTTATCACTCATCACATTTTAAGCATGAATGAAGAATCACCTTCTCACAGCCTTCTCAGTTAAATACACCTGACAACTTTTGCTTTGTGTGATGTTACAAATCACTCATGATGTCCGTCTGAATTGCTTTGACAATATCACTTATACGTGCATGTTGTAATCTGCATGAGAACCTCCAACTTGCCTCGCATCACTTGGCTGACCAGGAATATCTCCCTTTCTTACCATCTGCCAAAGGGAAGTCTTCGAAGAATTTTCAGTTTAATTAGGCTGAAGAAACTAAATGCAAGGTAAACAAATTTGCTGATGAAATAAAGGTAGTTGGGAAGAGGACAGGTAGAATCTGAAAAGGGAAAACTTAAATTCCAGAACTGTTATGGTGCAGGAGGCCATTTGACCAATTATGTCTACAACGGTTTTAATAGCTCATGCCAATCCTCTGCCTTTTCCTTAAGATTAAGTGAAAATATATTGACAAATACATAGAATGGGTGTAAATGTAAACTTGCCCACTTTGGAAGAATACAAAAGCAGCATGTTATTGAAATGGAGAAAGACCTCAGAACTAGTTAGTAAGATTAGATCACATGGGATGCAGACAGAGCTAGCCAATCGTGTACAAAATTGGCTTGACGGCAGGAGACAAAGGATGGTGGTAGAGAATTGTTGCTTAGACTGGAGGCCTGTAACCAGTGGTGTGTAGCAAGGACAGGCGCTGGGTCCACTGTTGTTTGTCATTTATCTAAACGATTTGGATGAGAATATAGGAGGCATGGTTAATAAGCTTTTGGATGACACCAAAATTGGTTGTACAATGAACAGCGCAGAAGGCTATCTAAGAGTACAATGGGGGGGATCCAAGATGGCGGCGACCCAGTAAGACTGAGTCTATAGTGCTCCTCCCAAGACTTGGGCACAGTGGGTCACCTACCCCCTACCAAGCTCACCAAATCATTTATAAATCATTTTTAATAGTTTAGTAACTCAATTAGTTGTGTAATATTACATTTAAGCAACTTTATCCTGTTAAAATGACTAAAGGGAAGGGAGCCCGCAGCTCTCAGCAAGCAGGAACCCCTCCCCCACCCTCTCCAGCTGCAGCAGAGGCGTCCACAGCTGCCCCGGGGGACTTACCTACAGTAGCAAGCCTTGCAGAAATGCTTTCCAAGCTTGACTCGAAGATCGATGCCTTTATCGTCGAATCCAGGAATCTTTGGGAGTCGCTCTCGGCCGCGCTGCAGAAGCACGACCGTGAAATTGAAGAAATTCAACGCCGAGTCGGATGGGCGGAGTTAAAGGCCGCGACCTCGGAGACAACCGCTCAATCGGCCGTGGATCAGGTCCGGACTCTCGAGCAGCGAGTCCGGACCTTGGAAAATCATATTGACGACCTCGATAATCGAGGTCGTCGAAAAAATATTCGTTTGCTGGGCCTTCCCGAACGGGAAGAGGAAGGCCAGCTTACAGCATTCCTGGAGCAGTGGCTGCCACAGCTTTTAAATCTGGAAGCTGGATCAGGCCAGGTAAGGGTGGAATGGGTCTACCGGGTAGCAATACGCGGGCCCGGCTCGAACCAGCGCCCACGCCCGGTCCTGTTCCGGCTGCAGAGCTACAGGGAGAGGCAGATACTCCTAGAAGCCTCTAGAAATCTCGGAAAAGACCCCCAAGCTATGATCTACAAAGGATCCAAGATCATGCTATTTCAGGACTTTTCCCCGGCTCTGGTTCGAAAGAGGAAGGCATTCGACGAGGCGAAGAAGCGTTTAAGGGACTTAAATGTACAGTACTCCTTACGCTACCCAGCGATGTTACGCTTTAACCATGAAGGATCTGTATATAACTTTGGATCACCAGAAAAGGCTAAGGAATTCTTGGACTCTCTTAGATAAACTGTAGGACATAATGGATGTTGGTCTGCCTTCCCCCCCCCCCGTTTTGGTTTATATCCCCTCCCTTTTTTTTCTTACCTTATTGCTTAATATTATTATGGGGGGTGGGGAGAGGGATTTGATTTTCTCCCCCCCCCCCCCCTTGGAGTTGTTTTCTGTTATTATTTTATGTATATATGAGGGGTGTATGTATATGTGTGTGTGTATGTATATATATATATATATGTATGTGTATGTATATATATGTATATATAAGCTGGGGGATTTGGTTAATGTTGGTGGGGGGAGGTGGTTACCTTATTCGATTTTACCTCTGTCTTTAGGAGCGGGGTTGTTTTTCCCTTCGTTATTTTGTATTATCATATTTAATTATTACTTGTTGAACTGGTAATTTTATAGTTATATGTTTATATATGGTATTAACATTACCAAATATACCCAGGTGTTGGTAGGGGTGGGGGTGGGGTGCTCACTGTTAACTCTAGCTTTGTATTATATTTGAATTTTCCTCATTTGATTGAGGAGTGCCTGGGTCAAGGGTGGGGCATCGGTTGGGAGAGGATATGAGGGATTTTTGGAGAGGAAGTGATGCCCCCTGGGAACAAGGGGGAAAGTCTCCACTTAGATACGTTTTATATTTTTTTTATTTAGAAATAGTTTTTTACTGTATTGTTGTGGGTGTATTAAAGAGGGTTTATTTTTGTAAATTTTACATGTTCCATGCTCGGGATGTTCTGGATAGGGTTCCCCCTCCCGAGGGGTCTCGGATTGGCCCAGAGGATTATGGTTGATCAATCGGTTAAGTGGTGCACCTGGAATGTCAAGGGGAGTAATTCGCCACTTAAAAGGAAGAAAATATTATCAAATCTTAAGAAGGAAAGAGTTGATATAGCTCTCCTACAGGAGACACACCTGTCAGATAAAGAACACTTGAAATTACGACAGGGCGGATTTGATCAGGCCTTTTTTTCTTCTTTTAGCTCAAAAAGCAGGGGAGTTGTTATTCTTGTTCGGAAGAATTTCCCTTTCAAAATCCTAAAGCAGATAAAAGACGAATCTGGACGATATATCTTGATTAAAGCTCTCATAAATGGAGAGGAATATGGGATTTTAAATTTGTACTGCCCCCCGGCACACCCCTTTAAATTTATAACGGAAGCCTTTTCAAAATTGATGGCTTTTGATGCCCGTCATATAATTATAGGGGGAGACTTTAATTGTATTATGGATCCGGAAATAGACAGGATTCCCAAGAGTACTGCAGGAGTATCTCCCAGATCTAGACAATTGATGGATCTGAACAAAGAATTAGGATTAGTAGATGTATGGAGATGTCTTCATCCACAGGGTAGAGATTTTTCTTTCTACTCTAATCCACATAAATGTCACACCAGAATTGATATGTTTTTTGCCCCCTCAATTTTTTTAAATTCCATATCATCCTGTAAAATAGGTAATATAGCTATTTCTGACCATGCTGCTGTATATATGGAAACTAAAGCGAGGAACAGTGGGACATCCCCTCGGCATTGGCGTATGGACCCCTTCTTAATGAAAGATAGTAAATTTGTAAAGTACTTCTCGCAAGAATTTAAAACTTTTTTAGAAATTAATTCAGGTACAGCTAGCAACCCGTCAATGATGTGGGAGACCATCAAAGCTTACACGCGAGGCTTGATCATCTCCTACTCAGCGACCCAGAAGAAATTAAAGGGAGAACAACAGCGTCTGCTTGAAGCCCGCTTAAAAGCGGCTGAAACAGCATACACTGATAGACCCTCTATTATTAAATTGCAAATGATTACAGCTCTTAGGACAGCTCTAAATACTACACTTACTCAAACGGCTAAGAGGGAAATATTATTTGCAAAGCAAAGGTTATATGAATATGGCGACAAACCGGGTAGATACTTAGCATTTCTTGCAAAGAAAAAAAAGGCCCCTCAGACTATTATGTCTATCAAGGAAAGTACGGGTATTTTGACTCATGATCATAAAAAGATTAATGCGACCTTTAGAAAATTCTATTCTGAGTTATATAAATCACAGGATTGTGAAGATAGGACGAAGAGGATGCAGTCATTTTTTAAAAATTTGACTTTTCCAGACCTAACTCCGGAACAAGTATCGGTCCTAAATGCTCCTCTTACACCCCAAGAAATAGTTGATGCAATTAAGCACCTTCAAAATGGTAAGACGCCGGGCCCAGATGGCTTTCAAGCTGAATTCTATAAAGAATTTACAGAAATACTGGTTGGTCCACTTATGGATATGTATAACTATGCATATAGTCAGGGCTGTCTCCCGCCTTCGCTGAAAGAGGCAAATATCTCTCTTATCCTTAAAAAAGGAAAAGACCCAGAAGATTGTACATCATACAGACCAATATCCTTGCTAAATGTAGATTTTAAAATCCTCTCTAAAACGTTAGCACTGAGATTAGAAAGGATACTGCCACATATTATAAAGGAGGATCAGACGGGGTTTATTAAGGGCCGTAGATCATCCAATAATGTTAGAAGGGCTCTGAATATGATTCAAGCTTGTCATCAGGGAAAGATACCAGGAGTAGTGGTTTCATTAGACGCGGAAAAGGCATTTGATAGGGTCGAATGGTCATATTTGTTTTACACATTGGAGAGGTTTGGTGTTGGACAGGTGTTTACCAAATGGATCTCAACATTGTATAGTGATCCCAAAGCAGTTGTGGTTACCAATGGATTAGGCTCGGATAGCTTCAGTGTGGGTAGGGGCTGCCGTCAGGGATGTCCCCTCTCGCCATTGTTATTCACGCTAATAATTGAACCACTAGCAGAAGCTATAAGAGCTGATCCTAATATAGTGGCCCCAAGGATTGGTACAGGTAAACATAAAATTACCCTTTATGCAGATGATGTTCTTCTATTCCTTAGTAACCCTTTGATGTCCATACCTCGCTTAATCCAAGTTATTAATACATTTAGTGCATTCTCAGGCTATAAAATTAACTTTTCAAAATCGGAGGCTATGCCAATGGGTGGCCTTGCTGTGATACCCCGCTTAGCGGACGGTTCCCTTTTTCCCTTTCGCTGGTCCCTGGAGGGTTTCTTATATTTAGGCATTTTTATTACCCCAGTATTTGGTCAGTTGTATAAGGCTAATTTTGTGTATTTATTGGAAAGGATAAGGCAGGACCTCCAGCGATAGGGAGACCTGCCAATTTCCTGGTTGGGTAGAATAGCATTAATCAAAATGAATATCCTGCCCCGTCTCCTATATCCTATGAGAATGCTTCCGGTGATGCTGCCGAGGACAGCTTTATGTAAATTATACGGCTGGCTGAGTTCCTTTATCTGGAACCATAGGCGGCCCCTTATTAAGCTGAAGAAGCTACAGCTTCCACAGGCAAGGGGTGGATTGGACTTCCCAGATTTTAGGAAATATCAATTAAGTTCCCTATTAAGTTATATAGCTGATTGGGTCTTGTCTGATCCACAATCAATCTGGTTGGACATCGAGGCTTCTCAAGTAAAATACCCACTTATTAACCTTTTATTCTCAGACAAGAGGAAAATCATTACAGATCACTGTAAAAACCCTATAATACTGAATACAATCAAGGCTTGGAATATAATGCGGCAAAATGAGGGTAATTCACATAAAACATCCCCCTATGCACCGATAGTGGGAGCATGGGGATTCCAACCGGGGTTAACAGATGCCACTTTTAAACTCTGGAGATCCAGGGGTATCTCATGTCTCGGGGATTTATTTAAGGATGGGGTCCTGATGTCTTTCGGACAGCTGCGTCAGAAATTCGGATTACCCAATGGAGACCTCTTTCGATACTTCCAAATTCGAGATTTTATACAGAAGAAGACTACGTTATTAGATAGTCTTTATAAATCCGATAGAGAATGTAGTGTCCTACGACCAGTGGGGGTATCTTCCGTCAGTAATATTTATCATTTGCTACATGATGAAGTATCGGGAGATATGGATAATCTGCTTAAAACATGGGATCAGGATCTGGGACTAGAAATCTCCACAGAAACGTGGAATGATATCTGGGAAAATGCTAGAAGAATTACTATTTGTAACAGAACCCAGGCTATCCAGCTGAAGATACTTCATAGGGCCCATATAGCACCGGTTCGATTGGCAAAATTTAAGGCAGGAGCATCTCCAATGTGTCCTAAATGCAAAATAGAGGTGGGCACTCTTGTACATTGCTTATGGACCTGTCATAAGATCCGTAGATATTGGACTAAAGTAGCAAGCACCCTGACAGAAATTTTAGGAACGGAAATAAAAGTGGACCCCGTATCTCTCCTCTTGGGCTTTTCGAACTTTCCCTCCCTGGACACGTACGGGAAGAGACTATTTTCTATTCTTTCTTTCTGTGCAAGGAAAAATATTTTGATGAACTGGGTGGCGGAGGGCCCCCCTGGACTTTCAAATTGGCACAGACTAATTATGGAATGTATTCCCCTTGACTTCCTTACAAATATGGTGCACCGAAAGACCGAATTATTTTATAAAATATGGCAGCCCTTTTTGAATTACATAAATACAGATATTTCGGCTATCCTAACAAGGGCTTTTATTTAATTGAGACTACAAACCTGGCTGGTCCGCGGCCCCTCGGGGGAGGAATCCCGCACGAATACGGGTTTTATCATATCTGATGTTAACACATCCCGAGCATGTAAGAGACTTAAATATACACCCTGGTTAGTTGTAGGTTAGATTAGTAGATAGTTGAGTTTTGTTTGTTCGTGTTTTTTTTTCTTTTCGTTTTTTTTTGTTTTGTTTTTTTTCTTTTTTTTGTCAAATTTTGGTTATTGTATATTTGAGCTAATTGTATATCAATGTTTATATCTGAGAGTTTTGTTTATTTTTGTAAACTTGTAAAAATGTTAAATTTCTAATAAAAATATCTATAAAAAAAAAGAGTACAATGGGATCTTGATCAACTTGGCCAATGAGCCAAGGAATGGCAGATGGACTTTAATATAGATAAATGCAAGGTGTTGCATTTTGGCAAGCCAACCAGAGCAGAACTTATGCAATTAATGGTAGGGCCCTAGGGAGTGTTGTTGAACAGAGACACCTAGGGATGCAGGTACATAGCTTCTTGAAAGTGGCATTACGTAGACAAGACAGTGAAGGCATTTGGCATACTTACCTTCATCGGTCAGAGCATTGAGTACAGGAGTTGGGATGTCATGTCATGGTTGTATACGACATTGGTAAGGCCACATTTGGAATACAGCACACAATTCTGGTCACCCTGCTACAGGAAGGATGTAATCAAATTGGAAAGGGTGCAGAAAAGATTAACAAGGACTTTACTGAGACTGGAAGGTTTAAGTTATGAGGAAAAGCTGGATATGCTGGGACCTTTTTCTCTGAAGCCTAGGAGGCTAAGGAGTGACCTTATAGATGTTTATAAAATCAGGAGGAGCATAAATAACTGCCCAGGATAGGGGAGTTCAAAACCAAAGGGTAAAGGTTTATAGTGAGAGGGGAAAGATTTAAAAAGGACCTGAGGGGCAACTTTTTCACACAGAGGGCAGTCGGATATGAAATGAACCACCAGATGTAGTGGTAGAGGTGAGTACAACACTTAAAAGTCAGGAACACGGATAGGAAAGGTTTAGAGGAACTTGGGCCAAACACAGGCAAATGGGAATAGTTCAGTTTAGAAAAACTAGTCAACATGGATGAGTTGTGCCAAAGGATGTGTTTCCATGCTATATCACTTTATAAAGATCCTAAAGGGAACTGACAGGATAGATAATGAAATGAAGTTTCCACTTGTGGGAGAGATTAGAACTAGGGGACACATTTTAAGAATGACGAGGACACATTTTAAGAATGCCAGATTTCCCATTTTAAAAAGGTAGAAATAAGGAGAATTCGTTTTTCTCAGATGGTCATGATTCTGTGGAATTCTCTTCCCCAAAGCATTTTGAGTATTCTTAAGGCAGAGGTCAACAGTATTGATTTATAAGGGAGTCAATTGATTTCAAGCGAGATGTAATATGGAATTAATGCAACAATCAGATCAGCCATGACCTCATTGATCGGTGGAGCTGGCTAGAGGGACTAGTTGGCCTACTCCTGTCTCTAATTCATATGACTATCAGTTTGTGGTAGGAATGAAGCTTGCTTGGCCATCAAATGATGTAGTGCAACTTACTAAGCTTCTGACCTAGAAGTAGGAATGCTACCCACTGCACCACAAAACTTGCAGAATTTCTGTTTATCCTTTATGCAGAGTTCTCACCCAAGATGCATCGTTTTGTTTTCCTAATGCATCTGTAGAATATTTTATTCATTTCAAAAATTTGAAATTCTAATACTCCTTTCCTGCTTTCCTTCTTCCTTTCTTACCCTTCTTCCTTATTTTTTCACAGTTGTTATTTCACATACCTGTTAAATGCACAGGCTCTTTCAATTCCAAATAAAATAAAAGCTAGAAACACTCAGGGGATCTGAAAGCCTCTGAGAGAGTAACATGGATTTTAGCAAGGCCTTTGTAAGGTCTTACATGGGAAACTGAAAGTCATTAGAAGCTCATAGGATATAGGGTAAGTTGGCAAGTTGGATCCAAAATTGGCTTAGTGACAGGACAGAGTTGGTGGTGGCAGAAGGTTGTTTGGGTGACTGGATCTCCGTATGCAACGGCATACAAGGATCAGCACTGGGTCCTTGATTATTTGTGATATTCATAAATTAAGTGCGTGAGTGCATTGGGGGGGGGGGGGGGGGGTAGCGTTTGCAGATAGTACACAGATTGGCTGAGTAGTGGATAGTGAGGATGAAGGTGTTAGGTTACAGGAGGATATATACGAATTGGTTAGATGGGCAGTTCAGCGGCAAATGGAATTGAACCCTGATAAATGTGAGTACATGTACTATGGACGAAGGAATAAGACAAGGGAGTACTCAATGAATGGCAAGACATTAGGAAGCTCAGAGGCATCTTGCAATGATTGTCCAAGATCCCTGAAAGTGGCAGGACTGGTTCATAGTGTAGTTAAGGGATACAGGATGCTTGCTGTTATCAGGTCTGAAGGTGGATAAATAACCTGGACCAGATGGACTACACCCCAGAGTTCTGAAGGAGATAGCTGAAGAGATAGTGAAGGCATTAGTGGTAATCTTTCAGGAATCACTGGAGTCAGTGTCGGTCCCAGAGGACTGGAAAATCGCTAATGTAACCGCCTACTCCCACATTTAAGAAGAGAATAAAACAAAAGATGAGAAATTACAGGCCAATTAAATTTTGGACTCCATTGTGGAGGAGTGAAATTTCTGAATACTTGCAAGCGTATGGTAAAATTGGGCAAAGTAGCATGGTTTCATCAAGGGTAGGTCATGTCTGACAAATCTGTTAGAATTCTTTGAGGAGGTAACAAGCAGGGTAGACAAAGGAGAGCCAATGGATGTTATTAACTTGGACTTCCATAAGGACTTTGACAAGGTGCCATAAAGGAGGCTGCTGAGTAAGGTGATGTAGAGGCAAGATACTAGCATGGATAGAAGACTGGCTGTCTGGCAAAACCAGAGAGTGGGATTAAAAGGATAGCAGTTGGTGTTCCACAAGGGTCGGTGTTGGAACCACAACTTTTCACTTTATACATTAATGATCCAGATGAAGGAACTGAGAGCATTCTGGTTAAGTTTGTAGATAATACAAAGGTAGGTAGAGGGACAGATAGTATTAAGGAGGTAAAGTGGCTGCAGAAGGATTTAGACAGGTTAGGAGAGTGGACAAAGAAGTGGCAGATAGAAAACAACGTGGGAAAGTGTGAGATCATATGCTTTGGTTGGAAAAATAGAAGCATAGAGTATTTTCTAAATGGGGAGAAAATTCAGAAACCTGAAGTGTAAAGGGACTTGGAAGTCCTAGTCCAGGATTCTCTTAAGATTAACTTGCACGTTGAGTCAATAGTTAGGAAGGCAAATACAATTTTGGTATTTATTTTGGGAGGACTAGAATATAAAAGCAGGGATGTACTTTTGAGGCTTTAGAAGACTCTGGTCAGACCATGTTTAGAATATGGTGATCAATTTTGGGCCCCATCTCTCAGAAAGGATGTACTAACCCTGGAGTGGGTCCAGAAGAGATTCACAACAATGATCCCAGGAATGAATGGCTTAACATATGAGGAATATTTGAGGACTGTAGGTCTATACTCAATGGAGTTTAGAAGAATGAGGGGGAATCTAATTGAAACTTACAGAATACTGAAAGACCTGCATAGAGTGGACTTTGGAAACATTTCCATTAGCAGGAGAGGCACAGCCTTAAAGTAAAGGGAAGACCATTTAGGACTGAGAGGAGAGTGGTTCCTCTTCAGCCAGAGAGTGGTGAATCTATGGAATTCATTGCCACAGAAGGGTGCGGAGGCCGGGTCATTGAGTATACTTAAGACAGAGATAGACAAGTTCTTGATTGTTAAGGGGATCAAAAATTGTGAGGAGAAGGCAGGAAAATGGGGTTGAAAAATTTATCAGTCATGATTGATTGGAGGAGCAGACTTGATGAGCCAAATGGCCTAATTTCTGCTCCTATGTCTTATCTGTTGCGGCATAGATTACAAGAGCAGTGAGGCCATGTTGAAGCACTATAGAACTTTTGTCAGACCACAGCTGAAATACTGTGTGCCATTCTGGTCGCCATACTGTAGGAAGGATGTGATTATGCTGGAGGGTGCAAAGAAGAGTCACCAGGATGCTGCTGGTATGGAGCATTTCAGCTATGAAGAGAGGCTGGATAAGCTCAGGCTGTTTTCTTTGGAGCACAGAAGGTTGAAGGGGAGATCTGATAGAGATGTATTAGGTTACAAGAGGCATGGACAGTGTGAATTGAAAGCGGCTGTTCCCCTTAATCAATAACAATGGGGCATAAATTTAAAGTGAAAGGTTTAGGGGAGATTTGAGGAAAAAAAGCTTTTTCATCCAGAGGGTGGTGCAGATCTGGAATGCACTGCCTGAGAGAATAGTTGAGGCAGGAAATCTCACAACTTTTACTAGGATGAAGACTTGAAATGTCATAACATTCAAGGCTATCAGCAGAAAGTGTAAAGGTGGGACTAGTGTAGGTAGTAGTATATTTTTGGCAGTATTGACTTGATGGGCCAAAGGGCCTCTTCAGTACTGTTTGATTCCATTAACATAGTATTTCAAATCAATAATCTTTCATAGGAACCCAGTCTTTGTGAAAGAGCATCAACCCGAAAAGTTAATTTTCTCCCAACTTTTAAGACCTGCTGAATGTTTCCAGCATTTTGCTTAGACTTCAGATGTACAGCATCAGCAGTATGCTGCTTCTTTAACTTTGCTTATTACAACTTTCCCAATCAAAGCCATTCTGAAATTTAAAATGGTCTCTCTACTTACATCCCATTTAAACAAATATCTGCATTATAGTAGTAATTTCCCTCTATGGTTAACTTTACTTCCTCATTTTTATCTAAAACTTGCACATTCTTGTCAATAACTTATCCTATTCTTATTCCCACATTATACTCATCATGTTATTTACTGTCACTGCTCCTAAGGCTCTCAGCCATATTGAAACCATCTGGCATGTTTCATTATTCCTAGTCATATCTTGTAATATATTTTCCTTTGTAGATATATAAATATTACTTTAGTAATGACCATTGAACACATTTATGAATCCCACTCTCTTCACAATCTTCCCTTGTACCAATGTATTGGAGAGGTAGACAAGATTTTGGGGAGTCAATAATTATAACCAAGCTAGTGACGAATTAGTCTTCTCAGTTGTGGTGAAAGGGTTAAAATTGTGTCCCAATACATGTGTGAATCTAACCGAAAATGGAAGGTGTCGCTTAGTCCCGTGTGAATCTTATTACACACCTTCCCGTGTGAATCTTCTTATCTGTATGTGACCAGAATGGAATGTGTTTTTCAGCCTTGCTCTGCTGTTCACATGAATGTTTAGATCTCGAAAAGAGTATATCAGCTGGAAAAGTCTCCAGTTCGGTAGAGTCTGCTCCGGGGTTGCGTTTAACCGCCGAGCGTGGGTTGTTGGCAACCGCTCTACGAGAACTGACGGCTCCCAGTTCCGGTAACACGTAGAGTGAGTATAAACCAGACCCGTTGTAAGTACGAGACCTGGTTGTGGCGACGCTGTGGGGAATAAAACACTTATATTCTAGCAGACTCGCCTCTTGGCTGTTTGTTCTGTGTCAGACTACTTTCCTGCGAGCCTGGTCCTTGACCTTGAGAATTTTTTAAAACATTTTGGCGTAGTCGGCAGGATCAATCGCAATTGAGGAAAGATTTTGATACAGAATAATGTTTTGGAAAAAGGCTAAGAAACCAGAGGAACAAACTGTGGAGGTCCCGACCGTCCCGGGATGGCATGGACCGTGGCATGGCGTGGCAGTTTGTTTGAGAAATGGTGGGGGGCGACCGGAGAACTGGGAGGCCGAGGGCGTAGGAACCCCAGGGTCGCTGCTGTCCACCCTTGAGAGGATCCCAGTCCTGCCGAAGAACCCCTTGCCTGGGGTACAGCGGAGGATGTGGGCCTGTGCGGCGGCTTGTAGACAACAGTCAGACAAGCGCCAAAAAGCTGAAGCAGAATTAGCCCTCCTGAAACATGAGCAGGGACTCAGTTCGGGAGATGCCTCTATGTTGAGGCAGGAAATTATGAAGTTAAAAGCTGAATTGACAGCATTAACTGAACTAGCAGGACGAACTATTATGTATCTGTCTGCTAAGAAACGGAAAGAGAAAAGGAAGGTCCCTCGAACCCCGGACCCAGTACAAGTACGGGCGTTTGTAGCCCAGTTAAATAACGGGGATCGGTGGGATATCGATCATTGGGATGGGAACATTTGGGGAGATTCAGATGATCAGTACGAAGAGGACCCACCCTACTCCAAGCTAAACCAGTGGTTAGGAGAAAGCAGGTTCAGAGACGTCTCCCAGTGCAACGGGAGGTAATGTTAGATGAGGAAGGAAACCCTATACGGGATGAACAAGGGGAGGCAATTATGCATGAATTACCGCGGGCTCAGCCTCCTGCAGAATTCTCTGAATTAACGGAAGACTTCACTACCGATGAGGTGCTGTTTATCACCCAGAAAACCCGACGTAATCCTGGGGAGCCGTTAGAGCTATGGCTAATTCGGCTCCTCGAGGAAGGGGGGCAACAAGTGCAGGTAGACTATCAGGATGCTCCCAAGTTTGGTGGATTAGCAAAGGATGCTGCCATAGACCTGGGGTACCGCAGACAAGCCAAGGATATGGTAATAGATCGCAGTATGGGGACCTTATTTGGGATGTATGCCAGGGCAGTGGCCGAACAGTATCCCTTCCCGTCCGATTGGCCCCCCTTGGAAGGAACTTGGACAACAATTAAGGAAGGGGTTCAGAGGCTAACCCGTTTGTGTGTGCGGGATGCCCTGTTGCTGGGAGTGCTGGACGAGGTAGATAACACAAATGTTAGTAGACAGACTAGAGACCACCTAGTGAAGACTGCCCCCCCCCATTATAAACCACTGTTATTAACCATAATGTTGAGTGGACGGGGAGAAACCCTAGGAGATGCCCGTAGTATGATGAGGGAGATGGGTGGTTTGGGGGATTGGGGACCCACAACCCGTGCTTCTCAGGGGGGCACGGAGGGGCGTCGCCCTGAGGCTCGGGCAGGGGGAAAAGTAAACCCTAATCAAGGAAGTAACCAAGGCCCCTCACGGCGTGCTTTGTGGCAAGCTTTGATACGGGCGCAGGTCCCAGCATCGGAGATTGATGGCCTACCTACACCGGAATTAAAAGACTTATGCAGACGAAAGGGACTGAAGGTGTCCCGGGTAGAGACGGAGTCCCGACCCACTATGGAAGACCTAGTGGAATTACTAACACAGAAATGTCAGACACGGGGTCCGGTTGTTAATGAGCCTCGAAGGGGTAGAACTTCCACTTCCCAGCGGTGGGAATCCTCGGAGGACGAGGAGGAGGAGGAGGTACGGCCTCCCCTCCGAGAGTGTTATAAAGTGGATAGGCGTGGCCGGAAACCTAGTAAGAAAGGCAAGAACAAAGAAGGGCGAGGCAAACGTCTTTACCCAGTGCTGTCTGGGGAAGATGAATGGGAGGAACAATAGGAATCGGGCCAAGCCCCAAGGGTTTGCCCACGAACGAGCCAATGGTCAGCAGACGACATTCGACCTCATGTATCATTGACTATCTATTGGCGCAAATCCGTCCAAACCGTTATGGCTCTAGTGGACACAGGGGCGGAGGCCACCTTAATCTATGGGACGCCCCATAAGTTTAAAGGAACCCCAGTCACGCTGGTTGGGCTGGGAGGTAATCTGATTGAAGGAAAAACAGTACAATTGCCCCTAAAGATAGGTACAATGCCCATTAAAACTTATTCAATTATCATTACACCAGTTAGAGAATGGATCCTGGGAATGGACATTCTGGCCGGTTTAACACTTCACCTCCAACAAGGGAAGTTTGAATTTGGAATCACGAAAATGGCTTTGCGCTGTAGGACGGTGTTAGTGGGAAAGGTTAAAATGGACCCCTTCCCCATCCCGATCGCCGATCGCGTAATAAGTCTTAGACAGTATAGGATTCCCGGCGGACATAAAGAAATATCCGCCACAATTAAGGATTATTTGGAAGCGGGAGTGCTTAGGACATGCACTACGGCGTGGAATAACCCCTTATGGCCCGTACATAAAGCCGATGGGTCATGGCGGATGACGGTAGATTATCGGCAACTAAACCGTCACACTCCGGCCTTGACGGCAGCGGTCCCGGATGCCGTCACTATTATAGGACGAATCCAACATCATCCAGGGGTGTGGTACGGAGTAATTGATTTGGCTAATGCCTTCTTCACAATTCCTATTCCCGAAGATAGGCAGGAACAGTTCGCATTCACTTGGGAGGGTAGACAATTCACGTTCACGCGATTGCCCCAAGGATATCTGCATAGCCCTACTATCTGCCACCGGATAGTTGCAGAACACTTGGCTGCCTTTAAAGTACCTGACGAAGTGATGATCTCGCACTATATTGACGATATGATGATACAGGGGACAAGTCAGAAGCAGGTTCAGGAATTGCTGGACCAACTGGTTCAACATATGCGAGGATATGGGTGGGAGATCAACCCAGCCAAAATCCAGGGTCCCTCACAAACGGTAAAATTCTTAGGAATCGTGTGGAACAAGGGGGAAAGGGAAATCACTGCGAAAGCTAAAAATAAGATTCAGGTCTTTGCCGTCCCTCACACCCAGAAGGACGTGCAGCAATTTATTGGGTTATTCGGATTCTGGAGACAGCATATTCCCCATTTAGGACAAATTTTAAAACCTTTGTATCGAGTTACGAGGAAAAAGGCAGCGTTCGAATGGACGGAGGTCCATCAAACTGCATTTGAAATGGCCAAGCAAGCGATACAGCAAGCTGTATCCTTGGGAAAGATACAGTCAGGACCTGTAGAACTGCAAGTCTCAGCACAGGGGGATTATGCCAATTGGAGCTTATGGCAAAAACAGGGAAGAACCCGTAAGCCATTGGGATTTTGGTCCCGAAAATTACCCCCGGCAGGGGAACGGTATACCCCCTTTGAGAAACAGTTATTAGCATGCTACTGGGGCTTGGTGGAAACCGAAGCCCTGACCATTGGACATGAAGTGATCATGAGAACAGCTATCCCTATTCTTCCGTGGGTACTTAGTGACCCCACTACCCACCGAATAGGAACTGCCCAAGAGAGCAGCATCATTAAATGGAAATGGTATGTGTCGGAGAGAGTGCGGACTGGACAGAAAGGAGTGTCAGTCCTACATGAGCAAGTGGCGGAGGCCCCTGAGGAAGGGGAAAAACGGTTTGAGGTGATTGAATACAAGGAATCACCCGTTAAGATGGGAAAACGGTATGATGAACTGACCCCGGATGAACAAGCCACGGCTTGGTTCGTAGATGGGTCAGCCCAATGGAAAGCGGGACGGCGTAGATGGAAAGCTGCCGCCTTTAACCCAAAACAAGGCACTACCCTAGAAGAATTAGGGGAGGGAAAAAGTAGTCAGTGGGCAGAATTAAAAGCAGTGCATATGGTAGTCATGCAAGCAGGGGTCATGGGAGTTTGTTTGTTCTCTGACTCGTGGTCAGTGGTTAACGGCATGACACAATGGATGCCAACTTGGCAGGCCAATCAGTGGATGATCCAGAATAGGGAAGTATGGGGTAAACAGTTATGGGAAGATATATGGGAGAAAGCTCAATACCTGGTCATATACATCACCCACGTAGATGCCCATACATCTCGAAATGATGTGGAAGCTCTACATAACCGATATGTGGATGGTATCGTCCGAACCATGATTGTGCAAAGGGGCACCTCAGTGGACCTAGCTAGATGGGCACACCTTAAGGCTGGGCACTGGGGAGTGCAAGGAACCTTGCAATGGGCTCGAGACCGAGGAATAGATCTTATGGTAGATGATGTTAAGACTGCAGTAAACCAGTGTGAGCAGTGTCAACATCAGCGGCAGGGAGTGCCCCAACACATGATGGGACATATCCATCGGGGGGATGGTCCGGGACAGAGCTGGCAAATGGACTTTGTGGGTCCCTTACCCTCCTCACAAGGATGTAACCACATATGTACAGCTGTGGACACTATGTCTGGGGTTTTGGTAGCCCATCCCTGTCGTCACAACAATCAACAGGCTACCTTGCGATGTTTAGATTTGATTGAACAATTTTATGGATTGCCCATACAGGTCCAGAGTGACAATGGCTCCCATTTCACAGGAAGGGTGGTAAAGCAGTGGTGTCACGATAACCACGTGGAATGGGTTTATCATGTACCCTATCACCCACAAGCTGCGGGACTTATAGAACGAATGAATGGGCTTCTGAAGTCCTCACTACGAAAAGCAGGAGGTTGCAATGACTTAACAGGTTGGAAGAAGCAACTAATTCGGGTGGTGAAACAAATTAATAACCGCCCATTAGGAAATGGGGTAACACCCTTGAATAGGATGATACGAGTATGTGATACCCCAAAGACTCAGCCTATTAAAATGTGGAAATTCGCTGAGGAAGCTGATATTCCCGTAAGGGCCACGCCGGCTTCGGCTGGACTGGACCTACGAGCACTAACTGCCCAGACTTTGATCCAACAGAAACCTACGGTGATTAAGACCGGATTAGGATTGATTTGTCCCCCTGGAACCTATGGGCATATCCTCCCGTGGTCGGGACTGTCACTAAAGGGGATTGATGTGATGGCAGGCGTAATTGACGCGGACTACCAAGGGGAGTTGGGGGTGGTCCTGGTCAACATCACTGCTGAACCTTACGTGATACAGAAGGGGGACAGAATAGCGCAATTGGTCATTAAGCCATGTAACCTTACAACGGTGGAAGAGACGGGAGCTCCCGTTACGGTTACTGAGCGTGGGACGGGGGGATTTGGGTCTACTGACACTAAGGGGGCCAAGGTATGGGTGCGCCAGACGACCGGCCCCCCCAGGCCGGCCGAAATCATAGCACAGGGGAAGGACAGTCTGGTCACCATTATGTACCCCGGGGACCCGACCTGGGCAAACGTCCCGGCGAACCAGTGCTACTTACGTGAGACCTAAATAATGTTGTAATTGCTATGCACCCGCAGGCTGGCCCTCCGCCTTGAACATGGGGTGGTCATGGGGATTGCGACTCCTATTGGCGATGTTCGCGATCGGATGGCCACTCCAGGGCATCGGTATCACGGCCTGGACGCTGGTACCGGTCGCCCGCCATGAGGTGCGGTGGGAGGCCAGTAGCCAGCGACGGACGCAGGACAATTTTACATGTGAACCCGGTCAGCAGTGCGTTGTTCTGACTCTCACCAGCGACTGTCAATTGTACACGTGTGCACAGTGCTACATGCGCCGGGATGGGGAAAAATATGACATATCGTTCATACCGCCTAATTGCACCCTGGTGGTAAATGCCCAAGTCAAGACGTGTTTGTGGGACCGACGCACCCAGACATGCGGGACAACGGGGACTCATTGGAGCGTCACAGCTCGGGGGGAAGATCTGTGGCCGCGCAATGCCACCGATATTCGGAATCGTCATCGATTCATGTGGTTAATAATGGTACTGCCCTCGACGAACGCCCCGTCTGAGGCGTTATTAAACCCCACGCGGGGCGGGCCAGCACCGAAGAGGGGTGCCACGGGGGGCGTGCGGTCGCATCGAACACAGTTGGCCCCTATTATGTCAACTTGTCAACAGATGGCCCGGGCGGTACTGCACACTGATGTTCATTGGCGGGTACAGTTGCCCCTCATACCCGAGTGTCATACCAAGAGGCGGCGACGAGCGTGGTACGACACCCTGCTGGGAGGCGCAGGAACTGTTATGGGTATCTCGAATGCCATTGACTCTGAGGTAACCCGTACTAAATTATCTAACACGGGACAGGCCACCTCACAAGGACTACATACTATTGGAAGGTGGATGCCATCCGTAATGATGACTCAAGGAGAGACAGCTGAAATAATGATACGATCTCTGCAATGGGAACTGGATGTCTGGGGTGCCACTCAGGAACTGTTTGAGAACATTACGGCTCAGTTAAATTGGACTGCCTGTCATATTCAAATGTTGCATGCTCAAATACAGAAAGAACGCTTTTTGCGTGTGGTAACATCCCCCAATGTACAAGCGTGGAGGGGAATATGGAATGTATCTGAGAAATTGTGGATGATAACCCATCCAGAACGAACATGGTGTAACGCAACTATGTGTAACGGATACTTTGTTACCATGAATGTAACCCACACTGTTACGGTCTGTCGATATTATGTATTACCAGTGATTACATCTTCTGGATATTATTTTCTGAAGACAAGGGGACAGTGGTTTAGCCCAGATACCAATATTACCTATGATCTGTCCGCTTGTGACAGACTGATCAGGGGAAAACTTGCCTACTGATGGACAGGTATCGGGACCCTTGCTTGACTAAGGGAACGGCCCTGTGCGAATGGACTGTTGAAACTCCAAGGGACATGATGTGGCAGATTGGGCCACACACGCTCTGTGTGGCTACCAATAATCCACATCCTATGCTTCCCTCAGCACCGTTCTCGGGATGCCTCTCAAATGTCTATCAGTGGCACTGGCAGAATCAGACCTATCTGTTGACCACTTATAGCAGTGCTCGCCACTTTACCAAGGTGCAGTGGAAAGTGCTGATGAATCCTTGGAACATTTCCCTGGATCGGTTTAAGCGAGCATTGGACCGATCCGAGGAGCTTAAGCAGATATTACGAAAGCATCAAACCAATGTCACCAAGGTTACGGTGTCTACCTTTATACATGGACAGGAGGTAGTACATGCTGCCCGTGTAGTGGACGTGGAGTCAGCTCATCATTGGTGGGACATATTGAGTGGTATGTCCTCCACTGCGGGGACGTTCCTGTTCCCACCCTTGTCGATCCTGGTAGCGGTCCTGGTGATTTTAACATGCTGTAATGTCCTGACTTGCTTGTATATTTGGCGTGTACGTAGGCGCTTGTTAGAAAGAATACATATGGGCATAATGTAACACATGTATTGGGCTAAGCAGTGGAATGTGGTGTGTCCCAATACATGTGTGCTCATAATGTAACACATGTATTGGGCCAAGCAGTGGAATGTGGTGAAAGGGTTAAAATTGTGTCCCAATACATGTGCGAATCTAACCGAAAATGGAAGGTGTCGCTTAGTCCCGTGTGAATCTTATTACACACCTTCCCGTGTGAATCTTCTTATCTGTATGTGACCAGAATGGAATGTGTTTTTCAGCCTTGCTCTGCTGTTCACATGAATGTTTAGATCTCGAAAAGAGTATATCAGCTGGAAAAGTCTCCAGTTCGGTAGAGTCTGCTCCGGGGTTGCGTTTAACCGCCGAGCGTGGGTTGTTGGCAACCGCTCTACGAGAACTGACGGCTCCCAGTTCCGGTAACACGTAGAGTGAGTATAAACCAGACCCGTTGTAAGTACGAGACCTGATTGTGGCGACGCTGCGGGGAATAAAACACTTATATTCTAGCGGACTCGCCTCTTGGCTGTTTGTTCTGTGTCAGACTACTTTCCTGCGAGCCTGGTCCTTGACCTTGAGAATTTTTTAAAACATCAGTGCATTAAAGAGTCATACAGCACGGAATGAGACCCTTCAATTCATCCAAGCCAACTAAGTTTCACAAACTGAATTAATCCCATTTACCTGTGTTTGGCCCCCATCGCTCTAAATCTTATCTATTCGTGTATTGTCCAAATGTCTTTCAAATGTTGTAACTGTACCTGCATCTACCAATTCCTCAGTTCAAGGCAAGGACTGATTAGGGATAGTCAACATGGCTTTGTGTGTGGGAAATCATGTCTCACAAACTTGATTGAGTTTTTTGAAGAAGTAACAAAGAAGATTGATGAGGGCAGAGCAGTAGATGTGATCTATGTGGACTTCAGTAAGACGTTCGACAAGGTTCCCCATGGAAGACTGAATAGCAATGTTAGATCTCATGGAATACAGGGAGAACTAGCCATTCGGATACAAAACTGGCTCAAAGGTAGAAGACATAGGGTGGTGGTGGAGGGTTGTTTTTCAGACTGGAGGCCTGTTACCAGTGGAGTGCCACAAGGATCGGTGCTGGGTCCTCTACTTTTTGTCATTTACATAAATGAATTGGATGCGAGCAGAAGAGGTACAGTTAGTAAGTTTGCAGATGACACCAAAATTGGAGGTGTAGTGGACAGTGAAGAGGGTTACCTCAGATTACAACACGATCTGGACCAGATGGGCCAATGGGCTGAGAAGTGGCAGACGGAGTTTAATTCAGATAAATGTGAGATGCTGCATTTTGGGAAAACAAATCTTAGCAAGACTTATACACTTAATGGTAAGGTCCTAGGGAGCGTGGCTGAACAAAGAGACCTTGGAGTGCAGGTTCATAGCTCCTTGAAAGTGGAGTCACATGTAAATAGGATAGTGAAGAAGGTGTTTGGTATGCTTTCCTTTATTGGTCAGAGTATTGAGTACAGGAGTTGGGAGGTCATGTTGCGGCTGTACAGGACATTGGTTAGGCTACTGTTGGAATATTGCATGCAATTCTGGTCTCCTTCCTATCGGAAAGGTGTTGTGAAACTTGTAAGGGTTTAGAAAAGATTTACAAAGATGTTGCCAGGGTTGGAGGATTTGAGCTATAAGGATGAGGCTGAACAGGCTGGGGCTGTTTTCCCTGATACGTCAGAGGCTGAGGAGTGACCTTATAGAGGTTTACAAAATCATGAGGGGCATCATGGATAGGATAAATAGACAAAGTCGGGGAGTCCAGAACTAGAGGGCATAGGTTTAGGGTGAGAGGGGAAAGATATAAAAGAGTCCTAAGGGGCAACTTTTTCACGTAGAGGGTGGTATGTGTATGGAATGAGCTGCCAGAGGATGTGGTGGAGGTTGGTACAATTGCAACATTTAAGAGGCATTTGGATGGGTACATGAATAGGAAGGGTTTGGAGGGATATGGGCCGGGTGCTGGCAGGTGCGACTAGATTGGGTTGGGATATCTGGTCGGCATGGATAGATTGGACCTAAGGGTCTGTTTCCATGCTGTACATCTCTATGACTCTATGTGAACCAGTCACTGTGTGAAAATGTTGCCTCTCACATTCCTGTTCAACCTTTCTCCTCTCACTTTAAAATTTTGACATTCGGTTTTGAACTCCCCAACCCTAGGGAAAAGATCATTGCTAGTCACCTTATCTATTCCCTTCATGATTTTATAAATCTCTATGACTTCCTACATGCCAATGAAAAAAGTCCCAGGTTATCCAGTGGTTTTAAGAGTTGTATTTTGTCCTTTTTTGAATGAAGAAAAGTTAAGACAGAGCGTCGAGTAGTTTGCTCATAGTCAATAAAGTAAACAGCTTGTGATGCCTTGGGTTTTGTTTTAAAAAGTTGGAACAATAGAAGCAACCTGAAATGAGTGGCGTCAGGCTCCCACAGAACCATGATTTTTAGATTTAGTTTTCAGCAGTTGCCAGGGTCTTGGAGCTGGATGTGGAAGCTCTTATTAATTTTCTGTCACAGCTAAAAGCTGAAGTTCTCTTCCTGCTTCTAGAATTGAACATGAGACATTCTATTTTACTGAATTTGCCTTTGCCAGGGTGTGTTTATGGGATGTGACTATATTAGAACAGTTAATTAGAAGTTAATATCCATATTATTGTGTTAAGCATTTCAATAGTTACAATTAAGCCTTTTTCTCTTTTTATTTTGTCTGTATTTTAACTGTAATGTAAAAATAAAGAGTGTTTTGCTTAAAGTTGAGTAATTTGACCAATCGAATTGCAGTTAGAATGTAATGCCTTTCACTTATCTTTAAAATAAGAAAAGGTTCTGGATATTGGTTTGCTCGCTGAGCTGGAAGGTTTATTTCCAGACGTTTTGTCATCCTACTAGATAACATCTTCAGGGGACCTCAGGTGAAGCATTAAGTCCTGCTTTCTACTTATATGTTTGGGTTTCTTTGGGTTGGAAATGTCATTTCCTGTTCTTTTTCCCAGGAGGTGGTAGATGGGGTCTAACTCGATGTGTTTGTTGATAGAGTTCCGGTTGGAATGCCATGCTTCTAGGAATTCTCATGCGTGTCTTTGTTTGGCTTGTCCTAGGATGGATGTGTTTCCCAGTCGAAGTGGCATCCTTCCTCATCCGTATGTAAGGATACTAGTGAGAGAGGGTCATGTCTTTTTGTGGCTAGTTGGTGTTCAGGTATCCTGGTGACTAGTTTTATGCCTGCTTGTCCAATGTAGTGTTTGTTACGGTATTTTGTAAATGACATTAGTTTTGCTTGTTGTCGGTATCAGGTCTTTCAACATATACTACAGCACAGAGGAACTACTCACAGCAGAGGAAAATCACCTATACCGTGTATTCAAAAAGAATGGGTATCCAATGAACGCAGTCCACCAATTTCTCATCAACAAACCCAAACAAGAATACAAAACACATCCAGAAACCCTAGCCACTCTCCCCTACATCAAACACATCTCAGAAATCTCTCCCAGACTACTCAGACCCCTTGGCATCATGGTAGCCCACAAACCTACCAACACACTGAAACAGCAGTTAATAATGCATGTGAAACATCCCATACAAACAAGCAAAACTAATGTCATTTACAAAATACCGTGCAAGGACTGACTACAGTCCTTGCAAACACTACATTGGAAAAACAGGCTGAAAACTAGCCACCAGGATACATGATAAGCCAAACAAAGACACGCATGAGAATTCCTAGAAGCATGGCATTCCAACCGGAACTCTATCAACAAACACATCGAGTTAGATCCCATCTACCACCCCCTGAGAAAAAGAACAGGAAGTGACTTCACCACAGGAAATGACATTACCAACCCAAACATATAATTTGAAGGCAGGATGTTTCAGCAGTGCTTTGCCTGAGGCCCACTGAAGATGTTAGCTAGTAGGGTGACGAAATGTCTGGAAATAACCTTCCAGCTCAGCGAACAAACCTACATCCAGAACCTCAATCTGAGCTACAAATCTTCTCAAAACTCGATAAGAAAACGTTAGCCGAGACCCTAACTTTTTAATCTAATTTGAAAGGTTTAGTCCAGTCCGTATCATCCAGCCTCTCCCTATACTCAAACCCTCCAATCCCAGTAACATCCTTGTAAATCCTTTCCGCATCCTCTCCAATTTAATTATAACCTTCCTGTAGCAGAGTGACCAGAACTGTACACAGCACTCCAAAAGTGGCCTAATGTCCTGTACAATCACAGGATGGTATCTCAATTCCTATACTCAATGGTCAACAATGAAAGCAACATCCCAAATGCCTTCTTTACTACTCTCTACCTGTGACATAACTTTCAATGAAGTATGTACCTGTATTCTACAACACACCAAGGCCTATTGTCTCCTTTTTTTTAACAAAAAGGTAGTTTCTAAAATATTATTTTAAGTAGTTTAAAAAAAACCCTTTTACATCCACATATGGAAAGCCTACCAGTTTTTGGCTTTGTTTCAGGCTGCTCATCCTCCTGTTGTTTTGGATGTTCTTCAGTGCCTTTAACAGTCTTCCTGCGTTTCAAAAATGTCATGGTCTAACTTGCACAGCTTCTTAGAGACTACTGATCCCTGAAAAGTGATAATAAGTATCAATAATTATATCTCACCACAAAATCTTCTATTTCAATTTTGCATTGACAGTACTTGCATTTTATTAATTATAATCAATACTTAGTTTCATGGACAACTACAATGCTTTTGCATGTTTGTGTGCCTTGTGCTAATAAAAGCATAAATTAGTGGTGATTGATGATCAATCTTGAGATCCATTAGTGTCAAGAATGTAGGGCCTTTCACTGACAGTAAATATTATACAACTATAACAACATGTCATTATAGTGGGGGCGTTGCGTATGTGTGGACCCTTTAAGATATTTTTAACGCAATCATAACCAAGCCCAGGTTATTCCTGTTCCAGCCATTTGCACTTTCTATCCTCGGTCAAAACCCAATTATTTTTACCTGCCAATTAAATAGTCACATTGTAATATAAGAAAACGTAGCCGTCAATTTGCACACAGCAAGCCCCCTGAAACATCTACGTGACAATGAGCCGATAACCTGTCTTGGAATGTTGATTGCGGGATAAGTATTAGCCAAGATATTGTTTAATTTAAAAAAAAAACATTCCCCTGCCCTCTTCAACAATAGTGACAGGGGATCTTTTATTGTCGGCCTGGGGTGAACACCTTTATCAGTAAGAGCCTTACCCACCCGCAAACCGCTGTCAGCGGATTCCAGGCCCGCGGTAACACCAAGGGACAGATTCCCCCTCCCCCGGGGGATTTAACTATATAAAACCTCTTTTCCCTGACTCTATTACAGAAAGGCGAATATTGGGTACAGAATCTCCTCTAAAAGTAACTGCACAAGCGACATTCTGGGGAGGGGGGGGGGTGTCAATGCAGGCGATTTCTATTTCCGGGTCGGAGGTCTATTTGGAGTCTCCATGGTAACCGAGGCGGGATGGTCGCCGTCTCCCCCTCGAGCGGCTTCACCGCTCTCCGCTTCACCCGAACCTGTTGTTGTAACGGCCCAGCGCCAGTCCTTAATCGCGGTCAGCAACACTTACTGACGGCGAAAACAAAAGTTGCTCTTTTCCCTGTCCGTTATCGCCATTAGAATAGACAGGCTCCACCGTGAATCCCAGCAAAGTCAATGTTTACAAATCTTGGTGCGGTCTGCAGTCCCAATGCTCGACGTCTCCAAGCGAAACAAAGAACTGCGGATGTTGTAAATCTGAAACACCTGAGTTCAGAAGAGGGGTCGCTCGAGTTGTCTCTACTCTATCCTTAGATGCTGCCAGACTTGTTAAATCTCTGCAATAGTTTTTGTTTTTGTGTGCTTAACTGCTTTTTGGTTTAACTGAGTAAAAGTCTTCTAGTAGAAAGTGAGGACTGCAGATGCTGGAGATCAGAGCTGAAAATGTGTTGCTGGAAAAGCGCAGCAGGTCACGCAGCATCCAAGGAGCAGGAGAAGCCACATTTCGGGCAGGAGCCCTTCTTTAGCAAAGGGATTCCTGAAGAAGGGCTCATGCCCGAAACGTCGATTCTCCTGCTCCTTGGATGCTGCCTGACCTGCTGCGCTTTTCCAGTAACACATTCTTAACTGAGTAAAGTCAACTTAACTACAGGAATAATTTGGCCTGAGAGAAAAATAAAATTTGAAAAGAAACACAATGTTAACATTCTCTTATACTGGTGTAATTATGTCAGGCTGTTTATGGGTCCCGTTCCATTGAAGGATTGGAGTGTGTTTAGCAAAACATGCTTATTAGTGATACTACTTCATTGACAGCATAACATTTGGAAGGGATATTGATAGACTAAGTGAATAGGCAAAATTGGCAAATGGTTTCCAAATATAAGCAAGTGTGAGGTTATCCATTTTAAACCAAAGAAAGGATAGATCAGGATGCTTTCTAGATGGTATAAAGTACTGTGGCTTTATTTTAGGGGTTTAAAATATCATGGACAAGTGCAGAAAATAATCAAGAAAGCTAATGGAATCCTGGTCTTCATATCTAGAGTACTCTGCTGACAGGACGGAGAATCAATGCTGCAGTTACACAATATCCTGGTTAGACTCCACGGAATACTGTGAGCAGATCTGGGCATCACACCTTATGAAGGGTATATTGATTGTGGAGGGAGTACAATGTAGATTTACAAGATACCTGGACTTCAGGGGTTAAGAGGTAAGATTGTACAAATTAAGCCTGTTTTCTCTAGAATTTAAAAGGTTAAGGTGTGATCTGATCAAGGTCTTCAAGATATTAACAACAAAACACAGCATATAAAGATAAAGATAAACTATTTCCACCAGTTGGGGATTTTAGAACGGGGACATGAAAGTTAGGGCCAAATCATTCATGAGAGATGTTAGAAAGCACTTCTACACACAAAGGCGGTAACTATTTGGAACTCTCTTCCTAAAATGACTGAATGCTAGATTGGTTGCTAATTGTAAACCTGAAATAGATACAATTTTCTTAAGCAAATGTCTTAAGGGATATGGGCCAAAGGCAAGTATATGGAATTAAGCTACATATCAGCCATGATCTGACTGAGTGGTGGAACAGGCTCAAGGAGCTGAATGATTAACCCTGTTCCTATGTTCATATAAAATATAAAGCACCTGTAATAATGTAGGTGATGGCGATGGGAAGACCCCTAAAAATGTCGTTGTTTTATGAAATGTTTGTGAAAACATATTTTGCATTGAAACAGTTAGTTCAAAATCTTTAGTCTCAGTGGCATAGAGGAAGCAATATTCTAAGCATTCATTTTAAATCTGAATTCAGTATTTGATTGTTTAACCAACAGTTCTTGTTAAAATTACACATTGAAAGTTTGTTTCTCTATTAAATGTCTAATCCTGATTACATTTTAGTACCCTTTGGAAATTGATATTAAATCATATGCTACATCACATACAGATGAATAACCATTATGACAGCGTCATGCCACAGTTTAAATAAAGGCAAATGCAGTTTTGGAGTGTATAACAACGACCTTGACATCAAGTCAACAGAGGTAATATATTCAACTCCTTCAATGCCTTTGAATGTTGTAACGCTTTTTTGTTTTAGGACAGAAATAGATAGTTTAAAAGAAAGCAAAAAGAATAATTGAAATGATCTAGAACTAAAGATCCAAGTTCTTTGAGAGTATTTTGAGGAGGCTTGGTTTATTGCCTTTGGTTAGGGTATACTGTATGACACAAGTAGTTAAACATTATATGAATTTATGGGATGAACATTGTCACTGTCAAAATAACAATAACAAGATACAAAGGTAATGCTGGAAATCCTTCTGAGGCCAGTAAGACTGAAATAATTCAAAAAAATAATGGATTTAATTACTTAAAAAGAAAAGATGGAATTAGTGTAGTTCTGAAGGATTGAAGACCATTTCAGGAATAGAGTTGTATTTGAAATAATAGTAAGTTTACAATGCTCAATAAAGCAATGGCAGAAATTTGAAGTACTATGATGCTTTAGGTGCAAAGGGCCCATTTCAGCCATGGATTTCTGAGGTCTACTTTGGATCCCTAATTGAGAGCACGTTACAATGCAGTTCTACACATAGTGCAGCAGATGTATGAAGCATATATTAAGTGGTTAACTTAAACTATAGATTTTGTCTATAACATAAATAGAATACTCCAGACAACATACGCTCATATACACTAGATATGCAAGGAAATACCAAATACAAAAATTTTAACTTGAAGCACATTGTAGGCGGGCATGGTAGGTGGCAAGTCCCATAATATTCACAATTCAGATCCAGAAAACTTTATCTCCCAGAGATTTAAATTTGATTGATGGATTATATTTTTAAATAGATTGGGATTCGGGAACCCATTTATGGTTCCTCCATGACTCCCAAGGCCATATCTTAAAATGAGGCTGTATTTCTTGCTTTGACTTGTTATTGCATAAGTCCTCAAGATTTCTTGGCTACTGAAATAAATTGCTCTTCCTATTTTGAAATTTCAAATAATCATAACTTCATATTCTTCCTTCAATTTTGATATATTATGTTGTCAGCTGGTAAACTACTGTGTTTCCACCATAAACTGTTTTTCTCCATAAAATTCATAGAAGGTTTCCTGAACTTTGTCAAATGTTTTCATTGTGTACCAGTACTGATTTTTTTTATCTCTTGTGAATGAGTTACTGTTCCTTTCGGTATGTTGCTGTGATCAAAGTGTTGTCAGCAGTAAATTTGAAGATTATCTCACAATGCCTTTGTAAAGCATAAAGTTAAAAATCACATAACACTAGGTTATAGACCAAAAGGTTTAATTGGAAGCACACTTGCTTTCGGAGCGACGCTCCTTCATCAGGTGTTGTGTGATTTTTAACTTTTGTACTAAATTCTATGTTACTTTTGAACTCTGGGACTTGTCAGAATATTGTTATCAAATACGAGATGAGAAAATTTATCATTATGCTGTATATCGCAGCGGACAGGTGAAAGTAGCAGCTATCACACCAGGAATATCAAATTAAACCTGTTGGACTATAACCTGGTGTTGTTTGATTTTTAACTTTGTACACCCCGGTCCAACACCGGCATCTCCAAATCATTTGTAAAGCATAGCCATTGCATAACCAAGAAGAGAAAATCTGGCTGTCAGATCGTGATATCTTTGAGGAAATTACAATTAAATCAACACTAAACCCTAAAATGTGTGTACTTAGATTTCTAAAATACATTTAATAAAGTTCCATACAAAAGCTTTAGGTGTATTAAAGGATAAAATGAATAGAAATTTATTTGAGAATTGTTTCCCAACAGATTATGAAAGATGCAGTTTTGAGTAAGATTTTAATCAGAGTTGGGACTGATACTGTTTAATGTATATCAGAAATTTAATTCAAGTTAGTAAATGATCAGGTGATTCAGAGAAGCAGTGGACTTTTGAAGCAGCTCAGGATATTTAATTGAGTAGAATAATGACATGCAAGATTTAAAACGGACTACTATAAAATTTTGAACCTGAGAACGAAAACAAGGTGACATTCATCATCTGGTGTTCATCATCTATAATAGTTAGGGGCGTAATTGAAAGAGAATAAAGAATCTTAATGAGCTTAATCCTGAATATATCCACTGGATGCAGAGCAGCAATCAAGAAAACAAATAAAAATGTTGCCATACGTTCCTTCTAAGCTATAGGTTAGAGGAAGTTTTGATGAAATTATGCTGTGATTGTAGTCAGACCCTGAGTTTTATGTTCAGTCTGATCATAGAAAAATAAAAGCAGCATTGAAGCGTAAGCAGCAGTGCAGAGAAAAGGCTGATTTTTGTATCAAAGCTTTGAGTTGTGAAGAAAACATGGAGAACCCTGGGCTTTTCAACCTGTATAGATGGCCACCTGAGAAAACAGACAAAAGCCACCGGCTTGAGCACATGAAAGTAAGTTTAAGATTCATATTGAGAAGTCATTCTGCAAAAGAACAATGATCAACATTTGGAAAGAAATTACAAATAAAACAGTAAAAGTGAAACCCTAGAGTTTTAAAATAATGATTAGTATTGCGTAGGAGTGGATGAGAGAACATTGGTTTTTAGATGGATGAACTAAGATGGGTTGAATCTCTATCATCAGTAATTGTCTTGTGATCCACAGTGTAAGGAAAAAGGAACAAACTTGAAATCAGAGTGCAGTCAAAAATAAAGTGCATTGGAAATGTACATGCTAACAATGATAAAAACCCATCAACAGAGCATGAAATGTTGTCAGCAGATGATAAAATTACATCAACAAGCAACATTAGGTCAACAGCAGACAGCGTAAGCAGCTTGCCTTAGCATGAGCTTTCTCATCAAAGCAGTGTGTGTGAAGAAACAGCAACTCAATCAAAAAAATGCACAGAAGTGAAGAAAAACAACACTGGAACGCAGTACAACATTTAATAAATTGCTACTGGAAATGTTAAATGAAATATATGGAAGCAAAACAGATTCTGGTGGAAACATAGTACGGTTAACCAGTTGGAAACAGAATATAATGTCAAAATTGATGGAAATATTAACTAAATATTGCAGAAGAATATATAGATGTAAAAAAGATTCTATTGAAAGAGAAACAGATTATTGATGAGCAACATGGCATAACCAATGAACGTAATGAAATCCTGGAAAAAAATTAGAAAAATGTTTGAGTCATATTTTTTTGAAAAGGAGAAATGTACTAATGATCAGGATCCCATGACAGTATGTACCTTTAATGAAATGCTAGAAAAATGTTCCAATCAACTGTATAAAGATTCTTGTGAAACAGAATTGGAAATCAGTATAATCAGAACTTCAGATTGGCAGGTTAGTATAAAGTAGACTTTAAAAATAAACTTCTGAACTCATCATAATTTTTGAAATTCTAACAAAGTGTCCTCAACATAGGCCTAATATATTAGCATAATATCAAAACCTTAGGTAGGTTATTGACTATTCTTACATGTTCTCTGAAATCTTACCAATTTTGGATTGGTTGTTGACAGAACATTGCAGTGACATTGAAGATGTATTGAAAAATCCATTGGAGTTAAATATTGATTTCCAAACAATAAACATATGTAAATCTCTTCATTTATATTTTGTTTTCAAAAATTTCATTTTCAGCACCACATAGTTGTGGTTACAGAGTCAGAGGTATCTCTGCACTTTACCTTGTAGACCAGATCTCATATTGTTCATTTTAATGTTCCAATATCTTCAACTGGTCTATTCATTAGGCAAAAGTGAGGACTGCAGATGCTGGAAATCAGAATCTAGATTAGAGTGGTGCTAGAAAAACACAGCAGGTCAGGCAGCATCCGAGGAGCAGGAAAATCGACATTTCAGGCAAAAGCCCTTCATCAGGAATGAAGGCAGGGAGCCTCTGAGGTGGAGAGATAATGAGGGGGAGGGGAAATGAGGAAACTGGTGAAGTCCACATTGATGCCCTGGGGTTGAAGTGTTCTGAGGTGGAAGACAAGGCGTTTTTCCTCCAGGCGTCGGGTGGTGAGGGAGTGGTGGTGGAGGAGGTCTAGGGCCTGCATGTCCTTGGCAGAGTGGGAGGGGGAGTTGAAATGTTGGGCCACAGGGTGGTGGGGTTGATTGGTGCAGGTGTCCCGGAGATGTTCCCTAAAGCACTCTGCGAGAAGGCGTCCAGTCTCCCCAGTGTAGAGGAGATCGCTTCGGGAGCAACGGATACAATAAATGAATGTGCAAGTGAAACGTTGATGAATGTGGAAGGCTCCTTTGGGGCCTTGAATGGAGGTGAGGGGGGCAAGTGTGGGCGCAGGTTTTGCAATTCCTGCGGTGGCAGGGGAAGGTGTCAGGAGGGGAGAGTGGATTGGTGGGAGCGTGGACCTGACCAGGTAGTTTTCGTGACTACCTGGTCAGGTCCATGCTCCCTCAACAACCCACCCTCCCTTCCTGGCACCTTCCCCTGCCTCTGCAGGAATTGCAAAACCTGCACCCACACCTCCCTCCTCACCTCCATCCAAGGCCCCCAAGGAGCCTTCCACATCCATCAACATTTCACCTGCACATCCACCAATGTCATTTATTGTATCCATTGCTCCTGATGCAGTCTCCTCTACATTGGGGACACTGGACGCCTTCTCGCAGAGCTCTTTAGGGAACATCTCCGGAACACCAGCACCAATCAACCCCACCACCCCGGGGCTCAACATTTCAACTCCCCCTACCACTCTTCCAAGGGCATGCAGGTCCTGGGCCTCCTCCACTGCCACTCCCTCACCATCCGACGCCATGGAGGAAGAACACCTCGTCTTCCGTCTCGGAACACTTAAATCCCAGGGCATCAGTGGACTTCATCAGTTTCCTCATTTCCCCTCCCCCCACCTTACCCCAGTTCCAACCTTCCAGCTCAGGACCATCCTCATGACTTGTCCTACCTGCCAACCTTCCTTCCCACCTATCAGTTCCACCCTCGTCTCTGACCTATCACCTTCATCCCCACTCCATCCACCTATTGTACTCTTGGCTACCTTCTCCCCAGCCCTATCCACCTCCCATTTATCACTCCACCCCGGAGGCTCCCTGCGTTCATTCCTGATGAAGGGCTTTTGCCCGAAACGTCGATTTTCCTGCTCCTCGGATGTTGTTTGACCTGTTGTACTTTTCCAGCACCATTCTAATTTGGTCTATTCATTACTCATGATGAAATCTGAGTGTTACTGTCAATGCTTGCCACAGTAACTCCATTTCATGCAATCAACAATGAATAGTTTATCATGTCTGCTACTCTCCCTGCATGCGCCCTCTGTAACCTCAGGTCCATTTCGACTAAGTTTCAACACAGGTGACAAATGACCACCCTAATTCCCCATTTTCAAATATGGCTTGAGCTCCAGCATTACTTTCTTATCTCCTATGGACAAATCATCATACAGCAATAGCTGCAACAACTTGAATTCACATAACATCTTTAATGTAACAGACAGATCAAGTGTGTTACAGAGGCATTAAAAACAAAATATGACACTGAGCTACATAAAGGAATGTGTAGAACAATGGCATGTTGATAATGTTACTGGACTAGCAATCCAGAGGCCCACACTAATGCTTCTGAATAAGACCAATTCCCACCTTTAATGACATGCTGAAACTGGGAGAGCTGTCATAACACTAGTCAAACCTTAAGTAGTCATACTCATTATAATCATACCACAAAGCCAATGACACAGGCACATCCATCGCTCCTTAATGTTTCCTGACTCCCAAGCAGAAAGACCTACTAGAGGTGGTGACAATCTGGTCAAGAGAAAAAGGCCCTTGAAATATAAATTTGCACCCTATGTAGTTTATTGTGGAATGAGGTCAAATGTGGATGATACAACTGAAGTTCCTAACTGCTAAGACCCTCTCTTAGCTGATGAATGAGTACTCCTCCATACTGAACAGCTCTTAGAAGAAGTGCTAATGGCAGCAAGAGAACAGAATGTACTCCGACTGGAGCCTTCAATATCTCAGTCATTTGGTAGTACCATCACAGAATGAGCTGCTGAAAGAAATGTCTGCCAGATTAGGCTGGCAGCAGATAGGGAAAGAACGAACAAAAGGGAAAACCTACTTGATCTTGTCCTCACCAGCTTCCCTGCTGCAAATACATCTGTCCATGACAATATTAAGTGTGATGTAAGGTGTGTGATTTATGTATATTTAATATTACTTATTTTAAAGTTTGGATTTGAATTAGTGTTACGTGAGGTTTGGTCTGTGTGTTTGAGGGAGTTTAATGACTAGCTGGTCAGTATTTTTGGAGCCATGATTTTTTAAAAAACAGTAGTCGGTTCTGATATAAGGCATGTTTCTTCAGTGCAAATTGGCTTTAACACGATTGAAGAATTTAGACCATTATTTGTAGAAAGTGAACTTTCCTCACGTGCATTGGCTACAATGCAATTCTGGCCCCACTAGTTTAAATGGTGTGGTTTTTGCACAATTTTCTTATTATGTGAGATCTTATGAGAATGGCACTGACTACATAGGGAGTTCTTGACTTGTTTCTATTGGGAGATTTTTATGCAAGGGCAGAGTAAATATTGACGAACATTAGCTTACTTTAAGTTAGCAGGATCTGGAATTTTTATTTTATTTGCTTAAGGGAAAAACCCAGAGCTTGGAAAGTTTTTTTTTTCAGTTCATAGAGCTCCTAACTAGAGTTAAATATATGGAACAGTCCTTCTTGACAAAAGAGATAATACAGAAACAGCTTACCTCAGTGCAAAGATCTTAGTTTGAAAGTTCCAGACCAGAAATGTTTGGTCAAAACTCTGAGGGGTTTTTCAAATCTGATAAAGTCTAAGCTGTGTTGTGTGAATACTTGAGGAAGGCTATCAAACTCTTTAGAAAGGAAATTGAAAGAAACAGTTAAGTTAAACCTATGTAACAGAGAAGGAATTCTCTCTGGTGTTTGAGGTCTGTAACAGGATGATGGTGTGATAGATGGCATTGTATTTTAGCATACGTTTTGAGATCTTCCAGATTGTGTTATTTGTAAATAATTTGGTTTATTCTATTTCATATTAATTTCTTTTATGAAATAAATTGCTATTTTATTGTTCAAAACAGAGAAAAATCACCTTTCTAACTAAAAACAAAAAAAAGGCGATCAAGTCAGGTTTCAGTCTGATATTTGACTTGTTTGGTAATATCAGCTGGGTTTGTAACAATTGGTTGGAATACTACTGCCCAATTCTAGTGGAGGACAATTTCTAGTACTATTCCACTAAATGGGACAGTCTCATAACTGATGCACCAATTCAAAGCTGAACACCTCAAGCCTTTGTGAGCCATCAGCAATGGTACTATTGTATCCAAGCCCAGTCTATTAACATATAGCTTAAAGATGGTTTAGCATACAGATATTTCTGTAGTCATTTGGTAGTATAGAACTTAATTTTAACTTATAAATTACAGTATACTAAATAGTTGTAAAAATATAGCCAGTTTTTATCGAAATGTTTGTCTAAATGTATGTAGAGATCAAGTGTATAATATATATTTGGAACCTTTGTCCTGTAGCCCGACAGTGCTATACAACATCAAACAAATGTAAGGAATGTTAAATGCATAACATCAAGCTCTAGTTCCGATGCAGATAAAGATTTACATCAACAAGAAAATTATGATATAAAAGAAGGTGTTTCCCTACAAACAAAAAGACACAATCATCCTAAAGTGAATAAAAGATCACGAAGTAAGCAACCTAAGCCTTTTGTAGCAACAGATGGTTTGCAACAAATAGTTAGGCCTAGCCTGAAGCAACTGCATTATTAGAAGAAAAAAGGAACAGGAAACCATAAAGGAATTTCAGACATGTCTGAGAACACTTCAGAAGTAGATGATTCCACCCCCCCAGCCAAAGCAGGTACGTTCAGATCAAGAGATATATTGAATAAATATCAAATTGTTAAGCACTGGATGTCACAATTAATTAAGGCTTTCATTTTTGAGATCAAATGCAAGCAAATTGTAGATCATTTTTGATGCTGATGTCAATACTTGGTATTTGCAGGGAAACTTACTTGTGACCACATTGTGTGGGAGTTGTGTATTTAACATCTCTGAACAGATTAATTAGAAAATAGCTGAAACAAATTGCACAGTTAAAAGAGGTTCTTAATTACAGTTTTAAGAGGATTGATGAGGGCAGAGCAGTTGATGTGATCTATATGGACTTCAGTAAGGCATTCGGCAAGATTCACAAGGGTGGTTAGCAAGGTTAAATCTCATAGAATACAGGGAGAACTAGCCATTTAGATGCAGAACTGGTCGAGAGGTGGTGGTGGAGGGTTGTTTTTCAGACTGGAGGCCTGTGATTCGTAGAGTGCCATAAGGATCGGTACTGGGTCCATTACCTTTCATTATTTATATAAATGAATTAGATGTGAGCATAAGAGGTATAGTTAGTAAGTTTGCAGATGACACCAAGGTGTAGTGGACAGCGAAGAAAGTTACCTCAGATTACAACGGGATCTTGATCAGATGGGCCAATACGTTGAAGAGTGACAAATGGACTTTAATTTAGATAAATGCAAGGTGCAGAATTTTGGAAAAGCAAATCTTAGCAGGACTTATACACTTAATAGTAAGGTCCTAGGGAGTGTTGCTGAACAAAGAGACTTTGGAGTACAGGTTCATAGCTCCTTGAAAGTAGAGTTGCAGGAGTTGGGATGTCATGTTGTGGCTGTACAGGACATTGGTTAGACCACTTTTAGAATATCGCATGCAGTTTTGGTCTCCTTCCCATTGGAACAATGTGGTGAAACTTGAAGGGGTTCAGAAAAGATTTACAAGGATATTGCCAGGATTGGAGGATTTGAGCTATAGGGAGAGGTTGAATAGGCTAGGGGTGTTTTCTCTGGAGCATCGCAGGTTGAGGGGTGACTTATAGGGGTTTATAAAATCATGAGGGACATGGACAGGGTAAATAGACAAGGTTGAAAATGTGTTGCTGGAAAAGCGCAGCAGGTCAGGCAGCGAACAGGAGAATCGACGTTGCGGGCATAAGCCCTTCTTCAGGATTCCTTAAGAAGGGCTTATGCCCGAAACGTCGATTCTCCTGTTCCCTGGATGCTGCCTGACCTGCTGCGCTTTTCCAGCAACACATTTTCAGCTCTGATCTCCAGCATCTGCAGACCTCACTTTCTAGACAAGGTGTTTACCCTGGCGTGGGTGATTCCAGAACTAGGGGGCATAGGCTTAGGGTGAGAGGGGAAAGATATAAAAGAGACGTAAGGGGCAACTTTTACATGCAGAGGGTGGTGTGTGTGTGGAATGGGCTGCCAGAGGAAGTGGTGGAGGCTAGTACAATTGCAACATTTAAAAGTATGTTGATGGGTATATGAATAGGAAGGGTTTGGAGGGATATGGGCTGGGTGCTGGCAAGTGGGACTAGATTGGGTTGGGCTATCTGGTTTTTGCTTAAAAATGTGTTGCTGGAAAAGCGCAGCAGGTCAGGCAGCATCAAAGGAGCAGGAGAATCGACGTTTCGGGCATAAGCCCTTCTTCAGGAATCTGGTTGGCATGAATGAGTTGGACCGGAGGGTCTGTTTCCGTGCTGTACATCTCTATAAGCGTAAAATTGGCTCCATTGATTTCCAAGAGGGTTCTTTGCTGGACATTGAGCTTGTTATGGCAAAGAGACAGGATCGTAGTAGGATCTTGACTTAGCATAATTTCAGGAGATGTAGCACCCTGCACACATTAAAATATTCCCTCACTTACCTGGGAAAGTTTTTGCTCATTGTTTATATAATGTGGAGGTGATGGTGTTGGACTGGGTTGGACAAGGTCAAAAATCATGCACCAGGTTATAGTCCAACAGGTTTATTTGAAACCACAAGCGTTTGGAGCCTTGCTTCTTCTTCCTGAAGAAGGAGCAAGGTTCTGAAAGCTTGTGTTTTCAAATAAACCTGCTGCATTATAACCTGGTGTCATGTGATTTTTAACATCGTTAACATATTTATTGGAGTTTCTTCTCAAATGATGGTGACTAATTGGAAGAATCTCCAAGAAAATTCTTTAATATATCGCCCAATATATCATGCAATTACACCAAAAATACATAATTAATAATGATAAAATAATTTTGACAAGTATATGAATAATGTAATGCAAGAATCCAAATTGTATACAAAATGTATATTGCATCAGACTTGGTGATTGATTTTGCAAGTTTTCTTTATTATATTTGTAGTAATATTACAGAGGAGGTTCTGTAGCATTGTAACTAGCATCCCCGGCCTCTAAAGCAGAAGTTTTGGTTTTGAGTCACATTCCAGGGCTTGATGGGCATGGGAGTTGCACGTTAGTAACTGTTGAAATCAATACAGATTTCTCATGTTGTAATTATGTGGTTATATTTAGTGACATGGTGACTGTGTGGTTAGTACTGCTGCCTCACAGTGCTAGGGACCCTGGTTTGATTCCAGCCTTGGGTGACTGTTTCTGTGGTGTTTGAACATTCTCACTGTGTCTTGTGTGGGTTTTTGCTAGGTGCTTTTGTTTCCTCCTACAGTCTAAAGACATACAGGTTTGTTGAATTGGCCATGCTAAATTCCCCCATAGTGTCTAGTTGTGTGTAGGCTAGGTGGATTAGCCATGGTAAATGCAGGGTTACGGGAATGGAATGGGGTTGGGTGGGATGCTCTTCGGAAGGCCAGTGCAGACTTGGTGGTCAAAATGGCGTCTATCTACAGGGATTCTGTGACTTTATAATATTTGTGTTGCCAGCTTGGCTCAGTTAATATCACTTCCAGTATCCTTAAGCTCAATCTAATGTTGGCTGTTCAGTAGCATCAAGCTATCATTTTTTGCTTAAAACATTAATCAGAGGTCTATCATTATACCCAAGCAGATGTAAAAGATTTGAAGAAGAACAAAGAGTTAATTGGCTATCTAATGTTAGCTGTAGCCCAATTTATAGTGCAGTTGTTCTAGGTTTAAATTCCACTCCTGGCTTGGACACAGATACCCAGATTGACACTCCAGTTGTATTTTGGTGAGAAGTTAGACGGAGAATCCATCTATCTGCCCAGGTCACTGTACGGTCTTATGGTACAATTATAAAAATGAGCAGGAGAGTTATTCCCAGTGCCCTAACCAACATTAACCAAAGCTAAACCTTCAATTGAAATCACAAAAAAGTAGATTAGTTTGTTGAGTGCGAATTAGCTACCTTGTTTTCTACATTACGACAATGATGAGAATTCAAAAATGCTTTATTGGCTGTAAAGTGCTTTGAGACATTCAGTATTTATGCAATGTAGTATGTAAGTGCAAGTTTTTATTTCTTTTTCTATCCATAATCCCTTCTTCAAACAGCTGCACAAAGATAAATGAATTGATTTATCATCTTGCTGTGCAAAATTGGCTTTCATATTTATATTTGACAATGATGACTGCATTCTAAAGAACAGTTCATTGACTATATACTGTATTGAGAAAGTGTAAGGATACATTAAGCTTCTGCATAAATGTGTCAGATTCTTAATCTATCCAAGTACGGGGAGAAAGTGAGAACTGCAGAAGCTAAAGATCAGAGTTGAAAAGTGTGGTGCCAGAAAAGCACAGTGGGTCAGGCAGCATCTGAAGAGCAGGAGAATTGGCGTTTCAAGCATAAGCCCTTCATCAGGAATGAGGCTTGTGGCCTAAGGGGGCTGAGAGATAAATGGGAGGGGAGGGGCTAGGGGGAAGGTAGCTGGGAATTTGGTTAATAGATGAAGGTGAGGATGAAGGTGATAGGTCAGAGGACAGTTGAGCGGATAGTTGGGAAGGAAGATGGACAGGTAGGGCAGTTCAAGAGGGTGGTGCTGAATTGGAAGGTTGTATTTGGGATAAAGTGGGGAAAGGGGAAATGAGGAAACTGGTGAGATCTACATTGATCCCGTATGGTTGGAAGGTCCCAAGGTGGAAGATGAGGCATTCTTCCCCCAGGCATCGGGTTGTAAGGATTTGGTTGTGGAGGAGGTCCAAGACCTGCATGTCCTTGGTGGAATGGGAGGGGGAGTAAAGTGTTCAGTCACAGGGCGTGGGGTTGTTTAGTGTGGGTGTTCCAGAGATATTCTCTGAAAAGTTCCACAAGTTGGTGTCCTGTCAACCCAGAGGAGACCACATTGGGAGCAACGGACACAGTAGATGAGGTGTATGGAAGTACAGGTATATCTCTGTTGGATGTGAAAGGATCCTTTGGGGCTTTGGACGGAGGTAAGTGGGGACGTGTGGGCACAGGTTTTGTACTTTTTGCAGTGGCAGGGGAAGGTACCAGGAGTGAAGGGTGGGTTGGTGGGGTGGGGGTGTGGACCTAAAAAGATAGTCATGGAGGGAATGGTCTCTCTGGAATGCAGATGGGTGGGGAGGAAAATATATCCCTGGTGGTCTGTTTGTAGATGGTGGAAATGGGAGAGGATGATGTGATGTATCTGGAGGTTGGTGGGGCGGAAGGTGAGGACTGGGGGGGGGGGGGGTGGGGTGCGGGTTCTGTCCTTGTTGCGATTGAAGGGGTGGGGTTCAAGGATGGAAGTGCAGAAAGTGGAGGAGGTGCACTGGAGGGCATTGTTGATCCATGTGGGAGGAGAAATTGGGGACTTTGAAGAAGGAGGCCATCTGGGATGTTCTTTGATGGAATTGGTCCTCTTGGGATCGATGCGGTGGAGGCTGTGGAATCGAGAATAAGGGATAGCATTTTTACAGGAGGCAGGGTGGGAGTCAGAGGGTTTGTAGTAGATGTCAGTGTTGAGTTGGTCGCCGGAAATGGAAATGGAGAGGTACAGGAAGGGGAGGGAGGTGTCTGAGATGGTCCAGGTGAACTTGAGGTCAGGATGGAACGTGTTAGTGAAGTTGATGAACTGTTAAACCTCCTTGTGGGAGCGTAAAGTGGTGCCGGTACAGTCATTGATGTAAGCGGAGGAAAAGGTGTGGGGAATGTTCCTGGTGTTGCTGCGGAAGATGGACTACATTGGACAAACAGGCAGAAAACTAGCGACCAGTATACATGAACACCAACTAGCCACAAAAAGACACAACTCTCTCACTAGTATCCTCACATATGTATGAGGAAGAACACCACTTCGACTGGGACAACACATCCATCCTAGGATAAGCCAAACAAAGACATGCACAAGAATTCCTAGAAGCATGGCATTCCAACCAGAACTCTTATCAACAAACATATCAAGTTAGACCCCCATCTACCACCCCTGACTAAAGGAACAGAGAGTGACTTCACAGGAAATGACATCTCCAACCCAAAGAAACCCAATCATATAACTAGAAAGCAGGACTTATCAGCAGTGCTTCACCTAAGGCCCACTGAAGATGTTACCTAGTAGGGTGATGAAATGTCTGGAAATGAACCTTCCATCTCATCGAATAAACCTACATCCAGAACCTCAACCTGAGCTACAAATCTTCTCAAAACACGCTAAGAACTTCCATCTTTTTCGTTTGCAGTTCCTGAACTTACCCACACAGATTCTACGCCTTCTGACTTACCATTTATTGCTAATCAATTTTATCTCATTTCTTACTAACAAGGCAACCCGTCCCCCTGACCATCTGTCTGTTGTTTAGATAATCACACTCATCTGAGAATTGAGAGTGTGGTGCGTGGTATCCTGTTAAAGACCAGTCGTATAGAATGTATAGAATCCCTAAATTGTGGAAACAGGCCATTCAGTCCATTGAGTCCACACCAACCCTCCGAAGAGCATCCTACCCAGACTCGCCCCTACCCTATCCATGTAACCCTGCATTTCCATTGGCTAACCTACCCAGTCTGCACATTCTAAACACTATGGCAATTTAGCTTGGCCAATCTACCTAACCTGCACATATTTGGACTGTGGGAGAAAACCAGAGTACCCGGAGGAAACCCGAGCAGATGGGGAGAATGTAAAAATGCGACACAGACAGTCACCCAAGGCTGGAGTCGAACCTAAGTGCCTTGAACTGTGAGGCAGCAGTGCTAACCACTGTGCCACTCTTCCTTGATATAACTGTTCAAAGTTTGGGTGAAGATTTGTAGCTCGGGTGCTCGTTGTTGTGGTTCTGTTCGCCGAGCTGGAAATGTCTGTTGCAAACGTTTCGTCCCCTGTCTAGGTGACATCCTCAGTGCTTGGGAGCATCCTGTGAAGCGCTTCTGTGGTGTTTCCTCCGGCATTTATAGTGGCCTGTCCCTGCCGCTTCCGGTTGTCAGTTTCAGCTGTCCGCTGTAGTGGCCGGTATATTGGGTCCAGGTCGATGTGTTTGTTGATGGAGTTTGTGGATGAGTGCCATGCTTCTAGGAATTCCCTGGCTGTTCTTTGTTTGTCTTGCCCTATAATGGTAGTGTTGTCCCAGTCGAATTCATGTTGCTTGACGTCTGCGTGTGTGGCTACTAAGGATAGCTGGTCGTGGTGTTTCGTGGCTAGTTGATGTTCATGGATGCGGATCGTTAGCTGTCTTCCTGTTTGTCCTATATAGTGTTTTGTGCAGTCCTTGCGTGGGATTTTGTACACTACATTAGTTTTGCTCATGCTGGGTATCGGGTCCTTCGTTCTGGTGAGTTGTTGTCTGAGGGTGGCTGTTGGTTTGTGTGCTGTTATAAGTCCTAGTGGTCGCAGTAGTCTGGCTGTCAGTTCTGAAATGCTCCTGATGTATGGTGGTGTGGCTAGTCCTTTGGGTTGCGGCATGTCCTCGTTCCGTTGTCTTTCTCTTAGGCATCTGTTGATGAAATTGTGCGGGTATCCGTTTTTGGCGAATACCTTGTACAGGTGTTCCTCTTCCTCTTTTTTCTGTTCTGGTGTACTGCAGTGTGTTGTGGCCCTTTTGAATAGTGTCTTGATGCAACTTCTTTTGTGTGTGTTGGGGTGGTTGCTTTCATAGTTCAGGTTGGTATAACTGTCTATACAAGTGTATAATCTGTCGAATAAAATAATGTGATGGATTTAAACAAGAAAGTAGTCGAAAACCTTAAAATAAAATGAAGAACTGTGGATCTTGAAACATACAAAAACAGAAATTACTGGGAAATCTCAGCAGGTCTGGCAGCATCTGTGTAGGGAAATCAGAGTTAATGTTTCAAGTCCCTTTTTGTGAAGACCTGCTGAGTTTGCCCAGCATTTTAGTTTCTGGGAGTCCAAAATCTTGATGAACCCAACATGATATTTTCAAAAAGGGTATCTGAAATAAAACAGCAAGTACTTGAAATATGGAGCAGGTCTGTGGAGGGATTAATCTTGGACTTAGCTAATTACTGCCCCTGAATGTTGAATTGCTACAAGGAAACTGGTATTGAGTCATTGGATGGCAAGGCAGATCACCTAAACCCTTCCTCAAATAGCTTCACAAATGTATTCTGTTTGTTTTTGGTGGGAGCACTACACATTGCTTCAGTGTAGTTTTACCTTGTATTGGACATTTTAAGTACTTTTGTTACTGTTGTTTCTTTAAGCATTCGTCGTTTAAGTGTATTCATTTTTTACGTCTGTAAAAACATGTGCACTATTTTGGATACGTAGCGTTTTTGATCTGATTTAAACTGAGTTTAAGACAAGATAGATTGATGTGTGACATGCTATTTCAAGCACGCAAGAAGCAAAACCTTCATTGAAGTTTAAGGGTTCGATACTATCTTGGGATTGACAGTTACTAAATTCAAAGCAAATTGATATTATTAGTAATAAATCATGGGGAACAACCCAGGCTAAAGTGAAGAGGTGAGTACACTTGATTATAATGATTAGGAACTGAAAGATCCTACTCAATACTTCAACTAATTTCAATCAGATGTTGGTTTAGGCTTTATGGATTTAGGAAATTTAATCCAGTCAGAATTAAATGAGTCAGTACAGACCATAAGAATCAAAAACAAAGGGTCATAATTTTAGAATTAGGTCTTGGCCTTTCAAGATCAAAATCAGGAAACACTTCTGCACAGAAAGGGTGGTTGAAATCTCCCCAAAATATTTCAAGAATGGGAAACATTTAATAAATGTTTATTTGAGTAAGGAACATGAGAAAAGACTCAGATCGACTATAATTTAATTGAAAGGCAAAGTGATTTAGAGACTTACTCTTATTCTTAATGGTTCTATATTATTCAATGAATTTATGCATTTACTTTGCAGAACCTGACAAATCGGAGAGTTCTCCTTCTGTGATTGCAACCACAGAAAAAAGTGAGAGTTACACAAAGCCAAAAGCTGAGAAAAAGAAGGTTTCAATTGAAAAGCCTTCAAAACACCACAGAAGGTGGAAGCTGTAAATTAATTTTAACTTGATTTAGAAGATTTAAGTAACTTATCTTTTCAGTGAGTTTTTAAAATTTATTTTCTGTCAGTCACTTAAGTTGAAGTCTTCATGTATCATGGATTAATTCCTGGAATATGAGTTGGTTAGTGTACTCTTACAACTTCCTAGTAACAACATTGTAAGTTCTTCCAAGATGAAGTATTTGAGACCAACTGCCTGTCATATCAGCTTTCAGTACCTAGGCTCATAAATGATAAATATTCACTCCATTAGGTCAAGGACACCATTGTCTTGCATCAAGCTAACTTCTTTAATGAGCTATAAATTCAAGCAGAGAGGTGAGAAAGGAATACTTTGCTTAAGTAATATTTCAGATTGTGTTTCAACCTATATTCTAACATTTTTAAACTATATTTACTTATCTCAAGTCATGTAGCTTGAAAGGTAAATCACTAATTTTTTTCTGAATGTGTGAAAAGTTAACATTTAATGCAGTAACTGGAGGAGAAATTTTCATTTGAGGAATCTGTATTAATGGAACAGTAAGGGGTAAAAATGTAGCTTTACTGCCTATTAACCCTGATGATCAGCCTGCTGTGATTTTTATGGTGAATCGACATTAGGTGACTGAAACATTTATTGTCTCACCCAACCTCCATTTCAAGGGTCTAGCTGCATGCATCTGGTAGATGAGTAAGATTTATGAGGCAGAGCATTATGAGTTTCATTGGCATACCTGCAGCTTTCCTCCAAATTTAAAGGAGGCCAGGCCCTGAAAATTATGCTCTTGCTACCCATTGGCATACTAATGTATAGCATAAGTAGAAAATGCTGTTTGCGATGAACTTCCTTGGTTCCTGCTGCTGCTCTTCCAGTTCTCCAGTGTCTATCATATCCCCTCTCTGCCTGCTGTGCAGAGTACAGCAAGCTAAAATTACATGGCACTCTCTGTCCAGATGGTACTGCAAGGCCCCTCACCCACAAGACTGATCCAAGAATTGGAACCTCATCTTTAGAAGGGCTCCAGGATCCTAATGGATGAATCATGTCGACACTCAGCCTTTCAGTCAAGGGATGGTGTAATGGAATCATCAGGGAGAAAGTGAGGACTGCAGATGTTGGAGATCAAAGCTGAAAATGTGGTGCTGGAAAAGCGCAGCAGGTCAGGCAGCATCCAAGGAGCAGGAGAATCGACGTTTCGGGCATGAGCCCTTCTTCAGGCTCATGCCCGAAATGTCGATTCTCCTGCTTCTTGCATGCTGCCTGACCTGCTGCGCTTTTCCAGCAACACATTTTCAGCTAATGCAATTATCAGCAATGGTCACTGAGGATAGTTATTGTCTCACGGTATCCATCCTTGTAAAGCATCAGCCCCTTGAAACAAGTAGGAACCTGGGAGTTCTCAAGGATACAGGCATCTTGGCAACTCCCTGGTTACCTGGTGCAGACTGATAAGATAGGGATCACAGATAACTTGTACATTGATGAAATGGAAGCCTTTCCTGTTGATGATGTCAGCATTATAATAGTGTTATCAATGCGAATAGTGCATAATTTTGGAACCCTGCATTTGGGGTAAGCTAGTTATGTTAGCAAAACATACTCCCTGTAGAGATTTGTGAAGATTTGAGAAAGCCCAGCAGGTCCCCAGTGGGTTCTTGGAAGCAGCCAAGACACAGTTATCACCTTGACTACCACCAGGATGGAATGGCCACCTAACCCATCAAGTTGCAGAACTCGCTCCAGCAGATGGCATAGTTCTGTGACAGTGTCATAGGGCATATTAAACTGTGGCAGCAATGTGCCTTGCTGTGGGAAATGGTATCAAGGGCAATAGACTATTGGCCTTCTAACACTGTTCCATATCCCATTTCGGGTATGACCTCTTCATGTGCAGGCTGCTCCTCAGCCACTGAGTGTTGCTGTTGGTTCTGGGCTTGCTGGTGCCACAGTGAACCACAGCAATAATGACCTGGAGATGGTTGGATCTGTTGGCAAGGTTCCAGTGAACCTGCGTAGGAAATATTGGAAACACAACACGTTTGTAGTCATAAGAGCAGTCAACACATCCCTTGAAGAATCTGACATTATGCACAAGTAAAACTCGCTTTCCCTGACAGAGAAAAAAAGCACATACTCCACCCATTGAAAGTGTGGAGATGGCCATTCTTTATTTCCACTGTACATTTGCTGTTCAGGTGAGAATGGAAGCTAATACAGGTTGCATTCAGCACAGTGAGTCACTGCTCAGCCTGGTTATCAAGGACTGCCCCACCATTCCCCTCTACCTCAAGCCTCCATGTTCTTTGGTTCCTTACATTTCCTGTTAACTACATCAGTACTCCAAATGTTCCTGCTCACCTCTTTAATTTATATCTTCATCTTTCAAAAGTACCTCTTGAGCACCAGCCCTAAGGCCATACAAACTATTGTGGAGACAGTGTAGTCTGCAGATACTGGAGATCAGAGTTGAGAGTGTGTTGCTAGAAAGGCACAGCAGGTCAGGCAGCATTCGAAGAGCAGGGAAATCGATGTTTCGGGCTGGAGCCCTTCAACAGGAATGAGGCTGGGAGCTTCGGAGGTGGAGAGATAAATGGGGGGGCTGGGGAAAAGGTAGCTGAGAGTGCAACAGGTGGGAAAGGTCATGAGGGTGGTGCCAAGCTGTAAGGTTGGAACTGGGGAAAGGGAAATGAGGAAACTGGTGAAGTCCACATTGATGCCCTGGGGTTGAAGGATCCCAAGGCGGAAGATAAGACATTCTTCCTCCAGGTGTTGGGTGGTGAGGGAGTGGCAATGGAGGCAGCCCAGGACCTGCATGTTCTTGACAGAGTGGGAGGGGGTGTTGATATGTTTGGTCACGGGGCGGTGGAGCTGATTGGTGCGGGTGTCCCGGCGATGTTCTCTAAAGCGCTCTGTGAGAAGGCGTCCAGTCTCCCCAGTGTAGAGGAGACCGCATTGGGAGCAACAGCTACAATAAATGATGTGTGGAAGTGCAGGTGAAACTTTGAATGATGTGGAAAGCTCCTTTGGGGCCTTGGATGGAGGTAAGGGGGGGGGGGGAGGTATGGTGCAGGTTTTGCAATTCCTGCGGTGGCAGGGGTAGGTGACAGGAGGGGATGGTGGCTTGTTAGGGGTGTGGACCTGACCAAGTAGTCGCGGAGGGAACAGTCTTTGTGGAAAGCGGATGGGGTGAGGAGGGAAATATATCTGAAGTGTAGGTGGTGGAAATGACGGCGAATGATGCGATTTATGCGGAGGTTGGTGGGGTGAAAGGTGAGGATCAGGGAGTTCTGTCCTTGTTGCAGTTGGAGGGGTGAGGTTCGAGGGCAGAGGTGCGGGACGTATATGAGATGCGTTGGAGGGCATCTTCAACCACGTGGGAGCGGAAAGTTCAGTCTTTAAAGAAGGAGGCCATCTGGTGTGTTCTGTGGTGGAACTGGTCCTCCTTGGAGCAGATGCGGCAGAGGCGGAGGAATTGGGAATACGGGATAACAGTTTTGCAGGAGGTAGGATACGAGGAGGTGTAATCCAGGTAGCTGCGGAAGTCTGTGGGTTTGTAAAAAATGTCAGTGTTGAGTCGGCCCTTGTGGATGGAGTTGGAGAGGTCTAGGAAAGGAGATGAAATTGATTAACTGTTTGACCTCCTTGTAGTTGTGTTGCACTAATCTTCCAACCCCTCCCAATCAAAGCCAGAGTAGGTGTAGCCGTCAGTGATTCACCTCTATCCCCTTCTTGCGGTACTCCATGTCCTTTTAATGCACTATTATCCCTCACCACTGTATGTTGAGTTGTTGCCATTTACAATATTGTCCTGTTTGTAGACGGTTTGTTGCCTCCAATCTCCACAGTTGACTTCTCCAGGTTCCCTACCTAAGTGGTAGCTCCTAATTACCCCACCTTGATTTTCAATAGCACAGCCCCAGGACTGATTTGCATGGGCAGCTCCGACTGATGAGTGACTGGGACACCGATTGATCTCTGTGCAGAACCCTGCCAGCCCCATGTGACCAACTAACCATGTTCATGCCCCTGGACTGAGATCTGGTGCTGTCCTTGATTGATTCTGGAAACACTGTCTGATTGACTGAAGTCCCCTCTTACTTGACTGAGGACTGGTTTTCTTAAACTTTGAGACATGGCCATTTGGTTGAAGCACATGCAGTGTGATTACTGAGTAAGCTGCTGCTGCATGTTGTATATGTGACATTGAGGTAATGTGGTGCCATCCCCAACATGTCCGGTGCTTTGATCACTGCCAATAACCATGACAAGATGTATGGCTTTGTGTCTACACTAAATGGCAAGGCATACAGAGGTACAGTGGAGCCTTTAAGTTCTGAATGAATTAACATAGAATATAGAACTGTATAGGACAGGAACAAACCCTTCAACCCATGATGGTGTGCCGAACATGATACCAAATTAAAATAATCCCTTCTGCCTGCCGTTGGTCCATATTCCTCCATTCCTTGCATATTCATTTGCTTATCTAAAAGTCTATTAAGTGCCCCTACCATATCTGCTTCCACCACCACCCCTTGCAGCGCGTTCCACACTTCTATGACTTTCTGTGTAAAAAACTTGCCCCACAAATCTCTTTGGACTTTCCCTCACTCACCTTAAATGCATACCACCTCGTTTTAGACATTTCAAGTCAGAGGAAAAAGATTCTGACCGTTAACCCTATCTATGCATCTCATAATTTTATAGACTTTTATCAAGTCTCCCCTCAGCCTCCGCCACTGCAGAGAAAACAATCTGAATTTTTCTCACCTCTCGTTATAGTTCATACCCTCTAATCCAGGCAGCATCCTGGTAAACCTCTTCTGCACCCTGTTCAAACACTCCACATCCTTCCTGTAATGTGGCGACCAGAATTGATCGCCTCACTCTCAGTGTGGTCTATCCAAAGTCTTATAAAGCTGCATCATGACATCTTGATTCTTGTACTCAGTGCTCTGACCAATAAAGGCATGAATGTCAAATGCCTTCTTCACTATCCTATCTACTTACATGGCCCCTTTTGAGGAATTCTTGATTTGAACCCTGAGATCTCTCTTTATATCAATGCTGTTCAGGGTCCTGCCATTAACTGTATACTTCATATTTGATTTCCCGAAGTGCAGCACCTCACATTTACATGGATTAAACTCCAACTGCCATTTCTCCAACCATATCTACAACTGATCTATATCCTGCTGTATCCTTTGACAACATTCTGCACAACTTAAACTCCACTGATCTTTGTATCATCTGCAAACTTGCTGACCCACCCATCTACATTTTCATTCAAGTCATTTATATATGTATCACAAACAGCAGAGGTCCCAGTATGGATCATTAGTCACTGACCGCCAGTCTGAAAACCAACCTTCCATCACCACCCTCTACTTTCTATGGGAAAGCCAATTTTGAATGCATGTTGCCAAGTCACCGTGGATCCTGTGCATCTTATTCGTCTCGTTGAGCGACCTTGTTGAAAGCCTTACTAAAATCCATGTAGAGAATATCCACTGCTCTACCCTCATTGATCACCTTCATTACCTGCTCAAAAGATTAACAATTAATAAGATGTGACCTGCCCTGCACAAAGCCATGCTGACTGTCCCTAATTAAGCCATGCTTTTACAAACGCATATAATGCTATCCCTAAAAATGATCTCCAGTAGCTTCCCAACAGATGTAAGACTCACCAGTTTATAGTTTCCTGGATTATCCCTATTTCCCTTCTTGAATAAAGTTGGCAAAGCACAATAAGGTAAGACATAGCAGAGATGCAGTGAGTATCCAATTAAATGCTAAATGAGTGAGCCTTAAGAGAGGAAGCTAAGACCTGCTCTGGTCCTATTCATGAGTTGGATGATTGAGACTGCTTTCCAAGACGGAGGCCTAGAGGAGCAAACAGTAAGCTGGTCTTGCCAGAAATTGGTGCATTCTAGTTTCTCTCTGCTGCTTGGATGAATAGGAAACTGCATATAAATGAGGCAAGATTAACTATTAAAGACATGTAAATAGGTGTCTTGCTGCTTGCTAGTGACATTCTATCAAAACTTGGTTTCAGAATCTGGCTTTATTTGTTCTTAACTTTAAGAATCTAATTTTTTCGATCTTGCCGTATTTATCCAATTGACCATCTATTGCCATTTCATTCAGGAGCTGCGAAAATTCAGCGTTTTCTTTTCTCCACTTTAGACAAGTGGAGAATGTGACATATATCTGTAATTCTTTAATACACCATTGCTAGGCATTACAGCGATGAGGTCATTCTGGCGCACAGTACCGAGTAATTGCACAAAATCTCGATGTGCATACATATGGCTCAAATAATCTATATTCCGTTCTTCTGTTTGCTGCAGACCTTCCAAGATAAAAGAGAAATGGGGAGCATTGTCACCATACCTGGACAAAAGTGAATTAAACTGTGCCTTAGCTGAGGTAAATTTATGAATTTGTTTATAATTAACACAGAAAATAAAGCGACCAAATTGAAATTACGAGCGGAACATTAAGCATTTCAGATAACATTCTACAAGCAAGAATACAACTCTTTAGAGTTATGAGACCCAACAAGAAGCTGTAACCTAACCTATGGTTTCTTGTACAAGCATTGTGCAGATGATCAAAGGTAAATTATGTTTATAAGTCTCTTGACAAAAATTTCCTTTGCATACGTAGAGCATTCAACAGTCAAAGAATGAACAAGTTGGTAATCCATCTTTTTGCACATTTGCTTAGTCAATGTGGTACAATGTGGATTCTAATCTTAATCTGCCTGGTGAGACACTGGATATCCCTTCATTGGAGTTCTCACTTCTATGTCCCTGTTTACCATAATTTCTCTCCTGGCGTCAACTTGTTCCAACACACAGATCTTTGCAATTCTCTGCGTTAAAAATCCACAAGCAATTAAATTGAATTTTTGCATACTCACTGCTCTTGTAGACAACCTGATTATTTAATCATACCTGCTCTCCTCTCATCCTGAGCCATTTGCCTGGAATTTGCCATTGCCTTTCTCTTACAAGGTTAGGGTCAGATAGCAAGCTCTAAGTCTATCTGAGCCAGAATAAGAATAAAATTTAAGTTGATATGATGCTTATTCACAACTTAATCATCTTGCAAATTGAACTTTTCCATCTCCAAGCCTGAATATTCCTGGAAAGGAAAAATTAAAGTAAAATTATTATTTACAATTTTAACCTAAACTAATTACTTGGTGTTAGAACTTAGATGCTCTAATGAGATATATGATTTTAGCTTGAACTCAGTACTTTTTGTATTTTTGCTATCTTTTGGTTGAGTCCTAAACTATATATTGTATGAGGGGTACACACATTTGTACCCATAATCTTTCAAATTAGTGATTCTAAAAGCTTCCTTTTAAGTATTTAAGTTCAACACAAAACAGGAGCAAAATCCTAATCTGATTGAGCAGCATTAATAGATATTTAAGAATGTTTATTCTGGATAGGCATCTCTTGAAGGCTACATTTTTAATTCCAGAAATACCTGTTGATTTGTTGATTTGTGATATAACTATGATTTGAAGAGGAGTTGTATTAGACTCAAAATGTTAACTTTTTCTCTCTCCAGCGATGCTGCAGATTTGCAAGATTTCTGCAGGGTTCCATGTTTGAGATTTCTAGCATTTGCAGTATTTTGCCTGTAATAACTCCATTCACTATGAACCCTCCGCCCCCCCCCCGCCACTTTCTTTTATGCAAGACATTAAATGGAGCATTAATTGAATAATGATCGAACAGAATGAGCCCTAGGGGCCATGGTGTGGATATGATCTAACATCAGCTGAGAGAGAACTGAGGAGAGATCTCACTGGGGAGGCAGTATGAGTTTGTGCAGATCCATGACTGTACATACTGTTAGTCTGTAAGTAAAAGGTTACTGTTAAAATGTGCACAAAATTAATTCAGAGATAAACAGACCTCTTATTACCATGACCAGAAGATGAAACATTTATAAACATGGCATACTGGAGTTAGCAGATGTCACTTTATTTCATTCTGTCTTTCACAGCCTTCAGTGGTCCAGTATGAGTTCAAGAGTAGAATTACTGCCAGTGGAGTTGTTGAACCACACATCTCCTTCAAGATGGACAAGTAAGTAAAGAATTTTAAGTAAAGAATCATAAGCCCTCATCAGACCAATCAGATTTTATTCAATGCTGAGGAAACTTTTAGAAACAATTACTCAGGGTAGAATTAATAGTCATGTGGAAATATATGGATTGATTTAGAATGCTCAGTGTTGATATTAGGTGAAAATCATGTCTAACTAACTTAATGGAATTTTTTGGAGATGTAACAGTGCATCGATGAGAGCAAGATTGTGATGTGGTGTACATGGATTTCCAACAGGTGTTCACATAACAGACCTGTCAAGAAGGTTATAGGTTATAGATGTGGTAAAATCTGAATAGTATTTTGGCTGAGGAATAGGAAACAGAGTCCTGGTTACTGAATATTCCCTGTGTTGGAAGAATGTTTGAGCTCCCCAGGGGTCAGTAATAGAACCTTTGCTTTTCCATATATGATTTAGATGTTGGTGTTAAGGGGGCAATTTCTAAGATTGCAGATGACACAAAACAAGGGAGAAATGTTAGCTGTGAGGGGGATGGAGCAATGTGGAACTTCAAAAGACATTGACACATTGGTGGGGAGAAATACATGGTAGATGAATTACTGCGCAGGGAAGTGTGAGGTGATGTATTTTGGTACAAAGAACAGAGCAACATTATAAAATGAAAGGTACTATTCTAAAGGGTGTGTAAGAACAGAGGGACCTCTGTATATGTGCGTAAGTAATTAAACGTGGCAGGTCAGATAGAGACAGCTATTAATAAAGCTAGGTTTCATTAATAGGGGAATAGAATACAACTTATAGAAGGCACAGATTAGACCTCAGCTGGAGCACCGTGTGTAGTCTGGGCAGCACATGGTTAGGAAAGATGTGAATGCATTGGAGACATTTATAGGAATGATTCCAAGGATGAGACACTTCCGTTATGAAGAAGTATTGGAGAGGTTGGGAGCGTTTTCCTCGTAGAGGAGAAGCTAAAGTAAATTTGATGGAAGTTTTCAAAATAATGAGGTGTCTGAACAGAGTGAATTGGGAGAAATTGTTTCCATTCTTAATGGATCAATAAGCAGAGGGCACAGATTTAAAGTATTTTACAAAAGAAGCACGTGTGAGGTGAGAAAAACCTTTTGAGAAAATAAAGGCGGATGCCTGGAGTGTGGTGAAGGCAGGTTCAATTGAGGCATTCAAGAGGGCATTAGGTGATTATTCAAATTAAAATAATTGCAGGGTTAGTAGGGTAAAGGTAGGAGATTGCACTAATTGAAAATGCTACAGAGCTGGTGTAGACATGGTGGGCTGAATGGTCACCTTTTACACACTAATAATTCTGTGATTCTGTCTTTCCCCTCCCTTCAGTCTCCAGTTCTTTTATATCTTCCTCCCCACACTTCCCTGGCTTCTGGTTTTACTGTGGTCCATCCAGCTCCCAATAATTAACAATTTTCAAATCATTCTGTCCATTATCTAAATCTACTCTACTTTCTTTATTCAATCAAGTTTTTTGACCTTCAGCATTGCAGTCCTCCTTTTTGCTTTGTATTTGATTATTTCTCACCATCCAATCTGATCTGTATCACTCTGTCAAGGCAGTTTTGTCAAGTGTTTCTAATTCACTGCCATATGTAATATTATGATGAATAAGTGCTTATTTCATGAACCTCAAAAAAGTATTTTACATTCTGGTTGAGGATCTGTATTGTGCAGAATACAGCAGTTTGCTACAGGATTGCGGCAATAGCACGGAGTTCTTCATTAGTTCCATCACTGATTTGTATAAGAACTATTGAGTTGCAGGCCCCACCAAATACACTGGTTATTCATGTATGATTTAATAGTTGGTATGATACTAATTCAAGCTGAATCTGAGCATAAAAACACCATTACAACTAAGATTGATGAAGTATTTATATGCAATGAGCTATATTTTAATTATAGCCTAAAGCTCTTGAAGCTCATGAGATCATTATTTTAATAAATTAGTGGAAAATCCAAATTTTAATTCCTGTGCAATTTACTTTTGAGTTTGGAGGTTTGTGAATATGTAGGTTGACCCAGCATTAGTACAAATCAGGAACAAAAACTGAAGTTGCTGGAAAATCTCATCACGTCTAGCAGCATCTGTGAAAAGAAATCAAAGTTAACGTTTTGGGTCCAGTGACTCTCAGAACCTTCCTGTGAGGAATGGTCACCAGAATCAAAATGCTAACTTTAATTTATTTTCACAGATGCTGCCAGATATGCTGGCTTTTCCAGCAACTTCTGTTTTTGTTTCTGATTTAAGCATGCACAGTTCTTTCAGTTTTTATTTAATGCAAGTCAGTTCAAGTCAATAATTTTGACTCCATTTATGTATCTTTATAAAGGTATGCCCAAATCCCTACGTTGTTCCTTTATTTCAAGGACCTCCCTGCTTCTCCATCCTTTCAATGAACAGGAATATTAATGAGCATCCACACTGAGATTTGAGACTGTGAACATTCTTCCCTTGTATGTTACACAAATATATTTTACACATGAAACAATTGCTAAAGTTTCCTATATTCAGATTAATATGAGGGAGAATAGAAGATGATGATGATGATGATGATGGGGATAGATGAAATGAGATGGGAGGAGGTTCATGTGGAATATAAATTTCAGGATTGACAAATTGAGCTTTATTGTTGTGTGGTCTGTTCTGTTTTACCGAGTCATTGCAATTCAGTATGAATTGACTTCTCTCTTCTATGCAACAGCATGTCACCTGACCTTCTGACTAAGCAACTGGAAAACTGGTAAGGAAAAGAATGTTATTACATTAAACAAATGATTTTTCGAAGCATATTTGTGTTTAAGATTAACTAAATGTTAAGTACTCCCATGTCTAAGTCAGAAAGATGTTATGTTAGCCACCTTGGGACAAAACTTATACTTCTCAGCAATCAATTTTTTAAAAAATTATTAATTAAAGAGATCAGGGCATCACTGGCTAGGCCAGCATTTATTGCCCATACTAATTCCCCAGAGGGCAAACACATTGCTGTGGGACTGGAATCACATGTAGGCCAAACCAGGTAAAGATAGCAGTTTCTTATCCTAAAGGACATTAGTGAACCAGAAGGGTTTTTCCAACAATTCGAGATTTTTATTGAATTCAAATTCCACCAGCTGCTGTAACCGTATTTGAAATCGGGTCCTCTGGATTAACAGTCCAGCAATAATACCACTGGGCCATCACCTCCCCTGCAGCACCAATATAAGTCATGATCACTGTTGGTGCTACATCCATCCACCAGCAATGTCTGTCAGTGCATCTAGATTCAAAGTAGGTGAGGGAGTAGGGAGTTGAGTAATAGCTGGGGCAGGCCCTGACAAGGGAGAAAAGGAGGGAGTGGTGTGAATGGAGCTTGCTGCTCAAGAACTGGCCTCATAAAGGGCCTCAGTTGGCTGACAGGTAGGTAGGCAGGCAGGCAGAGGCCACCTGCTACCTTCCCTAGTGTGTGTAAAACAGTGGCAGGGCTGGTGGGCAGGGGGCATGTTGCTTACAGCATTTTACCTACCCCTCATTACTGGGGAGATGAAGGAGGAGTGAATGTGGGGTTTGGTGGGTGGAGCAGGTGTGGTTTGTAACCAAAAACCAGTCCATAGAATAAGCTATAACCGGTAGATTAAAGGAGCTTAATGACCTACTTCTCTATGTCTCCATGTCCTGAAAAACACATTGACTTATTCGTTATTGTGACAAAGCTGCTCCTTTAACAAAGTTATACTATCCTTGGCATTTTTTCAGAGGTCATAAATGACACAGACTCCAAAAAGTTTGGGTTGACAGGCTTTAGGGCCAGTTTGATAATAGTTAATAGATACTGCCTCAGGCAGAATGCTTTCAAGTTTAAAAATACATTTGTACAATGAAAGGGGAGTGATCAGTTTTCCCAGCTTGGCGTTTCTCTGGTTTGGTTTGGCTTTTAGCAGTAATGTGGAAAAAGCTGCTGAACCCAAAGAAGCAGGTCCAGGCTGGCACTCTCTCTCTCTCTGACTTTTCTCCTGTAAGATCCTGTTTTTGATTTTACATTTTGTGCCATGGCTGTTTATGGGGATTGTTGCAAGTATTTGGAACAGCATCATTAAATTGGGATGATCTGTTGGGTTTTCAGAGAGGTTATTCAGTGTTTGGTTTTCTGTTGTTTATATTTCATTCAGTCATCTTGTAAATAAATTCTGTTAAGTCGTTTGACCAGTGGCATTTCTCCTGGAATATCCGTGTTACACCTGCTTAAAACAACCAGCAAAGTTAAGGTCTGGGCTACCTTCTTGAAATATTTTGAGCAGTTTAGCCTGGTCTATAACACTATGTAGTATGTGCTAATGTGTGACCCAAAACACTCACTTTATATCAGATTATCCAAATTTTCCCAGAGACCAGCCACTCCAGTGCTATAGAAATGAAGAAATGCAGCTGAAAAAGCCTTAACTGTACACTGGGTGCATCTTTGCTATTGCATGCTGAAGAGTAAATGCTGTTTCTTTTTGTTCCTTGGACATGCCTCTAATCTTGCTGTCTCTCTAACTGATATCACCAGGTGTAGTTTTGAAGAAAATTGAACTGTGATTCAGTTGGTTGATCTGGGTACTTGTTTTTTTTTAATTGATATTTTTCTTATCTGTCTGCATGTTACCAAATTACTGTGGTTATAAAAGTTATATTTGAGCAAATCAAAAATGTAATAGATTGAATGTTTATGCTCTAACAAACCTAATCTGCATGGCTTTGAATTGTATAGATTGCAGTATATTTAAGCAGAAGGAATGACTGGTTATTGTCTTTGGGCCTGTATTTTTCATTATTTTTGTATCAACCTTCTTAATTAATGCAATGCTAACAAACTGCAACACTATTAATATGGCAGGAGGCAGTGTCTTTTGTTTGTGTCGGAGAACTTACCCAATTGAACAGAGATCACACAAGCATGATTTGAGTGAAATTGACAAACTGATTATTACAAGTGATATTGCTGGAATAGAAATTGACGAGGCTGACAGAGAACTGACATTCTGTACAGGTAGACCAAGGGTTCTCTTCCTCGAGCAGTGGCACAGCCAGTTTTTATAGTGATACAGTAATGTGGTGTGAATTACAGAACAATCAAGAGTAAAACACAATCAATGGGAGGATAATCAGCCGTCTGAGAGCAGCAATCAGTCCATGATTGAGTCAGGAGACTCCGATCCTGTGTGAGAGTAAGTGCTAATGTCTCTCATCCTGGCATCAATGGGTTTCCAATGAGGTTAGTCCGCAAGCGGGTTGGTGTCTTTCGGTCTGAGCACCCTTTGCAGAGTTCCCATATGTGTAAGGAGTGAGGCTGCCGTTAGGGCTTCCGGTGCGGTTGTTCTTACTGAGGGCTAGGAAGTCTATTGTCAAGCTGTCTTGGGAAGTGTATTCCTCAGTCTGAAAGTGGCTTGAGTCATCTCCTGTTTGCTGCCTAGTGTCTTAGCTAGCCTGTTTGGTCAAGGCTGAGGCACTCTGGGTAGTTTCTGTTGTGGCTTAGGTAGACATGGTTCCTTATGTTATTTGTGGCCCATGCTGTGAGTGGAGAGGGTAGCAGATTTTCTCCCGTAGTTTGATTGCTTATACTTGATACTGAAACTAAGTACCACAGATTTACTTACACAACCAAAGAAATCTTTTTAGTTACTATTAAGACCTTGGGAATTTAGTTCCAAACTTGTATTTGTTGTTACATACTTACAAATGCACGAGTGTACTTATCATTAGAATTTGAGGAATATTTGTTCATAAACCACCATGTTGCAATGTAAGCTATTGTGACAATCATATTTTTCTAAATTAGTACTAGAATATTAATTCAATACTACCTTTAAAATTTCAAATTGGTGACATTTTAAAATAATTTCTCTTGAGGAACAGGAAATTATCTGCATCACACAAAATGGGAAAATTCCATTCTGATAGGCGAGTCAACATTCCATCTGGAGCTAAACGAACAGAGCAAAGGTAATATAGTATTCTTTATTAAGCAACTAAGTAGTTTGTTTTGAATAGGACTCAATCTTCAAGTTGCAAAATATTACTGTATTATACATCCTCTTGCAACACCATGAAGCCAAGATCTAAATTATTATACTGTATTTTATTAACTGATTTCAGGAAGGGATTATTTTCTACATAAACATGTTCATGCATTCATACTGACGGAAAGTAGAATAGATATAACACTTGAAACCAAAAACAAAAATGATGGAAAAGCAATGGCCCAAAAATTCAGAGCGTTTCTTCAGCATAGTCCCAGCCAAAATAAAAACAGTAGTCATTTCCCATCTCAGTATACCCCTCCATAATGTCTGGCGACATTTGAACGAAGTCCCTGTGATCCACAAAAATATTTTGGACATAGCTTTATCTTTTTAATCATGACAATACCATTCAATTCCTACAGTGTCACTCTTCATGGGATTGTCCCCTATTTTTACCATTTGTCTAGCATTTCCGAACATTTCTTCTCCCTCATATTTCCAGTGCAACTTGGAATCCCATCTTCTCTTTGCCATTGGCCACCAGGGTGAAAAGGAATGGAATTGCAAGTGACCTGTGAGATGCCTGCCTGGACATGTTGAAGGTACCTTCACTCTCCCTACTCCCACAACTTAATCCCCACTCCCATGTTTCTCTCTATTTACATTTACATTTTCTTTGTTCACTTCTATACCTGTAACAGTTATTAGTTTACTCAATTATTCCCTCATGTCCATTTCTGGGAATATGTTTATTCGCCCCAGTTCTGACATTTTTATTTGCATAATATTGCCCCTACCTTTGCTCTCTGAGATCTAAGGAGCAGAGGTTTGAGTATAGCTGTCATTCAATTCATTTAGCTATCCATCACCAGAACTAGGCTACATCAATTTCATTGAGAATTCTACCAAAACTAGCCCCCAATTCCAGCATTATCCCAGTGAGCAAAGATAACCTTTACTAAACGCATTGATCCTTAAGTTTTTGTTTGGTATGGTATCAAAGAAAATGGATCAAAATGTGTGCAGTTGGAATTGAAAGACTGATCAGCTTTGATTTGACTGGTGGAACAGGCTTCAGAGAGTAAGTAGGCTATTTCTGGCTCTACATTTTCAATGATTAACAGACTCTATGAAACCCTCTTTCCTTTCCTGACACCTTCACTTCCAACAACACATGTCAAAATGTGTGGACTTTAGTATCACGAAATTTAGGACTATTCCATTCAACTGCTTCTGCTGCTTTCCCCTTCCCTACAACCCACACCTCTTCCTAGTTCCTGTTCCATTTCCTCTAATTCCATTCAATAGGATCATAGCTGATCTCACTTCAGCCTCCACTCCACTCTCCTGCCCGCATACCATAACCCTTCAACCAGTTACTAATTAAAAATCTGTCTACCTCCTCCTCAAACTTACTCACTGTCCCAGCATTCACCACATTCTGGGGTATTGAATTCCACAGATTTACGACTGTTTGAGAGAAGTAACTTTTCCTCGTATCTGCTTTAAATCTGCTACCCCTTATTCTAAAACTATGACCTCTCATTCTAGATTGCCCTACAGGACAAAATACCTTCTATAATGTCTATGTTGTCAATCCCTTTTAGCATCTTATATACTCCGTTAGATGCCCCGTAGAGGTTTTGTTCCTGTCTGAAGGCAAAATTGAGGCTTCCTGCCTTCTGCAGATGAGTGGAGGCTTCTTGTTTTCTTTCTAATGAAATGAACAATTTTCTGCCTTTCATGGCTAAATAGACAATTTTCATGCTTTTCAGTGACTTTTCTAAACATTGCTTTGTGTCTGCAGCCTTAAGAAATTTTGGTCTCCAGTACCATGATTTACATTATGAATAGAACAAAGAATGGTACAGCACAGTATAGGCCCTTTGGCCCTCGATGTTCTGCCGGCCTTTTATCCTACTCTAAGATCGGACTAACCTACATAACCTTATTTGTACTATCTTCTATGTACCGATCCAAGAGTCACTTAAATGCCCCTAATGTATCTGACTCTACTACCACTGCTGGAAGTACATTCAATACACCCACCCTTCTCTTTGTAAAGAACCGACCTCTGACATCTCCCTTAAACCTTCCTCCAATTACCTTAAAATTATGCCCCCTCATGACATTTCTGCTCTGAGAAAAAGTCTCTAGCTATTCACTCTACCTATGCCTCTCATTATCTTGTACACCTCTATCAAGTCACCTCTCATCCTTCTTTGGTCCAGGCAGCATCCTGGTAAATCTCTTCTGCACCCTCTCTAAAGTTTTCACATCATTTTAATAATGAGATGACCAGAACTGAACACAATATTCCAAGTATGGTCTAACCAGGGCTCTGTGAAGTTGCAGCATAACCTCCTGGCTCGTAAACTCAATGCCCCTGCAAATGAAAGCCAACACACCATACACCTGTTTAACAATTGTATCAAATTGGGTGGCAACTTTGAGGGATCTATGGCCATGGACCCCAAGATTCCTTAGTTCCTCCACATTGCCAAGAATCCTGTCTTTAACCCTGTATTCGGCATTCAAATTCAACCTTCTAAAGTGAATCACTTCACATTTTTCTGGGTTGAACTCCATCTGCCACTTATCCATGTAGTTCTGCATCCTGTCAATGTCCAATTGCAACCTACAACAGCCCTCCACAGAATCCACAACACCACCAATCTTGGTGTTATTGGCAAGCTTGATAACCCACCTTATCCAAGTAATTTATAAAGATCACAAAGAGCAAGAGGTCCCAGAACCGATCCCTGTGGAATACTATTGGTCACCGAGCTCCAGGCTAAATACTTTCCATCTCCCACCACCCTCTACCTACTTTGGGCCAGCCAATTCTGTATTCAGACAGCTGGATTTCCCTGTATCCCATGCCTCCTTACTTTCTGAATAAGCTTACCAAACGGAACCTCATCTAATGCCTTACTAGAATCAAATACACCACACCCACTGTGTTTGCCACATTCTCAAAGAATTCAGTAAGGTTTTTGAGGGTTGAACTCCCCTTCACAAACCATGTTAACTATCTCTAATCAAACTAAGATTTTCTAAGTAACCTTTCATTTTTAGCATCACTTCAAAAGTCTTTAAACTATTTTCTTTTGTTCGACTCTGCTTTAAGTTGTCCATTCTGTTGTTTTAATTCTGCTTTGCGACATTCGTGTCTACTGTGACTTTGATATAAATTACTTCTGTGTACTACTACTTACTGTAGCCATGTCGCATGCTAGCTGGCAGCAGTGCTCATTGTGTATTGAAAGTCATTTTTTTTTAACTTGGAGCCTCCTTGGCCTGTGTTTTGCTTGTTGATTTGAAGTTCTTCCCCTTGCCCGCATGGATTTTTAACTTCATTCATGCATTTCTGATAACTTTGTTTCTCAGCCAAACTCTAACTAAGAGTGCATCTACAGATTCTCACTGTAAACTGATTAGATTAGATTACTTTACAGTGTGGAAACAGGCCCTTCGGCCCAACAAGTCCACACCGACCCACCGACGCGCAAACCATCCTACATTTACCCCTTATCTAACACTACGGACAATTTAGCATGGCCAATTCACCTGACCTGCACATCTTTGGACTGTGGGAGGAAACCGGAGCACCCGGAGGAAACCCACGCAGACACGGGGAGAATGTGCAAACTCCAAACAGTCAGTCGCCTGAGGCGGGAATTGAACCCGGGTCTCTGGCGCTGTGAGGCAGCAGTGCTAACCACTGTGCCACCGTGCCGCCCACCAGCTGTTTCTAGTTCACACTGCTTCTTTTCTGTGCTTGTCTCAAAATGTCTGTGGATTGGCAGAAGCAAAAATGCCCTTTAGTAGAGTGATATCCTCTTCTTGTTGGATGTGGGAGTTTAGGGAGAGTTGACATTTTACTGAGGATTATATATACAATAAATGCTGTTGGTTGCGAATGGATCGGTTGGAGAAACAGTTAGAGGCAATGAGGAATTTACAAGAGTAGGGGGATGTGATGGATGGCAGTTATAGAAAAGAAGAAACGTTGCAGATACAGTTACATAGATAGGTTAACTCCAGGAAAGGGAAGAGAGGTAGGCAGGTAGTGCAGGAGTCCTCTGTGGCTATCCCCACTTCAAACAAGTATGCTGTTCTGGAAAATGTAGGGGGTGATGCATTCTCAGAGGAATGTAGCACGAACAGCCAAGTTTCTGGTACCAAGACTGGCTCTAATGCAATGAGGGATATGTCAGGTTCCAAGAGATCAATAGTGTTTGGGGACTGTCTAGTCTGAGGCACAGACAGATGTTTCTGTGGCTAGCAGCGAAAAATCAGAATGGTGTGTTGCCTCCCTGGTGCCAGGAACAAGGATGTCTCAGAGAGGGTGCAGAATGTTCTCAAGGGGGAGAGGGACCAGCAGGAAGTCATTGTCCACATTGGAACCAATGACATAGGAAGGGAACAAATGATATTCTGAAGGGAGAATATAGAGAATTATGCAGGAATTTAAAAAAGGAGATCCTCAAGAGTAGTAATATCTAGATTACTCCCGGTGCTACGAGCTAGTGAGGGTAGGAATTGGAGGATAGAGCAGATGAATGCATAGCTGAGGAACTGGTGTATGGATGAAGTGTTCACATTTTAGATCATTGGAATCTCTTCTGGGGTAGACGTGACCTGTACAAGAAGGACAGATTGCACCTGAATTGGAAGAGGACTAATATACTGGCAGGGAGATTTGCTAGAGATACTCAGGAGGATTTAAACTAGAAAGGTGGGGGTGGGGGGGGTGGAGTGGGGGTGGTGTTGTGGCAGTGGGACCCAGAGAGATAGTGAGGAAAGAGATCAATCTGAGACTGGTACAGTTGAGAAAAGAAGCAAGTCAAACAGTCAGGGCAGGCAGGGGCAAAGCAGAGAACAAGGTAGGACTAAATAAATTAAACTGCATTTATTTCAAAGCAAGAGGCCTAACAGGGAAGACAGATGAACTCAGGGCATGGTTAGAAACATAGGACTGGCTATCATAGCAGTTACAGAAATGTGGCTTAGGGATGGACAGGACTGGCAGCATAATATTCCAGGATATAAATTGCTACAGGAAGGACAGAAAGGGAGGCAAGAGAGGAGGGGGAGTGGCATTTTTGTAAGGGATAGCAATACAGCTGTACTGAGGGAGGATATTCTCAGAAATACATCCAGGGAAGTTATTTGGGTTGAACTGATAAATAAGAAAGGAATGGTCACCTTATTGGGCTTGTATTATAGACCCCCTAATAGTCAGAGGGAAATTGAGAAACAGATTTGTAAGGAAATCTCAGTTATCTGTAAGAGTAATAGGGTAGTTATGGTCAGGGATTTTAACTTTCCAAACATAGACTGGGACTGCCATAGTGTTAAGGATTTAGATGGAGAGGAACTTGTTAAGTGTGTACAAGAAAATTTTCTGATTCAATATGTGATGTGCCTACGAGAAAAGGTGCAAAACTTGACCTACTCTTGGGAAATAAGACAGGGCAGGGGACTGAGGTGTCAGTGGGGGGGCACTTTGGGGCCAGCAACCATAATTCTATTAGATTTAAAATAGTGATGGAAAAGGATAGACCAGATCTAAATTGGAGGAAGGCTAATTTTGACAGTATTAGGCAAGAACTTTCAAAAGCAGATTGAGGGCAGATGTTCACAGGAAAATGGGAAGCCTTCAGAAATGAGATAACAAGAATCCAGAGGCAGTAATTCCTGTTAGGGTGAAAGGAAAGGCTGGTAGATGTAGGAAATGCTGGATGACTAGAGAAATTGAGGGTTTGGTTAAGAAAAAGAAGGAAGCATATGTCAGTTATAGACAAGATAGTTTGATTGAGTCCTTAGATGAGTATAAAGGCAGTAGGGGTATACTTAATAGGGAAATCAGGATGGCAAACAGGGGACAAGAGATAGCTTCGGCAAATAGAGTTAAGGAGAATTCAAAGGGTTTTAACAAATACATTAAGGACAGAAGGGTAAGTAGGGAGAGAATAGGGCCCCTAAAAAAATCAGCAAGGCAACCTTTGTGTGAAGCTACAGTAGATGGGGGAGATACTAAACGAGTATTTTGCATCGGTGTTTACTGTGGAAAAGGACATGGAAGGTATAGAATGTAGGGAAAGAGATGGTGACATCTTGAAAAATGTCCATATTACAGAGGAGGAAGTGCTGGATGTCTTGAAACACATAAAAGTCGATAAATCCCCAGGACGTGATCAGGTGTACCCTAGAATTTTGCAGAAAGCTAAGGAAGTAATTCCAGGGCCCCTTGCTGAGATATTTGTACTATTGATAGTCACAGGTGAGGTGCCAGATGACTGGAGGTTGACTGACCGTTTAAGAAGGGTGGTAAGGACAAGCCAGAGAAGTATAGACTGGTGAGCCTGACGTCGGTGGTGGGAGAGAATCCTGAAGGATAGGATGCACATATATTTGGAAAAGCAAAGACTGATTAGGGATGGTCAACATGGCTTTGTGCGTGGGAAATCATGTGCCTCACAAACTTGAGTTTTTTGGTGAAGTAACAAAGAGGATTGATGAGGGCAGAGCGGTAGACGTGATCCGTATGGACTTCAGTTAGGCATTCAACAAGGTTCCCCATGGAAGACTGCTTAGCAAAGTTAGATCTCATGGAATACACCGAGAACTAGCCATTTGGATACAGAACTGGTTCCAAGGTGGGAGACAGAGGGTGGAGGTGGAAGGTTGTTTTTCAGACTGGAGGCCTGTGACCAGTAGAGTACCACAAGGATTGGTGCTGGGTCATTACTTTTCGTCATTTATATAAATGATTTGGATGTGAGCATAAGAGGTATAGTTAGTAAGTTTGCAGAGGACACCAAAATTGGAGGTGTAGTGGACAGTGAAGAAGGTTACCTCAGATTACAACAGGATCTTGATCAAATGGACCAATGGCCCAAGAAGTGGCAGATGGACCCCAGGAGACTTATCTGCAGAGGCGAGCCAGATCTCGGAGTTTGTAAAGCTCCGAGAGAAGATCAACGCGTCGATTGAAGAGACCCAGTCCAGGTGGGAGTCGAGGTCGTCAGAAAAATATTCTGTTGCTGGGCCTTCCCAAACCGGAGAAGGAAGGCCAGTTTGTTGAGTTTTTGGAGCAATGGTTCCCACAACTACTGAAGCTGGAGTTCGAATTAGGCCGAGTGCGGGTTGAGTAGGCCTACTGGGTTGCTGTACGCAGGCCCGGGTCGGACCAATGCCTCCGCCCAGTCCTAGTGCGAATCTAGAACAAGAGGGAAAAACAAATATTGCTGGAGGCTTCCAGAGTTTTGAGGAAGGGATCCCCAAGCCATGGTATACAAGGGATCCAAAATAATGCTGTTCCAGGACTTTTCTCCGGTTGTGGTACGCAAGAGGAAGGCATTTGATGAGGTAAACAAGCGTGTGAGGGATTTAAATATTCAATATTCCATGCGATACCCGGCAACACTGCGCTTCAGTCATGGAGGGTCTGTGCATAACTTCAGATCACTGGAAAAAGTAAAAGAATGTTTGGATGCTCTCAAATGTACTGATGGACTTGAACTACATGGACAATGACTTTATTTTACCCCCTTTTGTTTTTATCCTCCTCTTTTCCATGCTTCCCTGGAGAGGTTTGTTCTCTATTTTAACTCTTATCTTAATACGCTTGGATTATCCGATTGTTGAGAGATGTTTCTGGGTCTTTTTTTCCTTAATATTTGTTGGGATTGTAATTTTATATATTCTATTTTATGTTGTTGCCTTGTTAAGAGTTCCTAGGTAATAATATGGAGAGGGTGGGTTGGTTGCTCACTTCCAACTCTTGTGTTATATCTTATGTTTTTTTTCAGTGTAGTTCTTAGTTGTTTCGATTTAGTTGTTATAAAGGTTGTATTTTTAAATTCATGTGAATTGTTTATGGTCTCTACTCAATGCTTCTTGAGTGGGGTTCTTCCTCCTGGGGGGTCTTGGACTTTCTTGAAACATCATGGCTAGTCATTCGTTTAAATGGTGCACTTGGAATATCAAGGGGAGCCACTCGCCAATTAAAAGGAAAAAGATATTGTCAAGTCTTAAAAAAGAGGGTTGATGTAGCCCTTTTACAGGAGACACATCTACTTGATAAGGAGCATTCGAAGCTACAGCAGGGAGGATTTTGTCAGGTGTTCTTTTCATCTTTTAGCTCAAAACGTAGGGGTCATTCTTATCCGGAAGAATCTTCCCTTTCAAATGTTAAGCCAGATAAAAGATGAGTCCAGACAGTATATATTACTTAAAGCGCTAATAGATGGAGAGGAGTACGGGATTTTGAATGTACATTGCCCCCCCCCCCCCCCCCGGCACATCCTTTTAAATTTGTAACAGGCGCGCTCTCCAAGTTGATAGCTCTCGGGTGTGTCATATAATTATAGGGGGAGGTTTTAATTGTATTATCAATCCCGAGGTGGATAGAATACCTAGGAGCTCTGTGGGGATATCTCAGAGACCTAGGCAGTTGGCTGATCTGAATAAGGAGTTGAGACTGGCAGATGTGTGGAGATGGCTTCTCCCTGAGGGTAGAGATTTTACTTTTTACTCTAACCCATACAAGTGTCATACCAGAATCAATATGTTTTTTGTCCCCTCGACCTTCCTGAATTCAATATTGTCTTGTAAAATTGGGAATATATCTACTTCCGACCACACAGCAGTGTATATGAAGGTCAAGACTAGTGATGACAAAATGAGTTCCCGACATTGGCGTATGGACCCTTTCCTATTGAAGGATAGTAAGTTCATAGATATTTCTTGCAGGAATTTAAAATTTTCTGGGGTATGAATTTAAATATGGCCAGCAACCCATCGATGATGTGGGAGACTGCTAAGGCATATGCGCGCGGCTTGGTTATCTCATATTCTGCGACCCGGAAAAGGCAAAAGGGAGAACAACAGCATCTGCTTGAGGCTCGGCCGAAGGCAGCTGAGTCAGTGTATGTTGATAAGCCATCCATTACTAAACTACAGCGGATTACAGCCCTCAGGGCTACTTTGAATACCGCACTTACTCAAACAGCAAAGAAAGAGATACTGTTTGCGAAGCAGAGATTATTTGAGCACGGCAATAAGCTGGGCAGGTATCTGGCATACCTTGCCAGAAAGAAAAAGGCTGCCCAATCCATTATGTCTATTAGAGAGAGTGAGTGCTGGTACCCTGACTTGTGATCCTAAAAAGATCAATGCAGCTTTTAGAAAGTTCTACTTCGAACTGTATAAGTCAGAGGGCTGTGAGGATAGATTGAGGAAGATGGAGTCTATTTTTAAAAATCTGGCCCTCTCGGGCTTAACCTCGGAGCAGGTGTCGCTTTTGAATGCCACCCCCCCAGACATTCAGGAAGTCCAGGAGGCAGTGAGGCAGCTCCAGATTGGTAAAGCGCCCGGACCAGACGGCTTCCAGGCTGAGTTCTATGAAGAATTTATAGACGAATTGGCCGGACCACTTATAGATATGTATAACTATTCATATAGTCAAGGTAGCCTCCCGCCCACCTTGAAAGAAGCAAATATCTCTCTCATTCTTAAGAAAGGAAACACCCTGGATGAGTGTACTTCGTACAGACCTATATCCTTATTGAATGTGGACTTTAAAATCCTCTCAAAAATGTTGGCATTAAGACTGGAGAGAGTTCTGCCATTCATTATAAAATAGGATCACACGGAGTTTATCAAAGGTTGCAGATCTCCTGATAACATTAGAAAAGTGTTAAACATAGTACAAGCCTGCCAGCAGGCAGTGATAACAGGATTAATCATCTCCCTAGATGCAGAGATGACATTCGATTGTGTAGAATGCCATATCATTTTTATACTATGGAACGGTTTGGTATTGGAGAGGTCTTTACCAAATGGGTCGCAGTATTATATGACGACCCTAAAGCAGCGGTGATTACCAACGGCATAAGATCGTATAGCTTTAGTGTTGGCAGAGGTTGTCGTCAAAGATGCCCTCTCTCACCACTACTATTTACGCTAATGATTGAGCCTCTGGCGAAAGCTATCCGAACTGACCCTAATATAACGGCCTCGGAGGTAGAATCGGGTAAGCATAAAATCATTCTTTATGCGGACGACAAACTTCTTAAATGACCCATCAACATCTGTGCCCCACTTAATTCAAGTGGTTAACTTATTTGGTATGTTCTCAGGTTACAAAATTAACTTTACAAACTCAGAGGCCATGCATATCCAATTTTCTGGCTGGATCCTGTTTCCCCTTTCAGTGGTCACTGGGAGGTTTCCTCTATTTAGGTATTTTTATTACTCTGGTATTTGGTCAGCTATACAAAGCTAATTATACGCATTTATTAGAGCAAATAAGGCAGGACCTCCAACGCTGGGAAGATCTCCCGATATTCCAGCTGGGACGAATAGCTTTAGTCAAGATGAATATTCTACTTTGCCTTCTATACCCCATGAGAATGCTTCCTTTGATGTTGCCGAGACAGGCACTGTGTAATCTTTATGGCTGGCTTTGTTCCTTTATCTGGAATTATAGACGGCCCCTTGTTAAAGTAAAGGCCCCACAAGTAAAGGGAGAATTAGATTTTCCGGATTTCGGGAGGTACCAACTGAGTTCCCTTTTATCATATGTGGCTGATTGGGTCTCTTTTGACCCACAATCAACTTAGCTGGATGTTGAGGCTTCCCAATCAAAATGTCCCCTCATAAATCTATTATTTATGGATAAGATGAGAGTTATTAAGGATCATTGTAAAAACCAAATTGTACTGAACACAATCAAAGCTTGGAGGATGATGCGACAGGAAGAGGGTAATTCACAGAAACCCTCTCCTTCTACTCCTATAGTGGGAATGTTGGGATTTCAGCCAGGCTTGACTGACATTGGATTTAAAATTTAGGAGTCCAGAGGTATCTCCTGTTTGGGAGATCTGTTCAATGGGGAGGTCATGATGTCCTTCGAACAGTTGCATCAGAGGTTCGCGTTGCCTAACAAGGACCTTTTTTGATATTTTCAACTACGAGATTTCATACAAAAAAAAACACATTAATGACTAATCTGTACAAGTCAGATATGGAAAGGAGAGTGCTTCGGCCAATGGGTGCACCCTCGGTCAGTATTCTCTACCACTCGCTCGGTAATAAGGTATCGAAGGACATGGAATAATTATATAAAACCTGGAATCAAGAATTAGGGATGGAAATCTCCTTAGAGTGTGGGAGGATATCTGGGGAAGAACTAGGAAGATCTTATCTGTAATAAACTCAGGCTATTCGATTGAAGGTACTACATAGGGCTCTTATGGCACCAGAACGACTTGCAAAGTTCAAGGCAGGAGCATCCACAATGTGCCCTAAATGTAAAATAGAAGTTGGTACTCTCAGTTATTGTCTGTGGACATGCCATAAGATTCGTAGATATTGTGACAGTATAGCGAATGCCTTGGCGAAGATTTTGGGAATGGAGATTGGGTTGGACTCATTCTTGTCTCTCCTTTTGGGCTTTCCAAATTTTCCTTCTCTAGATGCATATGGGAAGAAACTATTTACTATCCTTTCTGTTTGTGCACGGAAAAATATTTTAGTAAGTTGGGTATTGGAAACCCCCCCGGGACTTTTGAATTGGCATAGGATTGTTATGGAATATATTCGCCTGGACTTCCTTACGAATATGGTGCACCAAAAAATGGAATTATTTTACAGAACATGGCGGCCCTTTTTGAACTACACCGATGCAGATGTACTGGCCATACTGTTTTGCTGTAAGGATGATGTTTGTTGGTTCAGGGGCACCTGGGAGGAAAGAGTCCTGTATAAATACAGGTTTTGTTGGACGTGGTAAAATTTTAGTTTGAATGTGTGTTTATTTATTTATATACTTTTTTTCCCTTTTTTGTTGTCAATAATGTACGACACTGTGGTCTTTTTTTTATACGTAGAGTTTTCTTTCTTATATCTTATTTTGTGTTTTGGTAGTTTGTAGAATAGCTTAGTAGTTAGTTTTCTTAATTTTATATTGGTGCTGTTATTATATTGTAAAGTGGATACACTATTTTGTATTAATTTTGTAATTTAGTTAAGAAAAACTCAATTTTTTTACAAAGAAATTTATTGGGAATATATTAAAAGCATCACTTGAGCATGCTTTACTCTGACACGCTTGTTTTGGCGTTCAAGTTTGGTGCCATGACTAGGAGGTGCCAGTGTTGGACTGTGGTGGACAAGGTTGAAAATCACACAGCGGCAGTGCCGTTCCTTCATCAGGTGGTTGTGATGGGGGGGGTGGGGAGGCAGCGCTACGGGGGCTGGTGCTTCCAGGTGGACCTGTTGGTCTGTGGCCTGGTGTTGTGTGGTTTTTGACTTTCAAGTTTGGTGCAATAGCAAATAATTACTTCCTTCAGTATCACACTTAGACTTCACAAAATTTGTGTGGCACTCATTAGAAACCAAAGGCAAATTATGTGTGAGAATAGCTTGAAAGTTCCAGAGAGGAATTGTTGCAAAAATTTTAAATGTGAATCAAACTTGAGTGGTCAGCAAATTCCATCAATAAAATGAAGTTGAACGAGAAAAAAGAATAGGCTGGGGTTGTTTTCTCTGGACCATCAGAGGCTGAAGGGTGACCTTATAGAGGTGTATAAAATTATGAAGGGCATGGATAGGATAAACAGACAAAGTCTCTTCCCTGGCATGGGTGAATCCAGAACTAGAGAGCATAGGTTTAGGATGAGAGGGAAAGATATAAAAGAGACCTAAGGGGCAACTTTTTCATGCAGAAGGTGGTACGTGTGTGGAATGATCTGCTAGAGGAAGTGGTGGAGGCCAGTACGATTACAACATTTAAAAGGCATCAGGATGGGTATATAACTAGGAAGGGTTTGGAGGAATATCGGCCAGGTGCTGACAAGTGGGAGTAGATTGGGATATCTGGTCGGCATGGACAATTGGACTGAAGGGTCTGTTTCTGTGCTGTACATCTCTATCTGAATGAAAGACATTAGCTCTAAGAGTGCTGTTTCTTCCTTGTTGGTGATTACCTGAATTCCTGTTGATTGCTTGTTTGTTCAAGTATTTGCAGCTACTGACTATGAGTATTCGTAAAAAAGTCTTTAAAGCTGTAAACTCTCTGTGTCTCCTGGAAATTTCCTCTCCTGGGTCCAATGATTTTTTTTCACTAATGCACCTTCTATTATGCAACAATGCTGATTGCTGATCTTCATGTGATCTTTTTGGTAGAAGGATACTACTACTACTGATCATCTTTCCTTGACTGAGTCAAGGTGTCTGTGTGATTTTCAGTGGTAGAGGGTCAACCACTTTTGAATCTGAACAATAGCAGGGTGTTGTCTTAAAAAGATACAGTTTATTGCATGATAGCAATTATATACATGCTACATTAGCAGAAAAAACCTCCTCAAGACATCTCCAATATCACATGGCAGTCTCTAGCCAATTTGATTCACTCCACATGATACCAAGAAATGGCTTGAGACACTCGAAATTGAAAAGTCCATGGGCCCCGACAACAGTGCTTCAGAACTTGAGTGGACAAAATGAGGCAGATGGAGTATAATGTGAGAAAATTAGGTTGGCCTTTTTGACAGGAAGAATAGAACGGCAGAGAATTACATGGAGGAAGATCTTTGAAGGTTGTGGTGTCCTAATACATGATTCACAAAAAGCTAGCATGCAGATCCAGCAAGGAGTTAAGAAGGCAAATGGAATATTGGCTTTTATTCCGAAGAGGGTGGAATATAAAAGTAGGCAAGTATTGTTATTACCATACATTTATGAGACCATATGTAAATAATGCTATTTTTGTTACTTTACTTAAGAAGGCAGTTCAGTGAAGGGGTTGTCTATGTGTACATACTGAGCAGCTTGGGTTTTTGCTCATTGAAGTTTAGAAGAAACATATAAGATTCTGAGGGAAAGTAAGAGAAAGAACAGTGGATGCTGGAAATCAGAAACAATAATAGAAATTACTGGAAAAACTCAACAAGTCTGGCAGCATCTGTGGAGAGTAAGCAGAGTTAACATTTTGGGTCCAGTGACTCTTCTTCAGAACAGGATAGACACTGAGAAGATTCTCCCTTTGTAGGGGAACTAAGAAGCAAGTGGCACACCATCAGAGCAAAGCTCTCCCATTTATATAGTGATCTTAACTTTCTGTTGACAGTATGAAATAATTCTCTTTTGGCAACAGAGGTAACATCAACAGATTGATTTATGTTTTGCTTTGTCTATGATTTGAGGAAGCTAAATGAAATCCACTGTTTATGTCACCATGTTACGTTTAGCATACCTTGAATTTTTGAAGTTGTTGCATCTGGACCATGTACTTCCATCTTTGTATGCTGTAATGCCTTTGAAAGGACAAGCTTAAAATTAACCCAATGTCCGTTAATGTAATGTAATGTCTGTAAACGTTAGGTCAGTCATTTAAAATGGTAATTTCTCTTCAGAATGTCTCCGGTATCTTTTCTAATGGTAGGATATTATCTGATGTGATAATGCAGGTGCTCCAAAGTTATTAACCTCTTTATAAGAATAAAGTTTGTTGTTTTTTGCTCTTCTCAAGTTGTGCACTACTTTTGCACTGCATATGGGTGTGACCTATAGTTTTATAGATGTAGCATTCTTTTGTCATGTTTGAGCAATGCCTTCAGCTTTGTTGCTCTGCAGTGCTGATACTGACTCATAATATGTGGCTGTTCTCTGTGTTGGCTTTTCAAGTGCCATTTTGGATTGTCTGCACCTTATAAAGTGAATAGTTTCTGTTGCACTCCTGTGGGAGGTTTGTTATTCTTCTTAGAGAATCTGCCTATGAGTCTTTCCATTCTCACCTTCCAGCATGATTTGAATAGATTTTACTAAAGTTAATTCTTCTTTGGATTATTAGAAATGTGACGTCACTTAGCAATAATTCCAACAACAATACGGGTGCATGGTGGCACAGTGGTTAGCACTGCTGCCTCACAGTGCCAGAGACCCGGGTTCAATTCCCGCCTCAGGCGACTATCTGTGTGGAGTTTGCACATTCTCCCCATGTCTGCATGGGTTACCTCTGGGTGCTCCGGGTTCCTCCCACAGTCCAAAAATGTGCATATTAGGTGAATTGGCCATGCTAAATTGCCCATAGTGTTAGGTGTAGGGGAATGGGTCTGGGTGGGTTGCTCTTCGGCGGGTCAGTGTGGACTTGTTGGGCCGAAGGGCCTGTTTCCACACTGTAAGTAAGTAATCTAATCTAATACTGCCTCTTATGAATTCTGATTTCAAAGGTCCATAGTCATAGTTTTTCAGCAATCTGTAGAGATCATTAATGAAATCACTTATGGATTTCCATGGAATTAAACTGAACTGGTTTAAATCCCAAGTGTGTGGATCTTCTAAAAATCTTAAGGTTGTTTGAACCTTCTTCTTCTGTTATATTCCTTTTACAAGTCATTTAATTTTTGCCTTTACAATAAAGGCTGCAGATTTTCACTTCTGCTGTCCAGATTATAAATTATTTTTCTGGTCCTTGACCTTACCCGTCCCTTATGGGACATATATACCACAGCAGTGATGCTTGTTTTGAGAGGTGAGAGCTTTTTTTATTCCCTGTATTATCTTTGCACTGCTATATAACAGTTCATTAAAGGGAAAAGGCTTGGGATAGTTATTTAAGGTATGGGATCCAAAAGATTTCACATTGCGCTCCACCTGTTCTTATGATATCCTACAGTCTCTGGGTGAACAAACACATAGTCACACACAAGGCAAATGTGACATTCCTAGCTCCTAATACCTGTAATTATACCAAGCTAGTTAATGTTAATTGTAACTATTGTTTTAATGCAATACACAGTGTGTTGTAATGTAAGACAGATGCTTCTTCTTGTTAACACTACATAGTGGTCTATCATCTACTGATGAATAGAAAGGCCCTTAGACATTGCACAGGAGGGATGATTGGTGTCATACCATTGCAACAAGATACAACAAGTTTGTAATGCTGGGACCCAAGAATATCACGAAATCCATTAGGATCTTGAATGGTTCTATTAAGTCACCCCTCACAGCTTCTGTAATCTATCCATGTAACTGAAGTTCCTCATCCCTGCAGTAATTCTTGTGAATCTTTTTCACACTCTCTCTAGTGATTTCATATCTTGCCAAAGGTATTGTGCCCAGAATTGCATGCAATGCTTTAGTTGAGTTTGAATCAACCTTGTGTACAGACTTATAATTTCCTTTACAAGCCTGCATACATTATCCATATCAGATCTTGGGTAATGCTGATATTGGCCTTAGTGAATATTAACCATTGTCATGGCCTCTTAGGTTGAGCCTTGGAGTTAGAGCAGCCCATTTATATTTGTCTAAGTTACAATTACAGAGCTGTGTAAAATGAAATTCCAACAAGAGCTAAAATTTTCCAAATTATTTTAATTTTATTTTCAAAATTTAGTTTAGTAAGCCAGTGTGAGATAAGTGTGTTATTACTTTGCATGATTGCCTATGGAAACTGTCAACATGAGTAAAAATGGTTGGGAGAAGCCCAAATTGTTAAATGATTAATTTAGTCCATTTGAGTTTAAATTAGTTTTAAATCTTTCAACTTAGGCCTCAGAAACTGAAGAAAAAGAAACATAATTTTGACGACGAAAATAAACATGACTATTTTGAAACTCGAAGGCAATTCTTCATCCTTCATCTGCAAGATATAAAATCCCAAGCTCCTTTTTATCAAGCTGCACTGGAATCTGCACTGATAAATTACATGGGAATGACTAAGGGCTCTCTGACAGCAATTAAAGAACTGACTCGTCACTACTGTCATTAAAAAAGGTCACTGTTCAATACTTGAGAGACATTTGTTTTTGCTTATCTGGTAGTATTAAGTCAATTTGGGAGGTGTTATATGCAACTGCATTTGTGCTGCATGTTGCATATTTTACTGCTTTCATTATTAGATTAGATTCCCTACAGTGTGGAAACAGGCCCTTTGGCCCAACAAGTCCACACTGACCCTCCGAAGAGTAACCCACTCAGACCCATTTCCCTACATTTACCCCTGACTAAAGCACCTAACACTATGGGCAATTTAACTTGGACAATTCACCTGACCTGCACATGTTTGGACTGTGGGAGGATACCGGAGCACCCGGAGGAAATCCACGCAGACACGGGGAGAAAGTGCACACAGTCGCCCGAGGCTGGAATCGAACCTGGGTCCCCAGCGTTGTGAGGCAGCAGTGCTAACCACTGAGCCGCTCCATTATTATTTATCATTTACCACATTTTCATAAATACTTTCTACAAAGGAAGCATAATTTTAAATCTAACATTTTGACATAATTCTTCAGAGAACTGATTTACAAGAATTCATACACAGTGAAACTTTTACCAGTCAAATTGTCTTAAAATTTAGTCATTTTCATTTGAAAATTGATTTAGTTATCCAATCATTTTTTTTCTCAATTGCAAGAAAACATTAATTTGTCAGCAAACATTTGCCTATTTTCTGGATTTTACTTCTATGATTTTTGATTTGCCTCTTTCCTCATTGCCATTAATCATTCTGTATTTGCTGGTATTCGGGGAGGGGCCAGAATGCTATCACAGAGGCCTTCGGCACTCTGCGGTGATGGTATTGTAACAAAGTTGTACTTTTAAAAATTGACTTTTATATTTACTGGTTGCTGAACCACTGATTATATTTTAAAAGGACTAAAACTCCTACTTGAAAGTGCAGCTTTAAGATGGCTGAATATTTACATCACTATGTAAGATAAATTCCAGTGTCATTAGATAGAACCAATCAGTCTAGAAACCTCAGCAGTGACAGTTACCATGAGCGGGATCATCTCCTGACCCAGCTGCAGGACATCCAATCAACTTGAAGGTGATTATGCATTAAATGTGATCAACTCAGGCAGTGAATTCTGGCTGAGAAAGGAATCTCTCCTAGTAATAATCAAATAAAGTTGAAACCATTCACCTGGAATTAAATAGCCATGACCATTTTAGGGCAGCTAATTAGCTCGAGAGAGAATCATGTGACAAGCCAGCTAACGTTTTGTGTTGAGAAACTGTTTTCTCCAGACCAGGGACAGAAGTAGAAAAGATGAAATGGCAAGAGCTGTGTCCCCACCATTTGTAAATTCTAACACTATCTGTTATTTGATTTCCATGTTCTGCTGGTAGAGATTTTAACAATTTTACTGAGATTTTATCATTGTCTCCAGGTAACAGATAAATCATCTATTCACAACTTGAAATCACCTCAAAGCTGAAACCAGAAGGAAAGCCAAGCTCAATCTGGATCCACCTAACTTCAATCCGCAAGAACTATATAAACTTACTGAGCTTTAAAATATCACTTTAGCTGTCCTCCCATTCTGTAACTTATTGGTGTTGTGTGTTTGCATTTGGAAATTAGTTTACTTAGATAGGGTTACTTGGACAACTTTTGAAACAACTCATGGAATCCTGTGTGTCTTTTGCAGTCACAGCATGTGAACAGTCAAAGACTTAGTGAATTTACAGGCATAACCTTTAACTTGTTGTAGTCAAATGAATGGAAGACGAGAGGAGTTAACTACACCTCCTCCCCATTTAAAATAGTAGGCATGGAAATCCAAACCATGTGTGGAGTCATTCTTTGTCAATTTTTAGATTCTTAAAATGTCAAATTTTAAAGCAACTGTTCTCCTTTGACTTTTCTTTCCAAATCCCAACTTTCCTCACTGCTTTATGTATTTGATTTGACAGTTAATTTATCCAGACTTGTTTCTTAGTCCTTAATCCCTCTGGTTAAGGAGATAACCGGATGAATTTTCTCAAAAAGTTGAAGTATCCATTTCAAGGAGGTTTATGGACGGTTTTTCTCTATGAGCTGTAGTGAGTTATCTTGTGCAATTTTACATTGCACATTTCATTAAGTATACACCACACATTCTTGGCACTTCCTTTGTACCCTTCTGATGAAGGGCTTTTGCACGAAACGTCGATTTCGAAGCTCCTTGGATGCTGCCTGAACTGCTGTGCTCTTCCAGCACCACTAATCCAGAATCTGGTTTCCAGCATCTGCAGTCATTGTTTTTACTTCCTTTGTACCAGCTTGTCTTGGTAATGACAGATATGCTCACCACTGTCAGAACCTCCTGATGTTCCCACCACCAGGGCCATATTTAAAGCCCAGCTGTGCACTAGTTCAACCCGTGCATGTTAGGAATTAACCTCACAGTTCCAGTGTGTAAAGAATTCCATGGGAGATGTCCAGTGGAGGAAAATGCGCACTGCACTTTGCTGACAGGGGCCTGGTGGATACGATGGTGCAATGAATGCCATTCGCTTTCTTCAGGACCACCAAAGTAAGCCATAGCATCAGATGCTGTCATAGTGGTCCGAAAATGCTACCTGGGTCAGTGCAGACACCTAACAGTGCAAAAGGATGTTAATGATCTTCTGTTCTCCACGAGTTAAGTGCCACCATTTTGTTCTGCTCTCTCACACCGATACTAAATCTTCCCCTGCACCCACCTCCCACCAAGATCTACTGTTGCATGCAGCATCTCCCCTTGATGACTCTCATAGATCCCAACTACAAAGTACCCTGCATGGCCTCAGTGCTTCCTACTCACTATAGTCATTTGTTTTCATCCACCTGCAGAACCATGAACAGCTGTGCCAGTTACTTACATCATACCCAATTCCTGCCCATTTCAGATGGAAGCTGCCCACAATGGACAGGCCAAAGACAGGTGGTCATACATCCTCTCACCCCCCCATGAGGAGAGAACCATGTACGAGCAGGACAGGACCATAACCACTCACATTGTGATCCACATTTCAGCAGCCATGTAAGACTCACTGTCAAGGCTGCACTCCTCTCCCATTAATATCATTTGTATTATTTCTTTATACAATCTTTCACTGGTTTTCTGCAGGCATGGGAAGCATCCACCTTGAAGACAGTTGACTCTTTGGACATCAGCTCCTCCCCCACCTCTAAGTAAGAATATGCAGAGCCCTCAGAGAAAGTACTGGCGAGGCTTGTCCCTACACCAACTGCTCAAATACTGAGCCTTCAATAGATGCTGTAACTCTAGTCAGGAGCACATTGTGGTGAGCATGTCACCGTCAGTCTCCGCAGCTGGCTAAGGAAGAAAAGCCCCAGGTTTCTGGCACTTGGAAGATTGCGAGGGGCTAGGCACCTGCTCAGCCCCAGGCAGGAGAGGAGCCAATGCTGCCAGCTATTAAAAGCTTCATTCAAACTGCATAAGCTAACACAGGAGCAGCAGGTAGGTTTGTTGAAGACACTTGGAAACCTGGAGAGCCCATCGATGCTATCTCCTGTGCTGCCTTGAGCACACAAGTGTCTGCATACCTCATGAGTATGTCGGAGACTGCTGTGAAGAGTCAGGTCCAGCGGAATGCTCATTGGCTGCAGCCGATGCTTACAGACTTAACTCCATCACTAGCAATTAGTGAAGGAAAAACAAACTGATAAGTTGTATTTGTACTTGGTAATAAAAAGAGATTACTTGTTCTTCCAGCATCAATAAAATTGATCAGTCAGTGAATGATAATATCATTTAACTTAGTTCCATGAGAAGCAGTTGTCAAATTCTGTGTAGCTTGTTATGTTTATTGCTGCAGTTGACCGTGGTGAAGGTGAGGTACCTCCTCAGAGGCCTGCTCCATTCTCACAGCTCTTCATCTCCAGCTATTTGGTCCAGCACAGTGGCTCAGTGGTTAGCACTGCTGCCTCACAGCACCAGGGATGCAGGTTCGATTTCAGCCTTGGTTGACTGTCTGTGTGGGGTTTGCACATTCTCCCCATGTCTGCGCGGGTTTCCTCCGGGTGCTCCGGTTTCCTTCCACAGTCCAAAGATGTGAAGGTCAGGTGAATTGGCCATACCAAATTGCCCATAGTGTTAGGTTCGTTAGTCAGAGGAAATGGGTCAAGCTGGGTCACTCTTTGGCAGGTCGGTGTGGACTTATTGCGCCGAAGGGCCTGTTTCCGTACTGTAGGGAATCTAATCTAATCATGTCCCTTTCACGCCTGATCCAGTTATCCAGAGCACAGTCTACAAAGATTGTGTGACGCACTCTCCATAGTGTCCTGCAGCAAATCCCAGACCCGTGTAAACATGGAAATCTCATTTTGAGTACAAATCACATGTTCCTCAATTGTGCAGTGAAGGAAGGTGTTACATACTATATACACTATATTATGAGCTCTGTCTTGGTCAGGGGATTGCATAACTGATTATCATCCATGGTTGGAGAGGTAAGCCCTTTGCCTTCCATTAGCCATTCTTGTAAGGCAGTAATCTTTGAAAGGAAGAAGAAACTTGAGTATTATCAAGGATATCAGTATTACGGAAGCTTCAAAGGTACCTTATGCAGACTGCTAAAATATAGGCCTGGGGACATATAAGAGAATGATGTGAAAAATCTATAGTTCAAGGTTGAAGAAAACTGTTCCAGGACTATGTGCAGGTGAGAGATATATTGGAATATGTTTATGAATTGTAGAATGCAGATGACAGTTTATAGGTCACCTAAGAGTTCTTTTGCTTCACATAGATAACGTGGATTAATTTGTAATAACCAATGCCATGATTCGGATTGCTTGTGTCCAAGATTTGTAATTGGCATGGTTGTAATTTGGCAAGAGGTACGCATGCCAAATTCTGTGCTTACGCTTGTCTTTAATCTGTAGTGTGTAAGTGCCTGGTCAATACAATTTCGCTTTGAGGAGCCTCATATCATTCAGTGGGGTTGACTCCCCCAAACAAAAAAAAAACATGTTCTGTCCACTCTTGGTGTATTGGCTGCCATTTTTCATTTCCATTGCACATTTTGTGATTCAAATTCAGAAGGAAGGGTATGGTGGATCATGCTTTGCTGACAGAGTTATAGACTCAGCCTGTTAATTTGGTGATTCTCCAAAGTTCTTTTCTGCATTCTACCCTGGGTCGATCTCATCGGGTTTGAGTTTCTCCATATTCTCACCCAATCCTTTTTAATTAACTCTTAATCTTCCCACATTATCCCCTAATATCCCAGGACCACAGCTTAGTTATGTCAAATATCATGAAACACACTCCTCAGCCAACAAACCCCACACATCGTGTACTCATCATTTACGTTCCTTGTGTGTTATCCCCTTCACTTCAGTTCTCTGCATCCCACTATGCTGCCTCTACTCCTCAAATTTGACTTGCCAAACACCCCCACCAGAGTAGTGGCCTCTGATCTTCAGTGAGCAGGACTGCCCCTCTCTCCCAGGACTGACTGTGGCCCACGCTCATGACCAACCTGGAAGGACAGCACCAACTGATGAGAAATCAGACTCCTGACTAATTTCTGTGCAGCTCCCAAACTGACTTATTGTAAATCCCCAGACTTGTTACACTTCACCTGCAGGACTATCTGTGGCCCATTCCCTGGACTATCTGTGGCCCATTTCCTGGACTGTATTAAAATGGATTACTTGACCCTGAATGTCCCAAGCCCCTGGACAGAGGTCAGACAATGCCATTGACTGAGGTAGTAGTACTCGCTGATCATGAGACATAGATTTTGTATTGAAGCACAACCAGCATGTTTAAGTAAGTTGCTAGCATCTGGTGTAGTTGTGACATTGCTATGTCAATGTGCCATACTGGTACATGAGCATCCACTTTGCTGATTGTTGTGGCAAACATGACAAACTACCTGAATGTTTCTCTTCGCTAAAAAGCAAGATGCAACTAACATGACCTTCTAAGTTCAGAATGAAGCAGTACTGCGTATAAAGACAAGGCATGGCAGAGATGCTGCAAGCATCCAAGTTGGAGCAAAGCCATTAATATGTTAGTTCTGTTTTTCAGCTATTGCCCTCAGTGCAACTTTAACAGCTGACTCCTCCAGCAAGTTAACAAGCAATATTATTAAACCATAAATGTTACAGAATCGTTCTGATTCTTTAGTGCTTAATGTGTGAAAATGAGAGCCTGCCTTGGATTAATAAAATAAAACCATGGGTAACTTGGTGATGAGAAAAGAAGTTCAGTTGTGTGTAAGAGCACTTCTAGACATAGAAAGAAAACAAATAAAACCACTGTATTCTTCACAGGCTGGATTTTATGGGCTGTCCATGGATGGGAATTGAGGGGGAGGTGATACTATAAATAGGGTATCGAGCAGCAGGACACCCGTGCCCCCAGTTGAAGTTGTCAATGGGCAATAAATGTCATCTTCAGGTCTCATTCTACGATGTCTCAGATTTAGCAGGTTAGAGACAAAACAAAACTGCAGATGCTGGAATCCAAAGTAAACAGGCAGGAGGCTGGGAGAACACAGCAAGCCAGACAGCATCAGGTTGTGGAGAAGTCGATGTTTCAGGTGTAATCCTTCTTCAGGACTGGGGGTGGGTGTGGGGAGAACTGCAGATAAAGGGGTTGGCAGAGGCAGGGTGTTGAAGTGGGGAGATGTGGGGACAGGCAGAGGGTACAACCTGGTTGGTTAGTGGGAGGAATGAATCTGGTTGGTGGCTGGGAGAGATGGAAGGGAGGGGTAGGGGGCTGGGAAGGGAAGATATTTGAAACTGGAGAACTCAATGTTGAGTCGTCCGGGCTGTAGGCTGCCCAGATGGAAGATGAGGTATTGTTCCTCCAATTTGCGCTGTAGTTCGTTGTGGAAGTGCAGGAGGCCATGGATAGTCATGTCGGAAAAGGAGTGGAAGGGGAATTAAAATGGGCAGTGACTGGGAGGTCTGGTTAGCCCCTGTGGGCCCAGCTGAGATGTTCGGCGAACCCTTCCCTAAGTTTACGTTCAGTCTCCCTGATGTGGAGAAGACCACATCTGAAACAGTAGACCAGGTTGGAAGAGAGACAGGTGAACCTCTGTCTCGCCTGGGAGGATTGTTTAGGGCCCTGCAACAGTGGTGAGGGGAATGCTGTACATGGAAGTTTTACATCTTTTCCGGGTGTAGGGGTAGGTACCTTGGAGTGGGGTGTTGATGGGGAGAGTTGCATAACCAAAGACTTTGGAAGGGAACGGTCCTTGTGGAAGGCAAAGAGGGGTGGGGAGGGGAAGATGTTCTTGGTGGTGGGGTCTAGTTGAACTTGACGGAAGTGTTTAAGGATGATGCGTTGGATGAGAAGACTGGTGGGATGGCAGGTGAGGACAAGAGGGACTCTGTCTTTATTGCATTGGGATGGGGCTGTTTAGAGCAGTGGAATGAGGAGTGGAGCTGGTGCTACGGAGGGCTGTCTGAATGACAGAGGGAGGAAAAGTATGTTGTTCGATATAGGTGGACATCTGGGATGCTCGCGAGAGGAATGTCTCCTTGTCCAAACAGATGCAGCACAGACTGAGGAATTGGAAGAATGGAATGGAGTTCTTGCAGGATACTGGGTGGGAGGAGGTGTAGTCCAGGTAGTTATGGGAGTCTGTGGGTTTGTAGTAAATGTCCGTCTGGAGACTGTAGCCAGAGATGGAAATGGTGAGGTCACGAAAGGGGAGGGAGGTGTCCAAAATAGACAAATTGAAATTGAGGGCGGGGTGGAAGTTATGGGGGAAGTTGATGAACTCCAGTTCGGCCTGGGTGCAGGATGCTGCACCGTTGCAGTCGTTGATGTAACGGCGGAAGAGTTGGAGCACAGTGCCTGTGTAGGTAGTAAACAGGGACTGTTCAGTATAGCCAACAAAGAGGCAGGCATACCTAGGGCCCATTTAGGTGCCCATGGCCACCCCCTTGATTTGGAGGAAATAGGAAGCACTAAAGAAGAAGTTCTTGAGGGTGAGGACCAGTTCGGCAAAGTGGAGGAGGGTATTGATACCCTGGCCGACCCATCATCTCGGCATGCTCCTGCCCGACTGGACCCATCTTGTCCTACCTCGACTCCATCCTCTCCCCTCAGTTCAGGCACTTCTCACCTACATCCATGACACCAACCATGCCCTCCATCTCTTCAGCAACTTCCACTTTCCCAGCCTCCAGCGCTTTATCTTCACTATGGACATGCAGTCCTGACGTGCATCCATACCCCACAAGGATGGCCTCCAGACCCGTCCAGTCCCCCTTCACCAATACCCTCCTCTGCCTTGCTCTCAAGAACTTTTTCTTTAACTCCTCCCATTTTCTCCAAAAATCAAGAGGGTGGCCATAGGCATCCGGATAGGCCCTAGCTATGCCTGCCTCTTTGTTGGCCATATTGAATAGCCCCTCTTCAGTACCAACACAGGCAATGTGCCCCAACTCTTCCACTGTTACATCAGTGACTGCATAAGCGCAGTGTCCTGCATCCAGGCTGAACTGGAGCAATTCATTAACTTCACCCACAACATCCCCCCTGCCCTCAAACTCAACTGGTCCATCTCAAACACCTCCCTCCCCTTTCTTGAACTTACATTTCCATCTTCAGCGATGGACGTTTACTACAAACCCACAGACTCCCATAACAACCTGGACTACTCCTCCTCCCACCCAGTATTCTGCAAGAACTCCATCCCATTCCTCCAATTCCAGCACCTCCACTGCATCTGCTCAGATGAGGAGACATTTCTCTCATGAGCATCCCAAATGTCCACCTATTTTGAACAACATGCTTTTCCTCCCTGTCATCCAGACAGCCCTCCACCGCACCACCACCATTCACCGTTCTACTGCTCTAAACCCTCCCCCAATGCAATAAAGAAAGAGTCCTTCTTGTCCTCACCTACCACCTTACCAGTCTCCACATCCAATGCATCATCCTTAAACACTTCCACCAACTCCAACTAGACGCTACCACCAAAAACATCTTAGCCTCCCCACCCCTCTCTGCCTTCCGCACCGTTCCCTTCGACAGTTCGTAAGAGTAATAAAAAGATGGGGTACTGGGCTAACAGTCGGATACTTGGTAGTGTGGATGAGCAGAAAGATCTTGGTGTCCATGTACACAAATCTTTGAAAGTTGCCACCCAGGTAAATAGTGCGGTGAAGAAGGCATATGGCGTACTGGCTTTTATTGGTAGAGGAATTGAGTTCCGGAGTACTGAGGTAATGTTGCAGTTGTATAAGACTCTGGTGCGGCCGCATCTGGAGTATTGTGTGCAGTTTTGGTCCCCATACTATAGGAAGGATGTGGAGGCATTGGAACGGGTGCAGAGGAGGTTTACCAGGATGTTGCCTGGTATGGTAGGAAGATCGTATGAGGAAAGGTTGAGGCACTTGGGGCTGTTTTCATTGGAGAAAAGAAGGTTTAGGGGTGACTTGATAGAGGTGTACAAGATGATTAGGGGTTTAGATAGGGTCGACAGTGAGAATCTTTTTCCACGTATGGAGTCAGCTATTACAAGGGGGCATAGCTTTAAATTAAGGGGGGGTAGGTATAGGACAGATGTTAGGGGTAGATTCTTTACTCAGCGAGTCGTGAGTTCATGGAATGCCCTGCCAGTAGCAGTGGTGGACTCTCCTTCATTATGGGCATTTAAACGTGCATTGGATAGGCATATGGAGGATAGTGGGCTAGTGTAGGTTAGGTGGGCTTGGATCGGCGCAACATCGAGGGCCAAAGGGCCTGTACTGCGCTGTATTCTTCTATAAATTCTATAAAGTCCTTGGTTTGCACCACTCTCCCCACCAACACCCCCCAGCCCCCCAAACTCCCAGGTACCTACCCCTGCAACCGAAAAAGATGCAAAACCTTCCAGTACACCACCCCCCTTACCTCCATCCAGGGCCCCAAATAATCCTTCCAAGTGAGACAGAGGTTCACCTGCCATTCTTCCAACCTAGTTTACTGCATCAGGTGCTCCCGATGTGCTCTTCTCTACATCAGGGAGACTGAACGTAAACTTAGGAAACGGTTCGCTGAACATCTCAGCCCGGCCTGCAGGGGCTGACCGGACCTCCCAGTCACCACCCATTTTAATTCCCCCTCCCATTCTCTTTCTGATATGACCATCTATGGCCTCCTCCATTGCCACAATGAACCACACCGCAAATTGGAGGAGCAACACCTCATTTTCCACCTGGGCAGCCTGCAGCCCGAAGGACTCAACATTGAGTTGAGTCAAATAACCTCCCTTCTGATTTCCTGACTCCCTTCCCAGCCTCTAACCTCCCTTCCGGTCCTCCCAGCAACCAACCAGATTCATTCCTCCCATTGACTAACCACGTAGAATCCTCTACTTCACCACCCTGCCCTCACCACCTCCTTTATTTGCAGCTCCCTCACACTCACCTCCAGTCCTGAAGAAGGGTTACATCTGAAACGTCGACATCTCCACTCCACCTGTCAACAGCATGGCTTGCTGTGTTCTTCTAGCCTCCCGCCTGTCAGATTTAGCAGGTGGCAGGTGAGGCTTATGCACATGTTTCTTGCTTCAACCTGTTGGCAGGTGCTTCCTTTTTGGTCTGTAAGTTAGTTGAAGAGATAAAGGGTAGAATCTGTCCCTCCAAATGTAAGAACACTCTGAAAACAGTCGGAAGCCTGATTAGCATAACAGTGATCGATGAAAGATAACAAATCTGATCAGCTTTAACAGGACTTGTGGAAAGACAGGTTATACTAACTACTTGCCATTTTATCTAATATCTAATAGAATAGTTACTTGTATAAAATTAATACAATAATTAGTCAGTGTATGTTAGAGTTCATTGTATAATCATTTCAGCTTGACTAAGGCTAACTATATTTTCTTTTAATTTTTACTATGGGAGATCTGCTATCAAGGCAATGAAAATAAAATTGTGAGGTGTCTAAAAAGGGCTCCCAATTCATCACTGCCTGATTTGTGATACAATCTGAGATCAATTTTACCCTGATCTCATTGAACACTGGCACAGAGTCTAACTAGTCCACCCAATACAATTTGAAAACTTTGTCTGCCATTAGGTTTCGGATCACCACAATTCTGTCTGCGTGAGTCGTGAGATATCTGTAGCTGCTTTCTCACTGCTCTTTATTTGCTAATTGAAAGCAAGACATTACATGGTTTCAGTTTTAACCAAGGTAAATACAAAGCTTGCATTGACATTGCATTTTTCAAAATCTGCAGAAATCCAAAACTCTGTACAGCGAATGCAGTACATTTTGACATAGACAGTATTGTGACATAGGCAAAATGATTGTCCTTTTGTGGTCAACAAGCTGTTACCAGTAGAAATGTGATACTGTTAAGGTAATCTGTTTTTGCAGTTTGATCATGGGATAAACATTGAACGTTATATTGGATAACTCACTTATCTATTTCAAATTAATGTCATTAGGATCTTCTGTGTCCATCTTCAAAGGCAGGCAAGACCACAGTTTAATGTCTTATTCATAAATGGTTGAACTTCCATCAGTGCAGCACTCCTCAGTATATACTGGCTCTCAGCCTAGATAGTTTTGCTCAAGACTCTAGAGTGTAACTTGAACTCAGAGTCTTGTGATTCAGAGGTGAAATTGATACATACTAAAGCAGCAAAGTCATGCAGCAAAGTCATGCAATTACCCATAATGTCCAAGGATGTGCAGGCTAAATGGATTAGCTATGGAAAATGCAGGGTTAGAAGGATAGGTTAGGGGAGTGGGTTTGGGTGGGGTGCTTTTCAGAGGGTCAGTGTGGGCTGAATGCCCTGCTTCCACACTGTGAATTCTATGATATGGTATTAGAAATATGAATAGGTTATTTTTTCGCACAGCTCATTTCCTGAGGTACAGTTATGATAGTCTTTTTGTGAACTTCTGTTTGCTATACATGTTTAATGTTATAAATTTATTTCTAATATTGCATCTTTCTGATTATTACTTTAACTTCTGGTTGCTGTTAAGGAAAAAATGAACATGACCGTGTTAATGATAATAAGGAAACGAGGATGGTGAGGAGCTGCGGATGGATAGCCAAGAGATGTTCTGCATGGACTTTGCACCTTATCCTGATCAATGACATAATTTGATGGCATGCTGGTTTTCTGAAGCTGTCTGCTTACCTGTAAAACACAAAAATACCCAGTTAAACTTACAGGTTCACCTGTGATGTCATTCAGTTTACTACAAGGAATCTTAAACATAATGGCCCAGAATCTGTTGGGGATGTTAGAATGACACACACTGCAAGAACTGTGGAAACTGACCAGCACTTTGTAGCAAATACAACATACTCATGATTCGGGAATCACTGCAAGTTCCTGCCCAGTTAGCATCACTCTACTTGTGAATTTTTAAATGGACATCTTGCCCTTAACCTCTGGGAGTTTTATGATGTTACTGAATTTGTACATTAATTGTAGAAATAACTAGTAATGGTAAGTTTAGTAATGAGCAAATATTTTTGTCGTGAAGGATACAGGAGTTAAAGGGCACATAGGTAATGTGCCCTGTTTAAGCAAATTCTGGGCCAATGAGTTCAATACTGTTAAATACTAAGTATTTTCCCATTTATAATGCTATACCATATATTTTTGCAGTATTTCCAGTCCAAGAAAAACAAAGGAGATGCTTGAAGTGGAAATGAAAGGATTCCATTTCTTCTAGTAATCATCAGAATAAACACTCCTGGCAATGAAACTAGAGGGCATAGTCCAGAACTAGAGGGCATAGGTTTAGGGTGAGAGGGGAAAGATATAAAAGAGACCAACGGGGCAACTTTTTCACACAGAGGGTGGTACGTTTGTGGAATGAGCTGCCAGAGGGAGTGGTGGAGGCTGGTACAAATATCATAACAATGCCAATTTAAAATGCAATTTCATTTTGTTTTGTGGGCATACTGTTAGAATTTTTAATTTAGCAGGATATGGCTTATGCATACTTTGTGAATCAAGAATTATGAAGTGGTTTACAAAAAAGAATGCTCACTTCTTCAGCTTTTTCAAAAACTCGGAGAAAGTTTAAACCAAGCAGCTTTTTAATGTCTTTTTCAGTCCAGTTCCGCTGGAGAAGCTCAGCAATTAACGCAGGATATTTTGAAACGTCTTCTAGTCCAATAGGACCCCTTTAAATCCAAAAGAAAATATATATTTTTTTCTTATTTTAATAAATATGTCATCGTAAGCTTAAAATCAGAACCACGTGCTACCTAAGTACCTGTCAAAACCATCAAAGTCACTCCCGATGCCTACATGATCTGCACCAGCCACATTTCGAATGTGGTCAAGATGATCTAAAACAGAAGACAGTTTATTAAAGGCAGGGAATTTCACCCGCTCTTATCATTCAAAATGGTCATAGGTCATGGGTCATACTAACCTGCCACTTGGGATAGGGTGGCAGTTCCGTTGCAAGAAATAAAATCAGGATAAAAATTTACCATCACAATGCCTGAATTGTTTGCCTGAAAAATAAACAAAATAGGCAATTTGTATATTAAATTGTATTTGAATTTTGTACTTAACACTGCATTTACTTGGATTTTTTAGTTTGTATGATTGTGATTAGCATCATTGAATCATGAATATGATACTTTTTAATTGTAGCAAAACCCAGTACTACAGCGATTACAATGAATAATGTATGAAATGGGCTAAATTACAATTCTAGTTACAACTTTAGAAATATATTGTTGATTAATGTTAATATGCTCAGAAAAATAAAGCATGATTGTAGGGTACAAAGATATTCTAAATATTAAAAATCTAAAATGAAATGCACATTGGATGAATCAGTATCTGAAAAAGGTAGGTTAATGTTTTGATGTGTGTAATATTTAGTCATGCATGCGTTATACACATTTCGATTTCTAATGAGGCAGTACACAAAATGTCAATTGATTTGTTGTACATTACAATTAAATAGAGGTAGTTTTAGGGGATTTTAAAGTACCAGTAATAGCTATAACTACAACTGTCAATCTTTGGTTGGATCACATTTTGAGTATTTGTTAGAAATCCTTCCACAGGACATTGGCATCACTGGCAAGATTAATATTTATTGTCAATTCTTAATTACCTCTGAACTCAAAGCCTTACTTGGCCTTTGCTGAGGGTAGTTAAGAGTTAATGAAATCGTTGTGGGTCAGGAGTCTTATGTAGGTCAGACTTCCCAGACAAGTTTGTACAACAACTGATGATAGTTGTAATGGTCACCATGAACCTATTATCAGTTGTGCTCAGTTTTTGCCTTAATATTGAGGGTAGGATAACTTGTCTTGGAGACAATACAGTGAAAGCTCACAACATTCTTTCCTGAGATGAAGGAGTTGTTGCTTGATGAGAAGTTCAATTATTTTTGGATATACATTCTGGAGTTTAGAAGAATGAGAGGTGGTCTCATTGAAACAGAAAACATTCTGAAGAGGTTTAGCATGCTAGACTCTGAATGGGGTTAATTTGAGAAGTGGATGCAGAGAAGTAGAGAACTGGTTGGCAGACAGGAAGAAAAAACGTTGGAATAAATGGGTCTTTTTCTGAGTGGTTGGCAGTGACTAGTAGGGTACAGCAGGATTCAGTGCTTTGACCGAAGCTATTCACAATATATATTAATGATTTATCTTGTTGCAGATGACACAAGGCAGGATGGGAGTATGAACTGTGAGGACGATCCAGAGATGGGACCAAAGGGACTGTTTCCATGCTGTATAATGCTATCTCTCTAAATGTGAGGTTACGCTTTGGTAACAAAACAGGAAGACATTATTATGAGAATGAGAAAGTGAGAGATGCAGTGAGACCTAGTATCATTGCACACCAATCACTGAAAGTAAGCATGTAGGTGCAGCAAGTGGTAGACGACAAATGGTATTTTGGCCTTCATACCGAGAGTATTGATTACAGTAAAAGGGACGTTTTGCTGAAATTGCTAAGAGTCTTGGTGAGACCAAACCTGACATATTGTGTGTAATTTTCGTCATCTCATTTGAGGAATGATGTTCTGACTATTAAGGCAGTGCAACAAAGGTTTACCAGTCTGATTGCTGGGATGGCAGGGCTGATGAATGAAAAGATACTGGAACTCATAGAAACTGGAGTTAAAATTCTAACAGGGCTAGCCAGGATAAATGCAGGGAGGATATTTCCAGTGGAGCCTAGAACCAGGGATCACAGTTTAAGGATGTAGGGCATGCCATTTGCGACTGGGATGAGGAGAAATTTCTTCACTCAGACAGTGGTGAGCCAGTGGAATTCTCTGCTACAAAATCAGTTGAGACCAAAACATTGAATATTTTCAAGACGTAGTTCTCAGGAATAAAGGGATCAAGTATTATGGGGAGAAAGTGGGAACAGAGTACTGTGTTGGATAATCAGCCATGATCATAACAAATAGCAGAACAGACTTTCAGAGCCAATAGCCTATTCCTGCTCTTAGGTTCTATATTTCTAAATTATATAGATGCATGAGGTGATATAATTTGCTTAATCCTACTGAATTTTAAAAATAATTTACAATTAGGAGGATAATTAGTGTTTGGGATATGTTTCAGGCAGGAGCCCTTCACAGGAACCCGAAACATTGATTTTCCTGCTCCTCGGATGCTGCCTGACCTGCTGTGCTTTTTCAGCACCACTCTAATCTTGACAAAAATGGCAACTGTCTTCCCCATGCATGAACTGTATCCACTGCCATCTCAAATAGCAAGTGTAACAGATACATGGTTCTACCACCTGTAACTTCCTCTCCAAGCCATTTGTCATCCTGACTTGGAAATATGTTATCTTTCCTACATTGTCGCTGGGTCAAAATCCAGAAACTGCCTAACAACACTGTGGGTGTAATTAGATCACATTGACTGCAGTGGTTCAAGAGCAATGAGGGATGGGCAATAAATGCTGGCCTATCCAGTTACATCCAAAGACAAATGCTGAGAAAGAACTTCAAATTAGATATTGATTTCTGTATCAAGAGATAGATTGTCACTATGGACCATGGTAGCAGAATTTGCTCACCACTGGGTGTGATTGTAGATCTCATTGCATTTAATACAATCACTAGGCAAGACTCTATACACTTCTGGAGAAAATGGGCCATCCACCAAATCTCTCAGTCTCATCTGATCCTTCCATGGCAGCACAATCTCTACAGGTTGAGGGCACCACTCTGACAGTTTCAGGATGAATAGTGGAATGAAACAGGGCTGTGTCTTAGCTCCCATTTTATTTGTTTTTTTTCTGCACACACATTAAGTCAAATAGTGAGCTCAAAAATCTGTCAAAATCAAAACTGAAGACAAAAGTCTAGCACATTTGATCAAAAAATATTTTCATGTTCATGATGTCTTGGTCTTCACTGACACAGAAACTTAGTTCCAAAGACATATAGATTGCCTCTCCCAGCCTCTCACACCTACAATAAGCTTCAACAAAACCATGGTTATGGGCCAGGATGTCACAAATTACAGTGTACATCGGGGGAATCAATTAAAATATATTTCTCCCCATCAGTAATAATTATTTTCAAACTCGCGAAGATACTATTATTTCACAGTTGTCTGTCAGAGTAACCTAAAAGCAATAATCCTATAATAATTGCAATTAATTGAAGCTACATGTCCTGTAACAATTAATTAGTTCCAATTTTACTGTTAATTGCATGACTGCATCTGAAATTACCTGTGATTGCCAACCTTTGTTATCAGTCATGTTTTAATGCTTCCTTCCAACTCAAAGGCATGTAATATGTGTATAGCAAAACAATTCAACAACTTCTCATACTGCATAGAATTTTCAGAAAGGCAATGATGCATCTCAGGAGTCAAGCAATATAAAATTGCTCAAGCCTGCTGTTAGTTTTTAACACCTCAAACTCTAAATGTAATTCTGCCTGTAATTTACAGCTGTCAAATATGGAAACACTTGATGGTTTTATTTAGTAATAGTGCAAGTACAAGTTATTTCCAAATAGACAGATAAAGAGTTAGATTTAGATCCTTTTCTGTGATAACATTCAGCTCAAAAATGTATTGCACTGTAACTTTCTGGATGCCTGACAAGGACAATCTGACCCCTGTGTGTCTCCTGACATAATGAGATTTAAAGTTTGGGAAATAAATCAACTCAGGACTAAGCCAAATCCAATTCAACCATGGAAATTAGGAAAGGTAAATCTGGATTAAGGGAGAGTAGAGAGAAAACAAAATGAATAAAAATTCACAATTATCATTTTGTGTTCAAAGAGGAATTAAGTTATTAATATTATACATAACTTTCTGTGGAATATTTAACAAGCAAATTGAGCACATTTTGAGAAATAATGGTGAGATAAAGGGTTAAGTTTAGCTCTTGTGCAAAGAAAATGGCAAACAGAACATTAATTGTTCAACCATGGACTTCATGGCATATCTCTAATATCTGAAAATACTGACTTTTACATTAACCTATTACTTTTATTCATGTGGTTCAATTTATTTATTTTAAATGTTAAATATTAGTATAGAACATTTAAAGTATGCACATGATTCCTCGTACCAGCTTACGTAAAACCTTATCTTGCACATTTCGGTAGTTGTTGCATAAAGCAAATGCAGATGAATGACTGAAAATGACAGGAGCCGCTGACACTTCAAATGCAGCTAACATTGTATCTTCAGAGACATGAGATAGATCGATCAGCATTCCCAGACGATTCATTTCTTCTGCAACTTTCTGAAAGGCAGATGCAGTAAACTTTTGATTCTAGTTTGGCATTTTCTTTCTTTCCATATATATAATACTAACTTCTGTTTATGTAGCTCCCTTAATGTAGAAAGAGTTTCTAAGGTGATGTTTGCATTATGTTGTCATTATAATCCAGAAATCAGGCTAATGCCCTGAGAATGAGTTCAAATCTCACCATATTAATTACTAAAATTTAAACTTAATTAGTAAAAATTTGGGAACTGGCAGCTAGTCTCAGTAATGGTCACTACAAAACTATTTTTGATTGCCATAAAAACCAACCAGATTCACTGATACCTTTAGGGAAAGAAATCTGCCATCATTACCCAGTCTGGTGTACATGTGACTCAAGAATGTGGTCAATTCATAACTGGTCTAGCAAACCACTCACTTCAAGGGCGATTAGAGATGGGCAACAATTGTTGATCTTGCCAATTAAATAAAAGCAAAGTATTCTGGATATTGGAAATCTGAAATAAAAGTACTGGATGAACTCAGCACTTGTGGAGCGAAAGAGACTTAATATTTCAAGTACAATATGACTTCTTTCGAATTGATGCTGCACCACTGCCAATAAAAGCAATGCCAATAAAAGCAAAGAGCTGGGGGAAATGATTTTTATTTTTAATAAAAGATTTTTTCAAATCAAATATGTATAGCAATGAAAGTCATTGATTGAGGTACATTTGTGACATTTAGATTGACCAACTGAGGAGAGTTTTTCGCCACACTAGACAGTGGCAAACGATCAGAGGAGAACCAGAACAAAAAATAGGTATAAGCCATTTGGCTTTTCAAATCAGTTCTGTCCTTCATTGAGATCATATCTGATATCCCTTAATATATTTGGGTTCACAAAATCTATCATTGTGATAGCTCCAGTCCTCAAGTTTCCAGAATAAAAGCAGGAAATAGTAGCAGGTCAAGCAGTATCAGTGGAGAGAAAGCCAACATCATCATGCCACAACTGATTTAGTGCCAATTGCTGTTTGCAGGAGAACATGCCTATCTCTACCATCCTGTGTGTGTAGAATTATTTTTCTTAATTTCAGTCCTGAGGGATCTGGCTCTCATTATTAAAACTCTGGTTCCCTAGTCCTATTCTCCAATCAGCAGTAACAGTTTCTCCCAATTCATTCTATTTGTTCCCTTAGTTTCTTCAATTAAATCTCCACTTAACCTTTTAAATTTCCACAGAATACAACTCTAGTTTGCTTAACCCCTCTTAATAATTTAATCTTTGGTCCATATATCATTCCAACAATTCTCTCCAACATAAGTAAAAATTACTAACGTTTGATTCAGCCTCAGAAAGTGATAAGGACAGGGATGGAGTAGTGCTAGGGCAAATGTTATCCCAATAATTCAACGTTATTAAAGATGAATCTTGGTATGCAAAGCCAATTGGTAGACCTTCAATAATGGGTCAAAAAATGAAATATTACATGAAATCCAACAAATACCTTTCTACAAAACACAAAGCTTAGAGGCTGATTCTAACTGCTTTTTGGTGAAATGCAAGTTGCGTGGAGTTTGTTGGAGGGATTCTTGTTGTGTGGCTGAACAAGTTCTCTCACTGAATCTGTACCAAACTCACCGTATTAATTGTTGTTTCTGTGTCATGATGTGTATTACATCTGATTTTTGCCAACCTTACCACACATTGTTTACTGAACAACTTGACACTCACTGGATATCCCGGAATTCACCAGCAACCAGTACACAGGTGCTACCCTTAAAATCCCATTGTGCTCTTGGACAAGCCCTGTCAGTTCAGAGCTCCCCTACACAGCTCCCGATGTTTGCCCCAGACGTGGTAGACAGGGGGAAATTGATGCCCTGCTTTATGAGCAGTAACCTGGAGTTCCTGCTGGACAGGACTTCCTCTTCCCCGAGGACCAGCAGAATAAAAGAATTTCAAATCTTTTCACACCCATACCCAAGAAACGCAGTGGCTAATGAAACATTGCAGATGATTGTATTGTCTGTGTGTGTATGAATGTTGTGAATGGTGGATGGGCTGCTGATTTCAGTGCTTCTGAGTGGCATGATGATGTTGGCTTTCTCTCCACTGTTACTGCTTCACCTGCTACTATTTCCTGCTTTTATTCTGGAAGCTTGAGGACTGGAGCTAGGCTACCTTTCAGCCTGGAATTTCCTTCTCACTGAGCCTACCTTCTTGGTAGGTTTATAGGGAGGCGAGAAGTGCAAGGGTGGACAGGTTTCCAGCTCACTCTCGATGTTCACATACACACGGACTCATTTACACAGTATCTCTTCCTCCTCACACACCCTCTCCATTCCTCATTCTCTTGCACACCTTCCACTCATACATTCATTCACTCTGTTTCTCTTTCCCTTACAATCTACTTCACTCTAACTCCCTCCCTTTCATTCCTTCTCTCCCTTCTTCTCCTCTCACCCTCCCTGTCTTTGTCTCTCTATTTTCCATTTACCCGCTTAACAACACTCTCCCTTGTTCATAATCACCATCACCCATCCTCCTCCCTGGGTTGAGGTGCTGTGCTCCACCATTTTGATTGCTTCCTTCAGCAGGCCTGCACTTGGACAAGGACAAAGGCTTATTTTTCTATCATGTTCTCACTCAGAGCTTCTTTCTTCTGTACCCACTGGCAACTTTTCCCTCAATCCAGCTTGCAACTGACACATCTAGCAAACTTCTGGTCCCTTCCTCCCTTCCCGTAATCTGGCAGCTCCTCATCCACAAGCCTCAGACTCAGTGGAGTTACTCGTGTTCTCGCCCACAAATGGGGGAGAGAAATTACTTTTAATTCTATGCACAACTCCTTGAAGAGCATTCATTTCCAATTTCTGCACTATATTTGGACCCCTTGCCATTCACCAGTTGGTCAAGCCTGATTTAGATTCCACCACCCCTCCGTAGATTCTCCCAAATTACATCACTTCACCCTTACCAGCATTAAATTCCATCTACCAAGTGCCGCCATCTTCACTAGTCTGTCTACATCCTACTGCTCACTATTTACTACAGTACTAACTTGTATCATTCACAAATGTGTAATGTATATTGTCAATACCCAAATCCCAAATAATTTAAACAAAACAAGATAATCAATATTATTAGTGTCGACTTCCAGAAGGAGCCCTCTCCAAGCAGTAAAAAAAATGTTTACATTACTGTAGGCCCCCTATGCTTCATTCATTTACAATCCAAGTAAACACGTTACCTTAATACCATTTGCTTCTATTTCCTAAATTATTCTGTTAGCAAATGTCTTCAGGAAATTCATATATCCACCATCTACAAGCATTATCTTCATCAACCTTTTTTTGTTACTTCAATTAACTCAATCAGGTCAGCAATTTATGCAGGCTGCCTTCAAGTGAAAATCTGCCCTTTGACGATAGTCCCAGTTGATTTCCTTCAACTACTCTTGGACTGATAATTACAAAATTCATACCTCCTCTCATTTCTTTTGAACCAATGTGTAACTTGGGCAACCCCGTAGTCCTTGGGCAGCGCTCACAAATGCAAGGAGTAGTGAAAGGATTTGTTACAAGGCTTTTGGCAAGATTTGTATAAGTGTTTTGGTTTCATTTTCCTGCACATTCATAATAATCAGATAGGGTTTGTATCTTGCTCATATTCTAATACTACTGATTACAATCAGTTCAGTTGTTCGAAGACTTCAGATTGAGCAATGTTTCTCAATAACAAGCTTTCCTTTTACAGCAGTAATCTCTATATATACATTGCAACAATGTCCCTGATGTAAGGACAAAGAACTCTGACATAATACATCATTGTGAATGCTTTCTTTGTACTTTTTGCATACTTCTCAGAGACATCAGTAGGGATATCTAGTAAACTTGTTAATGCAAATCAGAAGCAAATTTATACCACCTCAGGAAGAGTTTACTAACTTTACCAAAATCAGATAATCCAGTGACACCGGGTTTTACACTACCACTGTCCACTCTGCTGGTATCTGCCCTGAAAAATGAGAGAAGTTAAAATAAATGATGTGTCTACAACGACTGCATTTTGCATTGCTACTATAATGTAAAACAGCAAGTCAGGGATTGCACTGTGGCACAATGTGCTAATAAACCCCTTTGCTGTATCATGGACTAAAGTCAATGATCCTCAACATTGTGAGTTTACAATCCTAGCTATGAAGACATGCTGAGCTGATAGCAAATAGTTCTCACTCTCTGTGGGAGACTATTTTTTTCTGTAATGGTACACCTCTATATGTCAGATATGAAGAACTGTAGGAAACTGGCCTCCTGCTGTTTTCAGCCATGGATGACACATGGCATGGACTTTCCTATTTTCCCAATAAAATCATTTCCTGTATACAAAAACCTTTCCTACGCACTCCAAGTAGAGCAGAAAATGGCTCCAATTGATATTTTCATCACTATTTTCAGTTGTTTTTATTAGACAAAAAGTATCTTATTTATTTGTTATCAGCTCAGCTCGTCTTCATAGCTAAACTCACAATGTTGAGAATCATTGACTTTAGTCCATGATACTGCATGAGGGTTTATCAGTACATTGTTACATTTCCAAACTAAAGGAAGATAATTTTGAATTTAGATTATAGTTATTTCAATGATATTGGGCAACATGGACAAATCTCCATTGTACTGGAATTGGAATCACAGGAAGAGGCCATTCAGCCCATTCAGTCTGCACTGCTCCTCAGAAGAGCATCCCACCCAGCCCGAGCCCACACCTTATCCCCATAAACCTGCATTTACCATAGCTAATCCACTTTGTCTGCAGATCTTTGGACTGTCTTTGATCTTTCTGGATGAAACTCATGCAGACATAGAGAAACTCCATACAGTCACCCAATGCTGGAATCAAACTCAGGTCCCTGGCCCTATGAGGCAGCAGTGCTAACCAGTGAGCCACCGTGCTGTCCCCAGTGGATTACTACACCTCCCCTTGTTAAGACATTTTTCCAAGATGACTATTTCCACTTCCTTGCTTTGCATTAGTTCAGGTAATGATCTTGCTATGCTTAATCCCTTATTTGCCATTCAGAGGCAACTGACTATAGCTTTGTGTACAATAGTTATTGTCTTACCATGGTGTGTTACAAGTATGTGTTAATGTCAGGTAACGGACTCCAAGTTCATAGAACATGCGCAAAGCTCCGAGACTGTTGTCAATTCCATGTCCACCTTCCACACCAATAAGGCTGGCTATTTTACCACTATGAAATACTTCTGTGATTCCTTTAATAGAGTTAATCAATAGTATTATACTTTGCAAAACGCATTAATCATACAATCCTCTTGCAACCTTATGGCTGATGCAGTATCTCAAGTTGATAGCAGTATTTTGTCTAAAACATTATTATCTTGGGGATGATGAACATTTCTCCCAATGTAGCATGATCCAAATTAAAAGTTGCAAACTGTTCTTTAAATTTGCAACCATACATTCATTATTTACCCAATTTCATAGCACCCTCAAATTGCAAAACTCATTTGCATGCATTTTTCAAATATGTCAATATTTGTGATCTTCCAAGTCATCCCTTTGTTCTTCAGTTTGCTAACATTATATACATTTATAATATCACCTGTTGTGCAAGGACAAAAGCTCTGTAACATTTCTCAGCCAAATATAGACTAGGTTATGACCTACCATCAGCTGTTGTTGTTAGCTGAAAATCTTCTGGGAACATCTGTACCATTCTCTTTATCACATCAATTTGCTCCAATGCATGACGCACTGCATCTTTGTTCTGTGTATTACACGGCACATATGCAACCCAAAACTAGGTGAAATAAAATAGCAACAAGTTTTATTGGACAGGTAAAGTCAGACAGGAAGTTATCTAATCAGAAATACACAGTAATTGGTACTTACTTTCTCTCATTTTCATTCCTTATTTCTTTTTTAAATATCATTTTTGCCCTTTTCTGCCTTTGCTTAAAATGAAATATTTAGCAGAAATATTTTAACCTGACATAATTCATAATATTGCATATATAAAAAGGATATTTACTTATTATATTTTTGGAATATTGATAAGGTCAAGTTAAGGATGAAGGTAAACTCTTAAACACCTGTTATTTGGCAGACAATTTCATGTTATTCAATGTAACAAAAGGATGATGTTTGCCATTGTATTATTTCAATGAAAAAACATTTATGCCCTCTGGTGTTCAGCATTGTCATGGGGACGGGGGAATTGGCTGGATAGATTTTTAATCAACCTGCTCATACAGGTTTACAACACATAAGTAGAGCAGGGGGGTGGGGGCTTGAAAACAGAAATAGGAGCACTATCACTGCACCACAATAGATCTATTCATTCACATTCCCTTTGAAACAGTGAGTTAGCCTAAATTGTGTACCACGCATGTAATCTGGAGCGCATGGAATTGGATTGCAACCTTTAAACTTGAGCACTACAGCAACAGGCAGACTAATAAATGAGAAACCCAGCATTTGGTTCAGGGACTTGATTTTGAGGTAACTTCATGATGTAACTCATCAATTATTTTCTCACATTTTAAGAATGCGTGCAGTAATAATCACTGAAATCATGGCAAAAGAACATGGTGTCCAGGCATGGAAAATAGACAATATTACATACTATGACTTCCATGTCCTCCAGAAGGTGTATACATCAGCAAATTTACCAGCATTTGAATAATGCCCAGGGATAGGAAGAAAGAGATCTTAATTTTCTCTTTTAAAAATATTTGGTTTAATTTTTAAAATGGCTGCTATCAAACACAATGAACAAGGTGACTGCTTCTAGAAATTACTAGGCCTAAAGTGAACTCATCACCTCCTGAAAACAGACACCCCTTGCATTTTATGAACATTTCAACTAAGCAAATACAAAGGGATAGTGAACAAGATGTCTACCTCAGCCAGTTCTGGATAATTTTGCTTGTCTTTGTTCAAATGACTCCACAGCTATCTGCTACAAACCCTGGTTTCAGAAGAGGAGCATTAAATCTTCCTTGTTAGCAGAGTATCTCAACCTAAAGTTCCAGTCACATGACTGAAACTGCTAGTTTGTTTGATCCACCTTTAACTACACAGCTTTTATAATTATTCATCATTGTAACACCAGAAGAATAAGCAGACTCAAGCTCAGCTAAATGACTACAACTGATCTCAATATTTCTCAAAAGTCTGATTCTGAAAAGAAACCTGTGTTTTACCTGCAAAATGAATCAACTCTCAGCTAACATCTCAACACCTTCACCAGCAATTTAGCTGCGAGTAAGCAAAAGGGACTTCTGGGCCCGGTCAACTGAAAGAACATTAACATTCAAGTGAAGTAATTCTAATTTTCTTTATAGAACATAGAACATAGAAGAATACAGCGCAGTACAGGCCCTTTGGCCCTCGATGTTGCGCCGATCCAAGCCCACCTAACCTATACTAACCCACTATCCTCCATATGCCTATCCAATGCACGTTTAAATGCCCATAATGAAGGAGAGTCCACCACTGCTACTGGCAGGGCATTCCATGAACTCACGACTCGCTGAGTAAAGAATCTACCCCTAACATCTGTCCTATACCTACCCCCCCTTAATTTAAAGCTATGCCCCCTTGTAATAGCTGACTCCATACGTGGAAAAAGATTCTCACTGTCGACCCTATCTAAACCCCTAATCATCTTGTACACCTCTATCAAGTCACCCCTAAACCTTCTTTTCTCCAATGAAAACAGCCCCAAGTGCCTCAGCCTTTCCTCATACGATCTTCCTACCATACCAGGCAACATCCTGGTAAACCTCCTCTGCACCCGTTCCAGTGCCTCCACATCCTTCCTATAGTATGGGGACCAAAACTGCACACAATACTCCAGATGCGGCCGCACCAGAGTCTTATACAACTGCAACATTACCTCAGTACTCCGGAACTCAATTCCTCTACCAATAAAAGCCAGTACGCCATATGCCTTCTTCACCGCACTATTTACCTGGGTGGCAACTTTCAAAGATTTGTGTACATGGACACCAAGATCTTTCTGCTCATCCACACTACCAAGTATCCGACCGTTAGCCCAGTACCCCATCTTTTTATTACTCTTACCAAAATGAATCATCTCACACTTAGCTACATTGAACTCCATTTGCCACCTTTCTGCCCAGTTCTGCAGCTTATCAATATCCCGCTATAGCCTGCCACATCCTTCCTCACTGTCTACCACTCCTCTGACTTTCGTATCATCCGCAAACTTGCTCACCCAACCTTCTAACCCCTCCTCCAGGTCATTTATAAAAATGACAAACAGCAATGGTCCCAAAACAGATCCTTGCGGAACACCGCTAGTGACAGCACTCCAAGATGAACCTTTGCCATCAACTACTACCCTCTGTCTTCTTTCAGCCAACCAACTCCTAATCCAAACCTCCAACTCACCCTCAATGCCATACCTCCGTATTTTTTGCAGTAGTCTACCATGGGGAACCTTATCAAACGCCTTACTAAAATCCATATACACCACATCTACTGCTTTCCCCTCGTCCCCTCCTTAGTCACATTCTCAAAGAATTCAATAAGGTTTGTGAGGCACGACCTGCCCTTCACAAAACCATGCTGACTATCCTTGATCACATTATTCCTATCCAGATGTTCATAAATCCTATCCCTTACAATTCTCTCTAAGATTTTACCCACAACAGAAGTGAGACTCACCGGCCTATAGTTACTAGGGTTATCCCTACTCCCCTTCTTAAACAAGGGAACCACATTTGCTAGCCTCCAATCTTCTGGCACTACTCCTGTAGACAACGAGGACATAAAAATCAAGGCCAATGGCTCTGCAATCTCCTCCCTTGCTTCCCAGAGAATCCTAGGATAAATGCCATCAGGCCCAGGGGACTTATCTATTTTCACCCTTTCCAGGATTTCCAACACCTCTTCTCTACATACCTCAAAGCCATCCATTCTACTTAATTGTGACTCGGTACTCACATCGACAACAATGTCCTGTTCCTGAGTGAATACTGACGAAAAGTATTCATTCAGTGTCTCCCCAATCTCTTCAGCCTCCACACGCAACTTCCCACTACTATCCTTGACTGGACCTATTCCTACCTTAGTCATTCTTTTATTCCTGACATACCTATAGAAAGCCTTAGGGTTTTCCCTAATCCTACCAACTAAGGACCTTTCATGTCCCCTCCTTGCTGCTCTTAGCTCTCTCTTCAGGTCCTTCCTGGCTACCTTATAACTCTCAATCGCCCCAATTGAACGTTCACGCCTCATCTTTACATAGGCCGCCCGCTTCCATTTAACAAGGATTCCAATTCCTTATTAAACTACGGCTCCCTCACACGACCCTTTCCTCCCTGCCTGACGGGTACATACTTATCAAGGACACTCAATAGTTGCTCCTTGAACAAGCTCCACATATCAATTACACCCTTGCCTTGAAGCTTACTTTTCCAGGCCACAAGTGATCTTAAGTGATTTTTATCATAGCCCCTTTCTTTCCTTCTGTTGTTATGCATAGGTGATTTCCAGTTAGTGAGAGAAACAAGGAATTAAAGGCCTGTTTAATAATCAGGCTATATATCCTTAAGAGTGTTAAAATGATCACCTTCATTACTCTTCTGCAAACTTAATATTGGTTCTGGTGATTTCCTAACCAATTCTCCTTCCTCCTATCCCCACCTCCACCTCCTCACCACCTCATTAAGATTATATCAATAGATACTTCGCATGTAAAGAATCTGCTACCTGAGCACCAATCAGACCAGCCCGGAGCTTCTCAATGTTGGTGTGGGTAACATTCCATGTTTTAAGGTCTATTGCAGAAAGATCATTGTGCACTCTCTTCCTCAGCTGCCACGGTATGTCATTATGTCTGAAATAATGAAAGTTAGGTACACTTTAAAAGTGAGAACAAATTATTTTATAGTATAGTATATTAGTACATTGATGTTTTATAGTGTTGATTGCAGAGAATAGAATGTTTGCCTACATGAGTCCTGAAGCCTTTGCAGAGATGCTGAACAGCTACTATTTCCTCTTTTCAGTGAACTGGTTTGTGACAGATGCAAAAATAAATTACCAAAATTTTGTTTTTTGGTTTCATGCTGGGATCCTTTACTCTGCTTTAGTATTGACAATCAAGTCTGTGAGCTTCTGCATCCTCCATACATATCAAAATCTGCTAGATATTGGGAAGAAGAATGAAAGGAGATCTCAATGAACTCTTTAAAATACTTAAATAAATACAGCAGGTAAAATGTTTCTCCTGGTTATGGGAATACTGTAGGTAAAAGGTACTAAGTGTTCGATTAGCCTTAATTGTATTAAATGGTGGAGTAGGATTGATGGCTTGAATGGCCTACTTCTGTTCCTATGTTCCTACTTATTAAGCAACAGAAAAAAAAACAAGGATTGCAAGAATAATAAGATTCACATGCCCCTTACATTTACCAGCAGTTGCTTAACAGGCTATCAATAGAATAGTAAACAACTAAACCAAGTTCAAACCCACTTATCTTGGATGTGGCTTTTAATGAAACTACCTGTGGTTTCTCATGCTTGACACTGCATTGCTCCATCATGGTCTCTTGGATAGCCTCCTGCTCAAAACCTCTTCTTAAAGAGGTCTATGGTCTGTTCCATTCTGATCTAATGGAAACGTGATCAGAGTTGTACATTGTAACAATTGTTCCTGCATGGTCAGAAGACATTCCAAATAAGGAACCTGAGAGTTCTCTAGCAGATAAGAATTATGCTAACTCCTAGGTTGTTTTGGTACAGACTTCCAAAAATTTGCATTGATGGCCAGGACACCTTTTCTATTGATGAACTCTGCAGCTTGGTAATAGGGCACTCTCAAAGCAACATAAGTAATAATACTTCACCTGCGGGAAATCTGCAATGTGGGAAATCTCCACTGGCTGAGCTGCCGCACTTTCCTTTTCACAGGGCATAGATGTGACTAACTGTGATGTGAAGAAAATAACATCAGTAACATCCCAGAAGTATTTGTGGGTGGAGGACTGGGAGATGCCACATGGGTCTCCTATTGGTCCTTTGAATGAGTCAGTGGATTTAAAGTTCACGCCAGCTATGACCTTGATAGCTGTCAGGATGGTGTGAGTGCAGCGGAAAGTTCATGAATTGTCAGTGGGTCTATAGATCTAGGATCTCACTATTCTCCTCCACTTTCTACTTCACCTTTTGGAGGTTGTTCCGATCAGCAGTAAAATTCTAATGTTAGCTGTGCTTATGAAATGGAAAATAGGACGTCACTTTTAAAAGCCTTTATCTGATTATGTTTGTCTAGCTTACAAGACAAGGAAGTAATTAGAGCTCAGAATAAAATGGTCTTTCTTGCTAGAGGCCAGAATTCTTCATGTGCATTCTTGAACAATCAATGACTTGCCTATGAAGTGCAAATTGAAGCTTGTTGAGTGGCATAACTGAGTCAGTGGAGACATGATTATTGCAAATGCCCCTGGCAGACACTCAAAAACTATCCAACAGCAGAAACACAGACGGAAACATTGCCCAGGTACCTTTCTATCAAAGATGCTACAAAGATACAGTGAACTCCTCCTCTCACATGTAACCTATGCCTTCCCTATACACAACCAAACAAAACAGCTACATTAGATATTAATCATCCTGAGGAGTCTGAAATTGAATGGGATAGCTTCATCGAAACAGATTTAATCACTTCAAATGGCTGATAATTAACAGCTAGTTTTTAAGATAATATTTAATGGAACAACACTATTCAAAACCAATATTAAAACAAAAAGTTAAACAGCCTTTTGTTGGGAAGCACATAACTCAACCTATCAGACAAGGATGTTTATTTTTATAACTTGTTAAAACAGCCATCTAAAACTAATATTAATTATGTTCATAATAAAACCAGCAAAACAAGAGCAAAAATGATAATTGATCCAAGTAAAAATGAATTATATTTTTCTCAGAACCTACTTCATATGTAGGCTTCCCTATTTCAGGGGTTATCTTTAGCTTGGAAAATTTTTTTTAAAGGAGTGACATGAATATTTGATGTGAGCACAAAAAAAACTTGTAAGAATTGAATCAAGTAATAATACTAAAGAAATCATTTAAATTCTAGAAAACTATGTAAAAGTATATCTCCTATTATCCAACACAATATAAATATATGCCATATTAAGTTCACTACATCACATTACAGTGCATTGCTGTAAAGTCACTCAGATCACTGTCTGAATCATCAAACAACTCACTCCAATAGCTTAGTTGTATAATCATTCCACAACATCTTCATCACCTTTGGTAGTATTAGTCACTTTGGAAACATAATTGCACAAATAATTGAGTTCTGTACTATTAGTGCACACTCGAAATTCCATGTAATCCCAATACTGTCAAAAGAAAAGTTATTAATTTCATTCATCTATGACCCATGGGAAAAATGCTAACATTTTTTATTAATTTTTTCATGAGATGTGGGCTTTGTTGGCTAGGTCAACATTTATTGCCCATCCCCAATTTCCCTGAGAAGCTGCCTTCTTAAACTATTGCAGTCCTTGGGCTGTAGGGACACCGCTGTGCTATTGGGAAGGGATTTCCTGTGACACTGGTGGAATAGCCACATATTTCCAAGTCAGGATGGTGAGTGGCTTGGAGGGGAACTTGCAGGCTCCCACATAACTGCTTCACTTGACTTTCTAGGTGGTACAGGTCAAATGTTGGGAAGGTCATGGTGAGTTACTCTTCTTCAAGGTACACACTACTGCCACTGTGCATCACTTTGAAGGGAGTGAACATTGAAGGATGGACAGATGGGATGCTGAGCAAGCAGGCTGCATTGTCCTGGTTCGTGCTGAGTTTCTCAAATGTTGTTGAAGCTACACTCAGCCGGGCAAATAGAGAGTATTAAACTTGCATAAGACACTTGTGTCTTGTAGGTGGTGAGCAGGCACTTAGGAGATTGGAGGTGTTATTCACAATACAATTCCTGACCTCTGGCCTGCTCTTATCACAGACTACATCATTAAGGGTGGGACTGTCTCATCCATACTTCCAGGCAATGCATTTCTTACCCTAAGTACTCAACTAATGAAAAAGACTTTTACTCACATCGTATTTGTTCTTTTTGCAAATCATTTCAAATTTATGCCCTCTCATTCCTGTTTCTGATACAAGTGGGAGCAGTTACTCACTATCTATCCTATCTAGCCTGCTTGTGATTTTACCAACCTCGATCAGATCTCCTTTTAGCCTTTGTCTGTCCAAAGAGAACACACCCATATCTTCAATCTGTCCTGATAACTGAAGTTTCTCCTTCCTGGAACCATTCATGTAGACTGCTTCTGCACTCTCTACAATGTGCTTACTGGGCGGCATGGTGGCACAGTGGTTAGCACTGCTGCCTCACAGCACCAGAGACCTGGGTTCAATTCCCACCTCGGGCAACTGTCTATGTGGAGTTTGCACATTCTGTGCAGGGTAGGTGAATTGACCATGCTAAATTGCCCGTAGTGTTTGGTGAAGGGGCAAATGTAAGGGAATGGGTTTGGGTGGGTTACTCTTCGGAGGGTTGATGTGGACTTGTTGGGCCGAAGGGCCTGTTTCCACACTGTAAGTAATCTAATCTAGTCTACATTAGAGTGGTGCTGGAAAAGCACAGCAGGTCAGGTAGCATCCAAGAAGCAGGAAAATCAACGTTTCGGGCAAAAGCCACTCACGTCCTATCTATAATGTTGCACCCAGATTGTTACACATTATGATAGTTGAGATCTAACAAGTGTCTTATGCAAGTTTAACACCATCTTCTTTCCGTTGTACTCTACACACCCATAAGTAAAGCTTTGAATACTGTCTGCTCTAGTAACTTCTCTCTATCTCTCCTGTCACCTTCAATAATCTGTACAGATGTACACCCTTGTTCCTTTGCTTCTGCAACCCCTTTAGAATTGTACCTCCTATTTTGTATGGTCTTTCAATGTTTTCCGACAAAATACATCACCTTACACTTCTCTGCAATGAATCTCATCTGCCACCTATCTGCCCAATCCATTTACTTGCCTTCATCTATAATATTCTACAGATATTTCAATTCTTCCAAGTTTTATATCATCTACAAACTTAGAATTGTTTCCTTCATGCCAATACGTAGACAATTAATGCATATTAGAAAAAGCAAGAATCAATTTTGCTGGGGAACTCCATGACATTTTTCCAAATCCTTTGAAAATTACTATTTCCTGTCACTGTCAATTCTGTCTCAATATTTCTAATACCCCTTTTGTTATATTCCATGCTCTATTATTTTTGACCCAAGTTTGTAATGTGGCACTGTATCAAACTCCATCTGGAAGCCCAAGTACACATCAACAGCATTACCCTCATTGACTCTCTGTTACCTCCTCAAAAACTCCAGCAAGTTAGTGTAGCATGATTACTCCTCCATAAATCCATGCCGACTTTTGCTAATCAACTGAACATTTTCCATGTGACTATTGATTCAATCCCAAATAATAATTCCCATCACTGGAGTTAAACTGTAATTGCTGCACTTATCCTTACTACATTTCTTGAACCATAATGTTTGCAAGTCTCCTGTCTTCTGGCACCTTCCCAAGTCTAGAAAGATTATAGTCAGTGCCCCTGCAACTTTCACCTTTACTTCCTTCAATATCCTTTGTTGTATCTCATCTGGGTCCCACTCCCTTGTCAACTACAAACAGTCTGTCCTGTGTGGCTGCCCAATCAATTTTGACCCCTTCTAGTGACCAAATTCCCTCTTTTGTCACCATCTCTCTTTGGTAAAGAAATATTCATTTAATAGTGAATATTGCATCCACGTAGAAATCCTTTTTACAAACTCTAATTTGTTCTACTCTTTTCATGACTGTTTCACTATTTATAGAAGACTTTGTTAACTGCCCTTTCCTCAACTTTCTCTTTGCTTCCCTTATTTGTTTTTTTCCCTCCTCTCAGTTCTCAGTTGTATTGTCATAAGTACAATTTTTTCTTCGTTATTTTCTCTCCCCTTTGGCATTCAAGGAACTCTGGATGTGTTTGTCCCACCTTCCCTATTTGAGGCAATATAAAGACCTCAATTGTACCCACACCACTTGCTCTTTGATGATAGTCTATTGGTCAATTAATTTGCTCTACTACCCTCATTTTCCAGTCTATCCTCCCTAGCTTAGTTCTTGTCCCGATGTAGTTTTCTTTTTTAAAAAAAAATTAGGCATTACTAAACCAGCATTTATTGTTGGTCCCTAATTGCCCAGAGAGCAGTTAAGAGTCAACCACAGTGCAATGGGTCTGGAGTCACTTGTCGGCCACTTAGTGAACCAGATTCATTTGCCCTGATAATCAACAATGGCTTCATTGTCACCATTAGCTTATTATTTCCATTAAAAAAATGTATTAAATTCAAATTCCACCATGGCAGGATTTGAACCCAGGCTCCCACAATGTTACTGGAATTTCTGGATTAACAGAATAGTAATGATACCATGAGGCCATTGCGTCCTCAGTCAGCTCTCTGCTAATTGATTTTTCTTATTCTGGATTGACTGTTATTCCGCATCATTATCCTGAACCTGATGATGCAATGATCATCGTCTCAGATATTCCCCAATTGACCCTCACTGCACTTGGCCCATCTCATTTCCAAGAACCAGGTTCAACAGTGCATTCTTTATTGTTGAACTGGCCATACAATGCTGTCGTAACACAATCCAGGAACATGTTGTGGAGGTGCCGGTATTGGGCTGGGGTGGACAAGGTAAACAAGGCACAGAACACCAGGTTCCGTGCTGCCCCCAACACTATCAGTATCCTAGTTTTTATTTGGGTAAAATAAAGTCCCTCATTATAATAGCTATACAATATTGGCATCCCCCACAAGTTGGTGGTTGATAAACTAAACCGAGCATTGCAACTCCACCCATTTTGTTTTTTAGCTTGCGTCAAATTGATTCTGTCCTTGAATCCTCTAATACATCATCTTTTTCCAGCACTGTAATGTCTTCCTTAAACAAAACTGCTACCCCGTCTCCTTTTCTATCTTGTCTGAATACGTTGTACCCAGGAATATTTAACACCCAGTCTTGCCCAATGATCCCTTTAATTATTTTTTCTGCTGTATGAATCTCAGAGCTGTGCATGCAGTAGCAGCTCTGAAAGCAGAAGTTAATGATGGGAATTGCATTGTGATGCTGATCAGTGTGTGTGGAACATTTGAGTGGCTGCATAGCCTGTATGGAACAGATCCTGAACCAGATCTCTGTTATTGCTATACAGCATTCTGCACCTTTAACTTCCCAATCTTACTTAATATACATTGCGCAGTCACATACAAACAAAGCAATCCTGATTTAGACTTATTTTCTTTCTTTCTTTGACCACTGTATCTCCAAGTATTTTGTGAATTCTGATATTATCTACTGTCCACTTGTGGTCCCACGCAGAGGTGTGGGAACCAAATATGCTCTCGACCCAACTCATTGTGTCCACATTAATACCAGTCTCTGGCAGTCCACCCTCTCCTTCAGAAGGGTGTCCTACAGCCGCTTTATGACATACTTGACTCGAGTACCAGTGAGACAACTTTCATCCCAGAGTTACATATATGACCACAGAAATGCCTGCCTATTCCCTTAACTAATAAATCCAGTTTTTATTGCGCTCCCTTTTGTCCTCCTCCTCCTCCACATACAGCTGAGCCACTTGCATTGCCACAAATGTAGCTCTGATTGCATTCCCTTGAGGAAGTAATGCCCTCATCAGTTTCCAAAATAGAAAACCAGTCTGTGAGCTGGAGCCCCTACACATTTCCATTGGAGTGCCTAATGGTCACCCATTTCCTCCCTCCAGGCCTTTAAGTTGTGGTGTGACCATTTCTTTGAACTTACTATCCGTGTAACACTCAGCCTCACGGATGTGCCACAGTACCTTGAGCTGCTGCTTGAGTTCTGAAACCTTCATTTTCTGCACGAGGTCCTCTAGGACTCCAAAAGGGTCCATGACTTCCCAAATATTATAGGCCACTCATTCCACATGATTGACCTGAGTAATTTACTGCCCTTACTTTACCCTACCTCTCTTACTCTACTTTGGCTTATGTATAATATGTTTTCATATTGGCCAAAACTCTCACTCCTGGTAATTTTCAGCTAAAATACTTCTTTTAAAAAAAAATCTAATAAAGTTGCTTACCAACCAATGAGCATAATGAAGGCAAAATACTGTAGATACTGGAAATCTAAATAAACAATGCTGGCATTCAGTGGAGAAAGAACCAGCTACGGTTACAAGTCTGGCTTGATAGTACAGCACAGGAATCGACCCTTTGGCCCATGATGTTGTGCCTAACATGACACCAAATTAATTTCTTCTGCCTGTCCTTGGTCCATATCCCTCCATCCCTTGCATATGCATGTGCTTAGCTAAAAGTCCCTTAAACGCCCCTATCATACCTACCTCCACCACCACCCCAGTAGTGCGTCCCAGACTCCTACCACTATGTAATAAAACTTGCCCCTCACATCTCCTTTAAACTTTCCCCTTCCCACCTTAAAAGTATGTCCCTAGTATTAGCCATTTGAATGCTGGGAAAAAAATTCTGACCGTCAACCCTATCTATACATCTCAGAATTTTATAGACTTCTATCAAGTCTCCCCTCAGCCTCCGTTGCTCCAACCTGAGTTTTCCTAGCTTCTATTGATAGTTCATACCCTCTAATCCCCGCAGCATCCTGGTAAACCTTTTCTGCATCCTCTTCAAACAATCCATATCTCTCCTGTAATGTGGTGACCAGAATTGAATGCAATACTCAAAGTGTGACCTAACCAAAGTCTTACAAAGCTGCAACATGACATCCTGACTCTAGTACTTAATGCCCTGACCAATAAAGGCAAGCATGCCATATACCTTCCTTACCACACAATCCACTTGAGTGGCCAGGGATCTATGGACCTGAAGCTCAAAATCCCTATGTACATCAATGCTGTTCAGGGTCCTGCTATTAACTGTATACCTTTCTTTAAGCTTTGATCTTCCACTGCGCAGCACCTCACACTAACCTCGATTAAACTCCATCGGCCATTTCTCTGCCCATATCTGCAACTGATCTCTGTCCCGCTGTATCCTTTGACAACAGTCTATACTATTCACAACTCCCCAGATCTTTATATCATCTGCAAGCTTACTAACCCACCCATCTACACTTTCATCCAAGTCATTTATGTATATCACAAACAGCAGAGGCCCCAGTACAGATTCCTGCGGAACACCACTGGACACAGATCTCCAGCCAGCAAAATCACCCTTCTACCACCACCCTCTACCTTCTATAGGCAAGCCAATTTTGAATGCATGTGGCCAAGTCACCATGGATCCCATGCATCTTAATCTTCGAGCCTACCATGAGGGACCTTGTTGATAGCCTTACTAAAATCCATGTAAACAATATCCCCTACTACATTCTTATTAATCATGTTTGCCACCTCCTTAAAAAAAAGGTTAAGTTAGTAAGTCAAGACTCACCCTGCACAAAGCCACGCTGACTGTCTCTAATTAGATCATGCTTTTCAAAATGCATGTAAATCCTATCTTGAAGAATCCTCTCCAATAGTTTCCCAACCGCTGAGGAAAGACTCACCGGTCTATAATTTCCCAGATTATGTCTATTTCCCTCCTTGAACAGAGGAACAATATTAGCTACTTGCCAGTCCTCAGGGGCCTCTCCAGATGCTAGCAAGGATACAAAGATCTTGGTCAACGCCCTCCTCTCTTGCTTCTCTCAATAACCTTGGGTAGATTCCATTGGGCCATGGCGACTTATCCTCCTTAATGCTCTTCAAGAGACCCAACACCACTTCTTTCTTGACCTCAAAATGCCCCAGTGTATTAACACATCCCCCACTAATCCCACTATCCTCCTTTGTGAAGACTGATACAAAGCACTCATTTAGGATCTTACCCATCTCCTCTGCCTTCAAGTTCCCTCCTTTATCCTCGAGTGTTCCTACCTATCCTTAATTTTCTCTTGCTTTTAATGTATGTATTAAATGCTTTGGGATTGTTTTTAACTGTACTCAAATTTCCTGCCTGAGTTCTTTCTTGCTTTTGTTATATTAACTTTCTAAACTTTACGTATGTCTCCTTTCTCTTTTTGACTAAATTCACAACCTCCCTCCTCATCCACAGGTCCCATACCTGGCTGTCCTTGTCCTTCCTCCTTACTGGAACATGCCAGTCCTGAACTTGATCACTCGGCATTTAAACAGCTTTCGCATGTCAAATGTGGACTTAGCCAATATCAGCTGGCCCTAACTAACTCTCCCTAGCTTCAGCCTAATACTGTCATAATTTGCCCTCCCCCCCCCAATTTTGTATCTTCCTGCAAGGTCCTGACTTGTCCTCATTCAGTTATCTTAAAACTTAAGGAGTTGTGATCACTATTTCCAAAATGTTCTCCCACTCCAAGGTCAATTACCTGGCCAGGCTCATTTGCCAAAACAAGGTCCAGTATGACCCCTCCTCTAGTTGGACTATTCACATTTTTTTAAGAAACCATCTTGGCTGTACCTAAAAAAATTTTACCTCAGCTAAGCCTCTTGCTCTAAAGAAGTCCCAGTCAATACTGGGTAAGTTAAAGTCACCCTGTCTGACAATCCTGTTGTTATTGCATCCTTCCATAATCTGCCGACATATTTGTTCCTCAATGTCTCAGTGGTTTTTCCAGGGAGTGCTACTGCCTCAGTGGATCAGTCCTCCAGTTGGTTTCCCCAAAAATAGCTGCAACATTCTCCCATAATGCAACTTCTCCATGTTTTTTTACCTCCCTATCTTGTCAAAAGCATCAATGTTAAGCAGCCACTCCTATTCTGCATTTCCCCACCAACTAGGGCACTGTAATGGCCATAACATCATAGTCCTACGTACTGATCCAGGCTCTAAGCTCATCTGCCTTATCCATTAGAGAAAGTGAGGACTGCAGATGCTGGAGATCAGAGCTGAAAATGTGTTGCTGGAAAAGCGCAGCAGGTCAGGCAGCATCCAAGGAACAGGAGAATCGACGTTTCGGACATAAGCCCTTCTTCAGGAATGAGGAAAGTGTGTCCAGCAGGCTAAGATAAAAGGTAGGGAGGAGGGACTTGCGGGAGGGACTTTGGAAATGCGATAGGTGGAGGGAGGTCAAGGTGAGGGTGATAGGCCGGAGTGGGGTGGGGGCGGAGAGGTCAGGAAGATGATTGCAGGTTAGGAAGGTGGTGCTGAGTTCGAGGGATTTGACTGAGACAAGGTGGGGGAAGGGGAAATGAGGAAACTGGAGAAATCTGAGTTCATCCCTTGTGGTTGGAGGGTTCCCAGGCAGAAGATGAGGCGCTCTTCCTCCAACCGTCGTGTTGCCATGGTCTGGCAATGGAGGAGTCCAAGGACCTGCATGTCCTTGGTGGAGTGGGAGGTGGAGTTAAAGTGTTGGGCCATGGGGTGGTTGGGTTGGTTGGTCCGGGTGTCCCAGAGGTGTTCTCTGAAACGTTCCGCAAGTAGGCGGCCTGTCTCCCCAATATAGAGGAGGCCACATCGGGTGCAGCGGATGTAATAGATGATGTGTGTGGAGGTGCAGGTGAATTTGTGGCGGATATGGAAGTGTCCCTTGGGGCCTTGGAGGGAAGTAAGGGGGGAGATGTGGGTGCAAGTTTTGCATTTCTTGCGGTTGCAGGGGAAGGTGCCAGGAGTGGAGGTTGGGTTGGTGGGGGGTGTGGACCTGACAAGGGAGTCACGGAGGGAGTGGTCTTTTCGGAACGCTGATAGGGGAGGGGAGGGAAATATATCACCTTGTCTCAGTCAAATCCCTCGAACTCAGCACCGCCTTCCTAACCTGCAATCATCTTCCTGACCTCTCGGCCCCCACCCCACTCCGGCCTATCACCCTTACCTTGACCTCCCTCCACCTATCGCATTTCCAAAGCCCCTCCCCCAAGTCCCCTCCCTACCTTTTATCTTAGCCTGCTGGACACACTTTCCTCATTCCTGAAGAAGGGCTTATGCCTGAAACGTCGATTCTCCTGCTCCTTGGATGCTGCCTTATCCATTATACTCCTTGCATTGAAATAAACATATTTCAGCCCACCAGCCCCATTGTGTTCATTCGCCTGTCCTTGCCTATCCTTCCTCCCCATTTGTCTCCGACTTTGTTGTCCAATTCAGGTGGCAGATGCTGTGAAATTACACCTTCTTATGATTATGGCACTAGCCTGCAAATCTGAAATACCATCTTTTCTCTTGTGTCTTTGAGGATGCATTCAGGTGGTTCCTGGGTATTAATATGGCCAATCTGCAATGTTGATTAACCCATTCTGCCACATCTTCCACTTGTCTAAATTGAGCCATGTACTTGCCATTTTATCTTGAAGACATCGTGATAGATCATCACAAGTCTTGGCAATTGGCTAAATTATTTTACTAGAACTGGTGGAGAGAAAACCTTAAAAAAAATTCCTACAGATTCCTTTAAATTATTGGTAAATAATTAATAGATAATCACTGAAAAACCAGAGTCAGATTCTACATGTGTGTACACTTTAGGTATCAACATATACATGAATATTTACAATATTTGCTTTTTCACTAGAACAACTGAACTCTGGACTCATTGCAGGATAATCAAAATATCAGTTACATCTGTTTAACTAAATTAATTGTAAAAACATAAGATGTATTTTTCTTATTCAGTGAAGCCTTAAAGTTGAAAGCGTGATCTAGTTATAATGTGTTAAAATTGCAGAATAATTTACCTACCCATCAATCAAGGCAGTAGTTTTCATTAACTGCTCAGCTCTCTCTTGATAAGAAGGTATAGTTGTATATTTTTCAAAACACTGCATTAAACTCAGCAACACTAGGATATCCAGATATTTTAGCAACATTTCTACAGAACTTTTAACATTGCTCAGAACTAAAAGTTGCTCCTCGATGTCTGAACTTCCTGTTAAGGTGTTGGACGTTTTTAAACAATGGTTTTCTGCTACAGGAAACAGTTCCTTTGTATTTCTTGGCAACACAAAAATAACAGGCTCAAATGGCATATCCTGTCAATGTACATTATGCTTCTACATATAAAATCAGATGGGTTGCAACACAAATTTAATTGTTTTTGATCAAGCAGTTGAGGAATGATATTTCTGCTCCTGCAAATAGTTTCCTGCTTTCAAGACCCTCTTTGTCAATTTTCAGAATACACTTGGGAACATACGAACAGGATGCAGCCATTCAACCCCTCAAACCTGTTTAACCTTTCAATGAAAGCATGACTAATCTGTGGTCTCACTCCATATGCTTGCCTTTGACCCATAAGCCTCTCAAATTTACAATTAACTCACTCAGCATCCATGGCCATTGTGAAAAAGAGGCCCAAACATCTACCGTTTTTTTAGTGTAGAATTGCTTTTGAATATCTATTCTGAAACAATTTGACTATGCTCCCTAGTTCTGGAATCTTCAACTAAAGAAATAGATTACCTACACTGTCTTTTCTTGAACACTTCCATCAGATCACCTCTTAATCTTCTGAATTCTGGAGAAAACAGGCCTAATTTGTAAAATATCTGCTCATAATTTTGAAACATGGATTGCAGAGGTTTTCTTGTAAACATAAATTTTACACTCCAAGGCCAATATATCCTTCCAAAAGTGAAGTGCTCACTCTGCTCTCAGTACTCCAAGTGAAGTATAACCAGCTTTTTGTACAACTAACATGGAAATTGGAGAACAGAAACAGTCCCTTTGGCCCATCATGTCTGTGATTAACTCCTGCATCCTTGTTCGCCAGTCCTCCGGATAAAAAGACCTGCACCCATTAGCTTATTATTTTCTGTACCGTTCATGACATTTTAAAGATCTATGCACCTAAACCACCAAGTCTCTTTGGACATCCACTGCATTGTGGGCAGCACGGTGGCACAGTGGTTAGCCCTGCTGCCTCACAGCACCTGAGACCCGGGTTCAATTCCCGCCTCAGGCGACTGACTGTATGGAGTTTGCAAGTTCTCCCCGTGTCTGCGTGGGTTTCCTCCGGGTGCTCCGGTTTCCACCCACTGTCTAAAGATGTGCAGGTCAGGTGAATTGGCCATGTTAAATTGCCTGTAGTGTTAGGTAAGGGGTAAATATAGGGGTATGGGTGGGTTGCACTTTGGCGGGTCGGTGTGGACTTGTTGGGCCGAAGGGCCTGTTTCCACACTGTAATGTAATGTAATTTAATTTCATATTATCCAGAAAGTACCCCAATCTCTTTCTTTGGCCTAAATGGATAATCTCACACTTACTTACATTGAATGTCCTTCTTGTCCTTTGTGATTTTGTGTGACCTTTATATACTTCACGATTTAACAATTCACAAAGATTTCAAATAAATTTTGCGAAGGATTTTCATGTCTATCATGTGGATGTTGGTGAATGAGATGAACAGTGATGAGATAGATGAAGAAAGCAGCACTTAAATTCTCTAAAATCAGCTCAAGTATTCCTATAATTTGTGTTTCAAAATTTTAGTGTATTATTTTGTACAACACTAATGTATGCTTTCAAATACCGTCTTACATTTATTGCATTAAGTTTCTGCCAAGTTTCAAAACTCAGGAATAAGCACTTCTGTCAAGTTAGCTGATGTCACCAGGATTTAGTACGTGCCAAGTGCTTCCAATTTCGGTTTATAACATTAGTACCTCCCGTGGAGCTGTGAAACAGCAGGACACACAGGGTCAGATGACATATAAAACTTTTGAAAAAAGGCTTAGGACACAAATGAAACAAATCAGACATGTCATTCTCACTGGATACATGAAAACATTTTATAGTTAGGAATAGCATTCAAAAATAAATTGCTTCTTAAAACCAGCTTTTAGTGTAGGGCAAAAATTATTAAATCTAGGTCCAATATTGCAACAGAAATGACATTTAGATTCAAATTTTGGTTTCTATGCAGGAATTTTCAATGTGGGTACATGTGTTTTGACCAAAGTAGAATGGAATTCTTTTTGCCCCACTTACAATTGCATTTTACCAACAGGTTTATCAATCTCGCACTCTTCAAGCTGTGTGCAAAGCCAGCTACAAAAATTATAAAAAGGTATAATTTTAAGTATAATAGGTAACAAAGCTTTTGAACAGTTGCAGCCAAATTCAACAACCAGGTCAAAGTTGATGGACAGAATTAAACTAAGCAGTTAAAGGAATGAGAAACAAAGAGATATGAGAACGGAGTTGGTATGTTGAATTGGGACCACTGGTAAAGGAGAATAAATGATGACATGTCCAGTTGGGCTAACTGGCTTCTTTCCATGCTAAGTAATCCTATGGTCACAACACAGACTTGAATAAGCAGCACTTAGCTCTTTCTCAACTGGAAAACAGAACTGCATTTGGAGACAACATTATGGATGAAAAACACAAACTAAATAAAATATATCCTGTTCATTTTTTAAGACAAAGATTTATTACCAAATTACAAATGGTACATTGAGTAAACATAATAGATGACAAACATTACAAGTAAAATAAATTAATGTTACACAACATTAAGTAGTACAATAATTACAGAAGTACTACAGGTCTGGTTTTATTAACACAGAAAAACTTGATCAGTTCTACCGTAAGAGATCCAAAGAGCTTTTGGCATTAAGGCATGCAGCTTAACGTGCAGATCAAACTTGGATACACATTCCTACACGCTCACACTCATACAGTCCTATTGTTAAAAGATACTTGTCAGTTTTCCAAAATGCTTTGGCTAACAAAATGTTTTAGTGTAATTGATGACATGTATTCAAAATAATTCTTTAATATCAAATGGCATGTATGTTACATCTACTTATAAGTTTCTGTATCCATTTCAGGTATCAAATTTTAAACTTTCCTTGTAGAATCATGGATGTTTAACAATTATATATTATTTTAACTAAGTGCTCTCAAAATGTCCACATATGGTACCAGTAGCCACCTTATGAAACTTTCATTTAATATCTTTCATAAGTTTTGGAAATACAGTTATGAGCATAGAAATACAAAACAAAAACATAATGTGATAAGAGAAACAATAACAGAAATAAAAAATACATTTTGTAAGAGGTTCTAAAAACTGCAGACTAAACCTTTAAAATTAAATGCATTAATGTCTCACAAAAGTAAGTTTTCCTTAGCCTTGCCTGTGGCACGATCACCCAAAATAAACCGGTGTAAAGTATGATAGCAAGCAAACTGCAAGCTACCCACAATGCAGAGTATTTAAAATTTCAGTCAACCTTGCGTTAATTCAGGTTCACAGTGGAAGTACTTGCACAGCTGAATCCAGCTTAAAGAGGAACAAAAAACTTTGAATACAGATCCTGTTATTCCTTCAGCTCCTAAACCTTGGAACCATAATTTACTCTTAAATACATGGAACTTTATACAAACAGCTGTTGAAGCAATTATTTTATTTATCTCTAATATTTTCCTTCTGATCTCTTAGAATGTCCGCAACCTGTGAAAATCATTTCAGTCACCACAAAATGTAAAGTAGGTGAATAATGTTGGCTTACTATGGCTTTAATTTCTCTAATCAGTAAGAGAATTTATGCAAGATTGTGAAATTTTACCTATGTAAGCACAGACATTCTACAGTATGTCACCTACTGTACATTTATTAAGCTGGAATCTCAATCATTAACATCAATAGGACGTTGCCTTATGTAAAAACAGTGTGAAACAAGCACAATGGATTCAGTTTCTAAAAAACCTTAGTTTCATTCATGTTGTGAACTGAAACCAAATCAGTTCTTTCTTGGTTTGCAAGTAGCCTAAATAATTATGCATGCACTACATAAATAATCAGTACAATTGGGCAAAACTAGAAACTTTTCAGATTCATTCACTTTGTATGCAATGTGAACAAGGCATTACAAATTCTCATATCAGCAGTTTGGATGTTATCGTTATTGCTCCCCATTGTCTTTCAAATAACTGCAAGTCCATTACAGCTTCACAATATTCTTCCAACCACTGCTAGGTTTTAGAATATCGAAGAAAGGATGAACCCAGTAACTACAAGACAGTCGGTTAGTTTTACCATGATGGCTTACGAAGAATTGTAAAACTAAAGGCAAATTTCAACACAATAACCGTTGCATTTTTTTTTCTAAGTAAAAAAGAAAGTGATGAATGTTAACAGTATGTTTGCCTCGGCAATATCAAATGCACAGAATATTCAGTACAAATTTATCTTAGAAAAAGCAAACATATCCTCACTCAAACCACAATCTTTATATTTTAAAAAAGATACCAAATTCATGTGGAAGTGTTTGGGAAACCTCTTCTTATCAGTTGACAAATACTAAGCACCCTGACAGTTACAATTGAGACACATATCTCCCTTACTTGTTTGTGGTAAGTTTCAGAAGGAAGACAACAAACTGGTTCTTCTGGCAATTTTCACAATCCCAATACCATTTTGGCCGAAGACATGCATGGAGATAAGGATGTCTTTATATTTCTCAAAGACACTACTGGGTGTAAATAGCAATATTTCCTAGTAGATATTTGAATTTTAAATAGATTTTTAATGTTTAAGTCATAGCTGATAAAATTAATTTATTGCCCAAACTAAACAGAAATTCAGAGTTCTAAAAACTGAAGTTCAAAAATGAACAGTAAATTCAAAATTCTTAACTATCATTTAGTCACAATATCTGTATTAAACCAATATATTTAACTAATTATAAAATCATTGTTACATTTTTCAAATTCTATTCACGTCAATGCTCATGTCTGTTATAAGTAAATTCAGTTTTATATCTTCAAATACATTGCTAAATTTTACATGGATTTCCTTCAAACTCAGATGGACAATTTTAGATGCAAGTTGAATTGTAGCAAGGTACCTTTTACTGCTTGTTCAACTTATATAATTCAGTGCAATATTTCTTGTAAAATTAGTGAAATCATAATTTTAAGCAGTAAAATCAATAATTATAACCGTTTCAAGTCAAATTACTAATATTTATTTTTACATAAGTGGCCATCTCTATTACCAAAAACTCAGGACAAACCTCTGAGTAAATGGTTCCATAATTATGATCTTATTGAAGATGATTTGAATAACTTCCACTTGTGATACAACATATTAAAATAGCAATTTTGTATACACTCTAAGTGTAGATCTCAAAGCCTGGGCATTTCAGTTTGCAGGATCATAATCCTTGTGAACATTTGCAAACTTTAAATATGCATCTGAACCAAAGGGTAAAATAAGTTAGCAGTTTTCCATTCCTCCAACAAAATAGGTTTTAAAATGTCAGTGCATGCTATGTTTGGAACAAAGCCAGTTTTCTGATCCCTTTGAAATAACTCAACAGCATAGTTGTATGGAACTTCAAAGATAATCTGTCTACAGTAAAATTAGGTATTCATGGAACACAAAAAAACCCACAAGATTAAAGCATGATGTCTTCTGAAGATGAACAACATGTTAACTTGCTTGTCTGAAGAGGCTTTATTCATTTCCATTTGCACTGGGTTGTAAAGCACATACCTGAAACTCTCATGTTTCAAGTCAGCCTGCCATCGTTCTCAAAAAGAGAAAAACCTGTGCAGACTTTGGCAAGACCATTTCCCCAGAAAATTACTGTATGACACAGAACTTTGAACAAAACCTTTGTTCAAAGACTAAATTCATATTATTACTGAACAAGGTAAAAGTTTTCATTCTGCAACCCCTTCACGTACAGTGATATGATTACAAAATAGCACCATAAGCAAAGTGCATTGTGAATACAATAACTTCACTGCATGTAACAGCTTATAACTACAGGCATAAATATTAAAAAAACTTCAATAAATACAGAAATATTATCTGTACCTAAAGCACCAGTATTTAGGACATGGTGCAGGACAGTATAGGAGAAATGAAATATCAAAATGATCCTCGCACATCTTCTTGCACCTAGGTTACTTATATGCAAGATATTACTTGTAATATGTTCTGAAAAGGGTGACAACAGTAATCTTTACACCATTTAAAAAGGGACTAAAATCATGTTTTGAATTGTTGACATTCACGGTTTGTTCAATAGTTTATCTCATGACCCTTCTATAAAGAGGCAATTTGTTTTGTAAATATAGCTTCTCCAGGTTGATTTAGTCAGAGCCACTCTGTTCAGGTTGGGAGCAGTGGTCCTTGTTGAGGATAATGTTAATGATCTCACCCTCATGTTCCTTCATATGATCCATCAATAGCTCTTTACTGGTGGATTCAAAACCACAGATACAGCAACAGAATAACAGCACACAGTACTCCATGCCAGCACGAATCTGACTCCCAGCCTTTCCTGGTGTATCAGAGACATTTAAGTCTGAATTCAATTTCTGGCACTTTTCGGGGCCTTTGGTTTCATCAGTAATGAGGCTCACTGCCTCTGGAGCTGAGGGAGGCTTATCAGAATTTGTAGAAAGAGGATGAAGTGATGGTGACGATGATGATATTTCTTCAACATCCTCATCTGCAGGTTTTCGCTGGAGGTCTTGACACCTTATATAAGTTAGATGCATGCATTATTTTACATAAAATAACTTCACCATAATATAATGCAAACAAAAAAAATGTTTTAAATACCTCGTTGGACATGCTATAACTCTTCTATGACAAGAGGGAGCTGTACCCAGACATTTAGCCCAGAAATAGAAAGGCTAGGATAATGTGTACCATTGTTTGTACTATATTTATTGCATTCACATCTGGTAACATCTGTCCTTTCACATTTTAAATACGATTTTCGTATTCATGCAAGTCTGACATATGTAATGGCAGAATTTAGCCACTGGGTGACAAGCTGGAGCAGTTAGCTTTCTTCCCCTCATGAATTGGTGGAAAACTGGATTTGTCCTCATGTTTCCTCCTCATAGACCAGAAGCAATCCTTACAACATTTACTTTAACCACTGTTTTTACAACTCAGTTCCTTTCAGGACTCAGGCAGCAATGCAGGAGTAAAAGATCTAAGGTTAAGCTCCCCAGTTTGTATTTACCCTTGACATCCACTTCCATTAAACAAATCACACATAGCCATTCTGTAGATGCTACATCAGTTGGCTGCGTCAACCAAAATGTGACGAGCTGAGTGAAGTGAATTGGCCTGATATGATGGCCTTTGGGTCCTTGAAAACAGAACACCTGCAGTGCTTGCCTGCTGGAATGAACGGTTCACTACAACTTGAGTGTTTAGCCCCAGGTTCAGTTGACAAAAATTAATTATTTAACTTGAAATTCAGTAGGATCTCCAGCTGTCATCTTCCCTTTTGGGTAGAAAATTGTACTTGATATCTTGGAGGGAAAACAAGGTGTCTAAACAGGTTACAGGAACAGATGACCTGGGGTAAATGTGCATAAATTACTGAAGGTGGTAAGGCAAGCTAGGAAAGTACTATAAAGCCATGCAGAATCTTGACTTTTTTTTAGTAATTAGAGGCAGAGATTACAAAGGATAATTCCACATCAACTGCAGCATTGTGTCCAATTCTGGGCACTGCACTAGATTTTTCAGATTTAGATATACGTTTTAGGGAGGATGTAAAGGCTTCAGAGAATGTTTATGGATACAGTTGCAGAAACAAGAGCCTTCAATATGTGGATGGACTGGGGGAATTGAGGCTGAGAGAAGAAGGATACAGAATGAAAGTGATGACAAAAGAATCAAAGGGACATGAAGGGTTAAAAAGCACTTTTCACATGTTGAGCAGTTAAGACCTGGAATTGACTACCTGAAGGGGCAATGCTGGCAGACTTAATTGAGACTTGAAAAGAAAGTGGATAAGCATATGAAGGGAAGAAAAAAAAAAATGGGTATGGAGCAAGGGCAGGTGAGTGGGATGAGCTGAATGGCTCTTCCACAGACTAGCTTGGGCCAAGTGGTTAAATGGTTCCCAGCTGCACTGCATCCACTCTATGAGGGCCCTATCTAAAATCTCTAATCCTCAAATCTACAATAAAATCATATATCGAATGATTAAAGCTTCCTCTCCCAGGAGTGAAAGGAGGACATCTACTGATCTCCTCACTTCCTCCTCGCCTTCATGAGAGAGCGAACAGAAAGTGAATGCATGGGGCAAGTGAGTCTGCATTTTCTTCTCCTTGATGTTCATAAAAATAAAATCTTTAAGAAAGGCAGATTATGGTCTCCCCTCCCAAAAGGCAACCCTCTCTTCTTCTACAAGACCATAAATATAAACTCTTATTTTTCCAGCACAGTGTGACCTAGCATTGACAATTATTCACATTATAAATGATTAAACAGCGCTTTGTCTAATCACAATTTGAAGCTGCTCAACAAATCACAGTTAAATCAAATTTCCACAAAACAAATATTAACAAATTAAAGCCTTCTACTATTAATAGATGTATGCTCACCTGCTGCTTTGAGAAATGGCTTCATTTATGGCCTTATTCACCTGTTCATAATTATAATTTTGATCACTTGCATGTTTCCACATATGGGATTTCAAAGATGGAGGATGGCTACACACATAACCACATAGAGAACACCTATCAACAAACAAAACCAGAACACAATTACATAAACTAATCCATGTTTAAGGTTCATACAGACAATTACATAAAATAAACCAGATATAGTGACATGGCTTCATAGGTACAAAAACAAGTCTTGTAAAGAGAGTCACAAATCAAACTGCAATCTTGATTGAAATTCAAATTAGTCCATTGGCACTGGCTAAGTTGGCTTTTTGACAGGAAGCTCAACCAGTCTAGTCAAAAGTTGCCTCTCACAATGTGACTTTTAATTTTCAGATCTTTTCTTAAAGAATTTTTCTGAACCCCAAAAATACAACAAAAATCATACAATATAATTAATTTGGTATATGAAATGATAAATCCATTTAAATTTGATCTTTGATTACCATATTTAAATATATTCTGACATTTAAACTACTCACCAACAAAAAAAGGGAAAGTAATTAAAAATCTCTTAAAGCTAGTAAACATATTTCAGCAAATTGCATTAGCATTTAGGAGTCAGAAGAACTGATTTTTCAGCAATTAATGTAATTATATGCAAATATATGCATTCTTCTACCCATCATTAGCTGCATCTGTCTACTTGTAACATACCCAAAACTGGACTCTAACTAACTATTTTGGCAGCATCAATGTTAAAGAATCTGCATAAAAATACATATATTGTACAAGCCATCCCTCCATATACATAGTCAAATTTCAAAATATAATTTAAATTACTGAAAGCAGCAGATAAGTATTGTGAATGCACAGAACATTTGGTACTATGTTAAATGCTCTTTAGGTTGAGATGTTTAGCACATTCTCTTCAACAGAAATCTAAAAACCAGATCCAGAATTGAGAATGTTACACCAAAAGCCTACTCAGACACTGACCCAAAAACAACAACTTTTGTTACTTAAATGACAAAGCACTAATGAGGAAATGGAGACCACCTCATAACTCTAGAACAGGACGATCATAGAAAAGTACCTCAAAATATTTTACACATCATCACTGAATCAGCAGTAATGTTTGCTGAATCAGATGCATTGTCAGAAACATTCAAGGCTATTGCAAGTATTACTAGATTAGCATCACGAATGGACATCATCCTTAAATGTGGAAAAATAATCAACTGTTGATTTGGCTGGGATCTGATGATATCCAAACCGATCAAAACAAAAATTAACAAAGTAACAATTACTTGGATTTGATTATTTCAACCACTTCTTCACTTCCTTAAATTCTCCAGCAGGGCAGCTCCTTGAAACTCAAAATGGAATAATCTATGTTATGGGAGCTAGGCTACCTACTGGGTCACAGGTGAGAGCAAACCATGTACTGACTTATCTTCAAACTAGCCTGTGGTTTAGTGAACTTCATATTTAAATACAATTTCTTAGAATAAAACAAATATTTATTCACCAACAATTACTGAATTGCTTTAGAATGTACTTACATTATGACCATGTCAGGTTACCATAAATACTTCAACAAATATGAGCACACAACAATTAACTGACAGAATTTTTCACCAAGATTCCTTATTCTTTAATAAAACAAACTTCATTGTATATCAAGAATCACCAAAGAAAGTAAATAGCATTTAAGGTAATAGCTTAGAAAGGTTTATAAAGGTTTTGGATGTAGGTTTGCTCGCTGAGCTGGAAGGCTCATTTCCAGATGTTTCATTACTCTACTAGGTAACATCTTCAGTGGGCCTCAGGTGAAGCAATGCAGAAAATCTCTGCTTTCTATTTATATGTTTGGGTTTCTTTGGGTTGGTGATGTTATTTCCTGTGGTGAAGTCACTTCCTGTTCCTTTTCTCAGGGGATAGTAGATGGGGTCTAACTCGATGTGTTTGTTGATAGAGTTCCGGTTGGAATGCCATGCTTCTAGGAATTCTTGTGCGTGTCTTTGTTTAGCTTGCCCCAGTCGAAGTGGTGTCCTTCCTCATCCGTATTTGAGGATATTAGTGAGAGAGAGTCATGTCTTTTTGTGGCTAGTTGGTGATGACAAAAGTGTCAACTATGTAGTGGACTCAGAGTTTGGGTTGGATGGTTGGCAGAGCTGTTTGCTCAAGTCTCTGCATTACTGCCTCTGCTAAGAATCCTGATATCGGAGATCCCATGGGTGTTCTGTTTGTCTGTCTGTAGGTTTTGTTGTTGAAAGTGAAGTGGGTGGTAAGGCATACGTCCACTAGCTTGAAGATATTCTCCTTGTTGAATTCCTGAAGACCAAAGATACTAAGATAGAAGAGGATGAAATAATGGTCTCCTTTGATGTAACAGCCTTGTTTACTTCAATCAACATTAACCTGGCCAAGGAAACACTGACTACACTATTAGAAGACCCGAAGACGCATACACCAAACACCACTAACTTAATCAACAAGGAGAATATCAAGCTAGTAGACCTATGCCTTACCACTCACTTCACTTTCAACAACAAAACCTACAGACAGACAAATGGAACACCCATGGGATCTCCAATATCACGGTTCTTAGCAGAGGCAGTAATGCAGAGACTTGAGCAAACAGCTCTGCCAAGCATTCAACCCAAACTCTGGGTCGGCTATGTGGATGACACCTTTGTCATCACTAAATGAAACAAATTAGAGGAAACCTTCAAGACCATCAATAATACCCGTACTGGCATAAAATTCACTAAAGAGGAGGAAACCAACAACAACTGCCATTCCTAGATGTCACAGTAGAGCGAACAGCCAATGAAGAACTTCAAACCAGCGTCTACATAAAAACAACACATACAGACCAAATATTGAACTACAGAAGCATCATCTCAACACCCACAAACGAAGCTGCATCAGAACATTATTTCAACGAGCCAATACAGACACTGCAGCACAGGGGAACTATGCAGAGCACAGGAAAATCACTTGTACCATGTATTCAAAAAGAATGGGTACCCAATGAACACAGTCCACCGATTTCTCGGCAACAAACCCAAACAAGCAGACAAAATGCGTCCAGAAACCCTAGCCACTCACCCCTACATCAAAGACATCTCGGAAATGACTGCCACACTACTCAGACCCCTTGGCATCATGGTAGCCCAGAAACCCACCAACACAGTAAAACAGCAGCTAATGAACTTGAAAGACCCTATACAGACAACAAGCAAAACTAATGTCATTTACAAAATACTGTGTAAGGACTGTAACAAACAAGCAGAAAACTAGCCACCAAGATACATGAACACCAACTAGCCACAAAAAGACATGATCCTCTCTCACTAATATCTTCACATACGGATGAGGAAGGACACCACTTCGACTGGGACAACACATCCATCCTAGGACAAGCCAAACAAAGACACGCACGAGAATTCCTAGAAGCAAGGCATTCCAACCAGAACTCTATCAACAAACACATTAAGCTAGACCCCATCTACTATCCCCTGAGAAAAGGAACAGGAAGTGACATCACCACAGGAAATAATATCAACCCAAAAAAACCCAAACATATAAATAGAAAGCAGGAATTTTCTGCATTGCTTCACCTGAGGCTCACTGAAGATGTTACCTAGTAGGGTAATGAAACGTCTGGAAATGAACCTTCCAGCTCAGCGAGCAAACCTACATCCAAAACCTCAACCTGAGCTACAAATCTTAGATTAGATTCCCTAGAGTGTGGAAACAGGCCCTTCGGCCCAACCAGTCCACACCGACCCTCCGAAGAGTAACCCATCCAGACCCATTTTCCTCTGACTAATGCACCTAACACTATGGACAATTTAGCATGGCCAATTCACCTGACCTTCACATCTTTGCATTGTGGGAGGAAACCGGAGCACCCGGAAAAAACCCATGCAGACACGGAGAGAACGTGCAAACTCTACACAGACAGTTGCCCCAGGCTGAAATCGATCCTGGGACCCTGGTGCAGTGAGGCAGCAGTGCTAACCACTGAGCCACCGTGCCACCCCTTCTCAAAACTCACTATTTATAAAGGTGCACATGACCTTCCAAAACTTGCATTCCCTTAAATTCCTGCTCTTCATCAAGACTCAAATCACTGGGATTTGTCCATCAGCAGTTAGCTCAGCAATCCTCCAATTTTGTATGAATAGGTTGTGGTTATGGACTCTTCAGTTCTTTACTGTGACTTTGGGCATACATACTTTGATCCCCAGTCCATTCCAACAGTTTCAGTACAGCTTGCTCCAAACTAACTAACTATTCAAGCTGCTTACTTTCTAGCACATGGTTCTGAAAAGATCATTGTAGATCTCTGCCACTACCTGCAAGGTAGAACAAATCTTCTGGTTGATTTTCTCTACATTATACCCAAACTGAATTGCCTGGTTCTGTTAGCAAATAACCAGGCAGATTCAACAAAAGAAATTCTATCTAAACTTCCATTCTAAATAACTATATCAACAGCAAACAATGTGTTGTTTTGGATGATTTGAAGAAAATCACAAATTATTTTACCTGTGACACAAATCTTTGGTTCTGCAACCCATATGGACAATTTAGATCACTACTAGATTTAATTGCCTCCTCTGCAGATTCCCTAGCTTCATTACAAGCTTTGAGAAGGATAATTCACTGCTCCAGTTTTTCACCATTACCACTCATCTTGCAGGACAAACACAGGCTAGCATTTAAGGGTAATAAATTTCATTTAATTTTCATTTACATCAGAGCTGCTTTTACCAATTTCTCAACCAGATGCTCCTCTTTGCTACAGTTCAAATTTAATTCCTAAAGCTGAAGGTTATGTTCTTGAAAAGGTATAAATTACAAATTAGATTTTCACAACACTTACTTATACTGTTCCAGCAACTGAACAACCTGATGCTCCTGTGGGTGGCGTTTCATATGACACTTTAAGCTGTTCAGGTTTGTTGTTGCAAAGTCACAGCTACTGCATCTGTAAATCGATCATGGTTGAATATGAGTACAGGTCATTCTGCTATAATGTGTTTAGTCATACAAATTTGCTATAACGTGAATGACAAATAGGGGACGCTGTATTTAATGTGCAAACTTTTAAAACATGTGTTGGCTATAGTGTGATCCTATACCAACACTTTAAGTGTTATTTGTACTGTGCACTTCTCGTATAACATGAGGTTGCACAGGACCACAACTATCGCACTATAGAAGAAATGATTGTATGTATCTTTAAGTACCTGCTTAATTATAATACGGTACTGACTTATATTCATGTTATAAGCTAAAGAAGCTTTACTAAAGCTCCTTGTCACTTCCATTATGGCTGCAATACAGATTAGTTCTGTAACAAAGTATTGGAATGGCATTTAATTTTGAAAATATCAGTAAGGTGCCAGGATTAAGGGAATGCAATATTATTTCTTTTACTAAGGAAAGAAACAACATTTAACAAAATTACTGGAATAATTGTTCTTTAGAAATTCAGGAGGACAAAGAGTAGATTTTCAGGTAGCTATTCTGAGAAGGAGTGGAAATGAATTAAGCAATATAAACAAAAAGCAAAACAATTGCTGGAGTTGGAAATTCGAAACATAAAGGCTAAGCTGACCAGATAGCATCTGTGGTGAGAGCAGTTAAATTAACATTTCAACCGTGGGAAACTTCTGTCACAAGTGGTTATCTGGCATTGTTTATGGTTTTGGCACTTTAAGTGGTTAATTTGAGTCTGTACAAAGAGAGGGAGTGGTTTTCTTGCTTTCCTGTGCAGTTGTAACCAGGTGTATGAAAACACTTCGCAACTTCATACAAATAAAGGCAATCTTCTCCCCAATCTTTGGATTCTTACCTCATAGAATTCTTTTTATAATAGGTTTTTCTCAATACACTACGAGGGAATTGCTGAGTGTTGTTTTCTGCAACAATAACTTCTTTGTTGCAATAATTTGTTTTAATAATCAAATAGCAGGCACTAAATTAACTTTAGTCAATGAGGGGGCTTCTTATTACAGACTTTGAACAGAGAAACTACTTTCCTCGGCCCCTTCTCATGTCACACATCTTAGTTTATATTGTACCAGCAGGCTGCTAGATTTAATTTAGCTTAAAAACATGAAAATTGCAGAGACCATCATGGGAAAAGGAAGAAGGACTCATGGAGTGCTTCACATAGTATACTGCAAACCTATACAACTTTACTATAAAATACTTGATACAGATCCAACAAATTGCATTTCAGACAATTAGCTGACAATTCATTGCGATAATTATCTGTGGTGCAAGAATTTAAAATCATAAGACTGTGCTGCAGATGGAAAGACAAAAACTACAATTAGAAAGACAAACAATAAAATCCAAATAACTCCTCCTGATTTTTCCTAAGCTTGTTCATTACAAATTACGCAATGCTTGACTGTGTACAATACTATGTTACGATGGGTCACAGAATAGCTGCAGCATAAAGGAGGCCATTCAGTGTCTCATATCAGTGATAGCTCTCTGCAACAACTCACCTAATCCTAAATGTTTTTGCTCAGCTATCAATTTTAGCAAAATCCCACTAGTGGATGGTGGGAAAGAAGAGTACAAGAGAAGGAAAATATCTTGTATTAAAACATATTTATCAGCCATATATACTAACTTATTTTTAATGCTTTTATAAAGAGTTAGTCTTAATAAATGATTAGATACAGTTCTCCTAGTATAGCAGTGCGACTTCCAAATTTATCATTTTACACAAAGTATGTCAAATTTCAATGAGCCAGCAGCCGAGCAATTCTAACTGATGAACAACTTGTGGTAGGTTTGTAATTCAGAATATGACTTTTGCATTGTGTTAGCTAACTTGCATTAACAAAATCAGTGTATCAGTCGGCAAAATGTTAGCAAAACTGAAGCCTATGGCATAAAAAGAACTGGTAGATTGGTGAAAGGATTGATTTAAGGACAAAAAGAAGTGGATTGTTTTTCAGACTGTAGAGAAGTGTGCAGTGATGTTCTCCCGAAGGGCATTAGGTTTCTGCACTTACAAGAATTACTATTTATTAGAAACAGTTTTAACTAAAGGTAGACATATATGAACAGTTGAAATATCTCTTTATTAGTTAAAAGTCTAACCCCATTATAAAACTCTTTTTACACACACACACACACATACACACACAGAAAGACTCTGGATAAAAAAAGGAGTCTTGGATAGCAAAAAAACTGGAAAGCTCCCTCTCTGCAGGGTTCACTGAGATGATCCCTTTGGCTTGCTGCAACTAGCTGCTCCTTGATCTCTCTTCTCCAGATACTTTCATTTGTTCACAGGAGGCACAGAACGAATGGTTTACAATACATCTCTGATGCATTGTTAAAAACAACATCTTAATGCAACAGATGTCGGACAATAAACAGGCTTTATGTATTTTTGCTGCAGAGGAAAGCACATCACTCTCTCTTCCAGTCATCCAACAGCTTCTAGCCATATCGTTCATGCACACAAGCTGTTCAGCTACCGCATAGGATCACAGATGTGTTATGGCATAGGAGGCTATTCAGTGCACCATGCTCAATAAATGAACACCATGACCTCTTGTCAATCTCTAGCTTTATCCCCACACCCTTACACACTACTTCTCTCCAAATAATCATCTGATGCCCTCTTGAATGCCTCAATCGAACCTGGCTCTACCACATTTCTGCGACAGTGCATTCCATATGCTAACCTACTCAATGTGAGATGAAGTTTTTTTTCTCAGATCACCTTCTTTTGCATCACCTTAAATCTATGCTCTCTGTTTCATTCCTTTTACAAGTGGGAACAGCTTCTCTCGATCTACTTTATGCAGCCTGGACATGATTTTGAAAATGTTCATCATGTCTCCTCTCAGCCTTCTTCTCTTCAAGGAGAAGTGGCCCAACCTCTTCAATTTTGCTTCAGAACTGAAGTTTCTCATTCCTGGAGCTATTCTTGTAAATCACTTCTGCCCTCTCTCCAGTGCACCCAGAGCTACACACAATACTGCAGGTGAGGTCTAACATGTTTTATACACCACCTTCTTACCTCTATTAATAAAGCCAAGACCACTGTATGCTTTATGAACTGCTCTTTCCAACTATCCTGACACTTTCATTGATTTGTCCACATGTTCACCAAAGTCCTCCTGTTCCTTTAGAATTGTATCCCCATTTTTACATTGGTAGAAAGAACATTGAAAGACAAAGTGCATCACCTCACACTTCTCTGCATTGAACTTCATCAAATACCTATGTTTCCACTGCACCAACCTGTTAATGTCCTTTTAAGCTCCACACTGCCCTCCTCAGAGTTTATAATACTTTCTAATTTCAGGGTCTTCTGTCCCTTATATACCAAGATCTAGATCATTGATATACTGTATATCAGAAGAACTGGGAGTCAATCACATAGTTGTTGGCGGATAGAAGTACTTGGTCTTCATCCCACAGACCAATTAGCTGAACCTAATTTTGTACACAATTCCTTACTGTCAGTTTGTCTTCAAATTGTTCCACTGGGTGAACAAATAATGGTTTAAACAGCACTTAAAAACAAGCTACCAAAGCAGCAATCCCCTCCACAATTTTCAGATTTTAAAACAGACCTTTTCCCATTCAAAAATACAGAAGCATACAAAGATATGGCTTTTGCAGATTTACTTGATCGGTACCAGTTATGCACATCTTTGGATCAGAGAAGAGTACAAGGTAACTGATAAATTCATTTTGAAAATGAATGATTTTGATTGAGTAAATAAAAAACTATTTTCAGGGGTGGAAAAGCTAGTAGCCAAAGGAGAGATTGAAGTGATTGGGAAAACAAATGTGACAAGAGGAAACCTTCTTAGAGGGCAAGCTAAGGTGACTTGGAATGTACCGTGCTAAAGTGCAGAGGAAGTTCAATATGAACTCTTCATGGGAATCACATTAATACTCAAAGAGAAAAGTTAAGGTCATAGGCAAAGAGCAGGAGAATATAGCTGGTTGGATAGCTCTACTAAACAGTCAACCCAGGCACAATGAAATGAATACATCTTGTGTTGTATCAATGAAAAGCTGGCTCGATGTATTTTGCAAGTTGCACAAACCTGTACGGTCTATCAGAGTTGTGGATTCTTCTGTGGTTTCTCACACCAACATATGTTGAACTTGTGTAGTCACACACATCGCATTTGTACAGCTTCTGAGCTGACAGTATTTCTAGATAAAAAGGAGTTAAAGAATTAATGGTAGAATTGTTGACTGTTTTAACTCTGAATTGCTATACAAGGTCATTAACCAAAATTTAGAAGGACATTTTCCATGATACAGGTATCTTTTAATTACTTAATGCATAAACAATAGTGCTAATGCAGTTCACCAAGTCAAGGTTTGTTTTGTGAGGGATGGTGGTGGTGGTTCATGACAAGTGTGAGCATTCAGAACACAAAGCTGATCAATCATAAAGCTACAAGATTTTTGCTATCATCCTCTCAGATTTTTTTGGGTAATGTTGCCTTTCTGACCCTTACTGAACAAATAGTCACATGTAGTTAGAATTACTTCAGTTAGTAAGCAATTAAAGATAAAGGAATGAAAGTTTATGTGCACATGAAACTTAACTGATAGAATCAAACATCCATGTGCATATATTCCAACATTGATATAAACCAACAAATATGAATAAACTGAGAAAGCGGTCAATAAAATAAAAGCTAAAAGAACTGCAGATACTGTGAGTCAGAAAAAACCCCAGAAGTTGTTGGAAAAGCTCAGTTCTGAGGAAGGGTCACCAGACATTAACATTAACCAAATAAAAGCCTTGAATGGCACTCAGATTGAAAGAGACTTCAATGGAACTATTAAAAAAGGTAGCTGGATGCAAAATTATCAATCACCTTCACTTCTAGTTAGTAAAGTCTGCAAGCCAATTCTCTTCCAAAAGACATAAAAAAGGTTATGATCCTGCTTTTGTGAATGGAAATTAGACTGCCAAAATATTGAAGCCATTACTCCATCAGTGGCTACAACATGAGACTCATACTATTCAGCATTCTGTAGCTGCACTGCTATAGCAGACTGAAACCTAAAGCTGATGCATGTACATGAAATGCATACATTGAAACAAGTAAACACTTTTCATTGCTTATAACATCTTAAGATAGTTCATTCTCTCAGCATTTGTATTTTGGAAAACATATTATGCAGTGGGATACCCAATAAAAATTAATAAAGGGATTTACTAATTTTTTTTTAAGATTAGATTCCCTACAGTATAGAAACAGGCCCTTTGGCCCAACAATTCCACATTGACCCTCCGAAGAGTAACCCATCCAGACCCATTCCCCTACCCTATATTTACCCCTGACTAATGCACCTAAAACTATGGGCAATTTAGCATGGCCAATTCACCTAACCTGCACCTGGAGGAAACCCACGTAGACATGGGGAGAATGTGCAAACTCCAAACTGACAGTCGTCCGAGGCTGGAATCGAACCTGGGTCCCTGGCACTGTGAGGCAGCAGTGAGCCACTGAGCCACAGTGCTTCCCTATATATTACAGATCATTTATATGAATTGGAAGGGGAGTGATCTCAAGGCCACTGATCATAATTATGTAGAGGATAATGATCATTAACACGTATAAAGTCATCCTTTGAGCTTATGCAATTATGTTATTTAATCCACAGCATTTATACAAGCTGTTCTGCTATAACATGTGTTTTGTAATGCAATTGATGAATTGGGAATGCTGTTTCTAAAGCATGAACTTTAAAAACGTGTTGGCTGTAACATGATTACATTGTCAACATTTTAAGCATTGTTCCTAAAGTGCAATTTTTCTTTCAGCTGGGGTTGCACAAGAACCCAACCATGGTGTTATATAAGAACTACCTGTATATTTAAGTCAGCTGTTAGAGCGTCCTTTCAGCGCTTTCAAAAAAGGAGATTTATTTCATGGCTTGGAAACAGTTGACAGACAAGAATAAGCCCCCTTACAAACTCTTTCTAGGACACTGAGTGTGCTTAATCAACCCAGCACAACACTGATGCTGATATTTACAGGTGGTGATAATACGTGTCAGCTGCTGGCAAATCCAGAAACTCAGTTTGCAAAGGTCTCATTGAATTTAAGGGCAGGATGTTATTAGAACTGACACTGAAAGAACCATGAACGCTGTAAATAGAAGCAAAAACATAAGTTGCTGGAAAAGGACCTTTCTGAGAAAGTGTCAGCAGACCCAAAACGTTAATACTGATTTCTCTTCACAGGTGCTGCCAGATCTGCTGAGCTTTTGCAGCAACTTCTGTTTTTGTTATTAGAACTGTTCTTTTACTTCCATTCCCACCAGACTGAAAGACTGTCAGGCTATTGGAGATTATGATGTGAAGGGAAGAGGTATGTGGAATAAGTTTTGCAGGGAAGGTGAGGGCATCTGGAATGCTGGAGGGGAGGGGTTATCTGTAAAGTACAAGCAAGTTGGTGCGGGCCAGAAATCTCAGGAAACAAAGGAGAACCGTGTGGAGTTTAAATAATCTCGTAAGGTTGAAAACTACAACGTGTGAGTGAGAGACCAAAAATAGGAAGCAGACCCGTTCCTATTGGTCCACAAGTACTGCTGTAAGAGTACTTAAGTGCTCACTTTGACAGCTCCTGCCTTACTTCACCTGCCCTGGTGAATCAGACCAGCACATGAAAAATTTAAAAAGTATTTGAATCTGAGATATTGAGGTTTATTAACGTATGGAAATAAACAGCCTGTCCAAGTAACTTGCCTGGACAAGCCCAAACCCATCTAAATTAATCCGTAAATAGGCACATTTGCAGTGGATTGTAGTTTATGTTTCACGTAATATAACAATTTAACAAACACTTTACCCCAACACAACTCGGCCCATCTCACTGATTCTGCTGGACAAGAAAAGACTATGAAATACCTAGATATAAGGTTTGAAATACTGATTGACAAAAACAGACAGATATTATTTTGCCAAAGGCTAAGAAAGTTTATCACTGTTGAAAGACCGCCAGGAAAAAAAACTTTGTAGAGGTAATTTGCTTCCAATTTAGACACCTGCACCCTTTACCAACCATTGAGTAAGTACATGAATAAAAAAGGTTTGGAAGGAATTGGCTAGAAACAGGCAGGTGGGACTAGTTTAGTTTGGGATTATGTTTGGCATGGACTGGGTGAACTGAGGGGTCTGTCGACTATGTCTAAAAGAACAGATGGCTGAATGGAAAGCAGGTCATAAGTTCAGAAACAAAGTTTCTTCATTTCACCTACAGCTTCAAGAGAAATCATCTAATACCTCTAATTTTATTGTATATTTTATGTGCATAAATATAATTATAAATATTCACATTACCTTCCTGTGTGCTTTCAGTTTCCCCATCTCTACTACAGTCAGTATTCTCATCATTTGTTGAGGAAATGTGAGAGGGGCCATGTTGCTCACACTCATGGTTCCGGAGCTGGTTCTGTCAGAAAGACGCTCAGAATGTCAAAGTAGCAATAAGCCATCTACTGTGTCACAAAGCTGGTTTCTGTTTTCTAAAAGCTGTTCCTTTTCTTAAGGATTCTGTGTCCTTTTTTTTCCAGAGGGTTTGTGAACATCTCTGTGTCAATTAGACTGGTTTGGTACAGAGATTAAAGAGTATTGAGAGGCCTTTTTGTTTATATATAAACAGATAAGACTTCAGGCCAAAATGGTCATGTGAAGTGACCTGTATAATGAAAGTGGAGTGGTCAGCTCTCGAGCTGAGCAGTTTAGCTCAGTCCAGAACTGTTTGGGAGTTCAGCAGTAAGCTGTGTGGAAACAAACCATTTCACAAAGCAGCAAGGAGAGAGGGCAGAGAGAAGCGAGGGCAGAGAGAAGCGAGGGCTGCTGGGAAGGGTAAGTTTTCCTACTTAAAAGGGACTTACCTCGGGAGCTGGGCCTCCATTTTTACAGAGTGACGAGAAGTGAGGGCTGCCGGGAAGGGAGAGCTTGAGAACTGGTTTTAAAGGAGCAGCAGAAGGAGAGGCCACAGCGAGGTGCAGAGGATTGCTGGGTAAGTACTTGGGCAGTGGCCGAATCCCGAGACACTACACGTGTAATGTCTCCCACCCGCCCTCCTTCTCAAACCTTAAAAAAAAGGACTCTCATGTGTTGCTAAGTTAAGGTATTTCAATTGATATTTCTTGTGTAATGTGTGATTGATTAAAAGTTTACTATTAGTTGGTTAGTTGAATAAGACCATAGAGAAGTACTAGAAATTATTTAATTCATAAATTTGTATAAATTAATTAAATACATGGGAATGGCTGGATAGGTGATGTGCTGTAGCTGTATGATGTGAGAGCTGGCTGATCCCATTGTGAATGGCAGTGACCACATCTGCAGCAAGAGTTGGTTGCTGGAAGAACTCCGGATCAGAATTGATGATCTGGAATCTGACCTTCAAATACTGAGGCACATCCGGGAAGGGAGAGTTACCTGGATGCTTTGTTTCAGGAGGCAGTCACACTCGGTAGATTAAGTAATTCAATTTCAGTTAGTGATCAGGAACAACAGGGTGTGACTGTAAGTGAGGCAGGTAGGGGGATTCTGAATTCAGGAGTGGAGAAGCCTCAGCCCTTGACCCTGTCCAACAGGTATGAGATTTTTGCTCCCTGTACAGAAGAGGGAAAGAGCTGTGGACAGGATGATCCAGCTGACCAATGCAGAAGGCCATTCAAGACAGGGGTGCAAAAAGTGGTTATAGGGGATTCTATAATTATGGGGACAGATAGTATCCTTTGCAAGTCGGATTGGGAGTCCCACATGGTGTGTTGCCTGCCCAGTGCGAGGGTGCAGTACATCTCCGACTGGCTTGAAAAGATATTGGAGTGGGAGGGGGAGGATCCAGTTGTTGTGGTCCACGTTGGCACTAACAACATAGACAAGGCTAGGAAGGAGGACCTGTTTGGGAGTATTAAGCACAAGGAAGGAAATTGAAGAACAGGTCCTCGAGGGTCATACTCTGGATTACTACCCGAGCCACGTGCTAATTGGCATAGGGATACGAAAGCTAGGGAAATAAGTATCTGTCTAACAGACTGGTGTGGGAAAGAGGGATTCCATTTCATGGGACATTGGCATCAGTTATGGAACCGAGGCGGTCGATACCGATGGGATGATTTCCACCTGAACTGATCTGGAAGCAGTGTTCTCTCAAAGGAGAACTAGGGTGGTCACTAGGACTTTCAACTTGTGAGTTGGGGGAGAAGGGAAAGGGAAAGCAACAGGGACTGTGGAGCCAAGTAGAAAGATATGCATGTGTGCAGGGTTTAAGTTCAAGGCAGACTAGGAATGAAGCAAAAACGATGCATAACTTATGACATATTACTAGAGATGTTGGAAATCATGAGGACAAGAAAATTAGCATTAAGGTGAATGCTCATAGTATTTGTAACAAAGTAGATAAATTAACAACGCAAATCGTCGTGAATGATTATGATGTGGTAGGCATCACAGATACGAGGTTGCAGGGGTTCAGGACTGGCAGTTAAACATCCAAGGATTTACAATTTATTGAAAAGACAGGGAGGTGGGCAGAGGGGGTGGGGTTGCCTTGTTAGTTAAGAATGAAATTAAATCTATGGCGCTGAATGACATAGGGTCAGATGATGTGCAGTCTGTGTGATTGGAGTTGAGGAACCACAAAGGCAAAAAAAACCATAATGGGAATTATGTACAGACTTCCCAGCAGTGGTCAGGACCAGAAGTGCAAGATGTACCAGGAAATAGTTAGGGCATGTCAGAAAAGCTAGGTCACGGTGATCATAGGTCACTTCAATATGCAAATGGACTGTGCGAATAATGTTGCAGGTGGATCCAAAGAAAGGGAATTCAAGGAATGCTTACAGGATGGCTTTTTGGAACAGCTTGTGATGGAGCCCACAAGGGAGCAGGCTATTCTGGACTTAGTGCTATGTAATGAGCCAGACTTTATAAAAGAGCTTAGAGTAAGGGAACACTTAGGAGGCAGTCATCATGATATGGTAGAGTTCAGTCTGCAATTTGAAAGAGAGAAGGCAAAATCGAATGTAATGGTGTTACAGTTAAATAAAGATAATTACAGGGGCATGAGACAGGAACTGACAAAAATCAACTCAAAGCAGAACCTAATGGGGAACACAGTACAGCAACGAAGGCAAGAGTTTCTGGGTGTAATTGAGGACATAGTGCAGAGGTTCATCCCAAAGAAAAGAAAGAGTTTCCGCAGGTGGGGGTGGTGGGGGGGGGGGGGGGGGGGGGAGTTAGACAGCTGACAAAGGAAGTCAGTATCAAAGTAAAAGAGAAAGCCTAAAAAGTGGCCAAGAGCACTGGGAGATCAGAAGATTGGGAAGAGTACAAAGACAAACAGAGGATAACAAAGAGAGAAGGTGAAGATCAAATATGGAGGTAAGGTAGCCAGTGATATTAGAAATGATAATAAAAGCTTATTTCAATATGTAAGAAACAAACGAGAGGAAAAAAAAGTGGAAATTGGGCCGCTCCAAATTGATGCTGGAAGGCTAGTGCTGGGAGATAAGGAAATAGCTGAAGAACTTAATAAACACTTTATGCCAGTCTTCACAGTGGAAGACATGAGTAACAGCTCAACAATTAAGGAGATGCAGGGGGCAGAGTTGAGTATGGTAGCCATTACAAAAGAGAACGTGCTAGAAAAGCTAAAAAAAGGTCTAAAAATTGATAAATCTCCGGGCCCAGATAGGCTACATCCTAGAGTTCTGAGGGAGATGGCTGAGGAAATAGCAGAGGTGCTGGTTATAATCGCTCAAAAATCACTGGAAAGTTCCAGATGATTGGAAAATCGTTGTTGTAACCCCCTTGTTCAAGAAAGACCAAGATAAAAGATGGAATATTATAGGCCAATTAGCCTAAACTCAGTTGTAGGTAAAATTCTAGAATCCATTGTTAAGGATGAGATTTCAAAATTCTTGGAAGTGCAAAGCTGGATTAGAACAAGTCAGCATGGATCTAGTAAGGGGAAGTCATGCCTGACAAAACCTGTTAGAATTCCTTGAAGAGATAACAAGTAGGTTAGACCAGGGAAACCCGCGGATGTTATCTACCTAGATTTTCAAAAGGCCTTTGATAAGGTGCCTCATGGGAGGCTGCTGAGTAAGGTGAGGGCCCATGGTGTTTGAGGTGAGCTACTGGCATGGATTAAGGATTGACTGCCTGACAGAACGCAGAGAGTTGGGATAAAAGGTTCTTTTTCTGAATGGCAGCGGGTGACAACTGGTGTCCTGCAGGGTTCAGTGTTGGGCCGCAGCTGTTCACTTTGTATATTAACGATCTGGATGAAGGGACTGGGGACATTCTGGTGAAGTTCGCCAATGATACAAAGTTAGGCGGACAGGCGGGTAGTACTGAGGAGGCAGGGAGGCTACAGAAAGATTTAGACAGTTTAGAAGAGTGGTCCAGGAAATGGCTGATGAAATTCAACTTGAGCAAATGCGAGATCTTGCACTTTGGAAAAGAATACAAGCATGGACTATTTTCTAAACAGTGAGAAAATTCATAAAGTCAAAGTACAAAGGGATCTGGGAGTGCTAGTCCAGCATTCTCTAAAGGTTGACTTGCAGGTTGAGTCCATGATTAAGAAAACAAATGTAATGTTGTCATTTATCTCAAGAGGGTTATAATATAAAAGCAGCGGTGTGCTTCTGAGACTTCATAAAGCTCTAGTTAGGTCCCATTTAGAATACTGTGTCCAATTTTGGGCCCCACACCTCAGGAAGGACATACTGGTACTGGAGCGTGTCCAGCGGAGATTCACATGGATGATCCCTGGAATAGTGGGCCTAACACAAGATGAGCGGCTGAGGATCCTGGGATTGTATTCATTAGAGTTTAGAAGCTTGAGGGGAGATCTAATAGAAACTTACAAGATAATGCATGGCATAGAAAGGATCGACGCTGGGAATCTGTTTCCATTAGGCGATGAGACTAGGACCTGTGGGCACAGCCTTAGAATGAGAGGGGGTCAATTTAGAATGCAAAAGAGGAGACATTTCTTCAGTCAGAGAGTGGTGGGTCTGTGGAATTCATTACCACAGAGTGCAGTGGAGGCCGGGACGCTAAATGTCTTCAAGGCAGAGATTGATAATTCTTAATCTCGCAAGGAATTAAGGGCTACAGGGATGTAAGTGGAGTTGAAATGCTTATCAAGGAGAGAGTGAGGACTGCAGATGCTGGAGATCAGAGCTGAAAATGTGTTGCTGAAAAAGCGCAGGTCAGGCAGCATCCAAGGAACAGGAGAATCGACGTTTCGGGCATAAGCCCTTCAGGAATGAGGAAAGTGTGTCCAGCAGGCTAAGATAAAAGGTAGGGAGGAGGGACTTGGGGGAGGGGTGTTGGAATTGCGATAGGTGGAAGGAGGTCAATGTGAGGGTGATAGGCCGGAGTGGTGTGGGGGCGGAGAGGTTAGGAAGATGATTGCAGGTTAGGAAGGCGGTGCTGAGTTCGAGCGATTTGACTGAGACAAGGTGGGGGGAGGGGAAATGAGGAAACTGGAGAAATCTGAGTTCATCCCTTGTGGTTGGAGGGTTCCTAGGCGGAAGATGAGGCGCTCTTCCTCCAACCGTCGTGTTGCTATGGTCTGGTGATGGAGGAGTCCAAGGACCTGCATGTCCTCGGTGGAGTGGGAGGGGGAGTTGAAGTGTTGAGCCACGGGGTGGTTGGGCTGGTTGGATCGGGTGTCCCAGAGGTGTTCTCTGAAACGTTACGCAAATAGGCGGCCTGTCTCCCCATTATAGAGGAGGCCACATCGGGTGCAGTGGATGCAATAGATGATGTGTGTGGAGGTGCAGGTGAATTTGTGGCGGATATGGAAGTATTCCTTGGGGCCTTGGAGGGAAGTAAGGGGGGAGGTGACGATGCCCTCCACCGCATCTCCTCCACTTCCCGCTCCTCTGCCCTTGAGCCCCGCCCCTCCAACCGCCACCAGGACAGAACCCCACTGGTCCTCACCTACCACCCCACCAACCGCCATGTACAGCGGATCATCCGCCGTCATTTCCGCCACCTCCAAACGGACCCCACCCCCAGGGATATATTTCCCTCCCCTCCCCTATCAGCATTCCGAAAAGACCACTCCCTCCGTGACTCCCTCGTCAGGTCCACAACCCCCACCAACCAACCTCCACTCCCGGCACCTTCCCCTGCAACCGCAAGAAATGCAAATCTTGTGCCCACACCTCCCCCCTTACTTCCCTCCAAGGCCCCAAGGGGGCCATATCCGCCACAAATTCACCTGCACCTCCACAATCATCATCTATTGCATCAGGTTTCTCCAGTTTCCTCATTTCCCCTCCCCCCACCTTGTCTCAGTCAAATCCCTCGAACTCAGCACCGCCTTCCTAACCTGCAATCATCTTCCTGACCTCTCCGCCCCCACCCCACTCTGGCCTATCACCCTCACCTTGACCTCCTTCGACCTATCGCATTTCCAACGCTCCTCCCGCAAGTCCCTCCTCCCTACCTTTTATCTTAGCCTGCTGGACACACTTTCCTCATTCCTGAAGAAGGCCTTGTGCCCGAAATGTCGATTCTTCTGTTCCTTGGATGCTGCCTGACCTGCTGCGCTTTTCCAGCAACACATTTTCAGCTTTGAAATGCTCATCAGCCATGATTAAATGGCGGAGTGGACTCGATGGACCAAATGGCCTTAGTTCCACTGCTATGTCTTATGGTTTTAAACTCTCTCTCTCTTTTTGCCCTTCTAACTTCAACCTGTAAGCACATGTTCCATTTGTACTGGGTTTTAAGGGGAGTTTGCTTTTTGGGACTGTTGTGTACATTCGGAACAGCATAATTAAATCTCGTTTGAATAACCTGAATTCTGTAGGGGTTCTTTATTCTGTTCTGTGTGTTTCATTGTGTAATTTTGTGAATAAATATTTGGGTGTTTTAAAACTGGTAGTCAACCTAGCTACTTCATTCTGGATAATTTTCACTGTACACTTACCAAGGTAAATTGCAAAGTTATGGTCTGGGCTGCCTGCTTAAGAATGTTCTGAGTGGTCTAGCCTTGTCCATAACAACTGACTGAGATGAAACCAAACTACAAGGAGCCAAAATTAAAAGATGTACTCCTTCACAGAACACTTTAGCAGTTCTTATAGAATAATAAGTTGAAAATTTATAGACAAATTTATCACTTCAAAGTATGCATTAGATGAGATTTAAAAATTCAACAACCCAGATTTTTCAGAAGCAAAACTGAAGTAATCACTGAAAGGCATGAGACCACTTTTCAATGTTAAAATCACCATTTTCTAAATAATGATCAAGATTTTCTTTACACAGCTTGATTAAGCCTCCAAATCACAAATAAAATACTGTTAAACATGTAGAACTTCCTTACTTTTTAAAAAGTGAGTGTTTTTTCCAATAAGAGAATAGATTCCCAAACTTACAAATTATTACAATCAAAACTGGGCTTTCAACAGTTTACTGTTGCTTCACTGTATCAGAACTCGAATAATAGTTACTTTAATAAATAACTCTTATTCTACTTTAGTTTCAACGTACACACATTAATTGCAACATATCTAAGTAATTAAAATCAGTGTACCTTATAATAAAATGCTTCACTGCACCTCTTGCAGTGATACATTCTAGTCTTGCAATGGTTTATCATATGACTTTCCAGACTATTGCTATCAGAAGCAATGTGATCACAGATTGGACACTGGTAAGGCTGTCGTTGCCGATGAACCCTTAAGTGCTGTTTAATGTACCCCTTGTTACCACTGCTATAGTGGCAGAGACAACAACGGTAAGGCCGCTCTGTATTGGGTATATACTCCACTAGGTTGCCTGATGAACCCAGTTCATTTGAAGGTTGACTTTGTGCATTATCTTGTAATTCTTTCAGGATATCTTCATCAGAAGCATTTTGGTCAGTTCTTTCTCTCAATTTTTCAATTACAGTGAGTAATGACATGCTGATGCCCATTTTGATAGGTACTTCAGAAAAACCAGATTTAGCTTTATCAAGCTGTAAGTCACTAGTACCATCTCGAGAATAACTGAGAGCGGGAGAAATGGAAGTGCTGACGTCTACACCTATCTGCCCTGTATCAGGTTCAGGATTTTTAGCATTCCCTCTGGTTAATTCTGGTGCTCTTGTTGGCATTGCAACGAGAGCTTCAGCAGCCAATGAATGAAGCCGCAAAGATTCTGAATTGGTTCTCCTTCGTGCTGGTGGAACATTTTCATCAACTGCTGCAGGTTCAGAAGGTTTTAAAACATTATTACTTTCGTCAGGATTCCACTCTATGGCAGCAGTTTCCACTTCAGTCGTACTGTTACTTTGTTGATACATTTCTGAAGGATCTTCATAATAGATCACATGAGACTTTTCAGAGATAAGTCTCTTTTCCACTTCAATGTCTGGTGTCATTAGAAAGTGCTTTTCTGGAACAGTATCTCCAGCTCCTGGAACCCGCTCCACAATAACATTGACATGCCCCACCTTGTTTGAACTACAGTTAATTATCTTCTGTGCGGAAGAAAGAAGGCTATCAGAAATTGTGCTTTCATGTTCACAATCCAGTATCAGAGACTCCTCTTCGACAATTTCCATTACGGCTGGACTCGGTGCTTTTGAGCAGGTAACATCAGAACTTTTCACAGTTGTCTCAGATAGAGAGGGCCTGCAGTCCAATGAGTTAATTACAGTAACTGGAGCCACACCACAAAACTGCAACTGATTTGAACCAGTGCAGTGCACACTTTCTGATTTACCTGCTGTTGAAAAAACAATAACTGGTTCATCATCATGAGTTGTGAGAGCTGTAGATGAAACTGCTGAGGTAGTTGGCTCAGATACCTCCTCAAAAATTGGATATGAACAATCAACTTCACCAGCATGTTTCCATGCATGTGTTTTTAACATTCTCTGGCGATCACAAGCATAACTGCAAATCAAACACCTATACATGCCGTACTGATCATATGTATACCACTTTCTTGGGCCTGGTTCAGAGTCCAAAGCAACGCCTCCTGATTTTGCACTGCCTATGGTACTTAACTCTGATTGCTGCTGAATCTGTGGCAAATGTTTCCTCTGTATCTGTGCATCTTCGAGATGGATCCAAATGTGAGCTTCAAGCTCCTCCTGCTTTTTTGAAACAAAACAACACTCAGAACACATCAACACCACCTCACTGGACTTTCCATGTTGTTCAAAGTGCTCCTTTAACTGTGGAAAAGTCAGTGAACTGAATTTACATAAATTACACTGATATCGAGTGAGGTTCCTGTGCAAATATCTGTGTTCGGCAAGATCTTTGGAAACAGTAGTGGCAAAGTTGCACTGTTCACATGTATAGATCTCAGCATTGTTATGGCTGCGTAAGTGTACGTAAAAAGCTGGTTGCTCTGCAGCAACATAGTCACAAACAGTACAACAGAATCTTTTTGAAGTGTATGTTTTATCTGCAGAGTTATGTGTCCTTCGATCTAGCATATTACAACTCTTAGGCAAATCTTGTGTCTTAAAGTAAGTCTCTCTAATTGTGGTATCATCCTGTAACTTATCATAGTTTATGTCCACAGGTTTTTTGGCTGTGCTCCCACAGCTGTCAGCATGTTCAAATATTGCACTTCTTGCGTCAGCGGTATTAGTATAAGGCCTCTTTTGACCAGCTAGAGAATATTGCTTTGATCTTCCTTTCTCCACAATCTTACTTAATTTTTCAATAACCCGAATTAATGAGCCCGATCTTTCCATTTTTGATACAATTTTGCTATCCACAAATGAACGAGTTGCTATCTGCTTCAAGATATGTTCATCACATTTATGCTTTGTTATACAGCCATGGCTTTGTGGTTGGAAATCTGCAACAGCATCTGAAATCATACTGTCCAGCCTATTAGTGTGTTGTAATAACAGTGCATCACTGTTAAGCTTTTTCCAGAGTACCTACAAAAGAAACAAAATATTTAGCTTTTAAACATCTGCATTTAAATTATTCCTACTTCTAAGAACACATTATTAACTCTTGTGGTGTTATGTCCCAGGTGATGGCAATGGTGGACAAGTCAAAATTCAGAATGAAATCTGGCTTGATAGATATGTTATTCTTACAATTTGGTTACCAGGGTGGTCAGTCACTGAACACATTTACTTGAGGATGTTAATGCACTTAGAACATAATTTTATTATTCAAAATAAAAGGAAAAAGTGCACTCTCGCTACCCACATGAAGGTTCCTTAGACATTACCTTTCAAACACATGGTCATAGAGTCATAGAGATGTACAGGATGGAAATGACTATCATCCTGATGAAGGGCTTTTGCCCGAAATGTCGATTTTCCTGCTCCTCAGATGCTGCCTGAACTGCCGTGCTTTTCCAGCACCACTCTAATCCCCTCCTATCATCTTGAAGAACAAGGGCAACAAACACATTGGCATATGACCACCTGCAAGTACTACAGTACCATTTTCCCTTCATTGTTGCTGCATCAAAGTCCTGGAACTCGCTCCTAACGGCAACATGGGTCTACAAATATATTGCAGTGATTCAAGGAGGCAACTGATAGCAACCTCTCAAGGGCAACTAGAGGATGGTCAATAAAAGCTGGTCCGGCCAGTGTCACCTACATCGTCAGTAAATTGAAACAATAAGAATTTGGCAAGATCTCAACATTAAAAAAAATTCAACTCAGTTCCCAGCAATAAACTTTACTGATACATAACCCCAATGAAGTATCAGACCTACCTTCACTTTAAAAATTTGTTGTGGATCTGAGAGTCAAACATCTGTTTGGTCAATTTCAGAAAGTTCACCAGATGCAATCTTTTTCCATGATTGTCTCTCCTGGAGACTTCATTAAAAGTTAGGAACAGGAGAAAGCCCTTAGACCCTCAAATTTTCTCTGCCATTCCATATAATCATGTGACACTCCTCAGGTCCACTTTTCTCCCTTTTCCCCATAACCCTTGATTCTCCAACTGATCACGAATCTAGGACTTAAATATGCATAAGGACACTGCCCAACAGCTCTCTGATACAAGGAGTTCCAAAGACATCCAACTCTCTAAGGAAAAATAATTCTTATCTCAGTCTTAAATTGGCATCCCTTAATTATGAGAATATGCGCTCTGGTCCTAGACTCTCCAATGCGGGGAAACATCCTCTCAGCAATTATTCTGTCAAGCCCCCCAAAATTTCTATATGTTTCACTGAGATCACGTCCCATCCTTCTAAAGTTTAATGAGTAGATGCTCAATCAGTTTAATCTTAGTCTATAAAAATAAAACCCTCCATACCAGGCATCATCCTAATGAACCCTCTCTGAACTGCCTCCAGTGAAATAATATCTTTTGTAATTAACAGCACCAAAACTGCTCTCAGTACTTCAGATGTGGTGGTCTTGTACAGTTGCAGTAAGTCCTCCCTACTCTTATACTCTAACACCTGTGATGAAGCTGCTCCTTTGACAAGATTATGCTGTCCTTGACTTTTTCTCTCCTCCAGAGAGGCCGCAAACAACACAGACTCTGAAAACTCTGGGGTTGAAGGGTTTCAGGGCCAATTTGACAATAGCTAACAGGTACTGCCTCAGGCAGAAGGCTTCCAAGTTTTAAAAAAGAACACTTGTACAATCAAAGGGCAGTGGCCAGTTTTCCCAGCTCAGCTTTTCTCTGGTTTGGTGTTTTGTTTAAACAGTAGTGGGGGGAAAAACACTACTACACCCAAAGAAGCAGATCCAGACTGGTACTCTCTGACTTCTATCCTGTCAGAACCAATGTTTGATTTTACCTTTTGTGCCAAGGGTGTTTATGGGGATTGTTGCAAGTATTTGGAACAGCATGATTAAGTTGGGATGATCTTTTGAGTTTTTGGAGAAGTTATTTGGTATTCTGTTTTCTGTTGTTTGCGTTTCATTCAGTAATCTTGTAAATAAATTCTGTTTTGCTTAAAACTAAGTGGTTTGACCAGCAGCATTTCTTGGAATTTCCGTGTTACACCTGCTTAAAGCAATTAGCAAAGTTAGGATCTGGGCTACCTTCTTGAAATGCTTTGAGGAGTCTGGCCTGGTCCATAATAAACCCTTGAAATAAACGGCCAGCATACCATTAGCCTTCTTGATTATCTGCTGCATCTGTGTAGTATTTGTGCACAAAGCACAGAAAGTTACCAAGTCCCTTTGTGTTACAGCTTTCTGAAGTTCTTCCTCATTTAAATAATATTGTTCTTTTGTTCTCCCTTTCAAAAATGAACTTCACATTTTCCCACGTTATAGTCCATTTGCCAACTTTTTGTCCACTTAATCTATTCAATATCTTCCTGCAAACCATTTGTATCCCTCTTGCAATCTGCCTTTCCTGCTTCATAATCTGCCTTGCTTGGGATGTAATTCTTCCTTACTGACCATGCAAAGCTTATTGATAGCACACTTTCAACAGATCCTCTCAAACAGAGCTGAGTTTAAGTTTCAATAGTAATCAATACCTATTGAAGCATGATTAAAGTTTTAAGTGATTGAGTGATAACCATCCCTCAGTCAGTTACCTTTTAACTATACTGAACTTTAAACTTTTAAAACAAAAAAAATAAAGATTTACCAATTCTATTCTCAAGCTGCTCCAAAATCATAAATATAAATTCACTTGAGTCTCTGCCTCACTCTCAACGGGATCTTTTCTTACTGACTGTGCATGCAGCCACCTAAATTAATTTATTGACTTTACTCACTGAGCTTGAAGAAATAATGATTTGATTACTTTCAAGCTGCTAAACAGCCAATCTGATGGTATGGATCTTTTCTTCTGAACCGTAACTTGCTGCTAGCCTTTGGCTTCCTCTTCTGTAAGTCCTAAGAGCTCAAGTCAACAATAAGTTGCAATTATCTCACCAGGTGTCTAGTTCTGTCTTTTACCTCAAGTCACATGGTTTCTTCAAAAGGCTGCCTTTAGCTTATTGTCTCAAAAGACTTTATGGTCATTTTAAAAAAAGCATACCTTCATAGCACTGAAAGCCAGAAATCCTTAGCTTTAAAATCAACACATCCAATTATGTATAACCTAAAATAACATGTTCTAGGAACGTTTAACTTGAAAAATTATGTAATACTCCCAAAGTCATACCGAAATCTGGGAAAAGACAACTTGCATTTACATTGCACCTTAACGCAGAAAAACATCTTGTGGATTTTATGGAGGCATTAAGAAAAAAAAAGACTAGCCAAAGGAGGAAATGTTAGGAGAGTTGTAAAGGAGAATATGGAGGTGAAGAACTAGAGATTTCCAAGGAACAGAATTCTAAAATGTGGGCCTTAAGTGGTGAAGGCTCAACTATTAGCAATGGGGTGAATGGATCATGAAACCAGTCAAGAGCTAAAGTCCAAGGAACAGAATGTGAAAGGAGGGAAATGATTTTGGAGGGGTTGTGCAAATCTTTATAGAGGTAAGTAGGGAAGAGTTTATTTAGGGACTTATTAACAAGAAGAATGACTTTAAATTTAAAGGTGGCTGAATAAGGGATTTAGAAAAGTAAGGACAGTGGTGTGGGGGTGAAAAAATCCCCAAGCTGGAGAAGAGCCACAGAGTGGATGAACTCATGTTTGTAGAGGGGAGCATATGCAATATTAGCTAAAAAAAAATCACTGAAATTGTAAAATCTGGAGATGACAAAAGGTTTCAGTAGTAGATGTACTAAGATTTGAATGTAAATGGACAATATTCTGCAACAACATAAAAGGTATGCAGATAGAAAATCAGTCCAGGATTATATCGTTAATAATACATTACAGACTGAGATATTGACTGGTAATGAAATAGAGAAGGTGATAAAAGCCAAAAAGAATGGGTTCCATCTTCTCAACACTGAGCTGGAGGAAACTGTTGATCAGAATTTGGATTCTGGACAGAACCAGTAATTGGATATTGAGGTGAAATAGTGGTAGAGATGTGGATTGTCAATGTACATGTGCACGTTGACAGTTGCACATACAAATTTGTATGCTGATTATGATCCAAGTCAGATCAAGCTTGCTTGCCATGGAGGTTAGTCACTGAACATATTCAGAAGAGGCTGCCAATGTACTTTTAACAAAAGAACATAAATATTCATTACGCAAGAAAAACAGATTCAACCCTTTTACCCAAACAATAACTTTGCAGACATCCAACCCTCAGCGCAGGGTCACTCTATCTCCATGCTTAAGCTCCTAGAACAGCTGGCATGCCTGAAATCAGTTTCCTTTACTCAATGCTCCTTTCTTTCATAATATCTGTCCCTGAAACCTTTAAACAGGCTGCTAACTCACCCTACAAATACTGCTGAACAGGAGTTCTTCAAATTCATATCTTCAACAGCCTTAGACAATCTTGTGTCTTGCTCTCAGACACTACCACAGCCTTCTGCTTCTCAGATTCTCCTCTAAGCAACTCAGGACTTCTCCCGGAGTCTGCCCTGACTGTTTTGGTGACTGATATTAATAGAACCTCTGCTTTTACAAAACTCTTTTCTCTGAATTAGTCCACTTCTAGCCACTGTGATTCTCTTTTTGGGTTTTAAAACTCAAGTCAGCGAACACCTTAGCGTTATTTTATTTTATTTCGTTAAAACCTCACAATTTTTTGGAAATGCCATTATCTGCTCACTGTTCAGAATAATATTAAGCTCTCAGAATTAACTTTTGATTGGAAGAATCAAACTCTCGGAATTAAAAATTAAAATCTAATTTTCTAAAGAGCGTACATTTCCAAATAAAGTTATGAGCTTTTGCTTCAATTGTAAGTTACAGCCTGAACCATTTTTACGCTGACCAGATTAATTTTCCAATCAATCTCATGTTTTCAGCCTTGCATATCACATCAGTATCCTGCACCACATAAACCCCAGTATATTACTGAAGGAGTCTGTGGTCATCTTTCGTAATACAGTCATAGAGATGTAGAGCATGGAAACAGACCAGTCGGTTTAACCCGTCCATGCTACCAGATATCCCAACCCAATCTAGTCCCACCTACCATCACCCGGCCCATATCCCTCCAAACCCTTCCTATTCATATATCCATCCAAATGCCTCTTAAATGTTGCAATTGTACTAGCCTCCACCACTTCCTCTGGCAGCTCATTCCATACACGTACCACCCTGTGTGAAATAGTTGCCCCTTAGGTCTCTTTTATATTTTTCCCCTCTCACCCTAAGCCTATGCCCTCTCGTTCTGGACTCCCCGACCCCAGGGAAAATACTTTGTCTATTTATCCTATCCATGCCCCTCATGATTTTATAAACCTCTGTAAGATTAGATTACATTACATTACATTACATTACAGTGTGGAAACAGGCCCTTCGGCCCAACAAGTCCACACCGACCCGCCGAAGCGAAACCCACCCATACCCCTACATTTACCCCTTACCTAACACTACGGGCAATTTAGCATGGCCAATTCACCTGACCCTGCACATCTTTTGGACTGTGGGAGGAAACCGGAGCACCCGGAGGAAACCCACGCAGACACGGGGAGAACGTGCAAACTCCACACAGTCAATCGCCTGAGGCGGGAATTGAACCCGGGTCTCAGGCGCTGTGAGGCAGCAGTGCTAACCACTGTGCCACCGTGCCGCCCACTAAGGTCACCCCTCAGCCTCAGATGCTCCAGGGAAAACAACCCCAGCTTGTTTAGCCTCTCCCTATAGCTCAAATCCTCCAACCTTGGCAACATTCTTGTAAATCTTTTCTGAACCCTTTCAAGTTTCACAACATCTTTCCGATAAGAAGGAGACCAGAATTGCACGCAATATTCCAATAGTGGCCTAACCAATGTCCTATACAGCTGCAACATGACCTCCCAACTCCTGTACTCAATACTCTGACCAATAAAAGAAAGCATACCAAACGCCGCCTTCACTATCCTATCTACCTGCGACTCCACTTTCAAGGAGCTATGAACCTGCACTCCAAGGTCTCTTTGTTTAGCAAAACTCCCTAGGACCTTACCATTAAGTGTATAAGTCCTGCTAAGATTTACTTTCCCAAAATGCAGTACCTTGCATTTATCTGAGTTAAACTCCATCTGCCACTTCTCAGCCCATTGGCCCATCTGATCAAGATCCCATTGTAAATTGGAGATAACCTTCTTCGCTGTCCACTACACCTTCAATTTTGTTGTCATCTGCAAACTTACTAACTGTACTTCTTATGCTCGCATCCAAATCATTCATATAAACAACAAAAAGTTGCTTTCATAAGTTTTGAAACAATGGAGATGCTCATGCAGTTCTACATTAACTTTAACAATGACCAATTGTTTCAATTACTTTGTAGTAATATTTCTATGAAAGAAACTTCCACTATAAGGTGATAAATTCAGAGGAGAAATAACAAAGATAAAGGACACAAGACTTGGTTGAGGATTATAATTAATACATGAACTACAACATATTGGCTTTATGAATTTTATTGCTATTTCTACTTTTTGTTGTGGGCATATAGACTAATTAATAATTCTTTCTTCCAATCAAAAGTCATTTGCTATTTAATCCATGTTACTCTCCATTTTCATTGCGTTCTTACCAAGTAGGTTTTAAAATGCTTGTTGACTGCTTTTTCAGATCAAACAACTGAATTGCACGTGAGCAAAAAATATTCTATATTTTTGTAACTGGGTACAGTAATAAATCCACCATGGAACTTCTACAGACAGGATTTATAGCTTGCTTTGATGCACTTCATTATATATTGAACACACAATAGTTTGCTTTACAACTGGTGATTGAGAACTGTTCCAGAACTCTATACTCATTAAATCATACATGTCAGATAGTCTGGAGTGCCAAATTATACACTTGCTCACTTTTATTCAACTAAAATATATACCAGCAGCTACACAAACTCTGACAGGACAAATTCTTCTTTCTGACAGCTACTGGCATAGCAGTTCTTTTATCGCCTATGTCTGAGCTAGATTTCAACTATATCCAAAGGACAAAGCAAGTGTTTTTTTCAATAAATTGGAAAGATCGTCCATCCAGTTGCAAAATTGCTATATTACCTTTCTTCCAAAACAGCAATTTGCCTTTCAATTCAATTTGCCTTTCAAATGCCTGTTAAATGCACATTAATTATGAAGTTCTCTATATTAGTCTCAGTAAGACAGCAAGTTTCAAATTCAAAACCAAAAAAATGATAGGTTGAAGCCAAAACACGTGTATCGTGTAACTCGATTTCTCTTTCAATGGACGCTGCCATACCTGCTAAGTTTCTCTAGCATTCTTGGTGTTTGTTTCAGGTCTTCAGCATCTGCGGTATTTTGCTTTTCCTTCAGTTGTAGATTGATTCTTAGCACATTCTTTTTGAAAAATATTAACTCTTCTATGGCTGGTTCAATCCATTTGTAGTTACAATGCTTCATGTGATGCATGACTTATAATTCATATTTTTGAAATTAGGATTTAAAAATAGAAGTGGCAAGAGCAGGGTTACTTCTGTGAAATGGCTTCTTTTTAAAAGAAAAGTCAGAGAGCTCTGACAGAACAATGACTAAATCCAGCATTTTGTCATAACACAGATGATTGCAGACGCATATGGCATTAATGGAAAGACGTTTATATTGTCAGGTTTAGGGTAGGTAGGGTAAACATGAATGCTTAATAGCTTTGTTTTTAGCTCAGAAGCGTCTAGGAATAAACCAGTTTTAATTAAATTAAGACAATATGATTGCGCTTAAAAGCAAGTTTCGTTTCTCGTAGGAGCTTAGGACATTACTGGAAACAAAACATATCAGAAGAGTTTAGTTTTTGAGATCTCCAAACCTGGACAATTTTGTTTGCAATCTGTCGGTTACTGGAACTGAGGAAGCTTAAGCTCGCAGATTTGTGAAAAAGTGTATGCTGGCAAATTTAGAATGGATGCATCAAATTACCTTACAGCAAAACTCTTGTAAGGAATCAGTTAAGCGGAAATTTAAGGAATGTAATTTCTCTCGGATTTGAGAGTCCAATGAATAGTATCGGCAAACAAGTTAAGATTTTGTGTTATAATTGTCTTAAAACATATAGCAAATGTATTTAGATTTAGATAGCTATTAAAATTCTTTTTATGTATCAAACATTTGTTTTGTTAAATAAATTCTATAGCCTCGAGTGAACATGTCTTACTAATAATTACCACATTAACTGACTAAACAAATATAAACATATGATCTATCAAGTCAGGTTGATAGATCAGAACTCTATACTCATTAAATCATACATGTCAGACAGTCTGGAGTACCATCAACTGCACAATTTTTCCTATCGGGCGGGAAACAACTTTACTGAACACTACTCTTTTCATCCATAGGCATCTTACATTTTAAATCTTACTGAGCTTCCACATTACTTGCCCATGTTTCCAACAATATATTTCTAAAGGGGTTGCCTGCAAATTGGACCAATTACAATAGGGATACCATATTCCTTTTTTTCTAGTCAATGGATTAGACGGGAAAGGAAAAAATATATATAAATGAGAATGTCTTCTCATTTTTGAAAACATGAACAGAAAATTATCAAAATGAATGACTTTCCAAATTATTAACAAAATTAAAATGTGAAAACCAAGATTATTTGCTCAATCTGGGGACATGACTGAACCTTACATATTTCATATGATTTTCTCAGGGATCAGACAACTTATCAAATACACAGTGTTAAATCTTTATAAAGAGTAGCAAGGATGCACTTTTCCTGGTCATAAAGGATTACTTTCTTCTCTAAGCAGGGTACAGTTTCATTTGGTGGAAAAGGCATTTATTATCAGCCTGCAACTGGCAAACTGAGCAGTTCTCTTGGCAGTCTCCAAACTAAATGCTTTCACAACACGATGAACGTGCAACTGAAGAATACGGAGTTATATGAATAAGATGAAAGTAGTATGAATTCCATCTAAAAGAGTTTGCTTAAAAATGAACACTTAATTGCAAATTATTTGAATATACAAAACACTGCCAAGTGCAATTCAAAAAGGGATGCAATAACTGAGTTAATCTTGGTAGTTACTATAATTTAAACTGCTGAATCAAGATCGTGGGGCAGCACAGTGGCTCAATGGTTAATACTGCAGCCTCATAGCACCAGGGACACTGGTTTGATTCCACTCTCAGACAATCTCTCCCTCTGGCTGCATGGGTTCCTCCAGGTGCATCTGTTTCTCTCTCAGTCCAAAAATGTGCAGATTAGGTGGATTGACCACACTAAATTGCCCATAATGCCCAGGAATATGCACGCGAGGTGGGTTAGCCATGGGAATTGCAGGGTTATGGGAATAGGGTAGAGGGTGGGTGTGGGTGGAATGCTCTTTGGGAGATTGGTGTGGACTCCATGGGTTGAATGGCCTGCTTCTACATTGTAGGGATTCTCTGATTCTATATGGGGAACCTATGAATTAAAGAGAATGAGGCAGAAATTCCAAATGTCAAATTGTGATTTCTGTTACTCCTTACTTGGTTAGCACCCTGGAAGCCAAGACCCACTAATCCCAGAGTCAGCACAAAATTTAAATATTTTATAAAAATACCAAAAATTCTCCAACTTATCTGTCTTTTAGAACGAGGTTAACTGAAACACAAACCTGAATTGTGTACTTAACAAAACTATTAATAACAAATAAATAGATTCCAGCTACACGTAAGCAACTATGAACTGTTCACATTTAACTCTGTTGGTTAAAACTCCAATACTCTTATAAAACTCCCCCTAAACACATACAGACAGATACCAAAACCATATCGTTGTTTTGAACGGAGGGAAAATCTGAGAAGGCAATTCTGTCAATAGGATTCACTGAGATTATCCTCTTGGCTTGACAGAGCTTGCTGTTGGTCAATTTCTCTCTTCATGAACTTTCACGCTTGCAGGAGGAGCAACTGGTTCAAACTTAAAAAGCTCTGATTTGTTAGTTAAAAACAACAGCTTATTCCAACTGGTGAGGAAAATTAAACTTTCACAGGCTTTAAGTGTTTTTTTAAACTGCACTCAATGAATGACAGCACCTTCTTTTCCAGAGGTCCAATGACTTCTAGCAAGATTGATCAGATCCACAAGCTGTACAGCAACCGGAGACCAATCATAAAGGTATTGACAGACAGAAGGTCTCAGTCAACAATAACTGCTCAGCATTCCACAATTAATCAGCTACTCAGTGCAGTTCGAATCTCATTTTGTACACTGTCCCTGGTATCAACTCATTTGCAACTAAACCTATCGCAACAGAATAAATAGTACTTACAAAATTCTTATTTTTATAAAATGCAACAATCTCTTCCACAAACCTTGGTTTTTAAAATGATCCTTTTCCCATTTCATTCTATAATCAAAACTGCAGAAAATAAATACATGGTCTTTCCACTTCCCTATCCAAAATCAAGAATTACACTCTCAATGGCTAAGACAGAGGGTGGTACCTGTACGGAATGAGCTGCCAGAGGAAGTGGTGGAGGCTGGTACAATTGCAACATTTAAAAGACATCTGGATGGGTATATGAATAGGAAGGATTTAGAGGGATATGGGTCGGGTGCTGGCAGGTGGGACTAGATTGGGTTGGGATATCTGGTCAGCATGGGCAGGTTGGACCGAAGGGTCTGTTTCTGTGCTGTATATCTCTATGACTCTATGACTATGGCACATTATTTCTTATCCCCAAAAGATCTATAGCCTTTGATATTCTCAGCTCAATCTCCATGAAAATTCTTCTTAAACTTTCTGCTACATTGCCTAAGTTCAGCAGGACATCAATGCTTACTTTTACTCTTAGCATGTCAAAGGCAGACTATCTTCAGTAATGGCTGCTTTTCATAATTACAAGATCTTACAATAACCCAATCTTGCTTCTTTTCTACAACTACATAACGTTCCTTATAATTGTTGTCTACAAATATGAGTTTAGCTTCCACTTATAGGTTTATGCTATCATGTTCTACTTGACACAACCTTTTCTTTGAGAGATTTGATTGTCTCAGACCAATCAGCCTATGTCCAGCTTTCGATGAACCACTATTTGCATGAGTTAACCACTGGTAACAGCAAAGTTACTTTCTTGGCTGTTTGTCATGGACCATCACCATTTCTAGACAATACAGTGAATTCAACTTCTTGGTCATGACTGAACAGTCAAAGCAGTTGAAATTCTTCAGCAGTAATAACTCACAAACAAGATGCGTCAACTAGACTCTGCACGGATGAAAGAAAAGTAAGTGCAGTAACAAAAAAAAAATCATTTCCATTACTCATTTAAAAAAATACAATGAGAGGTTCAGCAATGTCTCATTCTTTATTGGGATTGATTTATTGAAAGGATACGGACAAATGGCACTGACATGAAGAGCTAAATAGAAATCAGCTTTTGTTATACCAAATGGGATATATTAATGTCACATCATGCCATCAGGTTCAAAATGCTCCAGCTACTTTCCAAAGAATTATGAATCAAGATGTAATGAGTGTTCATAATTGTGTGGTATATCTAATGGTTGCAGTTGTTACAGTATATTAAACTGTTCGTCAGCTGACTTGGCAATATAGCTTGCCAAAAGTTACTTTGCAATTGCCAGCTCAACTAATCTAGAACACATTGTAGGGTTAGGGCAAAGGCAAGTGCTGTCAAGGAAAAGAAAAGTAAGCAGCTGTGATAGAACTGACCCATCTCTAAAACTAATCATGAAATCATGACAATTTTGCACATAAAGTCATAGAGTCATAGAGATGTACAGCACGGTAACTGACCCTTCACTCCAACTCGTCCATGCCGACCAGACATCCCAACGTAATCTAGTCCCACCTGTCAGCACCCGGCCCATATCCCTCCAAATCCTTCCTTTTCATATACCCATCCAAATGCCTTTTAAATGTTGCAATTATACCAGCTTCCCCCACTTCCTCTGGCAGCTCATTCCATACATCTACCATCCTCTGCGTGAAAAAAGTGCCCTCATGTCTCTTTTATATCTTTTCCCTTTCACCCTAAACCTATCCCCTCTAGATCTGGACTCTCTCACCACAGGGAAGATACTTTGTCTATTTATCCTAACCATGCCCCTCATGATTTTATAAATCTCTATAAAGTCACCTCCCTCAGCCTCCAACACTCCAGGGAAAACATCCCCAACCTATTCAACCTCTCCCTGTAGCTCAAATCCTCCAACTCTGGCAACATCCTTGTAAATCTTTTCTGAACCCTTTCAAGTTTCACAACATCCTTCCTATAGGAAGCAGACCAGATTTGCATGCAATATTCGAAAATTGGCCTGTCCAATGTCCTGTACAGCTGCAACATGACCGCCCATAGGAAGGATTTGGAGGGATATGGGCTGGATGTTGGCAGGTGGGACTAGATTATGTTGGGATATCTGGTAGGCATGGAAGAGTTGGAGTGAAGGGTCAGTTTCCGTGCTGTACATCTCTATGACTCTATGACTTTATCTGCAAAATTCTCATGATTAGTTTTAGATATGGGGCAATTCTATCACAGCCACTTACTTTTCTTTTCCTTGACAGTTAACTAAATTAAACTCCATCCGCTGTATGCTTTCAAATGCTTGTGCTGAACTTTGGCACAATGATAGGATCTCCAACATATTTATTACAAAAGCAGGCAATATTATGAAAGCAGGCAAAGGTAATATAGTCAAAAGAACGCTAATGGGTTTTTGAAAGGCTGAAGGCAGTGCTAATAAATTAACTTATGTTGGCATCTCTGACTTTGCCGAACCCTTAAAAGTGGCATTTAATGATAGTGAATTGGCAGTGGGTGTGGTCTTGTTGCAAAGTGATGAATTGGTATAGAAAACCCAGTGGGGTACCTTTCTAAGGCAGTGAATCTGCATCTAAAATATTCTACAGTGGAAAAGGTAACTTTGGGATTGTTACTGGCTCTCAAACATTGCAAAGTTCATATCCACCATGATGATAAACCAATGTTAATTTATAATTACCAAACCCCTTGATCTTTGAGACAAATCCAGATCTTTCAATGTTGAACTACTTCATTGAAATTTTCAAATTCAACTTTATGATACAATAACTGTTCATATCACTAAAAAAAGACAACATAAAATGCAGACACCATCAAGAATGCATGACGCTAGAACAATTTGGAGATTAAAAACTGTGGCAAGAGGTGCATAAATCTTGCAAAAGGAGTTTATAAGGATGAATGAATACAATTTATTTGCAGTTGGTTATACATGTATTGCTTCTAAATTGTAACAAAATGCATTTGGGAATTGATTTTCATCTTCTAAGAGTGGAGGCGTGTTAGGAATTCCTCCTGCCTTCTCCCTGTAACTCTATTTCCAGACTAATTAAGAAGCAATCTACTTCTGTCTTAAATACACTCAATGACTTGGCCTTCATAGCATCCTGTAAAATTGAATTCCACAGATTGACTGTCATCTGGCTGGAGAAATTCCTCCTCATCCCAATCTTTTAATTGCGTTCATTACTATAATCCAGTACATAGATAGTGAACAGGCATAGAAATGATATAGCCAGGTATCAAGTGGCATGGATGGGACATATGGGTTATGTGGTAGGCAGAGTAGTCTAGCCAGGCACATTTGTATCGGGGCCATTGCAGGTAGGGGGAAGACATTTTGAATTTATTTTTTAAAAGGCTTCTGTTTGCAGAGTTCATGACAATTCTGAGCTGAGCTACTGTGATCCGTGACTCTATGAAAAGCTTGCCTGATAACACAAAAATTGCTCACCTCTCGGTACAATGGAGCGGGCTATCTCTGGAGTAGCAGTAACAGGCTTTCTACCTAAACCAGTCAAAAGCTTAAAAGGCAATTTTCAGAAAACCCAGGAATAGAGCTGTGAATATTGGAATTGGGATGCAACCCCATTTTCAAAGTGCTCCTGAACCATCCTGGACATGGTGAAAACCCAGGTCCATACTTCCAAGGAAAGAGTGGAATCAGACAATAAGAGCACCACATAAACAAATTAAGAATACTATAATTCGAAATATCTACCCTTTTCATAAAAGAAAACAATTAAATAGGAAAATTGTTTCTATATTACAACAATCTTTCTTCTGAAGAGTACACTAAGCAGAAAACAGACTCTCAAAAGATATGCTCTGCCCAAAACATCGACTTCTGCTCCACCGATGCTGTCTGGCCTGCTGTGCTTCTCCAACTTCACATCTATTTGCTCTGGAGATTAATTGCTATTCCTTTAATTGTACATTCCACTAATGACTGAGCTCAATTATTGATGTCAAAGTATTCAACATTTGAATTGAAGGTCACAGAGTCATGGAGATGTACAGCACGGAAACAGACCCTTCCATGTCCTGGTCAAATAAGTCTTTTCCCTAAGATGGGGGGAGTTCAAAATTTATGGGCATATTTTTTAAGGTGAGAGGAGAAAGATTTAAAAGGGATCTGTAGGACAACTTTTTCACATAGAGAGAGTGGTATGTATGTGGAATGAACTGCCAGAGGAAGTGGTAGATGTAAGTACAGTTACAATATTTAAAAATAGGTATATGAATGGGCAAGGTTTAGAGGGAAAGGAGCCAAACACAGGCAAGTTTAATTTGGAAAATTGTTTTGGTGTGGATGAGTTGGATTGAAGGGTTTGTTTCCCTGCTTTATGATTCTATGATTCAATTAACATGTGTTATGATTGTAACTGATAGAAATATTAGACAAGTCAGATTCTAGAGGAAACTAAATTCAAAATGTTCAGAGGACACTTAAATATGAGGTATTACATATAATTCTGAGATAGAGCGGAAGCAAATACTTATCAATCGCCAGTTCGGGGCAAAAAAAAGCGACACATACAATTACATGTCAACAAATGTGACAGCAATATTTGCTGAAAAAGAATTAATACTTCAATGAAAATGAAGAAATGAAAATTATTAATTACAAGATATTGAAAGTCACTCATGATAAGAAAAAATTCTGACATTTCCGGCAAAAGCTATGTAGTAAATGTCATAATGTAATGGGGAACATCTTTAAAGTTTTAGTAAGACCACAGTAGGACTGCCACGCCTTATTTTGAGCTCCAGGCTATAAGGGGGATGTTGAGACACTAGAATAGGTACAATGCAAAAAAATAAGAATATAAAGTTTTGAAAACATTCTTATTATAAGAAATCGAAGAGACGAAATAATTGTCAATAAATGTCCTTAAACTGGTACACTGTAGTCAGAGACAGACAGTTTTCAATAATTGAAATATCTAGAATGTAGGAAACACAAGGTATAAACTTTAGTAGGAGATTCAGACTGAGGAACAGTTTAAAGCTTTTCTTTACATAAACTAATGGAGAGGCTGTGAAATGCGCATCTCGAGTTGATAACTGAAGCAAAAAGAAAGTTAACTGTTGTGGATAAGAATAAGAATGAAAAGATAACAGAGGAAAATGGGAATAGGGTAGACACAAGGAATTTGAAACACTAAGCATGCAAACACCAGTGGACTTGTTGGTCAGATGGCCTGATTCTGTTTTGGAATTGCGAAGCAGTCAACCAGCAGGATACTACAATATTACAAAGGTTAACTTTCTTTACCTCTAATAATATTCTTAATGTAAAATGTTATATTTGAGACTTACTGGGAAACCTGAATAATCTTTAGCAATTATTTTTTAGTACAACTTCAAATAAAAATATCAAGGTTTCTAAATCTCTACCTATTCATTGTCTTTGATTTACAAACTATACTGCATTTTACTATATGCACATTTCATTTTAGAAAATTAATAACAGTTATAAGTTAATCAATCTAACAAGCTTACTGCAAGTACAATAATCTCAGGACCAAACAATAATTGTGAGCCATTGAAAATAGTTCAACATAATAGTTTTGAACCAGACAACAAAAAGAGAAAGCCTCAAACAATAGCTCAGTTGGCTAGATGGCTAGCATGTGTTGCAGAATAACATCCACAGTGAGAGTTTGATTCCTGTTTTGACTTAGTTCAACTTGTGACCTGCCTCCTTAATCTGCCTGAGAATGGAAGGCAATATCAAATCATCACTGACAAAGTCAAAAAAAGGACCTCAGTATGAAGCATCAACAGAAAATGAGCCAAGGATCTGCATTCAGGAAAAGCACAGATGAATGAATGAAAGGATGAACGTAGTTGATAGAAGTGCAAAAAGGCAAGAGAAATTGATGAGATCCTACCTTCAGGACTTGATTATTTCTATCCAAGGTATTTTAAAAATGAGGAAATTGGTGATGTAATTTCAAAATTTTATGATATGCTCTAGATGCAGTTTTTTCAACTAGTTGTGGCATGTTTTTCAGAATCCTTTATTCATTCACAGGATGAAGGCATCACTGGCCAGGCAGCATTTATTGCCCATCCCTGATGACTCAGAGGGCACTGAAGAGTCAACCACAATGCTTTAGATCTGGAATCACATAGGCAAGACCAGGTAAGGATGGCAGTTTCCTTCCCTAAAGGACATTAGTGAACCAGTAGGGTTTTTCCTACAAACAGCAATGGATTCATGGTCATCATTAAACTCTTTAATTCCAGATATTTATTACCATCTGACATGACGGGATCTGAATACGGGTGCCCAGAACATTATGAGTCCAGCAATAATACCACTAGGCCATCGCCTACCCTATGATGGATAGGGATTCACTATGGACACTATCCATATTGACTTCCAGAAGATACTTAATAAGTTTCCACATAAAGTACTATTAGCAAAAACGTGAGAGAGAGAAAAATATGTGCCAGTTATTTATTTGCATACAGAAAATCAGGGCTATTTTTAAAGAGTCATTCACTATTTGACAGGATGTGATGAGCAGTGCTCCTCAGATATCTATACTGGAACAACAGTTCTCCACCAAATAAATTAATGACTTAACTGAAGGAACAGAGATACTCATGTTTCCAAATTTTCAAAAGACTAAATTAGGAGATACAGCAACTTCTGTGAATGAGAACAGAAAGTTACAAAAGGGACATTAATTGAGTGTGCAAAGCTATGACATTTGCAAGTCAGTACATTTTAAAGGTGAGACACTAAGAGCAGTGGAACAAACAATGGAATTTAGGTTTAATTAAATAATGCACAGGTACAACTAGTAATTCAGAGTGTGAATGAATACTAGCCTTTTTGTAAGGAAAGTAAAAAAAGAGGAAGTGATGCTTCAGTTTTATAGAGACTTGGTCAGACCTCCTCTGGAGGTTTGCACCAGGTTTATTACAGAACCTCACTAACAATCACAGCTCAATACAGGTTCATTAGAATGATGAAGCAACAAAGGGTTAGATTATGAAGGCAACTCTAATAAATCTGCCTTATATTCCATTAAATTCAGAAGGTTGAGGGGGCAATTTAGTCAATCTTTAAAGTAACAAAATGATTTGATAGGGTATGTTCATTTCTTCTGATGGAGGGAATACAGAATAAGACAACACAACCTAAGAATTAGAACATGACCATTGGGAATGAAAATAAGCAGCAGTTTTTCACACAAAGATCGTGGAAGAGTGCACCTGCCTTTCCCAAAGTTATGCGGATATTGGGTAAATTGAAATTTTCAAGACTGAAAGTGATATGACTTTTATTAGGTAAAGGTGTCATGGAATATGGAAAAAGGGAGTTTAAATGGAGTTGAGATATAGATAAGCCAAGGATTTAACAAAACGTGAGAAAAAGCTCAAGGGACTGAATGGCTTACTCATGCTCTGACAGAGAGTGAAAGTACAAAAGACAGTGAAGCAAACAGTTTTAATGTTCAGTCAGCCCCCTGTAGTAACCATTTCCAGACAAATGGCGATTTGTGCAGAAAATGTATAAATCTGATATCCTGTCACTTTTTAAAGATTTTTCATATATAATCATTAAACAAAAGTTCCATGGTTATGGTGACTTCAGGATGAGGCTTTTGTGTCTGCCCAGGGCCAAAACATGACTGCAAGCATTGTAGTCACAAGTAAGCAGTCTGTCAGGTCAGACTACCATGAATATTCAAAGGCTGGTTGGAGATTCAACGCAAGGAAAAATGAATTTTACCGTGACACATTAGTGAGCGTCAGTGAGAGCTACGAATTCAATGTTGGATTGAAGAAAAGGTGGGGAGTGGCAGGGGCTCTTTAAGTAAAAGCGAGAGGTAAAGTCACCATAGTCTCAGAGGACAATACAGCTGCTCTCTCTCATGATAGAGATGACTGGTGGTGAGTTTAGCCTGTGGGTCACTGCACATCTAACTAAGGGGCAAGGTTGAGAAGGTGAGCCCTTCATGGTAACCTCAGCCATGAAGGAATTCAACCTATAATGCTGGTGTCACTCTACATTGCAAAGGAGCCATCCAGTCAACTGAGCTAACCAGCACCCTTTTATTGGATGAGGAAAGAAAGGTTTTAAAGACAGTCAGAAATAAGATTTCAGATCATGTTACCACAGGGGATCTTGATTCAAAATATTAACCAATACTATTATCGAAGTAAATTTAACTCTCACAGTGTTAAATCTGCAAGACAGCAGTATTGTCAGGTGTTAATGAGTTATCAAATAAGGTTATCTGAACTAGCTGATGGAGATAAGCAAATAGCTTGACATCCAGTGATTGTTCACATTAATTACTTTCGCATCAATACTAGTCATTTCAACTTGGCAGAAGCTACTGTGAAGTTATAGTAGTGGATTCTTCACTTCTGGGAATGGAGTGGGTGAGGGCTACAAAGAAAAGGGCAGCCAGTTTGACTAAAAGCTGACAATGTAGACAGACAAAAATATGTTGTGAAAGCTGAAAGTAATCAAACAACAAAGGGCTTCAAGAATTAAGTACAGAGGAGAATTACAAAATTAGTGTTAAGTCAAGGAAGGACTCAATGAACTCTGATAGTATAATAGAAAAGAAGTGAATATATTGCTCAGACAAGTTGTTTTGAAAGGAATAAGTCAGGCTGATCAGAACCATTGGGCTGTGCATTCATCCGATAGGAAATAAAACAACTTAACAATTTGTGGTGAGCTTCAACTCACCGAATGCTTACTCGGTCTGCCTTTAGAGGGATCACAAGAGGATGCTGTCATTGGATTTTTGCATTTATTGTTTGTAAGACAGAAAAGACTAACATTTATTTAATGCATTCCACAAATAAGAAATGCTTATTAGTTGTAAAATGTAAAATTAAGTTCAGATTCTGTTGTAAAGTAGGAAACACAGCAGGTTAATTGTGTACAGCAAGGTCCCGTGTACAGCAAATTAAAAGAAACTCAATAACCTTTTCCAGCGTTGTTTAAGCAAGAAATAATGGCCAAGATATTGAAAATTCTTCTGTATTTTTTCAAACAGCATACAAGAAAAAGAGCATACAATATGGTGCAGACAAGTGCGAAGTCTTTAAAAATCAGCAGAGGACAACCAAGCTAAAAGAATGACAAGATGAAATAAGAGGGTAAACTAGCTAATAATATAAAAGAAGATGGCAAGAGTTTTTAAGATATATTAAAGGATAAGAGGCAACAGTCAACATTGGACTGTTGGAAAATGAAGCTGGAAAACTAGCAATGGAGAACAAAGAAATAGCAGAGGAACTGAATAGGTATTGTGGTTCTGTTCGCCGAGCTGGGAATTTGTGTTGCAGATGTTTCGTCCCCTGTCTAGGTGACATCCTCAGTGCTTGGGAGCCTCCTGTGAAGCGCTTCTGTGATCTTTCCTCCGGCATTTGTAGTGGTTTGAATCTGCTGCTTCCGGTTGTCAGTTCCAACTGTCCGTTGCAGTGGTCGGTCTATTGGGTCCAGGTCGACCTGGACCCAATATACCGACCACTGCAGCAGACAGTTGGAAATGACAACCGGAAGCGGCAGATTCAAACCACTACAAATGCCAGAGGAAAGATCACAGAAGCGCTTCACAGGAGGCTCCCAAGCACTGAGGATGTCACCTAGACAGGGGACGAAATGTCTGCAACACAAATCCCCAGCTCAGCGAACAGAATCACAACAACGAGCACCCGAGCTACAAATCTTCTCACAAACTTTGAACTGAATAGGTACTTTCCAGCAGTCTTCATCATGGAAGACATGAGTAGCATACCAGAACTTCAAGACAATTGGTGGTAGAGAGGAGTGTAGTGGCCATCATTAAGAAGAAGGCTGGAGAAGCTGAAAGGTCAGAAGGTGGATAAATCATCTGGACCAGGTGGTCTACACCCCAGGGTTCTGAAGCAGATAGCTGAGGAAACGTGGAAGCACTGCTGGTGATTTTTCAGGAATCACTGGAGTCAGGAGGGTCCAAATGGAAAATGGCTGATGCAACAACCCTGTTTAAGAAGGGAGAAAGTTAGAAGACAGGAAAGAGCCTGGTAAAATAGGGTTGAATTAGCAGAGCTTCATCAAGGGTAGATCATGCCCTTGACAAATCTATCAGACTTTTTAAAGGAAGTAACGGGCAAGTTAGAGAAAGGAACCCCAGTGGACACGATCTGTTCAGATTTCCAGAAAGCCTTTGCCAAGATGCTGCATGGAAGTCTGCTAAATAATACAAAAGCTGAAGGTGTTAAAGACAAGGTATTAGCTTGGATTGAGGTTTGGCTGACTGGTAGAAGGCAGAAAGTGGGGATAATAGTGTCTTTTTCAGGATGGCAGTTGGTGACTAGTGGAGCCCTGCAAGTCAGTGTTGGGATCACAGCCATTATACATTAACGATTTGCACGAAAGGAGAGTACAGCAAGTACTGCTGCTCATTTTGTAGATGATGCAAAAATAGGCCAAGGGACAGGAAATAAGGAAGCAGGAAGGCTGCAGAAGGACTTGAACAGGCTAGAAGAGTAGGCAAAGAAGTGCAGACAGAATACAATGTGGGAAAGTAAGAAGTTATGCTCTTTGGTAGGAAGAAGCTGTGTAGACTATTTTCCATAAGTAAAAAGCTTCAGGAATCTGAAGCACAAAGGGACTTAGGAGTCCTAGTTCAGGATTCTCTTAAGGTGACCATGCAGGTACAGTTGGCAGCTAGGAAGACAAATGCAATGCTAACATTTATTTTGAAACGACTAGAATACAAGAGCAGAGATGTACTACTAAGATGGTATATAAGGGGCTGCTCAGACTGCATTTGGAATATTATGAGCAATTTTGGACCCTGTATCCAAGGTCGATGTGCTAGCCTTGTAGGGAGTCCAGAGAAAGTTTACAAGAATGATGCCAGGAATGAAGGACATGTCATATGAGGAGCTTAGAAGGATTTTTTGGGGGGAGGGCTTCAGTGAAACTTACAGAACACAGACAGGCCTGCACAGAGTGAACATGGAGAAACTGTTTCCACTATAGGACAGACTAGGAACCAGGGCACAGCCTCAGAGAGTGAAGGGACAACCCTTTATGGAAAGAAATCTATTGAATTCACAAGACATCTGCAATTTAAAAAAAAACAATTATGTGGAGCTACTGGAGAAGTGAGATTCCAGAGTAATATCTGACTTGTTACACCACAAGTTTTATTATGCAATTTGGATACCATGGTGGTTAGCCACAGAACACAATGGCACAATTTCCTCAACATTTTCAGAAAAAAAAATTAAGTTAATTACACAAAAATAAAGTAAACATACAATTTGGAAAGCTGTTATCATAAACATTAAAAACAAAGATGTATTCTTTTTCTTCTCAGCACTTCCATCTTCCCCTTGAAATGTCTTATTAAATTGAAGAGTTGACAAGCATTTAGTTTCAGTGACTTTCTGTGTATTTACCAGATGTGATTCTCTCCCTAACTTTTTCTCCCCAGCATACAGACAGTCTAACTCTTGATTTTTTTGACTGAACTCAAATAAGGCTTTCACTACTCTTAAGTAATGAAACAGCATGTGTTCGTATGCATCATTTCATCTGAACTGCCACCTACTTATCATTCTGGCCTCCCCTTCTGTAGGTTATAAAAGCTGATGTGAACATAAGCAGCAATATTCTCACCAGATAGCTTGTTGAGCCATTGAGCTTAAGCCACAGAATTAATTGGAAAGAGTGCCTTCAGCTCACTGTCCAAATTAATTTCTTAAAGAAAGTCACACTTCTTCAGCACTGAAAACAAAAAGTAAATTTAACTCTAGAATCTAAGTTCCCAAATAGTAATCACTTACTATAAACTTTCATCACATCGGGCTAAAGTCAAATTAAAATACTGGTATGGAATAATCTAAATAAATGTGAATATCAACTCTTTGGTACAGTCATATTGCAAATATAAACTTTCAAAATGATAAACTGTCATAAAATAGTCTGATTACCAAAACTAAAACCTCTATTATCTAGGACAAGAACAGCGGAATACTACAAGTTCCCCATAAAGTCAAGCACCATCCTGCTTTGGAATAATATTACCCCTCCTTCACTTATGATGGTTCAAAAATTTCAAACGCCTTTTCCTTCCAATAGGTGTATTAACACCACAAAGACTGCAACGGTTCATCAATGTGGCTATCCAAAGCCTTCGCAATGGCATTAATAAGTAACAAAAGCTGGCCTTACTAGTAACATGCACATCTCAGAGTCATAGAAATGTACAGCATGGAAACAGACCCTTTAGTCCAACCCGTCCATGCTGACCAGATATCCCAACCAATCTAGACCCAGCTGCCAGCACTTGGCCCATATCCCTCCAAACCCTTCCTATTCATATACCCATCCAGATGCCTTTTAAATGTTGCAATTGTACCAGCCTCCACCACTTCCTCTGGCAGCACATTCCATATACGTACCACCTTCTGCATGAAAAAATTGCCCCTTAGGTCTCTTTTATATCTTTCCCCTCTCACCTTAAACCTATGCCCTCTCGTTCTGGACTCCCCGACCCCAGGGAAAAGACTTTGTTTATTTATCCTATCCATGCTCCTCATAATTTTGTAAACCTCTATAAGGTCATATGTTATCTACAAAATACAGCTACATTACTTAATATTTTCTGATGCAGAAATTGTACTTTAAATCTCAGTAATATTGCAAAGCAACAGTTCATTCTAATTTCGTTACTTTTATGCTTAGCCCTTGTCAAATAGGTGCTGGCATGTTTTTTTTTCAAAATTCACAGAAATAAAGGCTTGCCTCCAGCAAATGCTTGTTTTCTCTAATAAAAACCAGAACAGAATGTTCACTAGAAATTTATGGATTTAGATCGGTAAAGCAATTTTGGAAAAGACAAAGAAATGTTTTATTAAGTACATACTTAAAACTCACAAAATCTAACATTGAAACAAGCTGATGAATATCAAGAGTTGTATCATTACTGTATCTATATTGAAGTCTGCAAATGGCAAAAGAGCTACACAATCACCCAACAACTGCAGCATCCACTGACATCTTAAAATTCTCAATGAAAGAATTTATTTTAAAATTCAGATTTCAGTACAGGTGGAAAAATTTCAAAATTTATAGACAACAGAAATCTTGAAAATAAAGCTAATAGCTAAAAGAATGACAGCAGGCCTCTGAAGGGCATGCATAGATTTATGAAATGGGAGACAAATGGTAGATGAAATTCAATGCTGAGAAACACAGATTGGAAGAAATGAGGGGGGGCAATATGAATTCATTGCCACAATTTAAATGGTGGGGGTGTGGCAAGAATAGAAGCAATGTGGTTCACATACACCAATCTTTGAGCATGACAGGACAAACTGATGAGTGTTAAAAATAGTTTATATGATTCTTAGCCTTTAGGTTACATCGAACAGAACTTATAGCACTGAATCAGGCTATCGAGCACAACAAGTCTCCATAGGCTTCTGAGATCACATGTGCCAATGCAATTCATCTCCCCTTACTTGCAGATAACAGTCATAGAGTTGTACAGCACGGAAACAGACCCTTCGGTCCTACTTGTCCATGTTGACCAGATATCCTGAAGAAACCTAGTCCCAATTGCCAGCATTTGGTCCATATCCCTCTAAACTCTTCATATTCATATACCCATCCAGATGTCTTTTAACTGTTGTAGTTGCATCAGTCTCCACTATGTTCTTTGGCAGTTTATTCCATACACGCATCACCCACTGTGTGAAAAAGCTGCCCCTTACGTCCCTTTTAAATCTTTCCCCTCTCACCCTAAACCTATGCCCTCACATCCAAACCATTTATAAAAATGATGAAAAGCAGTGGACCCAGCACCAATACTTGTAGTACACTGCTGTACGCAGGCCTCCAGTCTGAAAAGCAACCCTCCACCACCACCCTCAGTTTTCTAAATTTCTGTATCCAAATGGCTAGTTCTCTCCATGTAATCAAACCCTACTACCCAGTCCACCAAGAGGAACCTTGCTGAATGTCTTACTGAAGTCCATATAGAAAATGTTCACCACTCTGCCCTCATCAATCCTCTTTGTTACTTTGTCAAAACAATTCAATCAAATTAGAGAGAGACACGATTTCCCACGATCCTGCCATTCATTTCTCCTTCATATACCTATCTGGCTTATCCTAAATAGTGTGTTTTTAAAGGAAGAGTGTAAAAGCAAGGAAGCTTGTGAACTTTCACTCTTTGGTTATACCACAGCTAGAGCTGTGTGCAATTCTGCACACTACACTTTAGCAAGACATTAATACCATAAAGAGGGTGCGAAGATGATATCTTGAACGGTGTCATGGCTGCAGTTGTGTGGAGAGAATGAGATTTTGCTTTTTAGAACATTGATGGTTAAGGAGTTTTAAGTGACATGCATTATAAACAGTTTTAAAAGAGTAAATAAGAAATCACTGTTTCCTTTGGCAGTATCAGTTATTAGAGGATAGTTTTAAGATAATCATCACTTGGGGAGGACAAGTGGAATTTGTTTTAATGCAGTGATTTATGACCTTAACTGCATGGCCTGAAAGGACGGAGAAGTCAATTCAGAAACAGTTTTCAAAGGGAACTGAATACATTCTGGAAAGGAACAAATCTGTCATTCTCTTGGGAAAGACTGGGGAAGTGGGATAAATTGGATAGCTCTTTCAAAGTGTTGGCACAGGCATTGAATGGTCTCCTACTGTGGTCCATTATTCCACTCTTATTAAATAAGCAAAAATGAATTGCGCAGCTTCTGGTGGGATACTGTAACAAAACAAAATCGTATGGACACTCACAAAGGAAACTTACCAATCTTAAATTAAAATGTGATCACCCACCTGCAGGGCCCACAGGTACCTAAAGGCATGAACTGGACAGTGGTGTAGAGGTGTAGAAGGTGGCATGTAGCTAAAAGCTACAGAGAATTTGAGGAATAGAGAAAATATCTCTTTTGTGCTTTAAGATTTCAATAATTCCAATACTTTAACCATCCAGAATATGTAATTGATCATAAGCATTATAAGCTTCTAAGTTATGCTAATTTGCTAGAACTATAATATATTGGACTAATCATAGAGCAAAACAAAAATATGAATTATTCCAAAACAACTAATTAACACATTTAAAATGATTTCGATTTGGAGTTCAAGTTCTTTGGGTATTAACAGTGCTGAGGCACACTAGCGGTATGGGTTAAAAATTTGCATGCTGAACATTGAACTGATCCCAAGGTCCTACATCCCAACACAATTCATTTTGTATAGTACAATTGGCAGAAACCATTTCACATTGAACTTTTATACACTGGATATTCAATATCAATGAATCCATCTAATTCCATAACTGCTGATACGTACATAAAAATATATTCACCATTCTTTAATGTCATAGCTTTCTGAATATAAGTCGATCAACCAGGCATACTGTTCATTCTGTAATCTGAAATGCATATTGTCTCCTCTTTTACACAGTTTTTACTTATCGTTGCCAATAATCTCAATCTTATAGTGACATAGTCAAGGTTAGAAAAATGACATTTTAAGTAAAACTTCAGATAACTCAAAATATTTAAGATATATTCTGAACCTAGAGAAAATAAGATGCAAAGTCAAAAAAGGTTCGGTTCTGCTCAGTATGATATAAGCAATGTACGATTCCCAAAATTCTACAGTCAAAACTATTGAGTGAAACCAAAGTTTCTTTGTAATCTGTTACTCCAAAGTGAAAATGAACTTAATATTTTTAACACCCAAAGTTTCAAACATTAGATTGTTGAACTATTGCAGCTAAAACAATAATGGAATCTGTGGGCAGCTACTTGCAAGCCATGTCTACATGATTCGGAGATGCCGGTGTTGGACTGGGGTGTACAAAATTAAAAATCACACAACACCAACAGGTTTAATTGGAAGCACACTAGCTTTCGGAGCGACGCTCCTTCATCAGGTGATTGTGCACAATCACCTGATGAAGGAGCGTCGCTCCGAAAGCTAGTGTGCTTCCAATTAAAATGTCTACATGAACAGCTATTTTTAATAATAATTAAAAAGGTTAAAATACTTATGAATGGAACTAAAGACAAAGTTACCATAGTCTTACCAGACCACAGGGCTGCTCTCTCATTGGAGAGACATGACTGCTGGTGGATAATTTCAGGGTCAACATGCTTAAAAGCAAGGGGAGAGGTTGAGAAAGAGAATCCTTCCTGTTTCTTCTTCTTTTGGCAATGGTGTATTCATTTCAGAAACATTAAAGATTTCACTTATTATTTTGAACTGAAATACATTATGGCATTTTATAAAATCAATTTCAAAATGGAAGGTCACTAAAACTTAAATGTAACAGTATGGTGGCTCAGTGGTTAGCACTTCTGCCTCACAGCACCGTGAACGATTCCACCCTAGGGCATCTGTCTGCATGGCGTTTGTATATTCTCTACACGTCTGCATGGGTTTTCTCCGGGTACTCCAGTTTCCTCCTAAAGTCCAAAGATGTGCAGGTTAGGTGAATTGGTCATGTTAAATTGCCCCATTGTGTTCAGGGATGAGTAGGTTAGGTGGATTGGTGCAAGGTAAATACAGGGTTACAGTGTGGGGGTGGTTGGGATGCTGTTTGGAGAATCCATGTGGCTCTGATGAGTCAAATGGCTTACTTCCACATTGTGGGGATTCTATGATTTTAGCTGGAAATGTGTTGCTGGAAAAGCGCAGCAGGTCAGGCAGCATCCAGGGAACAGGAGAATCGACGTTTCGGGCATAAGCCCTTCTTCAGGAATGGGGAAAGTTTGTCCAGCAGGCTAAGATAAAAGGTAGGGAGGAGGGACTTGGGGGAGGGGCGTCGGAAATGTGATAGGTGGAAAGAGGTCAAGGTGAGGGTGATAGGTCAGACTGGGGTGGGGGCGGAGAGGTCGGGAAGAAGATCTCAGGTTAGGAAGGCGGTGCTGAATTTGATGGATTTGACTGAGACAGGGTGGGGGGAGGGGAAATGAGGAAACTGGTGAAATCCGAGTTCATCCCTTGTGGTTGGAGGGTTCCTAGCCGGAAGATGAGGCGTTCTTCCTCCAACCGTCGTTTCGCTGTGGTCTGACGATGGAGGAGTCCAAAGACCTGCATATCCTTGGTGGAGTGGGAGGGGGAATTGAAATGTTGAGCTACAGGGTGGTTGGGTTGGTTGGTCCGGGTGTCCCAGAGGTGTTCTCTGAAACGCTCCGCAAGTAGCCGGCCTGTCTCCCCAATATAGAGGAGGCCACATCGGGTGCAGAGGATGCAATAGATGATATGTGTGGAGGTGCAGGTGAATCTGTGGCGGATATGGAAGTTTCCTTTGGGGTCTTGGAGGGAGGTGAGGGGGGAGGTGTGGGCGCAAGTCTTGCACCTCCTGCGGTTGCAGGGGAAGGTGCCGGGAGTGGAGGTTGGGTTGGTGGGGGGGTGTGGATCTGACGAGGGAGTCACGGAGGGAGTGGTCTTTACGGAATGCTGATAGGGGAGGGGAGGGAAATATATCCTTGGTGGTGGGGTCCGTTTGGAGGTAGCGGAAATGACGGCGGATGATGCGCTGTACATGGAGATTGGTGGGGTGGTAGGTGAGGACCAGTGGGGTTCTGTCCTGGTGGCGGTTGGAGGGGCGGGGTTCAAGGGCGGAGGAGCGGGAATTCTATGATTTTAACCTGCTTTGTGACCTGCTAGTTTATAAATAGAGACAGCTATGAATTCACATTTGTAATAATGCCTACCATCAAAATTTAGCTTAGAGTCCAACAACACCGACATCTCGAACAGCCTGATTTCACGTGACAAAGTGACCAAATATGGTGGTGGGTACACAGTCTGTAGTAGACAAACTCTATTTTTGGTGTTTTGCTCTGGGTTATTCAGGATTGGAAGTCCAACAACCAGACAGCTCAAGAGGCAATGGAGGGGAATATGAGAGTTGCTAAAGAGGCAGGGCAGTGGACTGTCAACATACAGAAGAACCTTGATTATCCGGCATTCAAGTATCCAGCAAGATTGCAAGGTCCCAATGCTTGGCTAAATTATGTTACCTGGCATGCGATTATCCTAAATTTGATTAACCGAATGAAATACTCCCCACCCGTGTCCTTCTGATAAACGAGATTCCTATGGACATAGGATAATATTGAGGGAAAGCATGCAGATGAAGAAGGATTGACCAAGGTTAGATTCCTAGGAGTGACAGGGCAGAAATAATCTACTGTTGGGGTTGCCTTTAGCTACAGTTAGTTTAGAAAGAACAGATCCAAATGAGAACAGATCTACTCGCAGGCAATGGAGAAGGATGTGGTCAACCAAAACAAGGAAGAGGTTGAGGATAGTGAATCTGGTCATAATCATACAATATCATCTGTGACCTCTTTTAATGCTGTTTCAATACTGTGGTATGGCAGAAACCTTGCAGGAAACAGACTGGAATTACAAATTCCGATCTTCATGATTTGGTAGAATTGAGAAGGGAGATTACAGAAAAGTGTAATTGGAAGTGATGAATAATTTAAAGATACAGAGCAGTCAATGCTAGACTTTAGGAAGTTTTGTGGCAAAGTTGAAGTGGAGTGTGGGGAGAGGTGATTCAGAGATTGAAGGAGTAGTAGCAAGTCTATGACTTCCTTATCTTTCCTTCCAGAATTGAGGGCAGTGAGAGACAGAGGTTTAAGGAGAGTTGATGGAATAGTACAATATCTCCGATCACTAATTATTTTGTGTCTAAGGCACAAAAACCCTACAGGAAATAAGTCAGTCAACCATGGCTACCAAAGGAAGTGAAAGACGGTGTTAGAACAGAGGAGGAGGTTTAGAAAATTACTAAAAACAAACTAGTAACTTCAAGAATTGGAAGCATTTCAGAGGCCATCCAAGGAAGAACGTGAAACTGATAAAGAAAGGGAGAATAGCACCCGAATATAAACTGGTAAGACTATATAGGTATGTAAAAAGGAAAAGATTAGCAAAGATTGTTTTTTATTCATTCTTAGGATGTGAACCTTGATGTCAGTAGTAAGGAAATCACCGGTATCTATTATAAACAATGTGATATCTGGACACTTTCAGAGTCAAGGATTTATGAAAGGGAAATCCAGTTTGATAAATCTTAAGTCTTTTGAGGATTATACTAGGGGAGTAGTTAAATGGGAACCAGTAGATGTGGTGTATTGAGATTTTCAGAAGGCTTCTCTTAAGATATACAAAGTTAGAAAACAAATTTAGAGAACATCAGATTGGTGTAATATACTAGCATGGTTTGAGGATTGTGGACAGGAACAATGTAGCACTTGACTGAGTATGGCAATGACATCAAAGTTAGTAACAATCATCTCACCTCTGGTGTTTAGCTCTTTTGTCTGTGTTAGCTGTAATGAGGTCAGGAGCCTAATGGCTCAGGAGAACCAAAACTGAGCTTCAACGAGCAAGAGATTCTGCTCGATAGCACTGTCAATGATTCTTCCCATTGCTAATGATGGAGAGTAGACTGACAAGGCTGTTAATTGACCTGGTTGGATTTGTCTTACGTTTTGCACACGGGACATACCTGGACAATATTTCTGATTGCTAGGTCAATATTTTGTTGTTGTTTTACTGAAGCAGCTTAGCTAAGAGCAATTAGTTCTAGAGTTCTAGTGTTTAGTACTATAACTGTAATATTGTCAGGGTTCATAGCCTATGCTGTATTTGGTGCCTTCAGCCATTTTTCCATTCACTCAATATGAGATCAAGGTTGAGATGCTGGGGATCATAGGAGTAGGCCAAGACAAATCATTCACTTGGCACTCCTGGCTGAAGGTAGATGCAAATATTCCAGCTTTGTTTTTGCATTGTTGTGCTATGATTCTCAATCCGTTGAGGATGGGACATTTCTGGAACCTCCAACTTTTATTAGTTGTTTAACTGTCGACTACCATTCATGACTGGAAGCGGTAGGACTGCAGAGCTTACATCTGATCTGCCAGTTGAAAGATCACCTAGCCCTGGTTATTGCATGCTGCTTCTGTTGTTTAGCACACAGTCCCACTTTGTAGCTTCACCACATGGACATCTCATTGTTACATATGCCCTGGTCTGATATATTATCCTTCATTGAACCAAGGCTGATCCATGGCTTGATGATAACATTGTAGTGGTAATAAGACCAGGACAGAGTTGATTGTGATTGAATATAATTCTGGTGCTGCCAATAGTCCACAGAACCTCATGGATTCCCAAGTATTGAAGTGCTACAGCTACTCGCAGACTTTTAGTATGGTAGAGGTGCCACACACACACACTCAAGTATCCTCACTGTGAAGACAGGATTTCATCTCCAGAGTGTCTATGCAGTGGTTCCTCTTACCGATACTGACATAGATGGTTGCATCTGTATCATGTAGATTAGTAAGGACCAGGTTAGGTGGATGTTTCCCTGTCACCATCTGCCACAGACTCAATCTAGCAACTATGGCATTTAAGACTCAGCCAGCTTGGTAATGCTTCCATGCCACTTGTGGTTTCAGACAGTAATGTTCCCCCACTCAGTACATTCATTCTATACACTTGCCACCCTCAGTGCTTCCTTTGAGACACATGTGCAGCAGTGACTTCAAAAACAGAAGTCAATGTTGTGATCAGCATGCCAAACATTGTTCTGCACACAGGAATCAGTGACTGCACACAAAGCTTACAAGGAGTATTGCGTATGACTACTTTGTGGAACATCTCTCTTCAGTCTGCAAGCATGACCCCAAGACCAGTTAGTTTTGATTCTTTACCTGCTGCCATGGTGACCTTTCCATAGCTTGCCTACAATGAAGCTCAACATAAACTCAGCTAACAGCATTTTCTGGTTCAGTACTATACAGCTTTGACTGAATAGTGAGTTCAATAACTTTAGATCATAAAGTCTGCCTTCATCTTGTTCAAAATGATTTCCCCTCTTTATTTCACTGGGTCTACATTTTGTTTCTTTCCTTATATCTTCATGATGCATTCAGATACTATTTTTGGAGCAATTCTCACTTCATTTTGACACAACCTTTGTTTCTTTTCGATATGTATTACCACTCTTCAGCAGCTGCACCATTCAATCTTTTGTCATTAAATGAATCTTATCCTCTACCCTATGACAGGCCCTCTCCACTGCTTTTCTGCTCCCTTGCCCTCATTTAAAATTCTGACATTCTCATTGACGATTTTTCATCAGCGCTAAAGAATCTGAACCACTGACTTTCCTCTGCACAGATATTATTTGATCTGTGGACTTTGCTAAGTGTAATAATTATGCATTCTCCCATATGAGCTGTGACCTTCAATACAGCAAGACAAGTTAAGGCTGAAATGTTATCACATTACACACCCTAAGGTAACCAGGGACATCAAAAAGAGCCATGTTTCCTCCATACAAAAACAATAATTGCCAGGTGTTCAGGATCTTAACTTAATGGATCTCGTCACGACCGGGATACATATTCAGTTCAATAAGCAGCAATCTGTTCAAATGCAGCGCCAGATTTCACCAAAACGTAAAAGGCAGATAAAATTGACCTAACACCTGAAACACCACGTTTCAGAAACAGTATTCAATTTTTTTTTAAAAGAAATACAACTGTCGCCATTGAAGTTATAGAAGGTTTATATCCCTAAGCTCAGGTTTCCATGCAATTCCATTTACAAGTTACGAACAGAAACTTACTTGCCGCCAGCACGGCAGGATAAACTTAAACCAGATTAAACTTGCATGGAAAGTAACTTTCAGCGGAAAGTAAACTCCGATGAGAAAACGAGGTACAGTCAAGATACAAGTCTAATACGGCCAGATTAATGTAGAGATGCGGGAATTTTTTTGTGTTTAGTTGCTTCTGGAGCCTAACGGGAGGCGTACAAGCTGTGAATGCCCAGACTGTCACTGTCACCTCCATCCCCATAAACCGCACAGGCCGCGGTGAGACCACGATACCAGGGCTCCCTGAACCTTTTACAGAGGGCAGGGGAGTGACAGGGCATGCAGAGTACACTCTCGAAACGCCGCACTAACACCAGACCACAGCGGCCGAGCCGCACCACTGACCGAAGCGCAGTGAACTCGCCTCTCGTTTCACCTCCTGCTCCACGCTCGCTTCCCTCCGAACAAAATGCCACCACTCGCCGCTAGCGCGCATGCTCCGAGCGGGAATCTCGCGATAACCGCCCCCGGGACGTCACGGAGCGTGCAAGCGAAGGGGGTGGGGCTGCGGTTGTCATGGTAATGAGAATGGACCGGGTCTATCCCAGAGGTTTGAAAATGTCCTCATGGTGAATGTCTACTTTCCATTGGCTTTTGCCCGAAACGTCGATTTTCCTGCTCCTCGGATGCTGCCTGAACTGCTGTGCTCTTCCAGCACCACTAATCCAGAATTGTCCTATTGCAGTCGGTGTTTGTGTATTGCCTTTATGTCGCTTTCTTTCTTTGGTTATATCTCAGTTTGCCATTATTTATCCTTTGGGGTAAAGATGGTTCATGGTATTTGGTAGCTAAGGCTGGTGTATGCTCAGAAGTTCTGTTGCAGTTGTGTGATTTATGGCTTGGGATTGCCTTTCTTTGCACTTTCTTTCTGCCTCTCACGTGCAGTCTCAGAAGTAATACCCAGTTTAGCCCAATATGGAACCCTCACAAAATTAAGGATGTCCTGGTGTATGCTACTGTATGGTCATTTTGATCTGATCGGATCTGAATTTGTACAACTGACCTCAGTACTGTTAATTCTTTTGGTCAGAAATCTGGTACAAGTAGTTTTCACGACGTTTCATCATGCAGTGATATTACTCTTTACATCATCGTGCTTGCTTATATATAATTTCAATAATCAATTTCAGTATTGTATTTTTTACTTCATTTACCTTTGTTTTATTTTTAGATAGCTGACTCCCCACCACCATTAAAACTCCCCCGACACCCTTCATGGCTTGTATCACCAAACTAAACCCTCATACCTCCTGCACCCCTCAATCCCCAACTTTACGTACGTCCCCAAATTTCACACATACTGAGGTCCTGCCCCCTCCTGCAACCTTCACATCTCATTCACCACCCCAACCTCTATGATGTCTTCCTTTGTAATTGGATCAAAGACCAAACGAAAACACGTGAGCCGCATTTTCATTGTGTTAAATAAAAACCGAAAGAAATTGCTGGAAAAGCTTAGCAGATCTGGCAGTATCTGTGGACAGAAATCAGAGTTAATGTTTCGGGTTCAGTGACCCTTCCTCAGAACTGAGACATGCGTGACTTACTCAGTATTTCCAGAAATTTTTGTTTGAATATTAATATTGGATATTTATTCTTGAGGTTTCCTTTCACTTACAAAGATTTACTGATATATGTTCTGCTTTTGTTCACATTGACTGCAAATTACAATATCCTTTTTGAAGTCATTTGTGGCAGCCTTCCAAAATAAAACCGGAAATTGCTGAAGAAGCTCAGCAGGTATAGCAACATCTGTGCAGAGAAACACAGTTAACATTTTGGATCCAGTGACCCTTCTTCAGAACTGAATGCAGCTAGGAAAAGGTTGATACATATGCTTAAAGATTGGGGGGGGGGGGGGGGGAGGCTGGGGAAGAGGAAGAAGTAAACAATGGTGGAAATGGAGCCCAAGAAGGAACACCAGTTGGACAGATAAAGGAATGGGTAAAGTTCAGCCTGGAAGGTCTTATGATGAAAGGCTGAGCAACTTGAGGCTGTTTGTGTTGAGAGAGGAAGGTTGAGAGGTGACTTAATTGATACATATAAGATAATCAGGCGGTTAGATAGGGGTGGACAATGAAAGCCTTTTTCCGTGGATGGTGATGGCTAGCATGAGGGGACATAGCTTTAAATTGAGGGATGATAGCTATAGGACAGATGTCAGGCAGGTTCTTTGTGCAGAGAGTGGTAGAGCTGTGGAACACACTGCCTGCAACAGTAGTAGACTCTCCAAGTTTAAGGGCACTTAAATGGTCATTAGATAAACATATAGATGTAAATAGAATAGTGAAGGTTTGATGGGCTTCAGATTGGTTCCACAGGTCGGCGCAATATTGAGGGCTAAAGGGCCTGTACTGCGCTGTAATGTTCTACGTTCTATATTTTCTATTCAGAACTGAGGAAGGATCACTGGACCCAAAATGTTTATATGTGTTTTTCATTTTATTAAAGGATTAATATTTGATGGCTCTTGTGGTGCAATTCACATTGTGCTATTGTTTGTGTATGCTTATACACATGTATATACAATTGTTAGTTATGTGTAAGGGATCAATGCACTTTGTCAGCTGCAATCATAAAACAATAAAGGTCTTATTTTTTCATGTCCTAGATCTTGAACTTTCTTTGAATTTATTGAGGGGGGGGGGGGGGGGGGGGGAATGCAGGGTGTGGTTACATTTCTCCTTGATCCTGGCTGTAGCTGCATTCAACTGTCGGATCAGGTACAAATTGGGGGATAGGGAATATTATAAAGCTGGGGTTTAAGTCTTTAATTGGAACAGCTGGTCAGTTGCAGTAATATAGTGCTCGTACTTTCAGCTCTTTCAGATAAAATGGTTGTAGCTGCAATGCAGGACTGTGTCCATTCAGAAAAACATTAAGACTTTTAGGCTGCAATCTGTCTATCCCAGCTCCCAGCTTGGTGTTTGGATCAATGGACTGAATGAACATTGCAAAGTCAGAGCACTATGAATCTATGGAACTCTGATGATTTACAAAGCAGAAATCATGTAGCTTTCAAGTAAGCCTGATTATTTCATGTAGCAGTTTGTGTCAATCGTGAGATTATAATTCCTCTGCATCCTGTCTCCAGAGTCTCCTGAAGAGATAGGGTAGAAAGGACTAAACACAGGCTGTTGAAGTGTCGCATTTGGAATAGCTGTGTGGAATCAGAGAGTATTGATGATACTCCCTGTCTGAGCAGAAGCATACAGGTGAAGAACACGTTGGAGGCTGCTAGAACAACCACAATATATACTCAAACCATTCATTCAGTTTTTACAATATAACAAATTTGGGATATAGGACTGCTGGACAGCAGAGGCAAATTTGTCCAAGTTATGGAACTGCACGGCTCATCATGGGGCCACCCATCTAACCTCTAATTTCTGTTAGTTGATGGAAGGACAAGGGAGGCTGGACAGAGAGCACCCAGAATGATAGTTGCAGAGCCTGATGGACAGATCAAGGTAGAAATAGATGTCCTCGTGCAGAATCTGATGGCCTCCTGAACTGTGAGCTGCAGGAGGCCATAACATGGTTTGTCACCTCCAGGGCAGAAGAGACTAGCTGTGGGACCTTGATTGCCACCTCCAGGAGAAGCCCCTGAGCTGCATACAGCTAAAGCTATTTGATCACCAGAATCATTGATTGCTACTTTAATCTTTTCTTCAGATCACAACGCAGCATCTGGTAAGAAGAAAAGAAAATATTTTCCTTTTCTATCTCTTATAGGAAGCCCACCATAGATCCTATCAGGTGAAGTATTGCCCAGATTGGTGGAGGTGGCTAAGGACCTTATGCCCCCATCAGCTGGCACAGACAGAGAATCCAGTTCCTGATCAGAGACCTTCTTCACTCCTGTCAATGGAGTAACAAATTATTCTCCATTGTACCAAGTTATTGTTTGTAAAGCATCTCTAGTATTGTATAGGTGGTGGAGGGATAATATTCTCTCAGCAGTCCTCTAACTCTAAAGGATTTCATCTGTGTGCTTGTACTCTACAAATTTAGTGAACACAATTTCCAGACCTGTAAGGTAGAAAAATGATTTTTTTTTCATAATAGGTGCAACTGTTGGGTAGCATGTAGATAATGATGCTGCAATGGGAAATTGTTCTTGTTTCAAAGATGAACTTAATGGTTGTAAAGACCTAGCTGCAGTTGTATGAAGCTCCAAGATCCTATTCATAAATGGGAATAATCCTCCCAATCCACAACCTGCACCTTCCCCATCACGGGTAACAATAGTTTTTAATTATCTAGTCACTGATGTGTCATTGATACCCTATTCAGGATCTTTTATTCATTGTTTCTCCCTTTTTTTCTCACCATCTGCAGCTTGTTTTGGCTGCCACCTACACTTTAAAGGGATCCCTGATGAAGGGTCAACAAGGACCAAGCCAAAATCAATAGTTCTATCTCAGAAAAGAAAAGATTTGAACAGATCCAGAAAAGGCAATGCAGTGACCCAGTTTGGCTTGAAGCAAATAGTTCCTTTTAGTAATTGTCTTTTTTATATTGGCCGTGCACTTTCAGTTACATTCCCAATAAAAATACCTTTCAAATTGTTAAATGAATGTCACGATTGTTGATGCACCCTCATTCAGCTGCACAACATCCACCCGTGCAAACTTTCACATCTACATTCTCCATAAAACATGGAGAATCTATCAGGACAGCACCTATACATAATACCACTGACAGCAAAACTCACTGTAGACAGACTGGTATCATAGCATTGCAAGTGCACTGTACCTTGTCTTGAGCCTTGACCAGTATGACTGGCACAATTACCAGTATTACCGACTTCAAAAAGAAGACCGAAATTACCAGCATAATGGCCAACATTTCTGGTGTCAAGGCCAGTTTATGTACTGGTCTCAAACCCACAATATACTTGTCTTTAATTGGTTCAGTATTACTGATGATTTGGAGATGCTGTTCACTTGAGAATGTAACTTTAAAGAAGTTCTGCAATTTACATATGAAAGAACTGAAACCAACATGTTCATTCTAAAAGATTCACCTGATGAAGGAGCATCGCTCCGAAAGCTAGTGTGCTTCCAATTAAACCTATTGGACTATAACCTGGTGTTATGTGATTTTTAACATTCTAAAAGATGTGAGACTTAACAAACAATCCAGGTTTTTTCAATATATAATTTCAGTTACATCACTCTCTAAACATTTGCTATAAATTCCATGCCTTATAATTTTATACTCCACAACCACCTAATGAAAGAGCAGCACTCCGAAAGCTAGTGCTTCCAAATAAACCTGTTGGACTATAGCCTGGTGTTGTATGATTTTTAACAGTATTACTGAGGTTTCCCCTCTGGGCTTCCTTTTGAAGGAGGCTGAACTATCTTTTATTTAGTTGGTCCAGGTGCAATGATCCTGGGCAAGCTTCTGCCAGGACATGAAGTTGATGCAAAAATGTCTAACCGAAACGTTCACAAGTTGTGTTCCCTTTAATTGCCAGGAGAGCAACCACAGAATCAAACACTCCATAGAACATTCGCTTTGGCAAGCAAGTATAAGCGTTCTGGCTATATGACTGAACCAACGTTCTGATCCCAGCTGATTTTATTACCAGGCAAGTTAGATCCCAGATGAACCTGGCTTGACAGATCATATTTTGATTTGTTTTGGCTTTAACAAGTGGCCTCTCAATGAAACATAAACACAGGATTCTGCATGTTATTGTTTATTAACAATAAAACAACTTTATTAACAAAAGAAATGAAGATAAAATGGAATAATCCAAATGATCTACTTATAATACAAATTCAAAGATTTTGAAACAGACAATAATCTCATTAATGCAAAACTCGTGAATTGAATAGATACAAAGCAGCATTTGTATAGTAACCAAAATGCACTGTTGGTAAAGTGCCTGAAATAGCACTCATACAATGCTCATATCAGAATCTCTGTATCCATCATCTTGGTAGGTTTCGGTCAATTGTGACTTCCATTTTTAGACTATAACTTCAGGTAGCTTGTTCTTGGAGCAATCACATACCTGCATAAATTTACTCTGCTTTAAGTAACTTTGAGGTTTATCACAACAGTTATGGTCTGGAACTAAGATTAACTCTTCACTCGGAAATAACCTAGTTCCCTTTTCCGCAGCACTAGTCCACACAGTTATATTCCTATGATAGGAATCACAATAATGCCCAACACTGTGGCGACAGAAATACTTACAAGTTAATGATTAAGCTCAGACATACACAAAACACATACGTTACTAATTTATAAACCAGAAATCCAAAATTACAATAAATGATTTTAAATAAAATGACATAGTTTACAACACATACCATGGTTGTGACAGTCCCAGTGTGGTGGAGATACTTGGTTTGCCAGCTCAGGTACTTCAGTGCTGTATTTCATCTTGGTAACTTCTGTTTAGAAGCTTCTGCAGTTCAAATGAAAGTGGTTGAGCTTCTTCATATGGCAGTCCACAGTCCAAGTCCTGAATGCATGCATCAGACTGTTTAAAACTATTTCTCTATTGATTTTCAATTTGGTTGGCAAACGTCTCTTCATTCGCAGACTCCTGAAAGCTACAATTGATTTGACAATTCTTTTGTTTTCTTAGTTTTGTATTGAATTATTCGAGTAGTTCAATCTATTTAAATGTTTCTTAAACAGTTGCATTAATGTGTTGGATTAAATAATAGCTTGAAACAAGAGGAACTACAAGTCATAAGTATGTTGTGGGACTGCATCATTGCATTCATTCTTAATTCTCTGAGGATTTCTGTAAACAGCCAAATACATTTCCACAATATTTTTTTTTTGATTTCCATGAATGGCTTTGTTTATTTTCTAATCAACCTGTTCAGAGATGTTATATCTGGAGCAGGTGGGGCATGAACCTGGGCTTCCTGGCTCAGAGGTGGGGAAACTACCACTGCACCACAAGAGTTTATAAAATGTTTATATTAACCTGGGATATAATTGTACAGAGTTAGTTTTTAAGCTGCTTGAGGTTGGTTTTCTGGCCATCCTCTGCCTGACACCAGACAAATAAAGGAGAGTTTGAATTTCCTGAATGTCAATCTTAAGAGCAGCATTCTGAAGATTACTTGCTCAGTTGTCTACTTCTTTTAATGTTAACTTTCAATAATAAAAGTTATCATTATTAATGATAAACCTATTGGTACTTATAATAATTTGATGTGCTGAATTATGTCAACAAATATCTAAAAAATCTACAGCATTTTCTAAGTGCCCTGCTGTGCCCGTCATAATAATAGACTCAAGCATTTTCCCTCGTACAGATGTCGAGCTAATTAGCCTGGAGTTTCCTACCAGTCTAGTCATTAAGTTATATGATCATATGAATTAGGAGTGCGAGTAGGCCATTGAGTCACATTGACAATTGGTAAGATCATGGCTGATTTTATTGCAGCCTCACTTTCACTTTCCTACTTAAGTCTGATACCCTTTGAGATCAGTGATAGTCACAAAGTTACCTATCTCTGTCTTGAAATATTCAATGATCCTGCCTCCACAGCTTTTATGGAAAAAGAAATCTATAGGAAAGGCCCCTCCAGAGAGAAAAACGCTCTCTTCATCTCTTAACAGGAAACCCCTAACTTTTAAACTGAGCCTCCTAGTTCAAGGAGGTTTCAAAGTGAACCTTTGAGTCTGAAACTTTGGGTTGGAGTTTTTTATTTATTCATTTTGTGGGTTGTAGGCATCGTTGACTGGCCAGCATTTATTGCCCATCTGTAGTTGCCCTTGAGAAGGTGGTGGTCAGCTGCCTTCTTCATCTGCTGCTATCCACTTGCTGTTGGTTGACCCACAATGCCATTAGGGAGGGAATTTCAAGATTTTGACCCAGCCACAGTGAAGGAACCCTGATATATTTCCAAGTCAGGATGGTGAGTGGCTTGGAAGGGAATTTGAAGATGGTGGTGTACCATCTGCTGCCCTTGTCCTTCTAGATGGAAGTGACCATGGGTTTAGAAGGCGCTGTCTGAGGATCTTTGGTGAATTTCTGCAGTGTGTCTTGTAGATAGTACTCTCTGCTGCTACTGAGTGCTGGTGGTGCAGGAAGTGGATGTTTGTGGATGCAGTGCCAATCAAGCTGCTTTGTCCTGGATGGTATCAAGTTTCTTCAGTGTTGTTGGAGCTGCATTCATCCAAGAAAGTGGGGAATATTCCTGACTTGGACCTTGTAGATGGTGGACTGGCTTTTAGGAGTCAGGAGGTTAGTTACTCGCTGCAGGATTCTACCCCTTTGACTTGTAACCACTGCATTTATGTGGTGAGTCCAGTTGAGTTCTTGATCAATGATAGCTCCCAGGATGTTGGGATTCTGTGACGGTAACCACCATTGAATGTCAAGGGGCAGTGGTTAGATTGTCTCCTATTGGTGATGGTCATAGCCTGACATTTGTGTGGCACGAATGTTACTTGCCACTTGTCAGCCCAAGTCTGGATATTGTCCTGGTCCTGTTGCATTTGAACACAGACTGCTTCAGTGTCTGAGGAGTTGCGAATGATGGAGAGAAGGTCATTGATAAAGTAGCTGAACATGGTTGGGCCTAGGACAGTACCTTGAGGAACTCCTACAGAGATGTCTTGGAGTTGAAGTGACTGACCTTCAAAAACCATGACCATTTTCCTATGCGTTAGGTATGACTCTAACCAGCAGAGAGTTTGCCTCCAATACCCATTGATTCCAGTTTTGCTCAGGCTTCTTGATGCCCCACTTGGTTGAATGCAGCTTTGATGTCAAGGGCTGTCACTCTCACCTCATCATGCCATGGAAGATACGTACATAATGTGGCCAAGCAGGTTGAATGTCAATCTGTAAGTCTGCTTATAAAACTCAGGGCCTTATATATTTCATTCAAATCACCTTTCATACTTCTAAACTCTAATGGATATAGGCCCAACCTTTCCTCATGAGATAGCCCCTCTATCTTACTCACTAGAATTAGAATTCGTTTATGGAAGGAACTTTGCTATCCCTTCCTTACCTGTTATGGCCTCTGTCTAACTCCAGACCTACAGTAATGTGGTTGACTCTTAGCTGCCATCTTTGTATTAAGAGATGGGCAATAAGTGCTCGCCTAGCCAAGGGTGACAACAACCCATGAATGAATAAAAAGAAATCCCAAGAATCAGTTTAATGAACATTCTCTGAATTGCTTCAATATGCACTTCCATCCCTTCTTAAACAAGGAGACCAAGATTGTGTACAGCGTTCACTAAGTGTCCTGCTGTAACCTCCATAATTATGGATTCAAGCATTTTCTTTCATACAGATGTCGAGCTAACTAGACTGGAGTTTTTTACTAGTCTGTAGTTTTCTTACTGCTCTTTATGAGAACTTGCTGAACAGGCTCAGAGAGGATTTGACAGAGACATACGAGATGATCAGCGGATTAGATAGGGCAGACAGTGAAAGTCTTTTCCCTAGGATGACAATGTCAGCTTGTACGAGGGGGCATATCTACAAATTGAGGGGTGATAGATTTAAGACAGATGTCAGAAGCAGGTTCTTTACTCAGAGAGTGGTAAGGGTGTGGAATACCATGCCTGCCATTGTAGTTAACTCAGCCACATTAGGGAGATTTAAACAATCCTTGGATAAGCACATGGATGATGATGGGATAGTGTAGGAGGATGCGCTTAGATTTGTTCACAGGTCGGCGCAACATCGAGGTTGTAGATATGTTCTATGTTCTAGATATTGACCACCTACTTTCCAACTGTGAGTATACTTTGAAAGAATTAATTGTGTGTAAAAAGTGCTTTGGGATGATCTGAGGTTCTAAAAGATGCCATTTATGTGAAAATTTTCTTTTTCATTTTGGGAATTTGCGTTCAAAGGATGAAAGACATAGGATCATGCTTCTGCATCTTTGTCCCTTTCAACATTATTTTCTCTAGTGAGAAATCTGTACTGGTCTGATTTTTAGCCTCTGAAGCATCACAATTTTAATTACACCCTCTTGATGGTCTTGCCTTGAACTATATTCTAGAATCCTTCCTTAAACCTCTCAAGCCTTCTTTCCTCCTTAGAAGTGTCCTTAAAACCAGCTTCTTTGGCCAAACCTTTTTGTTATCTATCTGAACAATCCTTCATCATCGATCAGAATTTGTTTGATAATCTTCCTAGGAGTGCTTCGGAATGTATCACTACAAAAATGGTTCTACACAGAAGCAAATTACTTTCATTCAGAGAGAAAAGAAGCAGGAATTAAAACAAAGATGATTTTTAATTTAAGTTTAAAGTTTTAGAACTCTGTGGATTTACAACATGCAGCATGAGACTCAGCTAAGAGAAAATTCAGTTTGTTATGAGTTACAGATAGCATCAATGCTTATATCTGCCATTTGGGTTTTATTAGTTGAGTAAATTAATATAAAAGAATGTTTGAGCTCTCACTTAATATTTTCAATTGCTACTAGTGATCTTCAGATAGAGTATTGTCAACAGGGGGCAGACAATTGAGTGTCTCTTAGAATGTCTGCTTTAAGAAGTGTATGTAATTCTGTTCTAGAAGATGGTCTTTTAAAATTTTTTTTGTTTCTTCATATACACACTGTTTATGCTTAATCCATGTATGCTAAATGAGAAGCCAATTCAAAATACACAGCAGCTTGGGGTTAGGTTATAGTTAATGTTTATGATAAGTAATAATGTTGATTTATATGGGCAAGGCCAGGAAAATTTAACTTTAAATGCTCCACTAGGGTTCAGAGTTCTTGTATGATTCAGCAATAAGGAAAAACAAAGATCAGAATAAATTCCATTAGTGTAGCAGTCATTCAATTAAAAAAGTGTGTTTATTGTCTTTGTTAATGTATAGGAAAGTCAACAATAGTTACATATTGTGACCAAAACGTTCCGCAAGAATTTCAACAGATTTGAGAAATTTTAGCCTGGTGTATGTCATAAGGAAGCAATTAAAAAAATCTGGGACTAAAGCAAAATACTGGAGATGTTGGTGATCTGAAATAAAACCAAACAGTGCTGGAAAAATATAGCAGGTCTGGCAGTGTCTGTGGAGAGGGAACAGTTAATATTTCAAATCCAATCTGATTCTTTTTCAGACTTAAGAAAGGTAGAAATATGCATTTTATGTTGTTGAGAAAGGGGTGTCTGTCAGGTGGAACAAAAGGGAAGGTAAGTGATAGTTTAGAGGGCGGTGAGTTAAATGAAACAAACATCAAAAGGAATGATAATGTTGGTAGTAAAGCAGCAAAGTGTTTGCTCAGAATAGATATTAGAGCAGAATAAAGGTTAGCTCTGTCTAAAGCAAAACATGAAAACAAGATACAGAAATTTGAGCATGAGAGCAAAATGGCCATTTGAAATGGTACACAGCTGAAGATCAGGGTCCTGCATGGGGACTCGGTAAGGCAAAATAGTTTTCCAGTCTTTATATCCTCATCCTGCTGCAATGTTTTAGTGAAAACCATGCACGCTGGGAGAACAGCACCTCATCTCCCAATTGGTCACTTCACTGGAGAAAGTGAGAACTGCAGATGCTAGAGATCAAAGTTGCGGGTGTGGTGCCGGAAAAGCACAGCAGGTCAGGCAACATCAGAGGAGCAGGAGAATCGACGTTTTGGGCAAAAGCCCTTCATCAGGAATGAGGCTTGTGAGCCAGAGGGGTAGAGAGATAAATGGGAGGGGTTGGTGGGGCTGGGGGGAAGGTAGCTGAGAGTGCAATTGGTGAATGGAGATGGGAGTAATGGTGATAGGTTGGAGAGTAGGGTGGAGTGGATAGGTGGGAAGGAAGATGGACAGGTAGGACAGATCATGAGGGCAGTGCCAAGTTGGAAGGTTGAAACTGGGATAAGATGGGGTAGGGGAAATAAGGAAACTAGTGAAGTCCATTGATGCTGTCTGGTTGGAAGGTCGCAAGGTGGAAGATGAGGTGTTCTTCCTCCTGGCATTAGGTGGTTAGAGTGGGGCAATGGAGGAAGCCCAGGACTTCCTTGGTGGAGTGGGAGGGGGATTCGAAGTGTTCTGTCACTGGGCGGAGGGGTTGGTTGGTGCAGGTGTCCTGGAAGTGTTCTCTGATGTGCTGTACAAGTAGGCGTCTTATCTCCCCACTGTAGAGGAGACCACATCGGGAGCAACAGATACAATAAATGACATGTATGGAAGTGCAGATGAAACTTTGATGGATGTGGACGGTTCCTTTGGGGCCTTGGATGGAGGTGAGGGGAGAGGTGTGGGTGCAGTTTTTGCAATTCCTGCGGTGGCAGGGGAATGTGCCCGAAGGGGAGGGTGGGTTGGTAGGGGTGTGGATCTGACAAGGGAGTCGCGGAGGGAATGGTGTTTACAGAAAGCGGATAGGGGTGGGGAGGGAAATATATCTCTGGTGGTAGGGTCCGTTTGTAGGTGGTGGAAATGGCAGAGGATGATGCGATGTTGGAGGTTGGTGGGGTGGACAATGAGGACCGGGGGCGGTTCTGTCCTTATTGCGGTCGGAGGGATGGAGTTTGAGGGCAGAGGTATGGGAGGTGGATGAGATGAGTTGGAAGGCATCATTGACCACATGGGAGGGGAAATTGCGGTCTTTGAAGAAGGAGGCTATTTGGTGTGTTCTGTGGTGGAACTGGTCCTCCTGGGAGCAAATGCGGCAGAGGCGGAGGAATTGGGAATAAGGAATAGCATTTTTACAGGAGGCAGGGTGGAGGACACTGTAGGGAATCGAATCGAATCTAAACCAACATTGATTTTATTGGTTAATTTGGGTTGGTTAATTGCTTAATCAAGAGTTAAATTAAAATATTTGATAGATTTTTAAAAAAATGTACATTGCTCGAGCTTACTAACTATGATAGCATATCAAGTAACCCAACAGCATCAAGAGGTTTTCAATCTTCAAATAAACTTTCAAGTAGCTCAAATTAAATACGTTTGTAACAGGTGGTGCTTACAAGAGGTAGCAAAGTCATTCAAGAAGATTTTGTTAATTTTGTTTTTTTTTTGGGTTCTCTCAATCCACATTCACTGTCCAAAGTGTTGTTTGGTGATTTCTATTCATTTAGCGAATGCTGTGGGATGATAATCTATCATTAGCAGGCAACGAAATAAAAAGCAGACTAAAAAAAGACATTGACTTACTCTGACCTGTTGAAATACTGCAGCCTCAATAAGCTGGAATGTAACTGAAGAAGGCATTGAAGCAGCTGTCATGGAATTTGTTCGAACTTGTTGGCAGTTACATACTGCTGCCACCTGGCTTTCAGCATTCTCGGCTATACTGATGACAGAGTGGAGACTTGATAAAATAGCATAAACCAGAGCCCAGTAACTTGACAAACGAGTAAGAAATTAAACACAATTTAATAGCCTGTTACAATACTTTTCTAATCACATTCACTCATTTCAATGATTTACCAGTAATCCCTGGAACTAGTCTTTGGTCTTGCAATTGTGAAGAAATCTCTTTTCTAATATTTGGATTTAATGAACGTAAAACAAGTGGGTTGCACTCCTGCCACAATGCAACATGATGACGTTTGGTCAGCAATACAATGTCATCATCCCAGTTTCAAATACTACGAGATGAGTGGGCCCATGGTTTGAAAGCTAGTCAACTATCTTTCAATCACCAATTAAGCTAACCTTGTTAAAAAAAAAGTATTGACTGCATTTTGGGCATTGCATGGAAAAGGGTTTGGGAGCACTTTACAGCAGATATGACCAAGTGGCATGTCAGGGTGGAAGTAAAGGCCTGTCACAAGGACAATAGCTGAGATTCTGCTGGTGATTGTGGAAGCATCTGTAAGAGTTTTGTGGATTTTTTAAACATTTGTTTTGGAACCTGAAATAAAATAAAGTTTTAGAGTTTTAAATTTAACACTAACCCTACCCGCTAATAAATTGTAGCCACAACTGACTTCCTGTTGCCAGCATAATGCTTCTCTGTGTAACACTCTGTCCTAACCACTCTCTCTACACCTCTAATTGGCAACTTTCCTACTAGACAGTTACTAATTAGCTGTGCACCTTTTAATTCGATGGTCTGAAATGGTGGGGACGGGAGAATGGAATGACATGAAAAGAGGATCACCTGACTGGGAGAAGGCAGAGAGTGTGGCTATAGGGTTTTTTTGAAGGATGGCAGCCATTGACTAGTGGAGTTCTGCAGTGGTCAGTGTTGTGACCACAACTATTCACGTTATACATTGACGATCTAGATGAAGGAACTGAGAGAATTGTTGCCACATTTACAGATGACTCAAAGATAGGTGGAGGGACAAGTAGTTTTGAGGAAGTGAGGAGGCTGCAGAAGGACTTGGACAAGCTAAGAGAGTGGGCAAAGAAGTGGCAGATGGAATACAATGTGGTTAATTTGTGAGCTTATATATGTAGGTAGGAAGAATAGAGGCATAGAGATCATTTTCTAAATGTGGAATGGCTTCGGAAATCTGAAAAACAAAGGGACTTGGTAGACCTAGTTCACGATTCTGTTAAGTTTAGCATGCAGGTTCAGTGGCAATATGGAAGGCAAATGTAATGTTGGCATTCATTTTGAGAGGACTGGAACACAAGAACAGAGATATACTGCTGAGGCTCTGTATAATGCTGTAGTCAGACTGCATTTGAAACATGCAGTTTTGAGCCCGTATCTAAGGAAGGATATGCAGGCCTTGAAGGGGAGGGAATCCAGAGGAAGTTCACAAGAATGATCCTACAAACGAAGAGCTTGTCATATGAGGAATGGTTAAGGACTCTGGGCCTGTATTCGATGGAGTTTAGAGGATGAAGGGATCTCATTGAAACTTCCAGAATACTGAGAAGCCTGGATAGAGTGGACATGGAGAAGATATTTCCACTAATAGGAGAGACTAGGACTCAAGAGCACAGCTTCAGAATGGAAGGGATGACCTGTTAGATCTGAGAATGAGGGGGAGTTTCCTCAGGCAGAGGGGAGGAAATCTGTGGAACTCATTGCTGTAGAAGGCTGTGGAGGCTAAGTCATTAACTGTAATTAAGATCAGCATAGGTAGATTCTTGATCAGTAAGGGGATTAAAAGAGAAGGCAGAAGAATGGGGTTATGAAAGATATCAGCCATGATCAAATGGTGGAACAGATCCAATGGGCTGAATGGCCTAATTCTGCTCCTGTAACTGCTTGTTGTACAGTCTAATCCTTTAGCTCAGTGAAAAGCATAAAATCCAAAGTTTCCTTGTTATGTTGCTTCTGGGTTAGAGATCATTAAAATTGTAAAATTTAAAGATTTCTGTTTCCTCATTCCTTTAAAATTTAACTTGAGTTCTCTCTTGTTTTCCTTACTGTTCTTTTATTTACAATTTAAGTACTTCACAAAACAAACACAGAATGAAATGGTATGTTTGTGTCAGTGGACAACTTAGTTCACAGTCTCCATCTAGTGGCATATTGAAAATAAACAACCTTCCTCAGCATCCATAAAGATTTAGTTGTTTGATTGAATCCGGTATCATCAAAAGAATGAAATATAATTTGTAATTTTTCACAAAATCTATTTGCTACCTGGTAGAAAATCAAGGGTACTCTGATGACTTCATCGATGGTACTATATGAAGAAAAGCCTGGCCACATTAATATTATTAGAATTTGAGATCCAATTATAGTGTTATAAATCTACAAGGAGTTTTGTTATTCATGTGTCAGGTAACATTTAAATTTATTACAATTAGATTCATTTTTTCCAGGAGTATTTAATTGTTCTTCTCTGAAGTCTATGAATGATGTAGTAAAAAAGACAATTTATTGGATGTATTGATAAAAAAAAAACATACCTTTGTGAAGGTCATAAAATCTTCCCTGAATTTCTAACATGCAGATTAGATGTTAGATCTAATGTTAGATGTAGGTACTAAGGAATACAGGTGCTAGAGTGATTCAAATGGTTTCTGGAGACCTACAAGAAAATTTAAAATTCACAAATACTGTTTCTAGTGATTTTACTTTAAAAGATTTGTTATAGATGCAGAAGATTGAGAAGTCCCAGCTTACCTGTACTTGATTTTTCAGATCAAATTTAAGTGATTCCTCAAAGTGCAAATATTACATCCATTAGACATATTATTTTCAATACTTGGTATTGTAATAATTAGTAAAATATATATTTTTGAACTTAAGTTTCTTGGAGTGTGAGTTGCTACTTATTTGTGTAGTTTAAGTTGTAAATGGACAATTAATCCTAGCAATGCATGGAACAATGTTCTGTATTGTACAATTCTTTTAACCACTTTTACATTAACAGCTTGTAAGTCTGAGCAATAATATTTATATTTCTCAGTTGCTGCTGTCTTGTAAATCTGCAACTTACAAGATTTGCACAGGTGCTACTGCACTACATTTTACACTCCCCTCCTTCTCTTTAAAGCATCCCTTCATTTGTGCTAAACCCATATGGGAGCCATGGAAAGTGTAGAATGGATATTTTAGTTTTAGAATGTATTCTCTCTTCCAGAAAGAAATGCCTTTTTTAAGATCTCTTTCATAATCCATTTTATTCTTAGAAGGGAATGTTTTAGGATAAGGAATAGCAGATTTAAAATAGAGATGAAGAGAAATTATTTCTCTCAAAGATCATGAATCTGTGAAATCCATCATTCCAGAGCGTGGTATATGCTGGGATATTGAGCAAATATGAGGAGGATAAACAGATAATTAATTAAGAACAGGTTGAAGGATTATAAGGAGTGGGCAGGAAAGTGGAGATAAGGTTGAGATGAGATCAACTTTGAGTGTATCAAATCGTAGAGCAGACTAGAGTGGCTGAATTGCTTACTCCTGCTCTTAGCTCTTAAGTTCTTATGAAAATAATTTTTATTGAGACAGGTCAGCAGTTGTTATGACAGAAGAAGACTGGTTTGTTGCCATTGAGTTGAGGACTGCTTTTGTTTTCCAACTGTGGTTCTTGTATCTCGGTTCAAGTTTGATATTAATTGGGTCTTTCCCACATACTGAATAGTACCAAACTGATGCTTACCTTGTGTTGGTGATCATAGATTTCAGCGTAATCTTTGTCATATTTATTGTCACCTCTTGAAGTCTGCCATAAGCTTTATGATACTTGAAATAAAAATTGAAAATGCTGGAGTATGCAAGGTTGTTTTATCATAAAGTGAAAACAATGATTATTTTTTGAAGAATCCACAGTGAAAATGCCAAAGTGAACTACACTCCCACCTTTTGTTTTTAACCAACGCTAACAGTTGCGTATTTTGTCAATTATTAATTTTTTTTGTTTGTTCCTGGGATTTTGTCCCAGAATAAGAATCATGTTAAGCCTTTCAAATCCTTGCACCTTTTTTGCAGTAACATGCCATAACGAGATACAATAGTGACATTGGAAAATTTGACAAATCCTATATTCCAAGTGGGATGCTGTGCTTGAAATTCGGGGAGTCAGTGACAAGAGATTATCTATTTAAGAATCAAAGAGAACCAACTGGGGGGTGCAGGAATATTGTTACCCAGCAGATTGTTGGATGTTATAATACTTTGCCACAAGGAGTATTTGAGTCAGAAAGCATTACGTCCTTTAAGAGGAAATACCTGCTATGAAGAGGCAAATTACATCAGGAATAGAACAGACAAATAATCCAGTGATCCTCATCATCCTGTTTAAGAGAAAGGATCATGAAAAAAGAAGCTCAACTCAAGGGGGAATATCTTGCATGCTGCCCAGTCCCAAGACTATTAGCTCCTACAACTGCTGCCTTGGTGACAAATGAAGGCATATAGGTTATCTAATAACCTGGAGGACTTCCTCCCATCAGGAGCCATCAACATGATTTATTTGGCTTTGGTTCACTCATCTCAGGACGATGATGCAATTTAACACCTATATATATAGAAGTGGAGATTCATATCATCATTCAATACAGAGTTGTCCCTTCAGCCCATTGAGTCTGTACTGCCAAACATACACTAGTATCTATGTTAGCCCTACTTTCCTGCACTAGGCCCCTGGCCAAACAAATTGATTGTGACTGTGGAAAAGCATCCCACACTATGAAACATCTCTTATAATGCACTCTGTTATTAGAAAAATGTAGATCTGAAAGTCTTCAAATCATTTAATCAAAGGAAGGGAAGTAGGCCTCCCTATCTTCTGAAGTCCTTTATTGTGTACTTAGGCATCAATGACACAAAACACAACTAAGAATGCAACTTACACTTAGTGTAGTTACTCTTTACTGACACCCCAACACAACTACCTACACTCAAAACACGAGTTGCTTAGTGGGTTCCTGTGTTCAAGAACCTGTTACCAGATGATCACTCTCCTGGGTATCCCACAGCTGACCAGATTACACTTCTGTCTGCAGTCCTGCTGTCCTTGAAGGCTGTAGTTTTACGTACCTCCTTACACACAGGCCTTTGGCTTTTAAGGCAGTATGAGTCATTTGATTAGGTTATTAAACCCACTTTGGCCATGTGGTCATGCCCTGCCCTCAGCAGGAGCTGCCTCTAGATGCATGCCAAAGTAAGTCCTATCCCACGCGTTGGGTGGAATGAATATGACAACCAACTCCTCCCCCCCACCCCCCTCCATCCCAAAAGCCGCCAATCATAGTGTGTGAACAAGGTGTCTGGGTGTTTGTAGTCATCTTTTTGATCATAGGTCAGTGAATGTGTATTATTTATTCCAAAGACTGATGTCTTCAGCTAGGGTCTTCTCCTTCAGTGCAACTTTACCTTTGTACCACCCAGTTACAAGTTCCAGACACTGACTCACCTCCCCAACTCGTTACATTTTGACATACAAGAAAAATTAGAGAAGATAAAACAAAAAAAAGCTTTATATCATAACTGTCAGGATTATATATGAAACAAAATCCCTTACAGCATCTAACATCATAGAAATAACATAAAAATGACAAAATGCCTGACACTTTTGAGCCAGAGCCTGGCTAGAACAGTACTGAGGGAAGGGATAGTGACACAACAAGAAAATGAAGGGAAATATGGTTAAATGATAGAAGCAGATGAAGGTGGAGGGCTATAGGCCAATAACTGGCCATGGAGGTTGATTTAGTGAAGTGGTAAGTGAACATAATGAGATGAATAGCTTCTTTCTGAGCAATAGACCATTGTGTTTCAATGGATGACAGAATTTGTGTTTCAGTGTTGCAAACCTATCTGCTGTTGATGTGTCTTTGAGTCTGATTCTCTAATGACAGCCTAGAACAACTCATTTTTCAGAGGTACAGCTTGAAACTAATCCTGGCTTTGCTTGTGGTGCCATTTGCCTGATTTATAAATACATTCATCACAGGTAATAATAATGATCCGTTTTAACAATGCATGATAAGAAAGGGGACGATGATAAGGAGTTACACCATAAGGGATGCTTGATTCATCAGACATGTTAGGGGCATTTAGCCATCACCTCCAGTTACCCAAACATTGACATGTTCAGATATGTTTTTAATCTGAACTTTAGACTTAATAACACATGAAATCCACTGTCATATGCCATGTGATTTCACCAGATACAATCCATATTTTTATGTAAACTAACTGACTGTACATAATTTGGATTAAACATATGACTAATTGTTTTCTCAGTTGGGACAAGTGGATATAGTATACCACTGAGAGAGGCTGACCATTTGAATGACAGGAGTTCCACAGGATTAGAGGTTGTTGACAGCATCTGTGTATCTGAGTGAAGCCCCATTAAAGATTCTCTGAAACAAAAAAGCTATTAATACTCATTTCATTGGTGATCAGCAATTCATTGTTTGCAAGTGTCAATGTCCATACACCTGTCAAATTTTATTTATTTATGTAAAATCTATCATTCCTATACTCTTCATTGCTGAAAGGTACATGTCCAGATGGTGCCTTGGTGATGGAGTATATATTCTCTGTAATTATTGCTTTTGCCCCTGGTCCTTATGTCCAAGGAGAAGCGTGTGCTTCTGTAAAAGTTACCATGGAGCATATGGTTGGAATTTTTTAAATACTTTGCACGCTTTGATAGATTAACGGTACTCTATGTACAGATATGGCATGGTTTCTTCAACCATTTGATATTAAATTATGAGGTATACTCAGCAGGAGGAAGAGGGAGGAATGGAGTAACGTGATAAGCAAGCGATGCACTAAATTCAAAAAAGAGACATTCCGAGACTGGGACTTGTATCTCTGCTCATCAGGACGAATTTCACAGTGATAGCATTTTTTCCTAACTTACCAACCCGAATATGAAAGATTAATGTATAAATACTCTTGTTCTTTCTTCATGATCCAACCTACCATCTTTCTGAAATTTTGCCACTGAATCAGGTCTGACCAGACTGATGAAATTTGAAATTTAAAATTTATGCTGGCTTGAAATTTGTGCTGGGATTTTTTTGTCCTCCAGAAATAACTGGAGGGCAAAGCATGATTTACTTCATTTCTTGCTCAAATTATATGACTAACTCATTCTATCAAAATGTAAGTACATTCTTTCATAAGAACCAAGTTGGTAATTAATAAAGTCCAAACAATGTACAAAGATTGATATACCCTTATGTGAATTTATGTGAATGTTTGTAGATGAACATTACCTTAGAATCAAGTTTAAGACAAATCCATGTGCAGATGCTATGACAAACAGAAACTATGTAAATTCCAAAGCATCTGCATGTAGAGAAAGACTACACTAAAGCACAAGATATTCCTTTTACTGATATCTCTGCAGTTGGAGCTCCACACCCTTAAGTGCCGCCAGCTGCTTCCCTAGGATTTTCCATCTGGTGTCTGGTTTCCTGTCTTTTTGTGCCTGCTGCTCCTCTGTCACAATTTGTCAGGCCCTACCCAACTTGACTATATGATGGACAGTGGAAAAATAAGATTGGGTTATGGCAGAAAAGGGATTTCATATTGTCTAACTGGACAGATTTGGAAGTGACAGGCATTTTGTTGATATGGCAGTGACTAAGTATTTACTCAGGTAGCAGCAGAAGAAGTTTGCATTGGTATGTGTAAAAATGTACAAATCTTCTCAAAAATCGCTAACTTAGAAATCTGTCTGAGGTCAAATTTGGTTTTACTGGTTTCCTACAAACTCATGGTATACCAATGAATACAAAGGCAAGGATTTATTAGGATGAATACAGTCTTTTTTCAAAGACCTTAATAAATCATGGTTCTGCTGCTGACAAATCAATACAACAGTAATGAAAAGGGAGGTGAGGCATTGTAATAATTTGTCGAGTCAGGAGGAGGTCTGCTCATTTATACAAATGATTTATAAGAACCTTCTTTGTTGATAAGAAGGAATTCTACTACTTCTACACATGCAGTTTTGTTAGATCTCTTACTTGCTTTCAAATTTGCTCAGCTAATGTATTGTTGTTCCACTGTGCACATAAGACCCAAAGAATGCGCTCAAAACTGCCTCTTATTAATTGTAAACTTGTTCTGTGAGTGTTCTTTGCAGCAACTGTCAACTTTCTAATATGCGTTTCTAGCATATCTTTGTTTTTATTTCAGATATTAGGCATTCACAGTATTTTGGTTTTTGTATTTATTTCAGCTTTCTATCTTTTGTTTCAACATTATATGGTTGCAAATGAGAATACACAGTAAAACAAACAAATTGAAGAAATTTCACAATATGCACTAAGTTTCTGGTTGCATAAATGAGAATATATTCAACAGATTGTTCTAAATGTTGGAAAAGGAGGTGCATATTTAATTCATGAGAACCACTTGTGCTAAGTATCACTCATTTATCATGTCTGTCTTTGCTGAGCTATGCTGGCTCATCATCCTCTTATATGTGCAATTTAAAATACTTACCCTCTCATCTTAAAACTGCAGAAGGATTTCAGGCCTTCTAATCTCTGCAACATTTTCCACTCCACATCCCTTCCTATATTTATCCATTCTTCAAAACTGGCCCATGTTTCCTTATTTTGTTTCAGCCAAAACATTGGTGGCAGAGCCTTCTGTTGCTTTAGCACTGTTCTCTGGAATTACCTAAACCCTTTACTTTACCTTTGTCCTTTATTTTTAAAACTTCGCAAGACCCCTTTGCCTACAAACCACTTCCTATGATTTGACATCCATTCTTCATATTTATCTGCAACAAAACTTGGATATTTTGTGCATTAGAAACATTATGTAACTAAAAACTGTTCTTTTTTTGCAGAAAGATGTCTATACCTGCAATACTAATCCGGTAAAGGAACCCGGAAGGCTACAGCTAAGGTGAGACAGTTTGTTTTAAAATTACTTACCGGTAGCGGGCAGCGGTGTTTTTTTTCTCTTCACAGAAAGCGCGGGAGCAGCAGGAGGAAGTGACGAAGACCAGAGGGGCAGCCGGAAGCTGGTGTAGCGCAAGCTTAACTGGGTAGGTTTTTTCCCTATAAAAGCGCGCAGGAGAGGGGAAAACGGTAGATGTGGTGTATATGGATTTTAGTAAGGCATTTGATAAGGTTTCCCATGGTAGGCTACTTCAAAAAATACGGAGGTATGGCATTGAGGGTGAGTTGGAGGTTTGGATTAGGAATTGGCTGGCTGGAAGAAGACAGAGGATAGTAGTTGATGGTAAAGGTTCATCTTGGAGTGCCGTTACTAGCGGTGTTCTGTTTTGGGACCATTGCTGCTTGTCATTTTTATAAATGACCTGGAGGAGGGGCTAGAAGGTTGGGTGAGCAAGTTTGCGGATGATACGAAAGTTGGAGGAGTTGTTGACAGTGAGGAAGGATGTGGCAGGTTACAGCGGGATATAGATAAGCTGCAGAACTGGGCAGAAAGGTGGCAAATGGAGTTCAATGTAGCTAAGTGTGAGGTGATTCACTTTGGTAAGAGTAACAAAAAGATGGGGTACTGGGCTAATGGTCGGATACTTGGTAGTGTGGATGAGCAGAGGGATCTTGGTGTCCATGTACACAGATCTTTGAAAGTTGCCACCCAGGTAAATAGTGCGGTGAAGAAGGCATATGGCGTACTGGCTTTTATTGGTAGAGGAATTGAGTTCCGGAGTCCTGAGATCATGTTGCAGCTGTATAAGACTCTGGTGCGGCCGCACCTGGAGTATTGTGTGCTGTTTTGGTCGCCATACTATAGGAAGGATGTGGGGGCACTGGAACGGGTGCAGAGGAGGTTTACCAGGATGTTGCCTAGTATGGTAGGAAGATCGTATGAGGAAAGCCTGAGGCACTTGGGGTTGTTTTCATTGGAGAAAAGAAGGTTTAGGGGTGACTTGATAAAAGTGTACAAGATGATTAGGGGTTTAGATAGGGTTGACCGTGAGAACCTTTTTCCACGTATGGAGTCATCTATTACGAGGGGGCATAGCTTTAAATTAAGGGGTGGTAGGTATAGGACAGATGTTAGGGGTAGGTTCTTTACTCAGCGAGTCGTGAGTTCATGGAATGCACTGCCAGTAGCAGTGGTGTACTCTCCCTCTTTATGGACATTTAAGCGGGCATTGGATAGGCATATGGAGGATAGTGGGCTAGTGTAGGTTAGGTGGGCTTGGATCGGCGCAACATCGAGGGCCAAAGGGCCTGTACTGCGTTGTATTCTTCTATGTTCTATGTTCTATGTTCTATTGGCGCTAACTTCCATGTTGTTGCTTTGAGGGAGTTCTTTTCTACCAGTTTCTTCTGCCCAATAATTTTAAAGCTTCAGACCTGGTGATGAAGGAGTTCTATCATAAGAATATTGCCTTTTTCTAAAGTTTCTCATTATTTTTTATTAGGGTTTCCTTGATGTGACCAAACACAGATGTGTAATCCAGTCAACAGGGTAGACAAAATAAACCAAGAAAAAGTATTATTTTAACTCAGTCTATCAGATAAATTGAAGAAGGTGAAAGGATATATCAACTAAACTCACTATTCATGTGAGAAACTACTTTCTGGGACTAACTAGGTTGACTATTGCTCTATGAATATGTTAAATTTGGAGGGCTATGATATTATTAGAAGCTAACTATGATTTCTTGGTGTCCTTACCAATGTTTATTCCTTAGTATTACCAAACATCTGTGCTTGGATTAAAATGCAATTATATTTCACACTGATCCTTTGGGATTACTGCATAAGCATCATCCCTGTCCTTTGAATATGGAGATTAAAAAAAATCATTTAAATTTCTTGCCATACCCTCTGCATCTTCACACAAATTCCCTTCTTTATCTCTGGGTCCCACTTTTTCCTTAGTTATCTTTTTAGTTTTTATATACTTGTAAAACATCTTTGGGATTTTCCTTCATCTTGCTTGCTAATATTTTTTCATACCCTTACTTTGAATTGAATTGAATTAACTTTATTGCCACATGTACTCACATGAGTGCAGTGAAACATTTCCTTTGATATCCTTTTTTTTCACTTGTTCTCTGTGCTTTCTATACTCCTCTCGGCTATCTGCAATGTTAAGTTTTTTGTTTCTATCATATATTTTCTCTTTCTGTTTAATCTTCCTGTGTATTTTTGCAGACACCTGTGAGCATCTAGATTTGGCAGTACCATTCTTATTTTGGAGGGGATATGTCTGCTTTGTGGCCTAAGGATCTCACTTTTTAATGTCTCCCACAGATTCACCACTAATTTATCTTTAGCAGCCCTGTCCTGTCCATTTCAGCCAAACCACTTGCCAGTTTTTTTAAAAAATTGCCTAACCTCAGTTAAAAACTTTGATTCCTGATTTATCTCTGTCCTTTTCCAAAATAATGCTAAATCTAACTGAGCTGTGCTCACTATCCCCAGTATGATCATCCATTGTTACTTTGCCCACTTGTCCACCTTCATCTCCCAAAACTAAATCCAGAATTGTGTCTCATTTTGTTGGACTTATCATGTATTGTTCTCTCTGACAAATGCCCTCTGTTCTAAGCCAACATGTCTTACACGCTCAGATTGTTCTCCTATAACACGCATTTTGTCAATGTGATCTGGCTGTAATGCAATTGATGAATAGGGGAATGATTTTTCAAAAAATGCAAACTCCCATTGGTTATAATGTGATTCCATCCCCGGTTACCTTAAGACCTCTCTAGATTTTTACTTCAGTCAAGCAAAAGAGATTGAATGACGGGCCAAATTTTGATGTTTTTGAGGACGTTTTTAGAAATTGTTGCAGGAGAAAAAATTTGGATTTCAAGATTCTCCGCATTCTAGTCAATACACCAAGTCATCCTCCCACCATTGATGAGCTTTCTGAAAACATCAAAGTGCTATATCTAACTCTGAACACAACCTCTCATTCAACCCATGGACTAGGGTGCAATAGCAGCTTTTAAAGCTTATTATTTAAGGTGCACATTCAGGAAGTTGATTGCAACTACTCGGGGGATAATGAGGACAGTGTTCTTCAATTTTGGAAGAGCTTTAACATTAAGAATGTTATTGCCATGATTGGGCAATGTCAGTAAGGACTGCTTGCATGCAGTTTGGCAGAAGCTTCTCCCAGATTTTCTTCATGATGTTCAAGGCATTGAACCGTCAGAGGAGCATTCAGCAATCAAAGAACATTGTGTCGCTCTTTTAAATCAAGTTGGATTTGAAGAAGTGGAGACTGATCTGCAACAATTTATTGCTTTGGGGGAAATTGAAGCTGGAGATGAAGACGATGAAGTCTAGAATTCAGAATAATGAGAACTTTCCACTTCTGTTTTGTCTTAGAGTCATAGAGATGTACAGCATGGAAACAGACCCTTCGGTCCAACCTGTCCACACCGACCAGATATCCCAACCCAATCTAGTCCCACCTGCCAGTACCCAGCCCATATCCCTCCAAATCCTTCATATTCAGATACCCATCCAAATGCCTCTTAAATGTTGCAATTGTACCAGCCTCCACCACATCCTCTGGCAGCTCATTCCATACCACCCTCTGCATGAAAACGTTGCCCCTTAAGTCTCTTTTATATCTTTCCCCTCTCACCCTAAACCTATGCCCTCTAGTTCTGGACTCCCCAATTCCAGGGAAAAGACTTTGTCTATTTATCCTATCCATGCCCCTCATAATTTTGTAAACCTCTATAAGGTCACCCCTCAGCCTCCGACGGTCCAGGGAAAACAGCCACAGCCTGTTCAGCCTCAAATCCTCCAACCCTGGCAAATTCCTTGTAAATCTTTTCTGAACCTTTTCAAGTTTCACAACATCTTTCTGATAGGAAGGAGACCAGAATTGCACGCAATATTCCAACAGTGGCCTAACCAATGTCCTGTACAGCCGCAACATGACCTCCCAACTCCTGTACTCAATACTCTGACCAATAAAGGAAAGCACACCAAATGCCTTCTTCACTATCCTATCTACCTGCGACTCCACTTTCAAGGAGCTATGAACCTGCACTCCAAGGTCTCTTTGTTCAGCAACACTCCCTAGGACCTTACCATTAAGTGTATAAGTCCCACTAAGATTTGCTTTCCCAAATACAGCATCTTGCATTTATCTGAATTAAACTCCATCTGCCACTTCTCAGCCTATTGACCTATCTGGTCAAGATCCTGTTGTAATCTGAGGTAACCCTCTTCGCTGTCCACTACACCTCCAATTTTGTTGTCATCTGCAAACTTACTAACTGGACCTCTTATGCTCGCATCCAAATCATTTATGTAAATGACAAAAAGTAGAGGACCCAGCACCAATCCTTGTGGCACTCCACTGGTCACAGGCCTCCAGTCTGAAAAACAACCCTCCAATACCACCCTCTGTCTTCTACCTTTGAGCCAGTTCTGTATCCAAATGGATAGTTCTCCCTTTATTCCATGAGATCTCACCTTGCTAATCAGTCTCCCATGGGGAACCTTGTCGAATGCCTTACTGAAGTCCATATAGATCACATCTACTGCTCTGCCCTCATCAATCTTCTTTGTTATTTCTTCAAAAAACTCAATCAAGTTTGTGAGACATGATTTCCCATGCACAAAGCCATGTTGACTAGCCCTAATCAGTCCTTGCCTTTCCAAATACATGTACATCCTGTCCCTCAGGATTCCCTCCAACAACTTGCCCATCACTGAGTCACCGGTCTATAGTTCTCTGGCTTGTCTTTACCACCCTTCTTAAGCAGTGGCACCACGTTTGCCAACCTTCAGCCTTCTGGCACCTCGCCTGTGACTATCGATGATACAAATATCTCAGCAAGAGGCCCAGAAATCACTTCTCTAGCTTCCCACAGAGTTCTTAGATACACCTGATCAGGTCCTGGGGACTTATCCGCCTTTAACCATTTCATGACATCCAGCACTTCCTCCTCTGTAATCTGGGCATTTTGCAAGATGTCACCATCTATTTCCCTACAGTCTATATCTTCCATATCCTTTTTCACAGTAAATACTGATGCAAAATATTCATTTAGTATCTCCTCCATTTTCTGTGGCTCCACACAAAGGCCGCCTTGCTGAACTTTGAGGGTCCCTATTCTCTCCCTAGTTACCCTTTTGTTAAAACCCTTTGGATTCTCCTTAATTCTATTTGCCAATGCTATCTCATGTCCCCTTTTTGCCCTCCTGATTTCCCTCTTAAGTATACTCCCACTTCCTTTATACTCTTCTAAGGATTCACTCGATCTATCCTGTCTATACCTGACATATGCTTCCTTCTTTTTCTTAACCAAACCCTCAATCTTTTTAGTCATCCAGCATTCCCTATACCTACCAGCCTTCCCTTTCACCCTGACAGGAATATACTTTCTCTGGATTCTTGTTATCTCATTTCTGGAGGCTTCCCATTTTCCAGCCGTCCCTTTACCTGCGAACATCTGCCTCCAATCAGCTTTCGAAAGTTCTTGCCTAATACCATCAAAATTGACCTTTCTCCAATTTAGAACTTCAACTTTTAGATCTGGTCTATCCTTTTCCATCACGATTTTAAAACAAATAGAATTATGGTCACTGGCCCCAAAATGCTCCCCCACTGACACCTCAGTCACCTGCCCTGCCTTATTTCCCAAGTGTCGGTCAAGTTTTACACCTTCTCTAGTAGGTACATCCACATACTGAATCAGAAAATTGTCTTGTACGCACTTAAGAAATTCCTCTCCATCTAAACCTTTCACACTATGGCAGTCCCAGTCAATGTTTGGAAAGTTAATATCCCCTACCATAACTACCCTATTATTCTTACAGATAGCTGAGATCTCCTTACAAGTTTGTTTCTCAATTTCCCTCTGATTATTAGGGGGTCTATAATACAATCCCAATAAGGTGATCATCCCTTTCTTATTTCTCAGTTCCACCCAAATAACTTCTCTGGATGTATTTCCTGGAATATTCTCCCTCAGCACAGCTGTAATGCTATCCCTTATCAAAAATGCCACTCCCCCTCCTCTCTTGCCTCCCTTTCTATCCTTCCTGTAGCATTTGTATCCTGGAACATTAAGCTGCCAGTCCTGCCCATTCCTGAGCCATGTTTTTGTATTTGCTATGATAGCCCAGTCCCATGTTCCTAACCATGCCCTGAGTTCATCTGCCTTCCCTGTTAGGCCCCTTGCATTGAAATAAATGCAGTTTAATTTATTAGTCCTACCTTGTCGCTGCCTGCCCTGACTGTTTGATTCACTTCTGTTCTCAACTGTGCCAGTCTCAGATTGATCTCTTTTCTCACTATCTCCTTGGGTCCCACTCCCCCACCTTACTAGTTTAAATCCTCCGAAGCAGTTCTAGCAAACTTCCCTGCAAGTATATTAGTCCCCTTCCAATTTAGGTGCAATCCGTCCTTCTTGTACAGGTCACTTCTACCCCAAAAGAGATTCCAATGATCCAAAAATGTGAATCCTTCTCCCATATACCAGCTCCTCAGCCATGCATTCATCTGCTCTATCCTCCTATTCCTGCCCTCAATAGCATGTAGCACTGGGAGTAATCCAGATATTACTACCCTTGAGGACCTCCTTTTTAAATTTCTGCCAACTCTCTGTAATCTCCCTTCAGAATCTCAACCTTTTCCCTTCCAATGTCGTTGGTTTCAATGTGGACAATGACCTCTTGCTGGCCCCTCTCCCCCGTGAGAACATTCTGCACCCTCCCTGAGACATCCTTGATCCTGGCACCAGGGAAACAACACACTATCCTGCTTTTTCTTCGCTGGCCACATAAACGTTTGTCTGTACCTCGGACTACAGAATCCCCTAACACAATTGATCTCTTGGAAGCCGACGTACCCCTCGTTACATTACAGCCAGTCTCAATACCAGAAACTTGGTTGTTCGTGCTACGTTCCCCTGAGAATCCATCACATTTTCCAAAACAGCATACCTGTTTGAAATGGGTATATCCACAAAAGACTCCTGCCCTAGGTGCCGACCTCTCTTACCCTTCCTGGAGTTAACCCATCTATGTGACTGTATGTGAGACTTCCCCCCTTCCTATAACTGCCATCCATCACATACTGTTGCTGTTGCAAATTCCTCATCGCTTCTATCTGTCTCTCCAACCAATCCACTCGATCTGATAAGAGTCGCATCCAACAGCATTTATGGCAGGTATAATCCGCAGTAACCCTTAAACTCTTTTTAAACTCCCACATCTGACAAGAAGTACATACCACTGCAAAGGCCATTTTTCCTCTTTCACAATCTACAGACCCAGAAAATAACACCGTCTTATTCCTTTACAAACACTTCCCCAGGTTAAATTAATAGCTGTGGCTTATATTTTAAGTTTAAACAAGAGACTTATCTCCAAACCATATAATCAAGAAAGAAATCACTGTAGTTACTAATACAGCCTTTCGCTTGGACAGACTTAAAACAACAATTAACTTATCTGATTCTGTACTGTGAACTTCGCCCAAACCGGTTCCTCCAAGATTAGTTGTGAAATTCACTGTTTGTTAATTTTCCCAGATGCACTCCGATGTCCAGTGACACATGAATTCAAAAACAGCAAAGGCAGTAACTGTGCAGGTTTTCTCTCTCTCTCTCTCTCTCTCTCCTGCACTGTCCTCACCGTGTACTTCCTTTGTCTGCTCTTCTCCCTTTTAAAACTGCTGTTGTTTTGCCTTTTTTTTCCAAAGTTCCAAAACAATGCAGCAACATATAAAACAGTAATTGCTGCTCCTGGAATTCGAGGAAATCACCTCCAGCACCTAAAATATCTCAAAAAAAAGGAGCAGCTCTTACAGCCAGAGGGAAGTTGATAGGCAGTTGCAGCTCTTAGAAGACAATGACTACAATGCAGAGTGCAGCAGGATTGCAGCTTGTGACGTAAATTCTTATCTGGAACATTATGAACAACTTCTTCATGAAAGAAGAAAGATGGCAAAGCAGCAAAAGCTAGATGCCTTTTTTAAGCCAACCCCCAACAAACAGTCTGAGGACAATGAACCACAGCCATCCACTTCTGGACTACATGTTTTCTTTTTTCGTCATAATCTTGCACCAGAACTATACCTGAAAGTGATGATGCTGATGCTGATAATGACCCTCAGCCCCTGTCTTTAAACAGTATTGTAACTTAGCACACTCAGAAACCCCTTAAAGTGTGAAATTTATTGTATTATTTCATTAAAATGTATGGTTTTAACATTTGAAGAGACTTTGTAGTGGAACAAACTTGCTAAGCGACATAAATCTGCAGATGCTGGAATTCAAGTGGACAGGCAGGAGGCTGGAAGAACACAGCAAGCCAGACAGCATCAGGAGGTGGAGAACTCGATGTTTTCGGTCTAACCCTTCTTAAGGTCCTTAAGAAAGGTTGCACCCAAAACATTGACTTCTCCACCTCCTGATGCTGCCTGGCTTGCTATGTTCCTCCAGCCTCCTGCCTGTCCACTTTGGATTCCAGCATCTGCAGTTTTTTTTGTCTCAAACTTAGACTTGAAAAAATAGACAGTCCCTCTGGGGGTAGGGGAGAGAGGACATGGTGACAGGGAATGTAACAAGTAAGGCTAAAAGAAAGGGAAGAAATAGAAATTGATTCACCATTTGAAGGCCAAATTCAATATGAAGTCCAAAAGGCTGGAAAGTGCCTAATGTGAAGATGAAATGTTGTTCCTCCAGTTGGTGCTGTGATTCACTCAAGCACTGCAGCATGCAGAGGATGGGCAAGTGATCCTGTGAGCAGGACACAGGAGCAGGACCTTTGGAAGAATGCTGAAACTTTGAAGAGAAATTGTTTATAACTAGAAAACACCGATTCAAGATGAGATAAGATGGGCCTAATGTTCTCTTTCTGTGCTGTAAAAAGTTTGTGATTCTGTGAAAGTGATTGGCAAATGAGTCAAAGGTGACATGAGATAAACATTTTGCATAAAAGAATTGTTATAATCTGAATACACTGCTTGAAAAGGCGATGGACAGAGATTCAATATGATGGTCTGTGGGGAAAGAGTGTAGTTGGAGCCGATTGGATAGCTGTACAAAGCGCGGCAGAGACATGAATGACTTACTTCAGTGCTATATCATTCTATGTTTGTGATAAAATTCCTTTGTCACACATAGAACTTTTTAAAAAAGTTTACTATCACAGCTTTTCTTTCAAAGTGCTCATTCAGTCTAAGAAAACAGATCAGAATAATTTAAAAAAAAATTATTCTCGGTAACATCCTTCTTAAAAATCTTAAAAAGAAGAGCTGTTGCTTTTGGATTTGTTTCCAGTTAATCGATTAACTTCCTAAAATAATTTTATTTAATCAGTTGCTCATTGGTAATGTTATTGAGAGTTGAGCATTGCTTAGTGTTAGAAACGAAAATCGCTTCTCAATAATCGCTCTAGACAAATTCAGGAAAACAAAGTTTTATTAACAAGTCAAGTCTGCAGAGTCGGGCACCCTTAAAGAAAAGGCGCGCTGAGGCTTACAAAGTCTCCATTATTTATAGGACAAGTCCCTCCTCTCCTTGGCTCCAACAAGCCATGAGGTTCACATTCTTAAAAACATCATTATTTTTATCACGAAGTCTGCAACAAAAGGCTCCAGAGTCTCCAAAGTTTGTTGTTTTTCTCACCCTGTAGTCTTATCAGTCAAAAGCTTTAATCTTGAAACAGATGTCTCAAGTCGTACTCCCATCCTGGAGTCTTATCAGCGAAGGACTCATCCTTCTCTGCTGTGTGAATGGCTTCATTAATCAAGAGCCTGCTTGCTTTTACTATAGCTCACAAATTGTCAGCATTCTGCACAATTTAAACTACTCTACTTTTGAGTATATAAAATGGTTGTTAGAAAAGAAACAAAGGTTTTGTCTTTTATTATAGATCAGTCTGTGGTCCAGGCACATCTTAAAGTTTAAACCGAAATTACCTCTTACAATTCCACCCTTTTCTTTCTTTAAGATGTGCCTGACCAAGATAAGCCCCCCCCCTTCCCTCAAGGGCCCGGGAAATCCTTGGTCTTTCGCAGCAACATCACTTTAAGTTCCCGTGTCCCATGTTGTGGAACCACCACTGCCTGGAGTCGGGAAATATTTTTCTGAATTAAAAACTGAATACAGGGAGTTAGGCAGGGTAATACGAGAAGAAGAATCATGCCGCCCCCAACCACCAGCAACGCCGTGCGCCACCAGCTACCACCTAGGAGACCATCCCACCATCCGATGCCACTAAGAGGACGCCAAGATTGTACTGGCACATGGGCCAATCTCCGAATTTCATCGGAAATTTTCAAAACCGCTTTACCATTATCGTCAATTTCTAGACAGCAGTTTGTCAGGTTAAATTTCCCGCACACACCCCCCTCCGAGGCCAACAGATAATCCAAGGCAAGTCGGTTTTGATATATAGCAGCCCTCATCTGATCCTGCTGCTGAGCCAACAGCTCTAGGGCCAGGGCAGTCCGGTTAGTAATGACCTCTACGACTGCTTGGAGCCTGATAATTCGATTTAGCATATAGATAGGAGTACGATATCCCCATGATCCGTCCTGTGCCCAAGTAGCCGGCCCATAGTATTCAATAATCCGGGCCGGTGGCCACTCATCCCCCCAATCACCGACTTGGATATCCCTTGGCGACCTACGCAGGGAGTCAAAGAGTTTAACTCCCAAATCATCGCCTTCCTCCCGGGGTAATAGGAAGAACGCAGGTCGTATTAGACCCAGGAAGCATACCCCAGCCCATCCCATGGGCAGTTTGGAGTATGCCTGATTACCGCATATCCAAAATAGGCCATCTGGAGCAGGCCCTCCCTGCCTCACAACGTCATCCCACAACTCCTTTACTCCAGGGACGCCCTCATAAGGACCAGGACCACTGCAATTCCAGTATTCGGATTGTTGACCCCGTGGCAGAGTCTGGACAGGATTATTCCAGCATTGATTCCCCTGACAACCACCGCTCCACACTCTTTTCATGCCATCGGAAGGGTCAGCACTGAGCTCGTAAGAGGAGGAATCAGAACGTAACCGAATGCAATTTTGATGATCTCGGTTTGCAATGTACCAAGCAATATTCTCAGGCCACCATACTCGCGTGGTTGCATCCAATATATTCTGACAGGGGCTAATCCCTACCTTCACGGTCCCCTTGCCTTCAATACAGAACTGGCCCTCAGGGCTGTTTGTCAGTCTCCACCCCTGGCTTTTTCTGTCGTTGTCACGAGTCCAAGTGGTTTGCAGCAATTCCCCTATGTCTAAGCTTTGACCAGTCCACGGCCATTGTTCCGACATATGCGGCCCCCCACAGACCCAGCAATTGCTAACATTTAAAACAGTGGCTATTCTAGAGGTGAGATCAATAAACAGGTTTTGTGTAACATCAGGGAGTTTAATCTGTCCTTCTACCTCTTCGTATACAGATGGCACTTTAGGGAACACGACCGTTCCCTGTCGGTCTTGCTCTTTCCCCAACCCCCGATCAGGGATCTGTATCTTGGTCTCCTTGACTCTGTCAACCTGCTCCCTGAGCAACACGGAGGATAGGTCCCGCCTCCCAGTTTTGCTAATACACACCCAGCGGTCATTTATAGGGCATCCATGGATTTTGCCACCGTATCCTTTATTATATACCTGATAATAGGGTCTCCCATCCTCCCAACATTCATGGCGTGCACTCACATCGTAACACCTATCGTCCACATAGGAATGGGACACAAATGATCCCGAATAGATTCGAATCCCAAGTCTTACTGTAGTTCGACATTTGTCACATCTCCCCTCACCCTCCCCCACATACAGGAGTAAACTGATCAATATCCCCACCAATACAGTCCAAGTAGAGTTCATTATTGCTGTCTTTTCAGTTTTACCGACAACGGCTTGTCCCCTTGTTCGCATGTCCAGGTGCTTTCTTCTTCAGGCGGAACGGGCCCCTTTATCCTTGATGCGTGGACCCACCCTTTTTCTTTCGTTCGAACAGCTGCCTCAGTTGTTAACAGAACCAGGAACGGTCCTTCCCACCGCGGCTGGAGCTTTTCGGCCTTCCAGGTCTTAACAAGTATCCAATCTCCGGGCTCCACCTTATGCAGGAGGAAGTCGAGCGGCGGAGTCTGAGCCAGGAGACCTTTCCTTCGGAGTTCTGCAAAAGAACGGGATAAGGCCAGTAAATAGGTTCGGATAAATACATCCCCCCCTTGTAGAGTGGGACATCCATCAACCTTACTCCAATACGGTAATCCGAAGAGCATTTCATAGGGGGAAACCCCGACATCTCGGCGAGGTGCCGTACGTATCCTCATTAGGGCAATGGGCAGGCACTTTGGCCAGGGTAACTTAGTTTCTAACATCAGCTTAGTCAATTGGGTCTTGAGCGTGCCATTCATTCTCTCAACTCGACCCGAACTCTGAGGATGCCAGGGTGTGTGGAATTTCCATTGGATGCCCAGGGCATTACAGATCAAATGGTGTAGCTTAGAAATAAAATGCGTCCCGCAATCGGAGTCAATAGATTCCATTATGCCATATCTCGGGATTATGTTCTCTAACAACAGTCGGGCCACGGTTGGTGCATCGTCTTTGGCAGTTGGGAAAGCCTCTACCCAGTGAGTGAAATGGTCTACTATTACTAGCAGATATTTCCATCTCTGTACTGGGGGTAATTCTGTAAAGTCAACTTGGATCCTCTGAAATGGCCTAATCGCTAGGGGCTGACCACCAGCTGGCATAGAACGCATGGTTTTCTGATTAATACGCCGGCAAGTGGGGCATCCGACTACCTCTTGTTGGGCTAATATGTATATCCCCCTGCATACATAGTCTCTCAGGATTGTGTCACACATGGCTTGCACCCCCCAGTGGGTCTGATGGTGTATCGGTGCAGAATACCCCGGGTGATCTGTTTGTTCAGTACTTGTCTCCCATCAGGAACCGTCCACTTCCCGTTAGTATCTAGCCGGGCACCCAATTGATCCATTTTATCAATCTCCCCCTGGGTGAAGACGGGTTGTTTAGCGAGGCCCTCCCTCAACGGTATTAACGTTAACAATTGGACGGATTTTTCGACCGCTGCCCGCTTGGCTTCCTCGTCTGCCAGCCGGTTTCCCACCGCTTCCGGTGTCGACCCCTTCTGGTGACCGGGTACATGGACTACTGCAAGTTCCGTAGGTAACGCCAGGGCTTCCAACGTTAGGCTGATCATTTGTTCGTGAGCTAATTCCTTTCCCCGGGAAGTTATCAATCCTCGCTCTTTCCAGATTTTCCCGAAAGTATGAACGACTCCGTATGCATACTTTGAGTCAGTATATATGGTCCCCACTTTCCCTTCCAACAGCTTCAGGGCCCTCTGGAGGGCGTACAACTCACAGGATTGGGCTGACCACTTCCCGGGCAGTCGTCCAGACTCAATCGTCCGTTTCGTTGCACCATCTATAACAGCATAGCCACTGTATCGTACTCCACTGATGCACCGGGAGGACCCGTCGATATACAGTTCCTGTCCCTCACCCAGCGGGGCTTCTTGCAGGTCCTCTCGGCTTTTGGTCTGCAAGTCCACAAATTCCACACAATCATGCTCCTGTTCCCCGTCTGCAGGACGTCCGTACAGAAACTGGGCTGGGTTGCAACTGAGATCTTTTGCAAAATTGAGATCGTTCCCGGTCATCAAAATCGTCTCATACTTTAGGATGCGAGAGTCTGTTAACCAGCGGTGAGCCTTCTGAGCCAGTATGGCACTAACCGAATGTGGGGAGTATACTGTGATCCTTCCTCCAAAGGTAAGTTTTCGGGCCTCTTCTACTAACATTGCCGTAGCTGCCACTGCCTGTATACAGGTCGGCCATCCACGTGACACAGGGTCTAACATTTTTGACAAAAATGCAACCGGCTGACGTTTCCCTGCCCGCAGCTGAGTGAGCACACCCTGGGCAATTCCGCCGGCGCTATTAACATATAACTGGAACGGTTCCTTCAGGGTGGGTAAAGCCAATACCGGAGCTCGAATCAGTTTATTTTTAATAATATTAAATCGCTGCTCCTCCTCATCTGACCAGTCCACCTTTTGTCCTTCTTGTCCCAGTTTGTCGTACAAAAATTTTACTAAAGTGGTGTAACTTTCAATCCATATCCGGCAATACCCTACTAGTCCCAGGAATTGTCTGACTTCCTTCTTCGTCCTGGGTATTGGCATACCCGTAATTCCTGATATTCGTTCTGGCGTGATACGGCGGTGCCCCTTACTGACTTGATGGCCCAGATATCTTACTTCTCGCTCCACAAACTGGAGTTTTGTCCTGGAGACGCGTAGACCCTGTTTCCCCAGGAAGTTCAACAGGGCAACGGTGTCTGCTCGTACCTCCTCTTCTCTTGGTCCTGAGAGTAAGAGATCATCGACATATTGGAGCAATTGATTCTCCGCGTTACACTGAAATCCTTCTAAGATCTGCTCCAGTATTTGTCCAAACAAATTGGGTGACTCCGTGAATCCCTGCGGCAAGACCGTCCATCTTAACTGTCGCTTTCGTCCTGTGAAGGGATTCTCCCATTCAAAGGCAAAAAGGTTCCGACTTTCTTCGTCAAGGGGGCAACTCCAAAAAGCATCCTTCAGATCTATTACGCTGAACCATTCATGTTCGGGGGGAATTTTACTCATTAACGTGTAGGGATTAGGTACCACCGGGTATCTAGCCTGGACTACTTCATTCAACCCCCGCAGGTCTTGCACCAGCCTATATGTCCCGTCCGGCTTCCTCACAGGGAGTATTGGAGTATTGAAAGGGGACATGCATTCCTCCAGTAGTCCATCTGTGATTAATCTTTCTATCACAGGTTGTAACCCCTCCCGTCCTTCCATAGCAATCGGGTATTGTTTCCTTCTTACCGGGCCTCTTCCTGGTAACATGGTGATTTGGAGAGGTTTGATGTTTAGACCCCCTCTGTTCCCCTCTCAGTACCAAACTTCCGGGTCTATTTGTTGATCATCATCTTCGGTGAGGGCGAACAACCTTACCACCATTTCCCCGTTACTTGGTACCGTTCCGATCCCTAGTTTGACCTGCAAGTCTCTTCCTAACAAATTAAATCCCGCTGATGGCAGTAGAAGGAGGTCTCGTTTAGTAGTTCTGTTTTCATATCCAATTTCCACGTCCTCTACCACTGGGACTTGTAATTTCTGTCCTCCAATTCCAGATACCCCCATAACTTTTCCTCCTGCTCGGGTGCCGGGGGGTATTTGGATTATACTTGATCTTTCGGCTCCCGAGTCCACCATAAATGTGATCTCCGATCCTTGGGGCCCTACTTTCAAGTTTACCAGGGGTTCCTGTCGATAGTCCTTTTGCCCCAAGGGTAGGAACCCCCGACCTCCCTAATCTTCCTCCATCAGGGCGTACGACCTCACCTCCCGCTTGTAGCGGGAGCACTCCCGTTTAAAATGTCCCTCTTCATTACAATAGTAACATCTGAGTGTCCTCTTCGTTTCCCTGTCGCGGTCTCGCGTTCCTCCACTCTTCCTTTGTTCCGGCCATGGTTCTCTTTTCCTCTACTCTTGCCACGACTCTCCCCTTTCCTGTTTCTGCCACGGCTCTCCCTTTTCCTTTCTTCCAGCTGTCATTTGTTGCACCGTTTGCAACATTATCTTTGTCGCCTTCCTTTGCTTCTCATCGTCCCTTCTCACAAACACCTTTTGCGCCTCTCGTAGTAATTCACTTAAAGATTTACTATCCCAATCATCCATTTTCTCTAACTTCTTTCGTATGTCCGGCCAGGCCTTTGATACAAACTCTACCCGTATGAGTTGTTGCCCCACGTCCGTCTCAGGGTCCACCCAGCAAACTGCTGCACATTCTTCCTAATCCTGTCTAGGAAGTCCGTAGGGGTTTCCTCCGGGTTTTGATGATTACCAAAGGCCTTGGTAAAATTGTGCCCCTTTGGGGCTGCGTGTCTTATTCCTTTTATCCAATATTCCCGCATGTCTCTCATGTTGCGCCGTCCTCCCTCCGTGTTCTTATCCCATTCGGGGTCGGTGAGGGGAAACTTCTGCTCCCCTCCTTCTCCCCCCTCTCTCTCCCAGACCAAGAGCGCAGCTTGTCGTATCATCTGACGCTCCTGGCTAGAGAACAATGTTTTCATGATGGAACACATCTCTTCCCACGTGTAAGTATTCGGACCCAGGAACTGATCCAATTGTTCAGCAAGTCCCATGGGGTCCTCTAGTAGACCCTTCATCTCCCTCCTGAAATTCCGTACTTCAGTACTCGTCAAGGGAACGTTCACATATCCCGTCCTTCCTTCCTCGCCCCCCATGGGCACTTCCCGGAGTGGATTCATTCTTGCAATCGAGACAGGGTTTTGTCTGTGACCCTTTTCAGCTTGAGATCTGGTCTGTACCCCTGAGGTAGTTTGTGATTCCTCCCCATCTTCTTCCCCTTCCCCTGAATCGTCGTCACCCGAAGGAACATTCTGTGGGGCAGACGGGGTCACGTAGGGCGGCGGTAAGTGATCTAAAGGGTCCCATTCTTTCTGCCCTTTCGAGTCTTTATTAGTTACCTGCATTTGACAAGATATCGTAACCGGCAGCCAACAAAGGGCATAATCACTTTCTTCCAGATTAACATCAGGTTTTGAATTGACATATAAAATGAGGGCTTGCCGGACCCAGTCTTCGTCAGTACCGAATCTAGGCCACCACACTGAGTCGCCCTGAATAGGTTTCTGGGACCACTTTTGACAGTATTTTACCATCTTCCTTTTAGATTTTCCCTTTCTTCCAGCCTGATCCCAATTATTTAGCATTCTCCCTAACGGACTATCGTCAGGTACCCCGGGGTATGTGTCATTGTCCCTGTTTAAGCCTACCTTTCCCTTAATCACCTTAGATCCCTTATTTCCCATTTCCGAGGACTTCGTATTTTTCCCGTGATAATCTATCACAATGTAGCCAATTCCCGGACCTTCAGTCCCGTGATCGCCCAGGTTCCTTTGGATTCCTGTGTCCTACGTCTCTGTGACACAAATCACAGGCACCCCGTAGGTACACGTTCCTCCTCAAACACGGTCTCTGCAAAATCCCTCACAGGCGAGCCCCGGTCTCCAGATTCCTGAGTCCCACGTCTCTGTAGAAAAAAAAATCCACAGGCACCCCGTAGGTACCCAGTCCTCCGGAAACACGGTCCCCGCAAGTTTTGTCTTACCTGGGTTCGGTGCACCGAAATTATTCGATCGTTAACCGTCCCCACTGCCTCGGGTACACCCCTCCTTTGTTTTCCTGAGCCTCCCGGATATCACTCGCTCAAGCCGCGCGGGGCGACAAGCAAGGAATCAGGGACTGCTGAACTCAGCAGGGTGCACCTTCTCCGATATCCTTCCTCAACTCCCCTTGCGGCCGGAGTGTTGATCCCGGATGACGAGCCCCCAAGTTGTTAGAAACGAAAATCGCTTCTCAATAATCGCTCTAGACAAATTCAGGAAAACAAAGTTTTATTAACAAGTCAAGTCTGCAGAGTCGGGCACCCTTAAAGAAAAGGCGCGCTGAGGCTTACAAAGTCTCCATTATTTATAGGACAAGTCCCTCCTCTCCTTGGCTCCAACAAGCCATGAGGTTCACATTCTTAAAAACATCATTATTTTTATCACAAAGTCTGCAACAAAAGGCTCCAGAGTCTCCAAAGTTTGTTGTTTTTCTCACCCTGTAGTCTTATCAGTCAAAAGCTTTAATCTTGAAACAGATGTCTCAAGTCGTACTCCCATCCTGGAGTCTTATCAGCGAAGGACTCATCCTTCTCTGCTGTGTGAATGGCTTCATTAATCAAGAGCCTGCTTGCTTTTACTATAGCTCACAAATTGTCAGCATTCTGCACAATTTAAACTACTCTACTTTTGAGTATATAAAATGGTTGTTAGAAAAGAAACAAAGGTTTTGTCTTTTATTATAGATCAGTCTGTGGTCCAGGCACATCTTAAAGTTTAAACCGAAATTACCTCTTACACTTAGCCTTTCAACCTGAGAAAACTATGAATGATAATTGTTAACTATTGATAAATAAATAATTTAAATATGCCTGTCATTCAAAGCTTGGCTCAAAAATTCTCTTAAGATGGTACCAGCTGAGGATACCATGAAGGTCCCACTGTTTCAACCTTATCTGAGGTGTGGTAGGTCTCAGGTTAAACTCACTATGAATTGTATCTCTCTCATGAAACAGCAGCTCTATGGGTTCTCTGAGACTTTGGTGACTTTACCCTTTACTTGATGGAAACTAGATGCAGATACTCTACTGGAAAGAAGCAAGCATTTGCCTGCATCTCTGCTTGTGATCATTGACACATGGATATCTGTGACAGAAAGTAACTTGTGAGATTGATTCTGATGATGTTACACATGATTATGAATCTTGTTACTTGAGAGGAATTGAAGGCAGAACTGGTAACAGACAATGTACTGCAGAAAGTAATCCCCAGTATCTAAAATATAATAAGCCTCATTGGAGACACATTATCACCTCTCCTGCTCACACATAGCCATTAACTGCTTTTCCATCTGCTGTCATCATACTCAGTGCCTCCCTTTGTGTTTTTGCAGGTAAGGTTCACCCATTTTTCAGTCAAATGTGTCCATTGTATCCTGACTGGTGTATCTGTAATGCCTGCACTGCTTGCTCTTGACGTGAAGGATTGACTGTGGTCCAGATCCCCAGACTCTGGTAGGACCAAGTGCCTGACTGACCATGAGCAACCCTATGATTGGAATCAGACAAGCCTCTTAAGTGAGCAAGGTGCAATTCATGACTGAGCGTAGTTTCCTTTGACCTGAAAGACATATCCCCCTTAAAATCCAGGCATGGCCATTTGGGAGAAGCACATGTAGTTTGTTTGTCATGTTGGCTGCTGGCATACGTTCTTGGTGTAACATTGATGTAACACTCTGCCATACAGAAACATGTCCAGTCCCTTGACTAACAAGTGTTCCAAATGCTGGCAGCTGCAGTAAAAAACAATGCACCTCCATCTGCACTAAAAAACAATGTGGAGGTGCCGGTGTTGGACTGGAGTGGACAAAGTTAAAAATCACATGACACCAGGTTTTAGTACAACAGGTTTATTTGGAAGTACAAGCTTTCAGAGTGCTGCTCCGTTGTCAGGTAGCTAGCGGAGCAGGATCATAGGACACAGAATTTAAAGCAAAAGATAATAATGTCATACACTGATGCATATATGGTACAAAACTAGATTACTGTTAAGTCTTTCATTTTTTAGAATGGATTGCTGGTTTTGATTCATTAATATGTAAATCATTAATATGTAAATTATTAATGTATAAATTATCAATGAGGATGAGCACTTCACCAAGACCTTGTCTATGCCTCCACTTCTTGCCTTTAAATATCCGCCAGACCTTAAACAGACCATTGTTTGCAGTAAACTGCCCAGTCTTCAGGACACCATTGACCACAACTCCATGCAATCCTGTCATGGCAACCACTGCAAGACGTGTCAGAGTGTCGACATGGATACTACCATTAGATGTGGAGACACCCACCATGTACATGGCAGGTACTCATGTGACTCGGCCAATGTTGTCTATTTGATATGCTGCAGGCAAGGATGCCCTGAGGCATGGTATATTGAGAGTCCAAGCAGATGCTACGACAATGAATGAATGGACACTGCGTAAAATCGCCAGGCAGGGATGTTCCCTTCAGCGGTCAGGGACATTTGGCCTCGAATCTTCGGGTGATCATCCTCCAAGGTGGACTTCAGGATACACGTAACGTAAAGTGGCCGAGCAAAGGCTGATAGCCAAGTTTGGTACCCATGAGGATGGCCTCAACTAGGACCTTGGGTTCATGTCACACTACTGGTTACACCACTACAGTATATACACACACATATACTCACACGCAAACCCTTTCTCATACACACGCTCTCTCTCAGGCACACACACGTACACCCCCTATACTCACACCCATGCAGACACCCTCTCACAGGCTTCACACTCACGCACACACACTCTCTTTTTCTCTCTCACAAGCATACACACATATAAGTTTAGGGGATGAATTTGCATTTGCAGAATTGTATTAGCGGATACATTCTATTTTGTTCAAAAAGCACACAATCTGTTGGCAGTCAATATATTTTATAATCCATGTGACATTTTATAAAAATTCCTACTTTGGAAATAGAACTCAAGAATGGGACACATACAGACTCTAACCTCATACCTTTACTGCATTGTTTGAGCTGAGGTGTTACTTTTTTTTATATAAAATCTTAAGTTATCTTAGGAATGTGACTTGAAAGAAGTTCTGGGATTTACATATTAATGAATTGAACCTGCAACCTATTCTAAAAGATGAAAGACTTAACAGCAGTCTAGGTTTATTCAATATATTACATCAGTATATGGCACTATGATCTTTTGCTATAAATTGTGTATCCTATGATCCTTCTCCACTAGCTTCTTGATGAAGGAGCAGTTGCTCCAAAAGCTTGTACTTCCAAATAAACCTGTTGGACTATAACCTGGTGTTGTGTGATTTTTTTAACTGAAAAACAATGTCAGCCACAGAGGCTGACAGCCTGTAAGTTAGCACCGAAGAGCATATGTGCTAAAAAAAAATGCAAGCACAGATGCTGGCAGCTTCCAAGTAAGGAAATAAGTTAAGAGGGACAAGATGGATGCTGTGCAAATATGTGGGATACATATAGGATGCTGCAGCAAAGGCAGCCAGGCAAAAGCCTGCAGGCCATTTGTCCCTGAGTTCTACAGTGATTTTCTGAAGGGCTGAAGTAGTGTGTGCATTGGTCCAAAAGCAGAAGTGATGATATGGTGAAACAGGTGGTTTGGTGATGCTGACTTGCTTTGGCGAAGGGTGGAGGGTGAATTCGGAGCATGCAGGGACTGTGCTGAAGGCAGAGTTGGATGAAGACCTGGAGAAGCAAGTGGCAAGCTGCTGCTACCGAGTACCCACTCTCACTTTTAGGTTAACCATTGACACATCTAGTTTCTTGGAAGGAGAAGAGCATTTGGAGCATTGATAAGGTGTTTTAGCTGATAATGAGTTGCAGTTACATGGAAATTAGGTAGCCACTGCTTCTTAGTGAGATTCAGAACTTGCTATCATAACTCTAAAGGGCACATTTAAATTTAATTTTTCTCTATGTTGAGGATCTGAGTTTTCAATTTTTGTCACATTTTCCCAACTTTCTTGCCATTGTCCATGTTACTCAAGAGAATGGAAAATTCTACCTTACACTTCCTACTTTCATCTCTATGGCCTTACAGAGCGTCATTTTAGCTTCTGCCAAATCTGGAACATTTGCTTCATCTGCATCAAGTAAGCAACAGTTGTGAGAAAAAAAAACACAACAAATAGAACCAGTAAAGCTGAAACAGGAAATTTTCATCTCATGATTTATTAGTTAGTATGAAGTTTAGTCCTTGAGGTAAACGGAAAATATAAGCTAGAGACCCATAAAATGATTTCTAGCATGTCCTGAATTAGAGTTGGAGTTGCAAGTGGGGAAAGCATCAAATAATTTATGATTAGGCTAGCTGTATTATCACACTGAGGTTATAGATATGGTGTAGTGCACTACATTAGTTTAATATTTCTCAAATGTATGCAAAATAGAAAGTTATTGAAAAGTATACTCAGATAATTTTGATTTAGATAGTTTTGCTTGATTTAATCACAAACCATCTCTAAATCAAAAGTTATGTATCATGAGCAATGGATAAATGGTGACCGATCTTCGCAGCAAATATAATTTCCTTGCAGTGAATACAATTTGACTCGTTTGGACATAGCTTTACACACAATGTTGCAGTAATGTTGCATGTAAAATCTCCCATTTTTCACAGATGCCAAGTTGGAGAGATTGACCATGCTGTTACCAAGGTTACAATAGCTGCCTAATTGTCTTCAAGTCATGAAACCAATGTGAACTTTGAAAAATAATGTTATATATTTATTATCTATAATGTCCTGGAATTTTTGATTCCTTAGGGCCAGATTGTGATGGATGGCAGCAACAGTAACAGTTTGCATTTATATAGTAAGTTTAACGTAGAAGAAGGCATATTATAGAGGATAATCAAAGAAATGGATGCATGTCCAAAGATGGAAATATTGGAAAAGTTGTTCAAAGAGGTGAATTTTAAGAACAATTTCAGGGAAGAGATGATGTAGAGAAGAAGAAGAAGATTGTAAGAAAGGAATCAACAGACAAGTGACAGATGGAATTTAATGCAGAAGCTGAGACGGTAAATGAATTTCAAAAGGAAATTGTTTGGGCACGTGGGTGAAATAAAGTTGCAACTTTATGGGGCTAAAGTGAAGGAATGAGACTGACTGGAATTCTCTGCAGAGAGCTGGCAAGGACTTGGTGAGCCAAATGGCTTCTGTCTGTGTCGTAATGACCTTATGACATTGTGCATTTCAGATCAGACCATTTGTGATTACTTCTATTCATCCATGTCCATCCACATCACTCTTCTGCAGAAAAGATCTCCCTCAAGTCATTTAATTTGTTTAAATTTTGAAGCATTTAGTCTTTGGTCTTCCATTTACTAAGACAGTAGCTGGAGCTACTGCTCAGTTTGATCTCTCCTTTAACTTCACTTGTCATGTTAAAAACCAATACGCCCTAATGCCTAGGTTGGCATTTGTGTCTTGCTTACTTCTAAGGGATGCAAACATCAGTGTATAGTGGACAGCTGATTTCACCATGCATTACCTAGTTTAGCGAGATCGTAGAAAGCATGATAAGGTCCAGCTGTGTTCTGCCAAAACTGTTTGCTATTCCAGGATTACTCTGGAATGCAGAGATAACCCCACGTTTTTCTTTTTTTTAAGGTTCCCTACAGGGTGGAAACAGGCCCTTCGGCCCAACAAGTCCACACTGACCCTCCGAAGAGTAACCCACCCGGATCCATTTTCCCTCTGACTAATTCACCTAACACTATGGGCAATTTCACACGGCCAATTCACCTGACCAGCACATCTTTGGATTGTGGGAGGAAACCGGAGTACCTGGAGGAAACCCACGCAGACACTGGGAGAATGTGCAAACTCCACACAGACAGTCACCCGAGGCTGGAATTGAACCTGGTGCTGTGAGGCAGCAGTGCTAACCACTGTGCCACCGTGCCGCACCTTCAGTACAATGTCTTCTCCAATACAAATCCATTTCTTAAATCCCTCAAGGCTGTTCTCTCTATCTATTCAGCTGCTTCTGCCACTTCAGTCCTTTCAGTAGTCCACAAAGCCAAACATCCCCTAAGGATTACCAAAATACTGCCATGATATTGCAGCTTTTTTCTAGCTTCTCTTCTTCTCACGTCCTGCGATGCTTGAACTTATGCTATTATTTACCCAGTTATTGCTCCCTTGATCCTATTCCCACCAGAATCATAACCAGTCGACTTCTTTTCCTGAGCTCTCACATTCAATGATATTGTCAACAGCTTTGCCTCCTCAGGTACTATCCCCCTTCCTGTCAAATGTTCGGTCATCTCCGCTCTCCTCAAAATACCCACCTTTAATTTGAACCCTCTGTTGATGCAAATGATCACCCCATTAAACTCCTTTCCTCTCTAAATTTGTTTAATGTGTTGTTACTGCCTAGAGCGGTGACCATCCACCGGCAATTCTATGCTGAAATTGCTCCAGTCGGGTCTCTGTCGTAGTCCATGTATCAAAATGGCCCCTTAAAGTAATGGATGAGTGACTGAGTCTGTCTATTTATCGTCACACTCCTTGACCTGTCTGTAGCCTTTCACATGGTTGACCACGGTGTCTTCCAACACCTGTCTTTTGTTATACAGCTGGTGAGATAGCCTTTGTCTGGCTTCATTGTTATCTATCCATTTGTAGCCAGGATGCTGTAATTGTTTCATTTGTTGCTACTTTAATATCTTCCCTGAACCTCCTCTTGGCCCTCTCCTATTTTGTAACCTATTTCCACTCAGCAACAAATGGAAAAAGATGACAGTCTACATGTCTGCCAATGACATCCAGCTCTATCTCACCACAACTTCTCCTGAAACCTTCACAGTCTCTTACTTCTCTCTGCTTGCCTAACATCCAGTACTGAATCGACTTGCATTTCCTCTAAATACATTTTGGGAAAATTAAATGACGACTATTGATTTCCACCAGAAGTTCTGTTTCCTAGCCACTGAACTTCTCCCCTGCCTGAGAATTATCTTAAAGTTAGCCTGTTTGTAATCCTGGTGTTATACTTGATCAAAAGGTTGTCCTCTGATCATATACCTGCTGCATCACCAACACTGCCCATTGCCACTTCTGTAACATGACTTAGCTCCATCTCACCTCAGTTAATCTGCTGCTGAAACTCTCATTTCTACGTTCAATGACTCAAGCTTAATTATTTCAAATTCTCCTAGCTAGCTTCTCAATTTCTGTCCTATGTAAAATTGAGCATTTCCAAACCTCTACCCATTTCCTGGCTCACACTGAATTTTATTCACCCATCATCCCTGTGCCTGTTGACTTGCATAGTTCCTAAATCGGTAATCCCTCAATCTTAAAATTCTGAGCTTTGTTTTCAAATCCATCTTTGCCCTCCCTATTTCTGTATCCTGCTCTAATATTAATAATGTTCAAGATACCTCTGCTCCTCCAACCTGTCTCTTATGCATTTACAATTTTAATGTTCCAGTCTTTTTGGTTGCACCTACAACTGTTAGGCCAAAAGCTCTGTAATTCCATCTCTGAACTTTTCTCCCCACCTACCTTTCTACCCTTCTTCAAAAAAATATGGTTGATATTCCTTTTATAAGTAACCAAATATACTGTGTGTATATGTGTAAACTATTCCTTTTTAATATAATTAAGCTATACAAAAATTCATTTTCCACATTCCAATGTTAATCAGGAAAGACAATAGTCTTGGATGTAGTGAGGCCAAACAGCTAAAGTAACTTGACAAGCCAACTTGTAATCAGCTGCTGGAAGAAAAGAGTGAGACTTTTTATATAACCTGACTTTTGTGGTTAAATAGTAATTTTCTGGATCGTTCACCATGAGGTTACAAAATAAATGGGTCTCCAAACAATGGTCTGGCATGTAGCCCATGAAGCCAGGCAATTCAGATTGTATTTGTACTTCTTTGTTTATTTGATGATTTATCCTACAGTCCAGGTGATCTGAAAATTGTTCTTGGAGGTATTTCTTCAGTAGCGGACAAATGTTAAATTAGGGTTCCAATGTCCGTTTGTATCTGAAATTTGAAGTTTACCTAATTTAATGAAAATGCTGATTTATGACTTTGGCAAAAGTAGCTAACCACCGAACCAGAAATAAAAATACAGCAACTTTAAAAGAGTCACAAGTATAAGATATTAGACTGAGACATTTGCAAAAGTCATGTGTGATGGAATTTACCCTTCCCTATTGTGGTGAGACTAATAGTGAGTAAGGTGATAAAATATGTTACCTACTCACAAAATTCTAATAAATTTGTGAGGCATAATTTCTTCTTCATGATGCCATGCTTTCTCTGCTTGATTCCAGAATCTGGGCAAGTTTTTGCTGCAGTGAGTCAAAGGCAGTGATTGAGTATGATACATGTGGATGGAAGATCAACTAGCTGGAGTGGTGGTGAGGTATCTGCATTGAGCGAGTAGGAAGCACATAGGACAGAAGTGGTTAGTAGTTTGGGAGAATGAGGTGGACAATTGGTAGTCCATTGGTCTGGCTGAGAATGAGGTAGTCCATTGGTCTAGGTGAGATGCATGAGCAGCAGTAGAATGGTGGCCCTGTGTGAGTTAGCAGAGAGCAGATGGGGGCACTTACCCTAGCTGAGTGCAGAAGATCATTGACCTTCTTGTAGCACTGCTTGGTGTACGTTTTCACTCAGGACATAGCATTGATCCATTCTGCAATTTTGCTCTCGACTGGCTGCGTCTGTTGGTGTGACCTCCTTTGCTGGTCAGCAGGAGAAAGGACTCCACAATCCTGACCAAGAGCACTTCCAGATCTCTGTCCTGGAAGCAGGGAGCTAGCTTGCCTTCTTCAGAGGTATTTTCAGGGTCAAGCATTGAGAGATAATTCCTAACTTGCCTGGTTGCAGTGGGGCTTTAAATATGATGCTAGAGGCATGTGAGCCAGAAAGTCCTGTTGGTGCTGGGTACAAATTCTACCAGAGACATCCCCAAACTCACGTTTGCAAAATGAATGAGGTGAAAAACAGAAGATCATGTGAGAAAATTTGTCCCAGTCGATGGTAGACCAAACTCACTCAGCAGCACACTTTAAATGCAATTTGGGAAATGTAGCCCTTGGAGCTAACTTCCAACTGGTCTGATGTTGGTTTTACAATATGTGAACAAATCCTTACTTGAGGGTTGGCTATTTATAGTCCATCAATCTATGTAATTCTCACTAATTGTGTAATGGAAAAATCAACATCTAGTGTCCTCCACACATTTAGGAGTTTACAAATAATATGGAAATAATTTTTCTGATGTAATTTGATCTGCGTTAAAATATAACATAAAGAGTTCCTAATCATATGCTATTAAAAAAAGTGGATTGCTGAAGTTGTTACAGAGTAGGAAGCCCTCACATATTATACATGAAAAATACTGAATGATTTTCTTTTAATAAATCTTGCAAGATGCAACATCCGAAACTGGTTTACATCTGTCATCCCAATTGTATTGATAGATTTCTGTCACAGCTACATACAGTATTGAGTGGTGTTAGATATTATAGTATCCAGGCTCCTGGTTGTCTCTGGAAACTTGTCAATTCATACATTATTGCTACACTAGTTGATAAATGATTGTAATTTTATTAAAGAAGAAAAGCTTGCAGAATATGCTGACTGGTTTGAAGCTTTTAAAGGTTAGGAGTCAAAGCAATAGAGAACCTAAAAAAGAGGTGAGTCATCTGCTCATAATCTGCATTTCTGATACTTTTCTTTCAAAGCTAAAATATTAATAATAATAAAATGAAGAAATTCTAAACAAGAGTATTATTTGGGACCTTTAATGGGTCATTATTTGTGACTTTGATTTGAAAGAAAAACTAGCTCTTTCCTTGTATTTTCCTCACAAGAGATTTGCATACTCATGATCTTCTTCACCGGAGAAAGCAAAGATTTCAAGCAGTCTATTTCCTCATGGTTAGATTGTTAGCAATTTCAAAAGCAGCTGGAAAGAGGCACATTTGGAATGTGTTGGATGCACAATCTGTATCTGAATGTCAAAGTAGTGAGACTATGGAACAGTGCATGCTCATTGATGTTGTACTGGACTAATAATCTAGGATAGTTTTGAAGTCAATTCTAATTATTTATTGATAATAAAGTACTAGTTTATACCAGACCTGATGCAGTGGTATGCCAGAACTACTGATAGAAAGATAAATGTGCGACTGGCTCATGGAGGGGTAACCTGTCAAGGAACATGCCCGCAGAAAAGGGAAAACTATTGTTTCAGTCTTTTTACGGCTGCAAATACTTTGACATTTTTATATGTTATTTTCCAAATGGTATGGGATAAAAGTGTTAGGACTAAACCTAGGAAGAAAAAATTAAATATGGAGTTTGGAAACAATATCAGCAGCCAACTGATGAATTAGTACAGCAGCAAAGCCTAATGAGTGGATAGAAAGTGGAAATCCTGCCTTCCCCACAGAACAGTAATGCAACATTTCTAGCAACTGGTAGTAACCAAGTAAAACTCTTCAATAATATTTGCATGTTCTGGGAATACATTTTTGAAAGGAAACTGCCAATTTATGCTTAAAGGTTAAGAGCTGAATCTTAACCTTATTTTAGCTAAGATATATTCCTTAAAGTTTCATGGAGCCTTTCTCACCACAAAGTCTAGTATGTTTTTTTTGTACTGTTGTCCTAAGGTGCATTATCAACTCTCTACCCTGCCTCCATTACGCCCCTCTTGTCAGATACTAGCCCAATTCTCTCACTCGCCATAGCTGGATGTTCTTGCCTCTGCTAGTATATCCCAGATTAGACAGGGATCTCTGACCCTGTTAGTCATCAAACAAGGCATTAAAAAGTCAACATTCCAAATAGGCAACAGGGAACTTAATGGATATATAAGAATTGCATTCAGGCTCTGTACTGTGGCTGTCATGTTCATGCATGCAATGGATAAAGCTTCTGGTGACATTAATCTCTCGTGGCCCTTGCACTGAATTGAACAATTCTTGACTCACGCAGTAATGGGACTAAGTATGTTCTAATATTCACCAAGTTTGCTCAGGCAACTCACACCCGTCGCTAATTGGCCTTAAGTAGTGAGTGATTGAGTGAGTGAGTGTTAGTGAGTGTTGGTAAGTGATCGATTTATCCATGTTGGATTCACAGGGATCTGGGTCAAACCATGAGAACAAGATCCTAGAGGAAATCTGCAAGGTGTCTGACATTGCCTTGAGCTGCATCACTCTCCCAACAATCATCCAGAGAATAATGGAAAGTGCAAGTGATTCAATCATACACTGCCTGAGCAAGTGGGTACGTTGCCTCCTGAGAGTAAACAAAAGTAGTCTAGGTACCTTCCAGTGCTGGCTTATGTTATTACCAGCGTCCACACTATCTCTTCTTTGACTGAGACTCAGTTCCTCCTATGGAGCATCTCTTGATTTCACTACATCTTGTGATAGGGATGGCCAGCTCAATGAGTGAACAGTCAAGCATCACACCAGGCTAAACCAGGCACTCAAGATGGTGTCCAAGAGGACTGAGGGATAACTGCTGAGAAGAAAGACATTGAACAAAAAAAGCCTGACCTTCCAATCAGTACAAGGCTACTCCTCCAAACTCAAAGGGAGTATCAAGAGTAGGAATAAGATACAGGATGTGTGAGACCCTGAACCCCATAGAATCATCAAGCAGCTGGACAAAGGTGGCCACACTTATGCTGTAGAACCAATAGCTGGGGCAGCCTCAGGAAACAGTTCACCGAGGAAAACGGTGTGAGATTGTACATCTGGTGAATGATGTGGAGGCAAATGAATCACTTAGCGGTGCTGTGGAATCTGAAATGATGATGAGTGATGGCTCAAATGAAGTCAAATAGTGACGATATGGAATCCTGGACTGAGCCATGTGTGACAATTCCAGGGGATATATCCAGAGTGAGGAGGCATATTCCTGCCCTGGCAGACAGCACAGAGTGGACTTGCTGGGAGGCAGAAACTGAAGCAATTAGTGCAACTAATCAGATGACTCCTGGAGCCCTGAGCCCAACATGCTGGTAAACCACCATAGTGCCGGGAAACCCTTGGACAGTACAGTACAAATATGAGTAAGAAGGACCTCTTAAGCAAATGCCCAACCCTTACTATTTCCCCAGATCACTGGTGCAAAACTGGAATGCTACTACTAACGTGGACTCAAACATTCTAGCCCTCATGGTGCAATTGAACATGCTAATTATACAACTGCTTAGCACATGATTACAGTGCATTATGGGTGGCTGCTGGGACAGGAAGATTCAATCAACGAGAGTTGGAATTGGGCATCCAGCAGTCAGTGGTGACGGTGATGGAGGGAACTGAGCTGAGGGAGTTGAACAGTTCACTGGAACCTCCACCAGGGGGCAATGATGAAAGAAGGCAGTTGGAGCAGTCTGACAGAGCCTCTCTTGACCACAAGAAGTCTTTGGTGGAAGGAAGCAGATGGAAGGGAGTTATAGACAGACAAAATGATTCCTCAGTCTCATGTAGTCCACAGACTTTGTTCCATGTACACATTGTAAATTGTTCCTTGTTTATCAAAATATGAAGTAAGCAGTTGCTGTCCCATGAGCAGGCACTGGGTGAATCGCAGGTCACTGCCACCTCAGCAACCAGGCTTCATCCTTCCAATTGAGGCAACATCGCTACTGCATCACAGTCATGAGTGGGACTCAGCTGTTAACCTGCATGAAATGGTGAGAGAAGCTTGGGTCAAGGAATTGGACTTGTACAGAGGAGGCTAATGTCTAAGGGTCACAAGGAAGTTCACAAGTGTGTGTTTGTGTATGTGTATATGTTAATCTTCACTGTCTGGGTCTGTGTCTACTGGGTTTGCACTTTGAAATGTCCCACATAGCTATAAGTTACAGAAAAGCCACCCACTCTGAGTGTGATTCCAGCTATTTTCATTGTGAATTGTGTTACAGGTGATGGAAAGCAATGCTCGTCAGACTGAGAGTTTCAGGTTCTGCCTCATTGAGCAGTTGAACTATTAGTGTTAACATTCCCTTCTTGGTAACCCTCTCTGTCTATCCCACCAAACCCATCTTCGTCTAAATCTGTGCACCTTTTCTTCCCATAGGAGCTGAATATGTCAGGTCTTGTAGTACACTATACCCCTGCCCCAGAAGCCAGAGTGCTGCTCACTGTCAATGACCTCCCTCAAATATGATCCTTTACCATCCTCGCTCTATTATCTCTCTTCTTATATATTGAGTTGTCCCTTGCCACACTATTATAATTCTCTCTGCATCCAAGCATTTGCCCTCCACTCCCCACTATTAAGTTCTGACACTCCTTCCTTCTGCATTGCCCCCTTATAAAAGCCCTCTCTTTTGATGTTTAATGGACCGAAACTCCAGACTGATTGTAGTCCAATCCTTGAGTGACTTAGCCAGACTGCCTGAAATGATGAGTGATCAGATACTGACCAATATCTGTACAACTCTCTGACTATGTGCCCATGACTCACTGGGTTGGCTGCTGTGGAGCCACAGGGCTGACCATGACCCACTCCCTGGAATGTAAATGTCAGGTCTCTGCCCTGACCATACATCTGACTGTGCTCAAGCCCAGGACTGGTATTGGAGGCTTTCCTTGACATACTGTGCCAAGATTGTCTGATTCCCTAAGGTATCCTCTGGACATTGAATGAGATTGAATTGGCATAGCAACATGTCCACTCCCTTGATTGATGAATCCTAACTCCATGACAAGTTACCTGGCTTTGTGTCAGAGCTAACCAACAAGGCAAGATGGCAGTGCCTTTAAGCCTTGGCTTGTGGGATCAAGAACAAAAAGGCAAAACAAGGATTCTCTGATCATCTAGCTAGGTGGATAGTGAGAGAGTGCCAAGAGAACAAGCACATAGCCTGGTTCAGTCTGTCCATGTGCACAGTGTGCTTGCAATGAATGACAATGATAGGTGCCGGTGACCTCTAAAGTGCAGCATTATAGTGCAGAAATATTCTGTATGTGGATTGGGGATGTATGCAGGAGGCTGGCTCATCTCAAATATCAATGTCTGTGCATGCAGGTTGTGATGGCTGCTATCCTGGAGAGAACCCTCAGATGTTGGTGTTGAACATCCAACATGGTTGTCTGGAGAAGTAAGCAGTGAGCTGGAGCTGCCAGGTACCTGCTCAGACTTTCATGTTGGGAATTGTCATAATCTAGTTTTGATCTGTCCTATGGTACAAATCTGGACTCTAGCCACCAGTATCCTCTGTGCTATGGTCTTTGCACTTGCCCAGGCCTCGAACCATTTTTTTCTATTTTGAATCCCAACTTTTACCTCATCCCTTCCAGCCCCAGTATTTCTTCAGGCCATCGATTCTGTCTCCCCTCACCCCCATCCACCTTTCCTACTTTCTCTCTGTGCTCCTCAGTTATGGTCTGGTGCTGAAGGCATATCTGATTCTGAATCTGGTTGACTGTGGTCTAAGAACAGTGGCAGTCTGGTCCAGCCAGTTTCTTCATGGCTCCAAGTTGTCTAATCTCATAGCAGAACGCTTGCTACCTCCCTGTTGCCATGTTAATTCCAGTTCTGAGAAATCAGAAACTATATTCTCTAATGTCTTGGTACAATAGCAGTTAACTCAGCTTTGTCGAATGAATTTTAATGATGTATGATTTTTTGTTAACCATTTGACAGCAATCTGGGAAGAGTATGTTTGAATTTAGTGACACATAGGCTAATAAATAAAAGCCAACAGATTTATTTAAAGAAAATTGTGCCTGCCCAATGGTCAACTTCTTTAATGAAGCAATGGAGAACATTGATGAGAATATTGTGCACTTAATACTAAAATATCACGTATTAGATTTGTTGACAAAATTAAAGCTGGAATTAAATGAACATGGCATCATCAATTCCAAATGGCTAAGTGACCGAACGCAGAGAGCTTTTGTGAATGATAGTCAACATGGTCTCGTCAAGGGCAGGTCGTGTCTCACAAACCTCATTGAGTTTTTTGAGAAGGTGACCAAGAATGTAGATGAGGGTAGGGCAGTTGAGGTAGTGTACATGGACTTCAGTAAAGCCTTTAATAAGGTTCCACATGGTAGGCTGTTAGAGAAAATGCAGAGGCATGGGATTGAGGGGGATTTAGCAGTTTTAATTAGAAACTGGCTTTCTGCAAGAAGGCAGCGAGTGGTGGTTGATGGAAAATATTCAGCCGGGAGTCCAGTTACTAGTGGTGTGTTACAAGGACCTGTTTTGGGAGCACTGCTGTTTGTCATTTTTATAAATGACTTAGACGCAGGCATAGGTGGATGGATTGGTAAATTTGCAGATGACACTAAAGTCGGTGGAGTAGTGGACAGTTTGGAAGAATGTTACAGGTTGCAGGGGGACTTAGATAAACTGCAGAATTGGGCTGAGAGGTGGCAAATGGAGCTCTATGCAGCTAAATCTGAGATGATTCACTTTGGGAAGAATAACAGGAAGGCAAAGTACTGGGTCAATGGAAAGATTCTTGGTAGTGTGGATATGCAGAGGGATCTTGGAGTCCATGTACACAGATCCCTGTAAGTTGCCACCCAGGTGGATAGTGCTGTTAAGGCATACGGTGTGTTAGGTTTCATTGGTAGAGGGATTGAGTTCCGGAGCCGCAATATCATGCTGCAACTATACAAAATGCTAGTGCGGTCACACTTGGAATATTGTGTACAGTTCTGATTGCCATATTTCGGCAAGGATGTGGAAGCATTGGAAAAGGTGCAGAAGAGATTTACCAAGATGTTGCCTGGTCTGGAGGGAAGGTCTTATGAGGAAAGGCTGAGAGACTTGGGTCTGTTCTCATTGGAGGGTGGCTGAAGAGCTTCTAAGAAGGGCTTATGCCCGAAACGTCGATTCTCCTGCTCTTTGGATGCTGCCTGACCTGCTGCGCTTTTCCAGTAACACATTTTCAGCTCTGTTCTCATTGGAAAGAAGAAGGCTAATAGGGGATTTGATAGAGACATACAAGATGATCAGAGGATTAGATAAGGTAGACAGTGAGAGTCTTTTTCCGAGGATGATGACGAGGGGGCATAACTACAAATTGAAGGGTGATAGATTTAAGACAGATGTCAGAGGCAGGTTCTTTACTCAGAGAGTGTAAGGGCATGGAATGTCCTATCTGCCAATGTAGTTAACTCAGCCACATTAGGGAGATTTAAACAATCCTTAGATAAGCACATGGATGATGATGGGATAGTGTAGGGGGACAAGCTGAGAATAGTTCACAGGTTGGCGCAACATTGAGGGCCGAAGGGCCTGTTCTGAGCTGTATTGTTCTATGTTTTACGTTTTTCTGACTGAGGAAGCCTACAGTATTGTTTCCCATGGATCTGTATTAGGACCCATGTTTTTTTTAATATATATTAGTGACCTGGACTTGGACACAGAAGCTACTTTCCCCCACCCTCATCTCTGACCTATCACCTATTGTACTCTTTGCAACCTTCTCCCCCCCAATTTATCTCTCCACCATGGAGGCTTCCTGCCTCCATTCCTGATGATGGACTTTTGCCCGAAATGTCGATTTTACTGGTCTTCGGATGCTGGCTGACCTGCTGTGCTTTTCCAGCACCACTCTAATCTAGACCTTGGACACAGAAGCATCATTTCAATGTTTGTAGATTCACTAAACTTGAAAATGGACAATGAGTCAGATAGTTACAGACTGTAATGCTGTTTGATATTTTGTGATTTTTAAAAAAAATGATCACAGACTAATGAGTAACAATGTGCAACTGTCAAACATATTTCTTGTAAATTGTTGCTGGAATATAGGGATGTCGAATCTGGACAATATATTCAATATGTTAATGCATTTAGTTTTTAAAATTAATGTGTTTACTGGAGATTCAACAAACAATATCTGAGTCAATAAAAAGAATTAGAACCAGCATTCCAATACATAAAACAATTAATTTATGTACTGTTTGACAGTTCCATTATTAGGTCAACATTACGGCCTTTTGTTGCAAGGTGATATTTTAAAAACCTGAGATTCCTAAATATATTTTCTGCATTCCACATGGATTTATGTATTCTTCTCTATATTTAATGGTGACATTAATTGGACTTTTTATTTGCATCTCAGAAAGTAATTATGTGCAAATTTGTTCCATTCCCCATTGGCATTCTCTTTCTTGAATATGTGATATTCATATTATGATTTGAACAAAATACATATAATTAATCAATACAAAATAAGTCTGCTATAAAACTAAAGTATCTTTGAAATAACCCAAGTAAAATTTACAGACAACTTGCCTTGCAAAGTGTTTGAAAATGATCATCTTGTGCTTTGAGATGGATGCATGTAGAAATACTTTATACTGCTTACCAAAAGACTATTTTGTCAACAGTGCTTGTTTATATGAGAGCTTATTCTTTGCCTTTCTTGGATAGTAGACAGATATTAATGAGCAGATTAGTGGAGTTTTATTGAATCAGAAAGGTCTTGTGGCAATCTTCTACAGATACTAGGTTGTTGAAAATAATGGTATTTTACCATTTAGTTAATAAAAAAACTGCAATGTGTCAGGGTATGGGTCAGGTTAAAGTGCTCTTGTGCCATACATCACAGAGAAGTGTCAGTAATTTTGTCTACACTGGATTACTCCCAGGAATAGATGAGGACCTAGGATGTCAGAACCGATGGAAGAAAGTAGTTAAGGATTATATTGGTGAATGTGTTTTATTTGTAATGCTACAGAACAGTAAGCAAGATATAACCGTGATGATTTCTTGGACTGCAAATTTATAGCAGGTTGAAAAGTTATCCACGTTTTATGTTACAAAATAAACTTTTCAAACTAATCTCTGGTCATAATTTTGGCATATGTAATACAAATCCATTCAGGCTATACTGTGTTTCAGTACTTTGCAGCTTCTTTGAGGCATTCTGAGGGGAAAGCTACTTCATTAGTAGAATGGTGCAAACTGTTGCTGCAGAAGCAGAAACTTTTTTTTTAAAAGTACAGGGGTTTTAATTCAGAATGCATTAACATTCAAATAGCTTTGCATTGACTCTACAATGCTGAAGCTGATGGGACAAGCAAATTTTACATTTTAAGTGACATTCACAATATTTCCCTGTGGGGCCAATTTTACACATTTTAACTGCCTTGGGGAGAGAAAGGTTCTTCTTCTCTTTATGCTGAATTGTGCTTCTTGGTAATGACAGTTACTACAATTATGACAACTTCGGTTGGTTGAGAGAACATTGTGGACGTAGAATGGTGAAAACTAATGAAAAATGTGGGAAAACGTTAATGTCTTGTTCAGTCAGCTGACCATCAAAGAAAAAAGACAATTGCTTGCTAAAGGTTTATTGCTGCCAGTCGTGTAAATTGTTATTTGTTTTAAAGCTTTATTCAAATAAGCCAATTTCAAAAGAAAAGAAAATTCTCTGTATATAGTTATGTATTTGGTCCGATGTTAAGAATTAAAAGGAAAATGTTTCCTCATTCTGGGATAGTGGTAATAAGATCTTACATCAAACTTGTTTGTTTTAAATAATGATGTTTTAGAAATGTTTTATAATAAAATTGTTTTTGTCATCGACCCTTACTGCCTATTTGTTGTGATCCAAATGAACAATATATATTCTAAACAATACAGAAAGTTCTTAACTAGTCTGATTTTTAAAGTTTCATGCATTAAAATGCAATAAACACATACTCAGAAACTTTAAAAGAATGGAATACTTCTAAAAATAAAACTTTCTTATCACATTTTTCATGAGTATTAAACCATTTTACATAGGAATATCATATGTTAATTAAATTTATATATAGTAAATAAAATTAACATAATATTTAGTGGTCCAAAGTAGTCATGGTTACAGGATGTTGCAGTCCTGAATGCAAAACATGGATTAATAGTACATTTTAAGAGAGGGAAGACCACTTATTTTATTTCTTGTCCAATTTCTCTGTCCTTCAACAATTTCTTGTTGAAGACATAAGCCCTGGCAATCCTTGCTCTATTGCAATAGGTCTTATATTAAAATAGGTGACAAACTTAATCTATAAGTCAAAATCTTTTATTCCTTATATTGTCAAAACATATTTCCAGTTCTTGTGCAGAACTGGTGAAGCAAATCAGCAGATCAGGACCCAACTGTGATGCCTACCATATCCCTGGATTGATAGTGTTCCAGATATTAAGACAGGCCCACATGCTGGGAAACTAAGTGTCTTTATAGAAACAGAAGACTCAGCTTTGCGGGCTGCTGGTCTGAAGAATTAAATATCTACCTGTTTGGTTCTCGTTGCCTTTCCTCCAATCTGAAGGATGTCGTGGCAGAAAGCCTTCTTAGTTTGAGTTCAGTTTAAGTAGCACTGCAGATTTTTCGACAAGTTACATCAACTGGCTTGAATTTAAATTAAATAAAGTTTAAGATTCGATAGCTTATAAAATCAAGAGGAGCATGGATAGGGTAAATAGACAAGGTCTTTTCCCTGGGGTCGGGGAGTCCAGAACTAGAGGGCATAGGGAAAGGGGAAACATTTAAAAGGGACCTAAGGGGCAACGTTTTCATGCACAGGGTGATACATGAATGGACTGAGCTGCCAGACGAAGTGATGGAGGCTGGTACAATTACAACATTTAAAAGGCATCTGGATGGGTCTATGAATAGGAAGGGTTTAGAAGGATATGAGCCAAGTGCTGGCAAATGGGGCTAGATTAATTTAGGATATCTGATCAGCATGAATGAGTTGGACTGAAGGGTCTGTTTCCATGCTATATATCTCTATGACTCTATGTATTGTGCAGATTCATAGATCATCAAAGGTGTTCGTCCAAGTGTGTTCAAAAAGAAATCTTTGGCCGAGTGTGTTAAAGCATAGTGTGGCAAAATGTCCAGTCTCCTTTGGACCGGCAAAAGATCAGGAAAGTGGAGATGAGGACCAGTACGTAAACCCCTCATGCTGTCAAAGTCAGAGGTGGGATGGTAACATATCCCCTTTGGTACTTTGTGGAAAATTCCAAAAATTGGATTAAACCATATTAAAAGGATGATGGAATATGTCCATGTCTGGATCATATGTGTCTTGAAAGTGGAAGTGTTCTCATCGTTTTCTGCTGTCATTTGTGATAGTGGAAAGGGTCACTGCGGGCTAGCTTTTTGTGCCTGACCCAGATATGCTTTATCAGGCAAAAGGGAATGTCCCATTGGCATAATGTCCTCATCTTCCTCCACGGAATACTGTTCCAGCTCTCCGAGCTTTTCAGAGTCCAATACATTGCCTCTTTGTCTGCTCCTTTGTGCAGAGCTCTGCATGCTCGGATTACTCAGCACACTCTGTTTGGAGCATACAGCAAGGTACGTACCCTCCCCAAGCCCAATCCAAGCATCAGAACTTCATCTTCAGGAGGTTGATCATGTCCTCCACCTTGGCCCTGGTGGAAGCAGAGGCTGCACTATGTCTATAGTCAGGAGTTGTATAATGGAGTCATTTGCTAAGGTCACAGAGGATAGCCCTTATCTCCTGATGTCATCCTTACAAGGCATCTGACTCTTGAAATAAAGCAGGGCCATGGGAGTTCCAAGGATATAAACATTATGGCAATTCTCAGGGTACTAAGATGTGGTACTGATGATCATAAATAACTTGTACATGATGGAATGGAACCCTTTTTGAGGTAAATACAGCTGCATTATGATAGCACCCTCTTAATGCAATGTGGATACAGTGTATTGAACCCTGCACCTCAGGGAAGGCAGCTCTGTCACCAAAACCCCTACTATCTTGGCCAGAGCACGGGAAAATGAGGTGAAGTAGTGAGATCTGGCACAAATTCCAATAGTAGCCACCTTAATACATTGTTGGGTGGACAATTGAGAAACCCCACATAGACCCTCAGTGGCTTCTTGGAAGGAACCAATTTGCGAAAAATTTAGTGTGGCTGTGACCCTTGAGGGCCACTGGGATAGGATGGCCACCCACTCCTTCAGATTGCTGATTCCTCTCTGGTAGATGGCATAATTCAGTGACAGTGCCCAGGACATCCTCAGTCTACAACAACACTGTGCCTTAACTGTTTGGAGGAAATGGTACTGTGGATGATAGATTCTGCCCCTTCTGTACTCTCTGCATTTTCTGAGGGAAACTTGAGCTGCAACCCCTTCATATGGAGGCTATTCACTATCCACTGGAGATTGCTGCTGGCCCTGGGCTTACTGCTGCATCTGTTCCTCCTCCATTTCTCTGCATTTTTACTGTATCACAGGACAGTGACAATAACCTCTGCGGTGGCTGGATCCTTGAGTCACTCTTTCAATGATGTGGGGAGCAGAGGAAACAGGACAGCTCTTTTGCAATGGGAGCAGTCAACAGTTACAGGAGTCACAATTGACAGTTCATTATTTTCCTCCATACAAGAGAGATGGAATGTTTTGACAAAGAGGGCCATGCGTCTCTATATGGGACTTTGGCTGAAGGGCCTTATTCCAACAAATGCAGCAGCAGTCAGCAAAGAGACAGTATCAGATTGTAAGTGCTGGATGCATACTGAAACCTTGCACTGCCAGTCCCATGTCACCGAAGTTGTACATATTGGTGAATTCTTACAGTTCAAGGTGAGAGGGAATCTGCTCTGGGTCCCTCTGCAGCCTCTGAGATCTTGCAGTATTTTTCGTGCTTTGTGACCCCCAGGTGCTACTTTTGAGGTCAGCTGTGATTACTTCTGCTTCACCGAGATGACTTTCTTCAATCTCCAAAGACCAATGAAATAGTCAAAATTGCTTGTGACCAGCATTTCTACCACCATACGTTTGTACATGACATCATTTTTCCACTGCACGATTCTATAATTACAGATGACTTCAAACGATGCTGTGAAAGTGGGACTTTTTGCACTTGAAGTTGAGAAGATCCATGCTGGCCATCTCAGGTGTTTTTCCAATTTTCTCATCATTGCTCCCGTTGTTCAGTGGGGCTGGTAAGAATCTTAAGGTTTCTCAATGATGATTCTTACTATTGAATGCCATTAAATGTCATTAAATGTTTCATGTAGTAGTTAACAAGCATTTCACATGAAAATGGGAAGTTTTCAATGCATCTCAATTACATTTGCAACCTTCCTAATACATTTTCTTTTATTAAACAAAATGTGTTTAAGTTCAATATTTATTGGTTGGCGAGTTGAATAACTGATGTCGTCGTTATTAGTGAATGATTGTATTTGTATCATCTATAATCATCCTGTAGCCATAGTTATCAACTAATTCTGGGTGGTGTTTTATCAATTATTTTCTGTTGAGAAAAGCAATGTACTTGAAGCTACATTCTTTGATTGTGGAAGAAAATGAAGACAGTTGTTTAGATCAATGCTGTTTGCATAAGCAGGTTATAAAATATAAGCTAAATTAATCATAACCAAAAAGGAGTGGTGTCATATTCTCGGCATTTTATTTTTTAAGTGCCTTTTAAAACCTAAGGACTGTTGCAGAATCTTCCCTGGTGCTGAGTGTCTGATGCTTTCGAGTGGTAACATAGCAACTTGAGTAGTGGATAGCAAGTGGCAAAGATCAAATCAGAGGCTGCACAAATATTGTGTACTGGATTTATTGTTTTAATTAAGAGCATGGCAGTTAGTCATAAACAGTTTATGGTGTTTTGTACAGTGCAGCATTTTGAAATCAGTTGTTTTTAATGAAAAAATAATGTCAGCTGTAAGAATTCTAAATATTGGAAGGGTGGGAAAAATAAATTGAATAAGAAGAACTTCATGTAATTTTTACACATTGGAAAGAGCTCAAATGATTGCTTTTAAATCCATTACTGAGGTCATATGGACACGCTATGACTCTAAAAGGAGTGAAGGCATGTGAGGGATGTGATCTGTACTATTTTATTGAGCAATTTGAATGAGTATTGTCAATCTATGAAACCATTCAGAATGAAATTGCCGAACTAGTCAATTTAATGCTGGCTCATTAAGACTGAAGTCATTAAGTACCAGCAAAGAATACAAAAATCTTCAATTCTTTTAACAAAGAATCCAAAAATAAAAAAGGAAAATAAGTACTGTGCATCAGTTTTATTTTTCTCCTAATTTATTTAGATGTAAAATAAAGCACACACAATCAGACTTCTTACACTGTGAAATTATTGCATACCCTAGAGGTTTAGTTTGTACAGTAGTCCTTCAAAAATATGATTAAAACATAAAATATAGGTGATAATGCCAATAGAGACTGAGCCATGTTATTTTATTGATCTGTATGACTATTCTGTGCTCTGTTCAGTCAAGCTATATATATGTCTTATTCTACATTATTTTATTAACTTAATATTTGTACCTTACATTACCAGACATGCCTTCCATTCAGTGAAGCACAGAGGCACAAGTCTCTAATCAGAAGTGACAGCCGATATACTTTCTTTCAGCCATTATCCAATCGCCTAGAGCTAAGAACCCTGTTCCCTGAGAACATTCTGAATTGGGTTATTTTTATTGAGGTATTAAAGTAATTTTTCAGCTATTCTTAGGTTATTCTTTTTAATACACATATTTTTGGAAAATACATGTTTTAAATCCTGAAACTCAAGTTACATGTTTTAAAATGTAAATTTTGCACAGTCTACTATTATTGTGGCTTCTGAATCTTAACAATTCATGTTAAAAATAAAGACTTAAACTTAATTTTAGACTAATGGAAATTATTGTGTTCCTGTAGATCTTTCAACAAGAACAGATTTTGTATCATTGAAAAATCACCATGAATTAATAGACTGTTTTGAAGCATACGATATACTTGACGATTTTGTTTTTATTTCTTTACTAATATGCCTCGTATGAGATGGACTCTTTGTGAATTATTTAGTTGTTATTTTATTATAGGATTGGTTTTGTGTTTATGTGGTTAAAACCAGAGTATTATGCTTTTTTATTTACTAATCTTGTTAGGTAAATTGCTATCTTACTAAACCCTAAGAATGCTGAAAGTTGGGGATTTATTTCCTTGTGCATTTACATGTGTGTGCATGTGTTAATTACAATTTGAAATACTCTGATATTCTGTTGTTGTTCCCATCTTCTCCAACACAGAACTGAGGGAGTACAGCAATATTGAATGAGTTGTGATGCATGATTTGTTAATCCAAGGCCTTGCCTCTGTCTATTTTGGACACATTTTAAAAAAAACAACAAGGGAGTTATTAGTAGAGTCCTGACTAATTTTAACTCTGAGTTAATATTACAAAGCAGATTATCTGATTGTTTTGATATTGTGTTTGTGGGAACTTGCTGTGAACAAATTGGCTGATGACTTTGCTATGTTCTAACAGTGACTACACTTCAAAAAGCACAGGGTTGTCTGTAAAGCACTTTGGAACATCAAGTGAAAGATCAAACATCAAGTAAAAGACCCTGCAAAAGTGCAACTTCTTTTTTTAACAGAACAGTCCTTACTCAAGAGAAAAAGGCTATTCATCCCCTTTAAACTGTTCCCCAATCAATCAAACACTTGCTCAACTCTTGATACCTGGCATGTTTCGTATTAGATTGAACAAAATTCTATTAATATAAATGTTAAATTAATTGGGGCGGCGCGGTGGCACAGTGGTTAGCACTGCTGCCTCACAGAGCCACAGACACGGGTTCAATTCCTGCCTCAGGCGACTGTCTGTGTGGAGTTTGCACATTCTCCCCATGTCTGCGTGGGTTTCCTCTGGGTGCTCCGGTTTCCTCCCACAGTCCAAAAATGTGCAGGTTAGGTGAATTGGCCATGCCAAATTGCCCGTAGTGTTAGGTGAAGGGGTAAATGTAGGGGAATGGGTCTGGGTGGGTTGCTCTTTGGAGGGTCGGTGTGGGCTTGTTGTGCCAAAGGGCCTGTTTCCACACTGTAAGTAATCTAATCTATCGCGCATGTTTACACAACACGAATTGTCTAAAAAATTGACACGTTATTCACAGCATTTTAGTGAGAGAGTTCCGAATTTGTGCTAACCTTTCTAAGAAGTGCTTCCTGCAACTGAATTATCGTTAATATGAGATTATTCCCCATAATTCCAATTTCCAAGGAAACAGAATATCTGCATTTATAGTACTGAACCCCTTGATCATTTAAAACATTCAGATTCGACCAAACCTTAACCTTCTAAATACAAAGGAATACAAGTCATGGTTATGCAGCCTGCCCTCTCACTGAGGAATAATAATGTAAAGGTAATGCCACTGAACTAGTGACAGATGTCCTTGGGGACATGGGGATAAATTTTTCTGTGTTTTGAATAAGTCTCATTGTGGGGGGAGTTTCATGGAAGGTTAGCTTCTGTGAGCCCTGATGATTTTTTTTTGCACAAATCTTTGCTGTTCACTTCATTGCGTATACTCCCCGCCGACACTGAACCACTCTCATGTAATCTTGCACTGGCAGAGGTAGAAATGCTCCCTGGCTGCGGGACCTTCTAGTGTTCAAGCTCGTAGTTGTACACCAGTTCAAATGTTGCAAGACAGGAACTGCCTTTTCAGTGTCTTACTGTACATTTGGAAAGGTCATGTCTATGAGGGGCGAATTATCACCGTGCTTCGTCGATAGGTACATGAAGGTCTGGGTGGATGTGATGGTGGAGCAGAGGGCATCTTCTTTTCTCAGGACCATCAGACGAGTCCACAGTACCAGATGATGTCCACATAGTCTGATGTTGTCATCTGGCTCAATGTGTTATCTGCAATCCAAAGGAACACACAGCAATTCCGCAGGAAGGTTCATGACTTCCTGTGCTGTACAAGGGTAAGTGCCACTATCTCATGTCTGTGAGCTCACACACATTAACTCTGCTACTGCACCCACCTTTCACCAAAGCCTATGGTCTACCATATTCACTGTAGCATGCAACATCTTTCCTCAGTGGTTCTCACCGACCCTATCCACCTACAAACTTTGTGCTTCCTATTCATTAACTCAGGTCACCTCATCACTTTCCATGCACTTGCACCAACAGTGAAAACTGTGCAGGCTGTTTTTATCTCATTCAATTCCTCCCTTTGTCTCATTGCAGGAAAGGGCCATACATCCAGTAAGGGCTAACTGCTTACATTAATGGAAGGTTTGGGCCATGGTGAGTCCATTGGGTCAGTCCTCAGTAATTAAGAGAGGGCAGGTGAATGGGGTGCATCAGGGCTCTGAAGCTGGAAGTGTGGTACTGTCCTTTGGCAATTTAGTTTTCGAGATGGGACGGGGGACTGCAGGCTCTGGGCAAGAACAAATGCAAATGTATAAGGGGTTGAACAGCAGGATTTTGAATGGAGTTGCACTTTACAGTTACATTTGATAGGGTAGCACACTGCAAATCAGGACCCTCTGTTCCTGTTATGGTCACAACAATTAATGATTTTAGAAAAATACACAGACTTCCCCAATTTAGCTGTCTTTTACACCCAGAAAACACAGAACAGGTTTTTATTGCTATTTATTACCAATAAATAAGTTATAACTATAGGTAGTTAATGAACCATCAACATATAAAACTCTGAACTTATAAATAACTTATAAACTCCCTCTCAATACCACATACAGACAGACAGGGACAGACAGTGTGTAAAAGGCAGAGATACAGACTGGGGCTAAGACGAAGACCAGAAGATCCCTGGCTTTGCTGAAACTATTCTTATGCTAGTCAGAATGCTATTCCATAGAATTATACAGCACAGAAGAGGTCCTTCGGCCTACCCAGTTCGTACCACCAAAAATACACTGTGACCCAACCAGTCCCACTTGCCAGCACTTGGCCCACAGCCTTGAACGTTATGACATTTCAAGTGCTCATCCAAGTACTTTTCAAAGGTTATGAGATTCCCACCTCCACTACTCTCCCAGAAAGTGCATTCCAGGTTCCCACCACAATCTAGGTGAAAACATTTCTTTTCTGCCAAGTTCCCTCTAAACTTCCTGCTTTCACTTTAAAGTTATTGACCCTTCAGCTAAGGGGAACAGTGCTTTCTATTCACCTTGTCCGTGCCCCTTAGGATATTATGCACCTCTATTAGGTTCCCCCTCAACTTTCTCTGTTCCAAACAAAACAGCCTGAGCTTATCCAGCTTCTCTTCATCGCTGAAATGTTCCACATCAGACAACATCCTGGTGAATCTCCTTTGCACCCACTCCTGTACAATCACATCCTTCTTATAGTATGGTGACCAGAACTGCACACAGTACTTCAACTGTAGCCTAGCAAAAGTTCTGTACAGTTTCAAAATGACCTCCCTGCTCTTACAGTCTATGTTACAGATGATAAAGTCATGTGTCCCATATGCTGCCTTAACCACCCTATGAACCTATCCTGCCACATTCAGGAATCAGTGCACAAGCACTGCAAGATCCCTCTTTTCTGAGCTTCCTACTGTCCTGCTGTTCATTGAGTATTCACTTGCACGTGGGAAGACAGAACAAGATATCAACTTATAATTATCAGGGTTAAATTCTATCTGCCACTGATTTGTTCATTTGACCAACCTATTTATATTGTCCTGTACCCTAATACTCTCTTCCTCACTGTCAATCACCTAGCCAATCTTAGTTTTATCCACAAACTTACTTATCATTTTTCACACATTTTCTTCTACATCATTTATGAATATCACAAACAATAAAGGACCCAGCTACTGCATACTGGACTCCAGTCACAAGCAATTTTGACCGTTGTCCTATCTTGTGTCGCTAAGCTAATTTTGGACCCAACTTGTCAAATTACCCTGGATCCCATGAAGGTGTATCTTCTTTATCAGTTTACTATGTGGAATCTTGTTGAATGATTTGCTGAAATCCATATAGACTATGTCAATTGCTGTAGCCTCATTCAAATATTTCATCATGTCCAGAAAATTTCCACCAGATTTGTTAGTTATGACCTCCTTCTGACAAAGCCATGCTGACTATCCCTAAACAAGCCTTGCCTCTCTAAATGGAGATTAGACGCACTCATCTATTGTTCCCTTCTCAATCCCTACCATCCTTCTAATAAAGTGGAGACCCACTAGCTCCAATCCTTTAGCAACCCCCATAGGCCAGAGATGATTTAAAAATTTGGACGAAGTCCCTTGCAGTTTCCTCCCTCGTGTCCTGGGATACACCTCATCTGGCCCTGAGGATGTGTCCACTTTTAAATCTATTAAAACCTTCAATACCTCCTTGCTTCTTCTATCAATCTGCTCAAGAGCTTCACAGCCCAGCTTCTCAAACTCTGTACTTGCACCTGCCACCTCCGAAGTAAACAGATATGAAATACTTATTTAACACCGTACTAAATACTGCAACTATATGCACAGGTCACCCCTTTGGTCCTTAATGGCTCTTCACTTTCCCTGGTTATTCTCTTGCCCTTGATACATTTGCAGAATATCTTGAGATTCTCCCTAAGCTTGCCCATCAGAGTTTTCTAATACCCCACTTTTTGTTCTCCTATATGCTTTCTTGTTCTCCCCTGCACATCCTATCCTCCTCTTGGACCTGTTATATGTTTCCCTTTTCCTTTTTATAGTCCTTAATGTTCCTAGATATCCATGTATCTCTGGGCTTGTTGCTTCTCCTTTTCACCCTAAAGGAACATATTGGGCCTTCCCCAGAACTTTTTAAAATGCTTCCTATTGTTCTGCTATAGATTTACTCTCAAGTAGCTGTTCCTGATTTATTTTAGACAGATCCTGCCTTATTTTAATAGGATCAGCCTTACGCCTATCTAAAGCCCTTTTCTGCAGACTTTCTTCCTCCTTCTTCTCCATAATAAAGTGTACATAGTTGTGGTCATTATCATTAACATGCTCCACCTTTGTCACCTTGAATACTGTCCAGCTTCATTCCCCAGAATTCGGTTCAGCTCTGCACTCTCCCTTGTAGGGCCATCGACATACTGATAGAAAAGCTGGCAATCGTAGAAATAGGAGAATAAAGCAGATGAATACGTGACTTGAGTTGATGCAGAAAGGAGGGTTTTAGATTCCTGGATCACTGGGACAGTTTCTGGGAAAGGTGGGACCTCTGAAAGTAGCTTAGTTTGCACCTAAACCAAATAGGACAAAGAATGCTGTTGGAAGGAGTTTAAATGAGTTTAAAATGTTTAAAATTTTTTAGGGGTAAAGTTAGCTAGTAAGACGAAGAAGGTTTAAGGTAGACCTTGGAAGTTTGCATCATGGCAGTCGTGTATCCTGTCATATGTGGAAACTCACGGACCTAATAGGATGACCATGTGTGCAGGAAGTGCTCCCAACTGCACAAACCTGAGCTCCAAGTTTCATTGGAAGTAATCTTGAGATTATAATCTTTGAGGTCCTGCTTCTTAATCTGCTGCCTAGCTCCTTGAACTCTTGATGCAACACCTCATCCCTCCTCCTACGTATATCATTGGTACGAATATTTGTCTTGCCAACCTACCCCTTGTGGGCACCCTGGAACTGCTCAGTGACATCCTTGACCTTGACACCAGGGAGACAACATACCATTCTGGAGTCACCTTTGTGGCTGCAGAAGCCTTCTCCTAATGAATGAATCTCCTATTACTGTCACTCTTGTTTACTTCTTCCTCCCCTCCTGTACAGTCAGGCTGCCTGTGGTGCCAGAAGCCCCTATCTGATTGCACTTCCTTGAGGTACAAATGCCCTCCTCAGCTTCCAGAACAGAAAACCAATGTATTAATGAGTCCTCAGGAATCTCCCACATTTTCTGCCTGTTTCTCCTTGACTGCCTGGTGATCACCCATTCCTTTTTTTAACCTCCAGTCCCTTCAGCTACAGGGTGGCCACCTCTTTAAACGTGCTCTCTGTGTACCTCTCAGACTTGTAGAGTATCTCCAGCTGCTGCTTGCGCTCTGAAACTTGGAGCTCAGGTTTGTGCAGTTGGGAGCACTTCCTGCACACATGGTCATCCTATTAGGTCCGTGAGTTTCCACATATGACAGGATACACGACTGCCATGATGCAAACTTCCAAGGTCTACCTTAAACCTTTTTCGTCTTACTAGCTAACTTTACCCCTAAAAAATTTTAAACTTCTTAAGTAACTACAATTTAAGGGAAAGTTCCTAAATGTAGGTCTCATCAGTCAATCAACTGCTGCTTTCATGTGATGTCTCTCGGATTTTCTTTTTCTAGTTCAGGATGCCATCCTTATCTGGTCTGGCTTATATGTGACTCCAGACCAACAGCAATGCGGTTAATTCTTAGCTGCCTTCTGAAATGGTCTCCCGCCATTCTGTTCAAGGGCAGTAGGGGCCTGGTAACAAAAACTGGCCTTGCTAGTGAACTCACTTACGAAGAAAGAATAAAGAAATCCCTTGAAGTCTGTGGAAGTGCTGGTATAACTCCAGTAAACGTGTAACCTTTCAAGGAGACTGTATCATTCCTGATGGCCAGTGTGTAAAACCAAATTAAGCACTGACCAAGGTAAAGGAAAATGTCTATGTCATCTGTGTCATTCATACTGTATCCTTATGCTTCTTTGCAAATGTAAAGTAGTAACAATAGCAACTCCTTCTTTCCTTGATAATCATTATCTCAATCAGAGAAGGAGGATGAAAATGAGAAAGTTGCACTCATTTCAAATATTTTCATAACTTAGTCAATTTGCTCGACAGGGTCAGGGATTTCCCCCCCCCACCATGTTCTTTAGTTGTGGGTGCTTTGGTTACAATGGTCATCCCTGTATCTTCATCTCCTTTCCAACTGAAATACCATGCTATCACTTTTAATTTTCAATGCAGTGAGATCATAGCCAACATTCTATTAGCTATTTTGATAACTTTCTCGGTATACGAGCTTTCAGGGCTTTCTGTACGCCACCTAAATGAATTTGTCTCTGCATAGCTCGGGTTTTATACCATTTTGAACATGTTGTAGTTGTAATCAACCATTTGCTTGGTTATACCTCAGACATCCCCCACATCAAACTCTGCCTCCCACATTTTACCTAATTTCAGTTGATGCTCCCTTTGTAACTTCTGGCTGCCATCCACACAGCACACTGCAAATTCTTAACATGGATCTTGACACCTGATTTTCTTTTTGTATTTTCTTCTGTCCTTATTGTAATGCTAAGCAGTGACCTCCACAGTATATATAAATTGCTAAAACATGCAAAATTCTTGTTCTATTAGATCATATGGGAATAATGAAATATTATTTGCTGCATTGCAAAAGGACAGAAGACACATGGGAATGCCACCATTTACAAGTTGCATTCCAAACCACACACAATCCTGATATGAGACTATATTGTTGTTCCTTCTCTGCCATGAGGTGAAAATCCCGGAACTGTTCTCCCAGCAGAGCTGAGGGTGCACCTGTACCAGATGGATTCCAGTGATGTGGGATTGCTGAAGTGGGTGGTGTATCAATAATCCATGTTCTTGTTTGCTGCACTGAAGCTCTCAAAATGTCACGGACTTTACTGAATGACATTTCAAGTCCTACAGCACGGAGACAGGCCCTTCAGCCCAAACTCGTCTCTGCCGACCAAACTATCCATCTACGTCAAGCCCATTTTCCTGCACGGCCCATATCCTAAACCTTTCCTGTTCATGTATTTGTTCAAATACCTTTTAAATGTTGTTAGTGTACCTACCTCAATCCACTTCTACTGTCAGCTCATTCCATATGCGTACCACCTTCTGTGTAAAAATGTTGCCCCTCAGGTTCCCTTTTATTCTTTTCCCTCTAACTTTAAACTGATGCACTCCAGTTTTTGATTCCCCAACTCTGGGAAAAAGACTAAGTGCATTCACCCTATCCATGCCTCTCATGATCTTATACATTTCTATAAGACTCCCTTCTCAGTCTCCTTCGCTTGAAAGAAAAAGAGTCCAACCTCTCCCTTGAGTCTGATGACTCAGACCCTCGAGTCCTGGCAACATTCTTGTAAATTTATTCTGCTCTGTTTTCAGTTTAATAACATCCTTCTTATTGTGAAATTTATTGTGAAATTTTGTCTGCCTTTTGCAGCTAGTTGATGAAATGTGATGCAGTTAATAAAACTTAATGTGAGCATTCCTTCCATGCATTACCAACATTCTGCAAGGCATGAGCAATGAGATAATATCCCATCACTAGATAGCATGGAAAACGTAGCCAAATTTATTATAACCTCGTGGAATGTAACAGATATTTTATTGTTTACTCCTTAAAGAATAACTTCGGGATTATGCTGTTTTCAGACATAAAGATGTTGGGTTTGGATGTGCAACATTTATGTGCAACATTATTGTATTTTAAAATTACAATGTGAAATGGTTGCAACAAACCAGTCCTAAAGATTTCAGCACATGAGGAAATTGTGCAGCCCATCAAAGCACATTGGAGCTGATTAGACTCAACTGATTTTTTGCAGTTTCTCCATATTCTTTGACAGTTGTCCTCTTCCAGTGTTTACTCATTGCACACTTAAATGACACAATTAGGTTAACTTGATTGGTTATCTTCCACCCTTAGCTCAAATTCACCTGGATCATCTCTGCTACCTCCCTCCCCTTCCTAGACATCTCCGTCTCCAGGGACCAACTCAACACTGACATCTGCTTCAAACCCACCAACTTCCACAGCTGCCTAGAGGTTAAAAGAGGCAGTATTAGCTACATCCATAGAAAGTAATAGTGTTAATATAAACTGTATGAAGATTTATCAGATGTCAACATCAGGAAAGGGGAAGACTGATCATTGCGTTAAAGAAGATGGACATCTCTCTGTACAGGATGAAATTAGGCATTCTTTCACCCAACACAGGGCCAACCTGACAAGAATCCAAAGGATACATTCACCAGCTGAGGACCATACACCTGTTTCTACATCTTTCCTGTCACCATACTATAAAAATGTTGCATTAAAACTTGGTGCTCAATGTGCAGATGTGCAAAGCTGATTGTATGTTTTCTCAATAGCTAGCTGGACACAGCTAATCTCAACTTCAGTGCAGACCCATTCTCCATGTTCTCCGACTAGCTTGGCCATTGCTCCTCGCATATGGTTTGGACCTGGAGTTCAGGCATGCTGCCTCCTTGGCATGAGCTCTTTGGTTGAGAAAGTCCTTGCCCTGTAGAATTAGAGAGAATTAGTGAACATTATCATGGATACATGAGCAGTTTGACTGCATTGCATTAGGTGCAGGGATAGATGTGAACTCCCAAAGCTGAGATTGTCAGTGTGTACTCTGTGTATGACGGATGTCGTGTGGGGGATATTATGACTCAGGTGGTTCTGAATGAAAGGTGGCTGTGTGTCATGAAAAAGCTGGAACTGACAGATCTCACTAAGGTCTTATATCATGTGTTCATGATATTCATGTGAGATGTTGATCCTCAAGCTCTGTTTTGTGGTGATGTCCTTGTCCCATTCAAATCTTTGGTGAGTGCTAAAGGTCTCTTACTGACTGAAGTATGAACCAAGGCAGATATGGACATCAATGTATTGCTCTTTTTTCAGCAATGAAGTGAGAGACATTGACATTGATAAGGCATGCAATGAGAATGTCTGTCATCAAAGGGTCTGTGCAACAATCCTTTATGTTGGAAAGCCTACCATTATAGGACTCAATTGTAGGGAACTGGAGGATTTAATAGTGAGTGGCATTTATTCTGGCATATGGTGAGAGCTGATCTGTCCTCTTAGAGCACTGCACTGAGTCATGCCTCTGAGCTGACTGCACACTGACTGCCTCAGCAACTCCATCCACACTGCAATGGCCTAGTGGTATTACCGTTAGACAAATAATCCAGAAACTCAGTTAATGTTCCGGGAACCCAGGTTTGAATCATACCATAGCAGATAGTAGAATTTGAATTCAATGTAAAATATCTGGAGTTTAGAACATACTGATGAGCATGAAATCATTGTCAGTTGTTGGAAAACCCCATCTGGCTCACTGATATCCATAAGGAAAGGGAATCTGCCATCCTCATCTCCTCTGGCCTGCATTTTGTTGACTTTCAATTGCCCTGTGAAATGGTCTAGCAAGACAGTCAGTTGTATCCATTGCTACAAAGTCTCAACAGAGAAATGAAATCGGATGAACCACCAGATATCAACTTAGGCACTGGATAAGACAATGGTATAATCAGTCCAGTTAACATCAGGGGGCTAGTGCTGAAATAGGGAGAGATGTTTCATAAACTAGTCAAGCAACATCTTGACATAATCATACTCACAGAATCATACCTTACAGACAATGTCCCAGACACCACCAACTTCATCTCTGGATCTGTCCATCCTGTCCTACTACAGGACAGACCCAGCAGAGATGGTGGTACTGTGGTAGTTAATTGGGAGGGATTTGCCCTCAGAGTCTGGACTCCATGAAGTCTCATGGTCTATGGTTAAACATGGGCAAAGAAACCTCTTGCTGATTACCCTCATATCTTCCTCCCATGGCTAATATCCACATTGAGCAACATGTCTCAGAAGCATTGAGGATGGTAAGGACTCAAAATGTACTCTGGCTAAAAGACTTCAATGTCCATCACCATGAGTGCCTCACCAGCACTACAGATTGAACTGGTCAGGTCCTAAAGGACATAACTGCTCACCTGGGTCTGTGGCACATAGTGAGGGAACCAACTAGAGTGAAAAACATACCTGACCTCATCATTACCAATATTTGACTGCAGATGCATCTGCCCACGACATTATTGGTTAGAGTGACCACTGCACAGTCCTTGTGGAGACAAAGTCCTGCCTTCACATTTGAGAATGCCCCCATCATCTTGTGTGGCACTATCACCATGCTAAATGGGACAGACTTCGAACAACTCAAAACTGAGCATCCATGAGGCACAGTGGGCTATTGACAGCAGCAGAATTGTACTCCAGCACAATCTACAATCTCATGGCCTGGCATATTCCCTGATCAACAATTAACATCAAGATGGGGCTCAATGAACAGTGCGGGAGGGTACATAGCAGGAGCAGCACCAGGCATACCTAAAAAATGAGGTGTCAACCTGGTGAAGCTACCAAACAGGGCTACTTGTGTGCCAAACAGAATGGGTGGTAAGTGAAAGAGCTAAGTGATCCCACAATCAACGGATCAGACCATGATCTGCAAACCTGCCATATCCAGTAGTTTAACTGGTGGTGGACAAGTAAACAATTCACTTGAGGAGGACACTCCACAAATATCCTCATCCTCAATGATGGAAGAGCCCAACATATCAGTGCAAAAGATAATGCTGAAGCATATGCAGCAATCTTCAGCCAGAAGTGCCGAATGGATAGTCCATCTTGGACTACTCCAGTGGTCCCAGCATCACAGATACCAGTCTTCAGCCAATTTGATTCACTCTGTGATATCAAGAAATGGTTGGAGGCACTAGATATGCAAAGGCTATGGCGCTGACAATATTTGGGCAATTGTAGTAAAGACCTGTGCTCCAGAACTTGCTGCTCCTCCAGCCAAGCTAGAAAGGTTATGGTCGATCGAATACTGTTTCAACACTGGCATCTACTTGACAATGTGGAAAATTGCCTAGGTATGTCCAATACACAAAAAGCAGGACAAATCCAACCCAGCCAATTACAGTCCCAACAGTCTATTCTTGATCATCAGTAAAGTGATGGAAAGTGTTCAAAGTTTGTGAGAAGATTTGTAGCTCAGGTGCTCGTTGTTGTGGTTCTGTTCGCTGAGCTGGGAATTTGTGTTGCAGACGTTTCGTCCCCTGTCTAGGTGACATCCTCAGTGCTGGGGAGCCTCCTGTGAAGCGCTTCTGTGATCTTTCCTCCAGCACTTGTAGTGGTTTGAATCTGCCGCTTCCGGTTGTCAGTTCCAGCTGTCCGCTGTAGTAGTCGGTATATTGGGTCCAGGTCGATGTGTTTATTGATTGAATCTGTGGATGAGTGCCATGCCTCTAGGAATTCCCTGGCTGTTCTCTGTTTGGCTTGTCCTATAATAGTAGTGTTGTCCCAGTCGAATTCATGTTGCTTGTCATCTGCGTGTGTGGCTACTAAGGATAGCTGGCGTCTGCTGTTCAGTAGGAGTTTTTTCACTTATTCTGAAATCTGAAAAATTCCAAATTCTGAAAACCAGCTGGCCCCCAGGGTTTTGGAAAAAGGATTGTGTACTTGTACCTCCAAATTCAAACATCAACTTGTACATGTAATGTTGATAAACCAAGAATACATAAGACACAGGACGTCATGCAGGAATTATGAAATGAGCTAAACTTTATTGAATGGAAATATGATAGTTTCTCAGTTAAATGTGAAAAAAACCCAGAACTGGTTGAGAATTCACTTTCAGTTCTAGCTGATTGGATAATAGCCCTTATGGTCTGAGACACAAAACAAAGAAAAACTGAAGAACTGCGGATGCTGGAAATCAAAAACAAAAACAGAAATTGCTAGAAAAAATTCAGCAAGTCTGGCAGCATCTGTGGAGAAGAAAGCAGAGTTAACATTTTGGGTCCAGTGACCCTTCTTTAGAACAGTTTAGTTCAGTGACCCTCCTGAGATTTTGTTCATAGTCTAAGACACATCTACAATGACTGTCCCCATGGTTTTGTTAGTCTTAAATCTTGACAGTTGTTTGTGAAACATCCATACCAGTTATAGTTATTGGCTCTGATCTGATTACCCTGCTTTCTGCTCAGTTTGTTTCAAATGCCTTCTAATGAGTTATCTTAATTGAATTGAAGTTGATTTTTGAATGTCACATATTCCTGTCCATCTTGATGAAAGCTTGAGTGTAATTGGATCATCACAAAGAATATTACTTCTTTGTGTACAATGTTACCTCTGGTATATCTATCTCATTATATTTTATCAAAAGACAAAATAATTCTAATGTCTGACATTCGCATACGGTCAATTTTAATCTTTACCAGTAAAACCACTCCAGTATTGAAAATATGCTCATATATAAGTCGAATTGTACATGAAAAATATTCCTTCAGTCTGTCTCTTTATATACTTTTAGAACCAATTCTCAGATTCTATGTTTTTTATTGCTAATTAATCAGCTTGTTGATCTATTTTTTTCTTACAGTTTACCATTTGGAAGCTTGAACATCTCAATTAGATTCTCTCCATTAACCTTGTCTGTTTAGTGAATGCAGATGTAAGTTTTCAAAGCTTTCATCCTTTGAAACACCTGACTGCATCTATACTGTCTGCCTACTGTGGCTTCAGCATCTTTCTATCATTGGGTGCTCAAAACCACTGTGGTCTAATCAATATTTTTCACAGATTCACCCTGATCTTCTTGTTTTTGTATTCTGTGCATCCAAACATAAAACCCCAGTAGATATCGCTTTGTAGCTCTGATGTGTGCACTGAACCTATGCCAGTTGTAAACATTCTTATTCTTTGGATCCTTGTGCAACAATGTTGAGGTGCTAGATTTTACATTGAAATCCTTACCTTGCATCATTCGCCAGTGGATCGTCTAAATAAATGTATGTGCACCATATAGAATACAGGGTTGGCAGGTAATGGGTGTTTTTAATATATGATTTTATGTATACTGACAGAGAATAGTCAGAAACATTGTAATGAAAATGTTGTCTTGTTAATTTTGAGGAGAAAGTGAGGTCTGCAGATGCTGGAGATCAAAGTTGAAACTTCATTGCTGGAACAGCACAGCAGGTCAGGCAGCATCAAGGGAACAGGAGATTCGACGTTTCGGGCACAGGCCCTTCTTCAGGAATGAATATCCCACCATTGCTGGATGGAAAGAGATACTGAATGAAATGCAAGTGTAAAACTTGGAGCAAGGTTGTGCTATGACCAGATGAGGAGGGAGAATCAGCTTCCTCTGTTGAAACTCCTCTTGGTAAATCAGAGCAAATACTTTTATTTATTTTTCAACATGGATCTACCACACTTGAATTAAAACTTAGCTAACCAGAGTAAAATAAAAGAGCCAGTTCCAGGTTTTCTTCAATGAGAAAAGATAATAAGCTTAAAAAGAAGGGCGAGGCATCTCGTACATTAGGAAGGTAAAAGAAAATGCAGATTACAATTTTTAAAATCCTTCAGTTAGAAGAGTGAAAGCTAAGTCTATGACAGTTTTGTTGTCATATTGTTTCCTCAGCAGTAGTGAAGTTTGTAGAATTCTGGAGTTCTGGATGTAGGTTTGTTTGCTGAGCTGGAAAGTTTGTTTTCAAACGTTTCATTACCATACCAGGCAACATCTTCAGTGAGCCTCCAGATGAAGCAGTGGTGGGTGTAGCCCGCTTTCTATTTATATGTTTAGGTTTCCTTGGGTTGGTGATGTCATTTCCTGTGGTGATGTCATTTCCGGTTCTTTTTCTCAGGGGATTGTAAATGGGATCCAAGCCAATGATTTATTGATAGAGTTCCAGTTAGAATGACATTAGTTTTGCTGGTTATCTGTATAGCGTCTTTCAAGTTCATTAGCTGCTGTTTTAGTGTGTTGGTGGGTTTGTGGGCTAACCATGATGCCAAGGGGTCTGAGTAGTCTGGCAGTCATTTCTGAGATATCTTTGATGTAGGGGAGAGTGGCTAGAGTTTCTGGACGTGTTTTGTCTGCTTGTTTGGGTTTGTTACTGAGAAATACAGACAACAAGCAAAACAATTTACAAAATACCTTGCAAGAACTGAAACTAACACTACATTGGACAAACAGGTACAAAACTAGCCACCAGGATACATGAACATCAACTAGCCACAAACAGACATAACCCACTCTCACTAGTATCCTTACATGCGGATGAGGAAGGGCACCACTTTGACTGGGACAACACATCTATCTAAGGACAAGCCAAATAGAGACATGTATGAGAATTCCTAGAAGCATGGCATTCCAACTGGAACTCTAACAACAAACACATTGACTTGGATCCCATTTACCACCCCCTGAGAAAAATAGCAGGAAATGGCACCACCACAGGGAATGACATCACCAACCCAAGGAAACCCGAACGTATAAATAGAAAGTAGGCTACACCACCACTGCTTCATATGGGGGCTCACTGAAGATGTTACCTAGTATAGTGATGAAACGTCTGAAAACAAACCTTCCTGCTCAGTGAGAAAACCTACATCCAGAACCTCAACCTGAGATACAACACTTCTCAAAACCTACTAATTCTTGAGTTAATAATCAATGATTATTACTTTTCACTGGATACTGGCTTTGGAGGTTGAAAGAAACAGGGAGACAGAGAGACGGGGTGGGTGTGGGGGAAGACAGAGAGAGAGAAAGAGAAAGCCTTCCAGATTCTGTTGTTATGAATCCAGTTTTCCATCTCTCTTTCCTACCAAAAGCAAAGTATTGAAATATGGTTCAATTGTATATTTCTGAGTCTAGTTCAATTGTCTTTCCAAGCTGAAGATTCTGCAGGCAACATTTCATTTTCCAATGTATGAACTCACCATGCACACATTAATTTGAAAGAAATGGGAATTTCTTGACATTGACTTAGTTGTCGGATTTTACTTGATCGAGCCTTACAAGGTCCTGAATGACATGGGCTATGTGAAAAAAAAATCTGACTGAATTGTGAGAGAAGTCGGATGAGGACTTTCTCAATGTTGAGAGCAACTCTGCATTCTGAGTCAGAGTCCTTTGGAGTAGAGATGAGATTCTTGCTAGGAGGATGCGATATCTAAAAACAGGAATTATCGCTTATTGTTGGTCTCAATAACCACAAATCTCACCTTATTGATATGTGGTTTCATGTCCTTCCAAACACTGAGAGAAAACCAGAGGCCATCAACTTGCAACACGAGAATCAGAGCAGATACCTTATGATCGTTTGCTTGTTCCTCTGAAAGACCGTCTTGGATACCTGGCAACAACATCTCAGGGTGCACTCTACGCCCCTTATCACACTCAAATGCCATCCTTGGACACTGAGAAATGACTTGCCTGGCTCTCAGGACACTCATGTCACTTCCCCAGTACTGGTGCCAATGTCCCATGAATTCAAACCTGTTTGTCCCACACCAATACTTAAGCCATGCATTTATCTCTTTAATTTCGATGACACTGCCAATTCTTTTTGCTCATGGTTCAGTAATCCGGAGATTATTCACTTTAGGTCTGCTTTTCAATTTAGCCCCTAGCTGCTCATAGTCCCTCAGTGGGGACCTATAATAGATAGTCAAATTAGTAGCTATCACGAACCAATGAACCTATAGTTTACCTGTGATGCGACTCTTGTGCTGAGCCCCTGAACCCTGAATCAATTTATTAAAAACAAACTTAAAGAGCCCCAAAAAGCAAGATAAAGTACCTCTTGCCTTCTGCACAGAATTCCCACATTGTCTCCAAATTTCCTGAACTTTAGACTTACTCAAGCTGTCTCACTCTGGATGTGGTCTCTCCTTCCTGACTGTTACTGAAGCTTACTGAGCCAACTTTAGTGCACATACAAAGCCAGGAAGCCTGTCATGATTGGTAGCAATCCTCAGTCAAGGCAAGGGTGGCAGCCATCAGTCATGGGCTCCAACACTGTAAGTCAATGGCAGCTTTGATATTAGTCTCAAAGTTTCTACATGGTTAGTTGGCTACTCAGGGCAGTTAGGGTCAGAGTCCTCTCCTCATAGGGTGAAACCAAATATTTTCTCTTCTCTCTGTTTTCATTGTTGCCTCTCTTTTCCTTCTTTCCAGTTTTGAAATTCTCTTTCCTCTTTTTATGTTTGAATTCAAATTCTCATATCTGCTACTCGAGTTACAATTGATCTGTTTCATCATCTTCTGTCTCCACCACTTTGCAAACTCAGATTTTGTGGCGTTCCGTATGCAACAGGTACTCTAAGTGGTTAGGTATCCCTTTTAATTCTTCCAAGGCCAAGAATTTTAGTTTTTCATAAGTTATTTCATCTAGCTTTATGGAAGCATTAGTATTAAATTTGGACATTTTAGCACTTAGTCGTAGAGACACAAGACAATGTTTTGGTAGACTTTAAATAAAAACCTTTGAAGGAACAACTCATTTACCTTCACGCCAATTTTGCTTTTCAGCTGTGGGATTGTCAAGTACTGAAAAAAATTTTTGCAAAAAGGTGGGGGAGGATGAATTAAGTTGTCTTTTTTTTTATCCATTCCTCAATGGCAGCGATAAATGCATCTTACTTCTCTTTTATAACACACAACTATTACATTTCAATTAACACTTAAAATGAGAATGAAGGTCACAATTCCAATGTTCTCTTGAGTAGAAAAGAAGAGAAATTTTGTTATCTAGTATCCTGAAAAAAAACACAAGTAATACATTTTAAAAAGGAAGGGTATCTATTAAACAAAGAAGAAGGCATTACAGTCCTTGAATTGTCAGTGTGAAACCAGAGTCCATGACCGCTTAGCTGTTGTCTTCTTTCCTCAGCTGTTGCAAAATCTTTCAAATTCTAAACTTCTTGGTGAAAGATATTTTTCCAAAATTGATTTTTCATTGGATACTCTTATTAGAGGTTCATAGAAACTGGGTGAATGAGAAGGAGAGAGAAATCCTTCTGTTTTCTGTTATGAATTGATTTTTCATTTTTGTTGCCAAGTAAGCTCTTGAAATATAGTTAATTTGTGTATTCCCAAGTCTAGCTCTGATGTTTTTCCAAGCTGAATACTCAGCAGGCAAACCTTTCATGACCTAATATGTGAGCTTTTATTGTAGACATGTGAATGAAAAGGAGAAGTGAATCTCTTAACACTGACTTAGTTGTCAGGTGATCACAGCAGCCATCTTGGGTTAGTATTTGACCTGTTTAAAAACATGTTTTATATGCATTGTACAATATATAGGCTTTTACTAATCTATGCTGATCATGCAATATCCAGCTTGCTTTCTCAACTTTCCATTCATAATACGTCAATTGATCATCTCTGATCTTATGCACAGGGTGGACCTGAAGCTAAGTGAATGAGTGTGGGATGATGGAATACAGTCTCTATTTGATTTTAATGTTATATTTTGGCAAGTTGGTGTCCTGTAGTGCTGTATATGGAAAATCAAAACAAAGCATCAACTTTGGGGGTTAAACAGCAGGGATATCGTTTGGGCTTGCAGGCATAATTCAGCCCACATTTCAAAGGCATGTTTTTAACTTACTTTTATTCTTCCATTATGAACACCAATGCCCTGTAATGAATAAAAGCCAAATGCTGTAGATATTGGAGTTCTGAAATAAATCAGAGAGTGCTGGAGAAACACAGCAGGCCTGACATCATCTGTGGAGACAGAAACAGAGTTAAAGTTTTGAGTTTTGACACTTCTTTGGAACTGAGTTATATTGGACTTGAAATGTAGACTCTGTTTTTCTCTTCAAAGATGTTGTCAGACCTGCTGGGTTGAATTTCTTCAGTACTAGCTGTTTTCATTGCAAAAATGACTACATCTTTCTATTAGTGGTGACATTGCAACACCTCCATTGGCAAGAGAAGATAAGTAAGCATGATTAGTTTTACATTGGTAGTTCCAATATTAATGTGAAATTGGAATTCATAATGGGCAGGAATTGTGTGCAGATGTGAGGTTTTTCATACATTTTGTCTCTCTGTCTCTGTGATATTGAAAATATATTGAATATCCTACAGGAATTAAACTTCCAAACCACCAGAAAAAAAATGTTTAGCAGTCTCTCCAACCACAAAGCATTTTTGACAATTATAATGTGGATTGTTTTCTTGTTTCCAATTGTATACAACGTTGTAAAAGCCACTCAGTCATGTTTGCAAAATAAATACTCTGGATTATTTATGTTTTTTTTTGAATTTCTGTAATGATGTACTGCATTGGGCTAATCCACATTGAGAAATCCTTGTTAGTCCAATTTTCCTACTTCCATCATTGTGGATCATCATGTACTTCCTACACTCTCTCTGTAGTTTATGCACATTTCCAATACTGGATATATATCATCAAATGATGCACACAGTGCATACTGTGTCACTGCATCTGACATCTAGTACAAATATATAGCGTGTTGAAGTGTTCCTTAACTGTTACTTTTCTCTGAAAATTTATCCTAAATTGTCTACACAGATGATTTGTCAGACATGTTTCTAGTCTTTTGATGTAAATCAATGTATTATAGTATCTAATTTGAAGTTAATCCATAAATGTGCAGGAGCTGGGGAATTGGTCACATACGGTGAATATTGCAGTTGGTTTTGCAAATTCATTGAAATATATTTACAATATATTAACTTTTTTTTGCTGATGTTGAAAATTATAATATCTTGAAAATAAGGCCCTTGGTAACAATCTGTTTCTAACATGGACATTACTTCATGATTGCTCATAACAAGGTTGCATAAAGGAGTATACAGTAGTTAATTTAATTACTTACTCTACAATGCAATGGTATTATTAAGAGTGATCATTTAAAAACATCTTCCATCAAAATATTAAAGTGACACAAAATTTGCAATGAAATGGTGTATGTTCAAAAAAAATTCAAGACTGAAATAATGACATCAGTTAATCATCGTGTCAGGCAATTTCCTTTCAAACAATATTTTCCTTTTGAACATGATAGTGACTTGTTGCTAATTGCTTTTAACAGTATTCAAGTGGGTTGACCAAGTGCCTTTAATAAAAGCTGCAGCACTCCATGAAATATGTAGTTTTGCCTTTGTATTTCATTCAGTAGAAATATTGTACTTCTCAGTAAGTGTTTCAAGTCCAAAGGATAAAAAGCTAACCTCATCAAATTATACATAATTTTGACGTTTATTTTCTTGGAAACAATTTACACAACCAATTACAACTTATGAGTGAAAACTGTACTTCTAAAATTCCACAGCATATTTTTCCAAGAATACAGCTTTGCTTCTAAAATGAACATGCATTTACAGTTTGATTCATGTGTTGATGTGACATATTTGATTTTGTTATGGATCTCTCAGGAATAAGAACAACACAGTAAAGTCATCATCCAGGGATGTTCTTGGAACAAATATTTCATAGATATAGTTTCTTTTATATTTATATAATAATTTAGTGTTATGACAACATTTTCCCAATGCTGTTTGTTTTTTATCCTGGTGTTATTATATTCCTGAACCAGACTTAATAACTGTATGTGGCTAAGCTGCAAAAGCCTTATTTTCTAAAATCCCATAGGGTGCATGTATACTCATATAGACTTAGGCACAATGCCATCAACGTTGGGTGAAAGTTTACAGAAGGCTGATCATGAGCATTGAAGAAACAAAAATTGAATTCTGTGTGATGAAAGTTTCCCTGTGGTACTTAACCCTTTCTGCTCAATTTAAATAGTTAATTATCCAATGGCATATTTTGCACAATGCATAGCCAATTTGTTTGGTTTAGTGGAATTTTTTTTTTCTCTTTTAGTATTTATATTGTATCTGTATGGCAGTACATGATTGCAAAGAGAACTTACATCAGCTACAATAGTAGCCATAATTACCCCTACTCTTCTGCCTGATTTACACTAGTTCTCATTGTAGGAGATTGAACATTGAGCCAGCAGAAGTCTGACTTGATTCTCTTATCGATTGGCCTACTAGTCTTTCTAAAAGTGTTTTGTTTGGTTTTAACTAACCTGCAACTTGCCAGCCTATCATTAGAAAATGTTTTTTTTTTCATTGAGATAAAAGGCCTATTAGCTCATTTGGATAATAGGATAAGGGCCTTGCTGAAGAATGATCAGTCAGCAGAGAAATCCACTATTTGAGGAGCGGAGCTGGAGTTTCATTACTGGGCTTCGACTGAATCCCAGCTGGTGTGGAATAAGAGAAGTCCGTTACAGCAAATTCATCTTCCTAAACCTCCAGATTTTAGTCTTCAGTAGTTCAAAAAAACATGGACCTGCAACATTTAAAAACTTCATCACCTTGGGAAAAGCATGTGTGACGGAAACTTTTCAGACGTTCAAGACCTGATTGCAAGCTAACTTTTGTAATCAGAATCTTTTCTTGAGTGAGTGTGTCTGTGAATTATGAAAGAATGTGATTTGGAGATGTTGAATAGTAAACATTCATCTTTCTGTTTTAAAACATAATAGAAAAATTGTCATTTATCCTTGAGAGTTATGTCACTTGGGGTTAAAAATAATTCCTTTAAAACACATCTGACCTTTGGTCAGCTATTTATATGGTCACAGATCCAAGCATTGGTTTGTCAGGGGTTATATGGAGTTCTTTAAGCATGTCATTGGTCAGTTGAGAGGTGGAGAAAGGGGTTTCATCCTTATCATGTCTCCCCTGTCTATAAGCATAGATTCACATGACACAGAAATATACTATTTGGCCTATTGAGTCTGCACCAGAACCTTTAAACAAAATTCTGATGGCCACACTCATTTGCCAAGCCCCCATATCTGTGCATTATTTTCTTCTTGAGCTATCTCTCCAATTCCTTTTTGAAGAATATTATTTCACTGACCCAAAGGCCATTATTACTGCATATTTGGATAATGGAAGCAACGCTTAAAATGGATATTTATTTTCTGACAACAAATTTGAAGAGTTGTTTTAAAGTCAACTGAATGTCTTGATGCTGAAAATTGACTTGGTTGGATCATCTGTGTTCACAGACCAGTTTGGGTATGTTTTCAAATGAAATATGGGAAGATTTTGATCAGTTGTGGACCCAACGGAATCTGGACGAGTCAGCCTGGTACTGGTACGGTTAATTATTATTAGATGCCTAGTAAACAACAAGTACTGCGTTGATAAAAATACAGCAAGCAATCACAGTCTCAGATCTTAGGATTTGCTGAAGTTATGAAACACTTTTATTTCCTGCATTTTATGTTTATTTTGTGTCTTCATCTGCATTAAGACAAACATTCAGACAACTGTTGAGTTGTTTGGGAAGTATGTTAGGTCACAGTTTTATTTAAATACAAATTATGACTATCAGGTTAAAGCAATATTTAGATTTCTACGGACATTGACTATTTAATATTTGTAATATATTTTCTCATAATTTATATTTTTAATTGCCGCATTGATTTTTGCAATCATCTGTGTTGGAATGGCTTTTATTCATCCACTTTGGTGACAATAGTAACTCCGAGTCTAACTCTTAAACAAATATATTTTGGGTGAAATCTTACAGCAGTCTGAGTGGCGTGGGTTGTGGCAAGATTTATTGCACAATCAGATGAGAAATCCTTGATGTTGGGAGCATCTCACTCCATCTTTTATGCTTTTGATAAAAGATATGATGTGTTTCTCACATGGCAAGGCAATTTGCCAATTAAGGGAGACTATTGCCTGTTAAACGTCTTGTTGTCAGCCTAACTCTCCTCATTAATATTCAAAGTTCTATTCTATCAACCGTGCCAAACAAGCTGGACAATAATGTGTTGGCAGAACTTGACATGGAAATCGGAGTAGGTACCTGGTGAATACTGCTTGATCTGAATGATCTCCGTACTGCTTAGGACCGAACTGCATCTCAGGGTGTGATCCACCGTTAACAGCTGCACAGACCTGTCATAAACAGACACTGGCATCCGGCATTTACCAAGCCCTCATCATAATTATTGCATCTCTTCAATACACTGCTCTGGAAACACAGACTTGCATTGCAGGGAACACCAGCAAATAATATAGAAAGGCAGCTGTTAAGGACCCTTTGGGAACATAGTGCCCCAGTACACTGATTGGAGCAGGCTGCACCTTATGGTTACATGTTTGCTCACTCTTTTAGTGCCTACTTGTATACTTGTAGCATCAATACCTTACCTTGCCTTTGCATGCTATTTCTGTGAATGGGTTGGTACTTCATTGGGAGCCAAAGGCTCTCAGTACTGCTGTATTGACATACTCTTTGTGCAGACACATTATCAGGCAACTTATCATGTTTGTAAGTAGGCATCAAGGCAGGAAGGCAAATTAATAGAAAGCACACCGAGATGTCAATATAACAATCTATAGTATGTGGCAGTTGCGAGAAACATATAGCACATTTTCTTAACCAAATGCTCAAGTAAAAAAACAGGTGGGGCCAGTCCTCAGTCCAGTCTAATGTGGAGGGTAGTGCTGTTTGTGAAGTGATCTGAATTCAAATAGTCATGCGCACAATCCTCACAAATTCCATGGAGGTGGGCATGGTCAGTTGTCCACTTTGTCATTTCTGTGATGGGTGTTCAGGGCTGGTGGTGCATCAGATGGCACAGGGCAAATCCATGCTAGGGATTGTAGGCAGCCTTGAATGTAAAGGAGTTAAGGACAGCCTGGGAAGTGGGCAGTGGATGGTAGGGTATGTGGAACAGCACCACGGGGCAAGATAAGCTCTGGGAAGGAGGATTAGTGGCAGTGATCACCACCGTGTCATCCACAGGGGGAGCATACAGGACCATGGTGGGCATTGGTAATGTGTGATAGCAAGGGTCAGGAGGCAGGAAAAATAGTTGGAGGTGAAGTTCAATGTGATAGATAGAAATGAGGTGTTGGAGTAGTGTGAGGTAAAATGGAGGCGCGGGATTACCTGGTAACTAGGCAGGGCCCAGTACAGATGGTGTCCACCATGAGCTGTGACCTCTGCAGTCATTTGCTGTTTTCTAGATCCAAAGTGCTACAAGAAAATGATGGGGACAGTGCCCAGGGTGGGAGGAGTCAGTGTTCTGAGGTAAGGTCACTAGGCCCGAAATGTTACCTCTGATTTCTCTCCACAGATGCTGCCAGATGTGCTGAGATTTTCCAGCAATTCCTGTTTTATTGGGTCCAGTCAGTGTCAGTGTGATGGGTGAAAGCATGACATCCATACTTGTTGGACACTAGGACATTGAAGCAGTAAATACATGAAGCAGCCACTTGCAAATCCCAGCTACATTTTACTTGTGATGATTTTAAGCCCCCAGTTGGCTATGCATGTATAGTGAAGCTGCTGGGAGTCACAAACTAGCCAAAGACAACTTGCATCATGCCGTTGGTGCTTGCACATTGAACAATGGCATCTCAAAGATGGTCATGTTAGCAACAATGACTTAAAGAATATTTGGCAAAGGTGAAACATTATTTGGTATAATATCTAATGCTCCTTTGGAATCACAGATCATTACTTTAGCATCAGTCATGTAAATCCAACAATGGTCTATACAGACTGTAATGTAAAGGTGAATTATTGATGTGGATCTGAGATAGGAGGTAGTTGGGGGGTGGGGGAATGCAATCAGAGTGCATTATGCACTCTTTTTTGATAGAATGTACTGGTCACTCAGTACCTTCACTAAATTGCTGCACATACTGTGGCTCTGGTTTATGAATGAATGATGGAGGCATAGCCCTGGTTATCAGAGTGAAGCATGTCTCACTGTCTGAAGAATAAGTGCAGTCCTCATCTGAAGGGTCTGTCACTGATGACTGTTGGGATCTAAGCACCTCTATTGTACCCAATGTAGGTCCTTTACACTGGGAGTCCTGGGCCCTGCTGTTGCAGGATATTGGTCTCTGCAGGTGAAGGTAGGTATAGAAGGATCAGGGTAAATATGCAGAAACAGCAGCAGGGTACTGTAGAGGATGAGGAGAATTTGCAGCCAATGGCTCCCATGGGATGTGTGGGGTCTGTAGGAGGACTGGAGTTTTTTGACCTGGACTTCATTTCCTTGGGATGAACACGGTGCAATGTTGACACAGACTCCATATGTCCTGGGTCACTCTGATGGATCAATGCCAGATTCTGGAGCGGGTTCTGAGGGCCACAGGAATGGGAGGCCATCCTCAGTGCCAGTGACTGGGAAGGTGACAGTCGCTTTGAATCTTTACGTGTCTGGCTCCATCCAGAGACTGATGGACGACCTGTGTAAGACCTCTTAGTTGTGCACCCAGAAATGCATCAGGAGAGTGACTGATTCATCTTGAGATGGTGGTGGTGAGCTGCCTTTTTGAACTGCTGCAGTCCATCTGCTGTGGGTTGACCAACACTGCTGATAGGGAGGGAATTCCAGGATTTTGACTCAGCAACAGTGAAGGAATGGCAATATATTTCTAAGTCAGGATGATGAGTAGCTTGGAGGGGAACTTGGTATCCTCATGCATCTGCTATCCTTGTCCTTCTTGACGGTGGTGGTTGTGAGTTTGAAGGTGCTCTATAAGGATCATTGGTGTGTTTCTGTAGTGCATCTTGTAGACAATACACACTGCTGCTACTGAGTTTCGGTGGTGGAGGGAGTGGATGCCTGTGGATGTGGAGCCAATCAAGCAGGCTGCTTTGTCCTGGATGGTGTCTAGCTTCTTGAGTGTTGTTGGAGCTGCACCCATCCAGGCAAATGGTATGTATTCCATCACACTCCTGACTTGTGCCTTGTAAAGGGACAGGTTTTGGGGAGTCAGGAGGTGTTGCAGTATTCCTAGTCTCTGATCTATTCTTACTACTACTGTGCTTATTTCGAGTACACTTGAGTTTCTGGTCAATGTTAATTCCTAGGATGTTGATTGTGGGGTTTCTGTGATAGTAATACCATTGAATGTCAAGGGGCAATGATACAATTAGCTCTTCTTGGAGATTATCAATGCTTGGCTTGTCAGTTTTCAGCCAAAGCCTTGCTATTATCCAGGTCTTGCTGCATTTGGACATGGACTGCCTCATTGTCTGAGGAATTGTGAATGGTGTTGAACATTGTGAATATTCCCACTTCTGCCCTTTAGGAAATGACCAGATCAATCGGTAGTGTTACTGCTAAGCCACTCCTGGTGGTGGACATTGTAAACCCCACCCAGATTACATTCTGCACACATACCACACTTGGAGGAAGCCCTAAGTGTTGTTCAACATGGAAGAGCACAGATTATCAGCCAAGGAAAGATGGTACATGGCAATTAGTAGAATGCTTCCTTGCTCTGATACCATGAGATTTCATACGTGTAGAATCAATGTTAAGGTCTCCTGAGGAAATTTCCTCCTGACTGTATACCACTGTGCCACCATCTATGTGCCACCACCTCTGCTGGCTCTGTCCTGCCTTTGGGACAGAAAATATCCAGGGAAGATGATAGTGGTGTCTGGGACACTGTCTGTAAGGTATGATTCTGCGAGTATGACTATGTCAGGCTATTGCTTGACTAGTTTGTGAGACAGCTCTCCCAATTTTTGGAACCGGTGAAGGTGTGCAGGGAGTTCCTATTCACAGCAGTATTAGATTTGCCAAAGCTGTTGTCCACACATAGTATACTCAGAGATTTCAGAAGTCATCACTCCAGGAATACCACCTGGGTGTAGGACACAGTGCAGGAAGCTTCAAAGTCACTGGAGTATTATTCCTTATTAATTGCTCTTTCCGATCAACACCACCTCAAATTATCTGGAAAGATCCTGTTTGTTTTCTTTCTTGGGCACTCTCTCAGGATCAAGGTTGGTTTGTTTAGACACAAATTAGATTATTTCAGGAAATGGTGACAAGCCTGATACATGATCTGGAGACTCTGTTACATACAGGGCAGTTCGACCTTAAAGGGTTGAGTAGATTATTAGTTGGAGGTTGATACACTTGATCTGATGCCAGGAATTTGCCCTTGCTTGTCTTTATTCATGCGTATCTTTCTGAAAGAACCTTCTCCATTTTGGTTGGTCATAAACCAGGATCTCCCACTAGTTAATAACTATATTTGACTGCTTCAGGGCTGCTTTGAGGACAATTGTAAAATATTTCATTGTCCTCTTGGGGGTCTGCTGTCAGCACCAAACTTGAGTAAGGTGGCTATTTCTTTTCCTGATACAGTGGAGAGAACATGACCTTGTTATCTCCATCACCTCTTACTGCCAGCAAGACAAACATAAAAGCTCATGGCAAGACCTATGATCCAAAAACTGGCAGTAGTTAAAATACGACATTGTTTGAGCAAGAAACCACAGTGATGTCTACATCCCTATTGCCATGACAGTCACCAGCAACTACTGAATTGATCACTGTCTTATCTGATCAACCACCTCCATCAGCCTGGCCTCACAAACAGTGGAGAAAGTGGAAGAATCACAGCAAGAAAATTAACATTAAATACCTCAAAGATTCTATAAATACGGGCCTTCTCGATCAAACCTCCCAATTCCCAATTACAAGGAGCAACATTGACCCCATGATACTTGGTCAATCCCCTAAAATGCCTTGTCACAAGCACCTGCAAAGAGGTCCTTGTCTTTCTCGCAGAAATGAGGCTTGACAAGAGCAAACAGGACATACAGGATCTAATCAACAGTAAGCTCAAACATTTCTCTGACTGGGAACATCATGACTGCAGTTCTGAGACTGAGCAACTGAGACATCCTCAGCTCCATTCCTCAATCCCCACCTGGTTCAGGTAGATCCACCCAATCTGGAAAAAGCAATTCAACAGCTGAGAAGCGACAAAACCACTGGAGTAGTTGTAATCTCTGCTAAAACTATCCTTTTTGTAACTGTTCAATAATTCTTGCTCTCTCTGTACAGGGCATAAGGTGCACAATCATTATGAAAGAAGTAAGACCAGAGTGGACCAGGTAATTTCGTGATCCTGAACAAGTGGGGCAGCAAGTTATGGCTCTGGTAGAGCTGCATGCATTGGCTGTTTTGAGTCTGGGGTTTTTATTGAGCAAAGTCTCTGACAATAGCATGTACCACTTTATGGAGTAGAACATCACAAATTCAGCTATGTTTTACTACATTAGATTACTTTATAGTGTGGTCTTCTGCATTTATGTTGCCTTTCAATGCCATTCTTGTTATTTTCCTCACCCCTCTGGATCTATCTTAGTGGCCAAAGTATCCTCCTCACTTCCCCCAAACAGTAGGTCAGAGGAGGAGAGTTCACCTGAGGACACACCATTAAGCATTCCACCATACCTAAAAAATATTACCGAAATGACACTCAATTTATACAAAGTATTGGGAACACTGTAATACATCTTTTCCACAGTGGCTACCTGGAATGGAGGAATCAATTTTCAGCTTGTGTGTTGGTATCTTGCTTGGCATCAATACTCTGCAGTCCATCTTAAAAAATTATATCATCTCCAATGATGCAGTAGACATTCTTTCGCAAAAGAATGCATGTTTTCATACTTTACAGATTTACAAGTTTACAAGTTGCAACTGTGGGGCTTTGCCTATATTCAGCCTGGGGTTTTTTGGCCTGAAACAGAAGTGAGTAATGAAACCCGATTTCATAAATGTGTCAGTTGTACAGTGGATGTAGTACACATTGATTTCAGTCAGGTATTTGGCATGTTTGTTTTCTGTAAGCCCCCTTAAACAATACCCATATTGTTTCAGAAAGACAGTGAGACCAAACTGTCCCAGCAAAAAGTGTAACGCTGAAGTCTGCAGCTGGATTTTCTCAGAGTTGCTGTTCTGCCAGTGGCTTCAACATATCTTGCTTGGTCAATGGGTCCTTTATCCATGCCCCTCATGATTCTACAAACTTCTAAATGGTCACCCCTCAGCTTCTGATGCACCAGAGAAAACAGCCCCAGCCTATTCAGCTCTTCTGTACCCCAACCATGGCAACATCCCTGTAAATCTTTTCTGAATCCTTTCAAATTTCACAACATCCTTCCAATAGGAGGGAGAACCGAATTGCACACAATATTCCAAAAAGTGGCCTAACCAATATTCTGTACAGCCTTAACATGACCTTCCAACTGCTATACTCGATGCTTTGATTAATGAAGGAAGGCATACCAAACCTCCTTCACTATCCTATCTACCTGTGGCTCCATTTTCAACGAACTATGAACCTGCACTCCAAGGTCTCTTTGTTCAGCCATTCAGTGTATAAGTCCTGCCCTGATTTGCCTTTCCCAATTGCAGCACCTCATATTTATCTAAATTAAACTATATCTGTCACTCCTCAGCCCATTGGCCCATTTGATCAAGATCCTGTTGTAATCTGAGGTAACCTTCTTCATTGTCCATTACACCTCTAATTTTGGTGTCATCTACAAACTTACTAAGTATATCTCTGATGTTCACATTCAAATCATTTATATAAATGACGAAAAGTAGTGGACGCACCACCAATCCTTGTGGCACACCACTGGTCACAGGCCTCTAGTCTGAAATGCAACCCTCCACCACACCCTCTGTCTTCTACATTTGAGGCAGTTCTGTATCCAAGTGGCTAGTTCTCTCTGTACTCCATGTGACCTAATCTTGCTAACCAATCGACCATGAGGAACCTTGTTGAATACCTTACTGAAGTCCACATAGATCATGTCCACCGCTCTGTCCTTATCAATCTTCTTTGTCACTTCTTCAAAAAACTCAATCAAGTTAGTGAGACATGATTTCCCTTGCATAAAGCCATGCTGACTATCCCTAATCAGTCCTTGCCTATCCAAATACATGTTAATCCTGTCCCTCACAATTCCCTCCCAAGAACTTGCCCATCACTGATGTCAGGCTCACTGGTCTATAGTTCCCGGGCTTTTCCTTACCTAAATAGTGGCACCATGTTAGCCAACCTCCAGTCTTTTGGCACCTCACCTGTGACTATCGATGATACAAATATCTCAGTAAGGAGCCCAGCAATCACTTCCCTATCTTCCCACAGCAATCTAGGGTACACCTGATCCTGTCCTGTGGATCTATCCACCTTTGTGCATTTTAAGACATCCAGCACCATTTCCTCTGGAATATGGACATTTGTCAAGATGTCACCATCTATTTCCCCATATTCTATATCTTCCATGTCCTTCTCTACAGTAAATACTGAAGCAAAATACTCATTTCGTATCTCCCCATCTCTCCTACGGTTCCACATGGACTGCCTTGCTAATCTTTGAGTGACCCCATTCTCTGCCTAGTTACATTTTAGTCCTTAATGTATTTATCAAATCCCTTTGGATTCTCCTTAAAGCTTTTTGCCAAAGCTATCTCATGTCTCCTTTTTGCTCTCCTGAGTTCCCTCTTAAGTATATTCCGACTGACTTTATACTCTTCAAAGGATTCGCTCGATCTCTACTGTCTGTACCTGACATATGCTTCCTTCTTTTTCTTAACCAAAACCTCAATTTTTCTAGTCATCTACCATTCCCTATACCTATCAGCCTTGTCTTTCGCCCTAACAGGAATATACTATCTCTGGACTCTTGTTATCTCAGTTTCGAAGGCTTCGCATTTTCCAGCCATCCCTTTACCTGTGAACATTCACCACAATCTACTTTTGAAAGTTCTTGTCTAATACCATCAAAATTGGCCTTCCTCCAATTTAGAGCTTCAACTTTCTGATCTGGTCTATCCTTTTCCAACACTATTTTAAAACAAATAGAATTATGGTCACTGGCTCCAAAGTGCTCCCCCATAGTCACCTGCCCTGCCTTATCTCCCAAGAGTAGGTTACGTTTTTCTCTAGTAGGTGCATCCCCATACTGAATCAAAAAATTTTCTTGTACACATTTAACAAATTCCTCTTTATCTAAACCCTTAACGCTATGGCAGTCCCAGTCTATATTTGGAAAGTTAAAATCCCCTAACAAAACCACCCTATTATTCTTACAGATAACTGAGATCTCCTTACAAATTTGTTTCTATACAATAATCCCAATAAGGTGATCATCCCTTTCTTATTTCTCAGTTCCACCAAATAACTTCCCTGGATGTATTCCCAGGAATGTCCTCCTTAAGTACAGCAGTAATGCTATCTCTTATCAAAAAGGTCTTGCCCCCCTTTCCATCCTTCCAGTAGCATTTGTATCCTGGAACATTAAGCTGCCAGTCCTGTCTGTCCTTGAGTCATATATCTGTAATTGCTATGATATCCCAGTCCTATGTTCCTAACCATGCCTTAGTTCATCTGCCTTCCCTGCTAGGCCTCTTGCATTGAAATGAACACAGTTTAATTTATCAGTTGTATGTCATTCTCTGCTTTGTCCATGCCTGCTCTGACTGTTTGACTCACTTCTTTTCCCAACTGTACCAGTCTCAGGCTGATCGCTTTCCTGACTATCTCCCTGGGTCCCACACCGCTACCTTACTAGCCTAAATCCTCCCGAGCAAATCTCCCTACAAGTATACTAGACCCCTTTCAATTCAGGTGCAATCCCTCCTTGTATAGGACATTTCTACCCCAGAAGAGATTCCTATGATCCAAAAATGTGAACTCTTCTGTCTTGCACCGCTCCTCAGCCACACATTCATCTGCTCTATCCTCCTATTCCTTCCCTCAACAGCTCGTAGCACCGGGAGTAATCCAGATATTACTACCCTTGAGGACCTTCTTTTTGAATTCCTGCCTAACTTTATATATTTTCCCTTCAGAATCTCATCCTTTTCCTTTCCTGTATCATTAGTTCCAATGTGTACAATGGTCTCCTGCTGGTCCCTCTCCCTTTTAAGAACATTCTGCACCTTCTCCGAGATATCCTTGATCATGGCACCAGGGAGGTAACACATCATTCTGATTTCTTGATGCTGGCCACAGAAACATCTGTTTGTGCCTCTGACTGGGGAGTCCTCTATCACAATAGATTGCTTGGAATCTGACATACCCCTTGTTCTATTAGAGCCAGACCTGGTACCAGAAACTTGGCTGTTCATGCTACATTCCCCTGAAAATCCATCGCCCTTTTTATTTTTCAAAACAACATAGCCACAGAAGACTCCTGCGCTACCTGTCTCCCTCTCCTACCTTTTCTGGAGGTCACCCAACTACCTGACTGTATCTTTGGTTTTTCCCCGTTCCTATAAATGCCATCCATCATAACCCCTAACTCTTGTAAATTCCTCATTGCCACTTACTGCTGCTCCAACCAATCCATGCGATCCAATAGGATTCGCAACCAAAAACACATTTACTGCCGACATAATTATCAGTAACATGGAAATTCTCCCTAAACTCCCACATCCAACAGGGAGAGCACATAACTCTACTAAAGGCTATCTTTGCTCCTTAACAACCTACAGACCCAGAAAATAGCATCATCTTATTGCTGTAAAAAACACTGCTTTAGGCTTACTTAGTATCTATATTTTATATTTTTAAAATTTAATCAAGAGTCATATCTCAATAAAACATAATCAAAAAAGAACCCACTTTACTCACTATTGCAGATTTACAGCAAGGTTACACTTAAAAACTATGCACTTATTTGTTCCTGTGCTGTGAGTTCTCCCACACAGGTTCCTCCAAGGTTAGCTGTGAATTTTGCTGTTTGTTAATTTTTCCTAGACACACTCCAAAGTCTAGAGATACTTGAACTCAAACAGCAAATACAGTAACTGTGCAGATTCACTGTTGTGTCAGATAGCAGTGTCAGTTTCTTTCTCTGACCATGTAGTCTCTGCCTTTGTTTTCTCTTCCCTGTTTTTAAAATGCCATTGTTTTGATCTTTTTCCCCTCAAAGTTCCAAAACAACGCAATAGCATAGAAAACATGATTTGGAGGTGCCAATGTTGGACTGGGGTGAGCAAAGTTAAAAATTACACAACACCAGGTTATAGTCCAACAGGTTTATGTGGAAGCAATAACTTTTGGAGTGTTGCTCCTTCATCAGGTGGTTGTCTACCATCTTATGAAGGAGCGGTGCTTGAAAGCTAGTGCTTCCAAATAAATCTTTCAGCATGTAAAACAGTAATTGTTGCACATAGAATTCAAGGAAATCACTTCCACCACCTGAAATACCCCAAAAAAGGAGCAGTTATTACAGTCACAATTTTTCCAGTCCTCCATCTTGAATTGCCCAAAATGCATTGGCCAAGAAAAGTGGACAGTGAAAATATTACAAAGTGATCTTGATTAATTTGGCCAATGGGCCGAGGAGTGGCAGATGGAATTGAGTTTGGATAAATGCAAAGTGTGGTATTTTGGTGAAACAAAGAAGGGCAAGACTTTTCAGTTAGTAATAGGGTCCTGGGTAGTGTTGTCGAATGGAGAAACCCAAGTGTTCAGGTACGTAGTTCTTTGAAATTTGTGTCACATGTAGACAGGGTAGTTAAGAAGATGTTTAACACACTTTCCTTCATTACTCAGACCATTGAGGATAGCAGTTGTGACATCATCTTGAGCTTTTACAGAAAATTGGTGAGGCTGATTTTGGAATACTACGTTCAGTTCTAGTTGCCATGCTTTAGGAAGCATGGACTGAAATTTTTGAGTTGTAGGGAGAGGCTGGAGAGGCTTGGACTTATCACTGGAGCATAGGAGGCTGAACGATGACATTATAACGGTTATAAAATCATGAGGGACATAGATAAAGTAAATAGCAAAGGCCATTTCCCTAAGGTAGGGGAGTTCAAACCATATTTTTAAGGTAAGAGGAGAACGATTTGAAAAGGACCTAAGGAGCAACCTTTCCACACAAGTGGGGTTCATGTGTGGAATGAACTACCAGAGAGAGTGGTAGATGCAAGTACAGTTGCAACATGTAAAAGACATTTGGACAGGTACGTGAATAGGAAATGTTTATATGGAGTTATGGGCCAAATGCAGGTGAGTGGGACGAGTTTAATTTGGAAAACTTGTTCAGCATGGGTGTGTTGGACCGAAAGATCTGTTTCTGTGCTATATGACTCTATGATTCTAGCTCTGTATTGGCTGTCTAGTGAAGTGCTCCCACTAGACGGATTACTTGTTTGCGATGTCTGGGAATATAGGCTCAGTAGGACCTTCCTCATCTGCTGTAGCCCAACAATCCGAATATGGCTCAGCATGTTTGCTAAGGCTTGTTGCTGTGTCTGCTTCTCTTGCAACTTTTCATGAAATGGCTCGATGATAAGCTGAAAATATTTAGTCCTGCTGAAGAAGAAAGTCAAATAGAAAAGAAGGAATTGCTGAGCAAATATGTATTTGAACAGCATCAGGCAGAAATGTGCAGAACTTCTATTGATCTCTATTTATTGAGAATATTAAAGTGTCTCTTTAAATTTTAAAGCAGATTTTGTCAGTCAGGTTTGAAGCTAATATCATGAGGTATTGATCATTTTGTGAAACATCAGTTCTACCCATTTAAAATGTTCTGGGGTTCTGATTATGTAATGGGACCAGATTTTAATATTTGTACTAAGTGTCTGGAAACTGGTTGGTGACTTCCAGCATGAAGTCAACAAATTTATTAAAACTGGGAATTGTTACTTGGGAATGGGGATAGGATGGTAAATGAATTTCTCGTATTTTAACTGTTCACAAACCATGCTGCTGCTAGGTGGGACATTTAAAATCAGGGCTATTTCTCTTTTAAAGGGATACCATTCTCTCTTTCAGGAAATTGTGCAATGCGTCATGATAATTTTGTTGAGACAGTAGTATTTTCTGAACTGAATTATTAGATAAATACATTTACAATTACAATGAACAGATTATTAGAAACCAGAGAAAGATTAGATACCAATGAATCTATTGATTAATTTTGGTGCACCTTTGTATGGGTTATAAAGCTATACAGCTAAACAATAATTCCTCTCATCCATAGGAGAATGGTTTTTGAGTAAATTCTGGGCCAAAATGTTGACTTATTAGTATAAAGATTTGCATATTAATTAGATGGAGCAGAAAATTGAAGATGGCTTAGCATTTGGGTAATTTATCCATGCTGATAACATAAAAGCAGTTAAGCATACACAATTCATAAGTCAGTATGTTAACAGATTTTCTTTTCTTAGCATTAAGTATTTGTTATACAGTACTACAATATACATAATAAAATATGTCTATGCGAAAAGGTTGTCTTGCTAATATTACTTTAAAACATTTGGTGGCAGTATAACCACATCCCCTTCCTGTTAGACTGTAGTCAATTGCAGCACAGTCTTCCAGTGACCTTTAGCATGTAGAGCTGCATTTATCATTGATCACAAGAGTAGATTGAAGGTATTTAGTTGTGTTTTACTTTCCACTTATAATTTCTGGTGGCACGGGAGGGGAATGAATACAGTTGTTCACTTGGGAAATGTATCTGCCTCCATCTGGCTGCATAATACAGCCAGCTGTACAAAAACCTTGCAGGGTTGGTAACATGTTTTAGATCTTTAGACTACAAAGGAGACTGCTCACTTTCAAAATCTATTTAGTGTAAAAATCCTTTCAGATATTTTTGGCGCTGTTTTTGCAGATTTCTGCATCTTAAAAATGTTTAAATACTGTATAATATATTTTCCGTATGTGGTTCCACTTGTGGTTTTAGTTTATTTACAGTACGAAAATTAACTGAATTGAAAACTGAATCATAACTGATCATGCTACAAGTTTTGCATTCTTTTGCTCCTGTTATTCTTCCCAACAGCACCACGAAACACATTAAACTATGAGAGTTGGATGGTCTAAATTGAAGATTCTTAAGCATGGCCACTTAGCAAGAGGAATGATTTGAAAAGAATGAACAGTATACCCAAGTTATGCCTCCAACTTAAAATGTGATGCCTCACCTCTGCGTAAAGTTGTATGCAGAAAAGCATTGTAAACAAATGGAAGAGACAGCTTCTTCTAGTAATTCAATTTGTAATCAAGTTGTGAGGTAAATATAGGAGCAAATTACTGCAGATGCTGGAGTCTGTACTGAAAACAACAAATGCTGGAGATCTGATGAAGTGTCATCTGCTCTCAAAACGTTAGCTTGCTCTCTCTCAATGGGTGCTGCCTGACCTGCTGTGAGGTAAATATGTTCACCTACGGGAAGTTCTAGGCATATCTTGAGAGTTTTGGAAAATAATATAACTTTATGTGAACAACTATTGCGAACAAAGTATACTGGGTGGAATTTTAACCTGAATGAGCGCATGGACTTGGATGCGGATGCTGATTGAAAAGCTGTGAATGCATTGGGAAATTACAATAGCCCACCAACGAAGACTCATAAAATAGTTACGGGAGAGAAGGAAGCCATTTTTCTTGTTTTGTTCATGCTGGTTTTCTGCAAAAACATTTCAATTAATCCCATGTCCTCATTTTTTCTCCATAACGCTGAAAATGTTTTATCTTTGGATAACTACACTGTTTTCTTTTGAAAGCCATGATTGAATCTCAATAGCATGCTGACTAAAAAATGTTGTTTCCTCATATCTTCTTTGGTTTCTTTGCCACTCATCTTATTTTGGTGTTCTTTAATTCTCAATCTTTTATCCAATAGAAACAATTTCTCCCTATCTACTCTGTTTAGCCACCTATGGATTTCAGGCACTGCTTCTTGCTTTAATCATAAGTCATTAGGCTACTTGCATCAGATCTCTTAAGAAAGGTGGGTTGGATAGTAACATATGCTAATAGCAAAATCAGACTGATATTTTAACTGATTTTTAAATTCAAAAGCACGTCATGAGTTTCTTAAATTCCCTGAAACTTCCCAGTGAAGGCAAGGTGAGAAAACAAGACCATATTAGGGGACTTCTAATGAGATGGCTGCATTAAAATATGGTTAGTAAGTTGGCGATTTTTGAGACGATTTGTAGCTCAGATTGAGGTTCTGGTTGTAGATTTGATCACTGAGCTGCAAGGTTCATTTTCAGATGTTTTGTCACCCTACGAGGTAGCATCATCAGTGAGCCTTTGGATGAAGCCCTGCTGGCATGGCCCACTTTCTGTTTATGTGTTTAGGTTTCCTTGGGTTGGTGATGTCATTTCCTGTGGTGATGTCATTTCTTGTTCTTTTCTCGGGGGTGGTACATGAGATCCAAGTCAATGTGTTTGTTGATAGATCTCCTGTTGGAATGCCATGCTTCTAGGAGTTCTTGTGCATGTCTCTGTTTGGCTTGTCCTAGGATGGATGTACTGTCCCAGTTCAAGTGGTGTCCTTCCTCATCCATATGTAAGGATACGAGTGCGTCATGTCCTTTTGTGGCTAGTTGATGTTCATTTCTCCTGGTGGCTAGTTTTCTGCCTGTTTGTCCAATGTAGTGTTTGTTACAGTTCTTGCAAGGTATTTTGCAAATGACATTAGTTTTGCTTGTTGTCTATATAGGGTCTTTCAAGTTCATTAGCTGCTGTTTTAGTGTGTTGTAGTGATGCCATGAGGTCTGAGTAGTCTGGCAGTCATTTCTGAGATGTATTTGATGTAGTGGACAATGGCTAGGGTTTCTGGACATGTTTTGTCTGCTTGTTAGGTTTGTTGCTGAGAAATCAGTGGACTGTGTTCATTGGGTACCACCACACACTGCAGCACAGAGGACACACGCAGAGCAGAGGAAAATGACCTACACAGTGTATTCAAAAAGAACGGGTACCCAATGAACTCTTGGCATCATGGTAATGCACTAAAACAGCTGTAAACAAACTGGACAATAGGGCAGAAAACTAGCCACCAGGATACATGAACGTCAACTAGCTACAAAAATACATAACTCACTCTCACTAGTATCCTTACATATAGATGGCGAAGGACACTACTTTGACTGGGACAACACATCCATCCTAGGACAAGCCAAACAGAGACACCCACGAGAATTCCTAGAAGCATGGTATTCCAACCAGAACTCTGTCAACAAACACCTTGACTTGGATCCCATTTACTACCTCCTGAGAAAAAAAAGGAAATTATGTCAGCATAAGAAATGACATCACCAACTCAAGGAAACCTAAACACATAACAGAAAGTGGGCCATGCCAGCAGGGCTTCATCCAAAGGCTCACTGATTATATTACCGAGTATGTTGATGAAGCGTCTGTAAATGGACCTTCCAGCACAGCGAGCAAATCTACATCCAAGGTTAGTAAGTTTGTAAATGACACCAAAATTGGTGGTATCGTGGACAGTGAAGAAGGTTATCTAAGATTACAAAGTGAACCTGATTAATTGGGCCAATTGTAGTTGGTGCAATTTAGTTTGGATAAATGTGAGGTAACATTTT